>NC_073306.1:66058265-66803890 GCF_027595985.1 Sorex araneus
TAATGTCTCCATTGTGAGACTTGTTGTTACTGTTTTGGGCACATTGAATTCACCACGGGTAGCTTGCTAGGCTTTGCCGTGTGGGCAGAATACTCTTGGTAGCTTGCTGGGCTCTCTGAGAGGGACGGAAGAATTGAACCTGGGTCGGCCATGTGCAGGGCAAACGCCCTACCCACTGTGCTATCATTCTAGTCCGGTTATGGATCTACATTTTAAAAACCTTATCCTTTGAGGAGAAAGAAAGGTGTTAAATATATCAACATGATGTATAATAATATCTCTGCTTATTATCTAATCAATTTGGTATCAACATTTAGGATAATGATGAGAAACAAAAAAAGGAAGAGATAAAGAAAGACTATATGAGGACATACTTTGCATTTTGCACTGAAGAAAATTGTAAAAACAGCATCTTTGGGAGAGGTTTATATCCAAGGAGCATCAAAAAAGTTTGATATTTTAACTGAGTGCTGAAAGTAGGTAAAGGGACAAATATACTAACCTTCAGTACCTATAGTGCAAACCATAATAATAGAAGGAGAGAGACAGAGACAGACAGAGAGACAGAGAGAGAGGGAGAAGAAAAGTGCCTGTCATGGAGAAAGGCTAGGGTGGGGCTGGAGCAAGAGGAAAACTGGGGACACTGTTGATGGGAAACGTATACTCATGAAGGGGTGGGTGTTAGAACATTGTGTGATTGAAACCCAGTCCCGAACCTTTGTAACTGTATATCGCATGGTGATTCAACAACAACAAAAAGTTTAAATCCTGCCTTATTAAACGTTGTTTATTGCATATTCTGACATCAAGAATTATTTGGCGAGGTCAAGTTCTCACTGAAACATGGAGTGTTAATTTCTTCACCACATATATAATAACATTTTATGGGCAATGTCTCTCTGCCTAGTTTAATGATATATATTTCCCAGCAGGAGCAAGTGGTTAAATAAAAGTGATGAGTCAATTTTGCCTCAGAAGCCCTGTTATGGTTGAGGTTTGAGCCTTGGATATTAATATGCGAGCAATTTGACAAAACCTTTAGGCCAGCATATGGGGTAAACTTTATCATATTAAATTTGGGGTCAGAGAGATAGTATAGAGGTCATTTTACCTTGTACAAAGTTGACCCTGGTTGGATCCTTGGCATGGCATGATTCCTTCAAGCACATCCAGGAATGATCCCTGAGCACAGAACCAGGAGCAGCTCCTAAGTACTACCTGTTGTAGCCTAACTTTCCCCTCCACACCTGCCCCTCCACCATACAAACACACACACACACACACACACACACACACACACACCACCCCCAAAGCTAACCTGCTTCTTCTTATCAGGGACTAAGGTGAATTGGTCTGAAGAATAGAATTCTCCTACTTTCACATTGAACAAACTCAACCCTTCCTGCTTTGGAAATTCCCACGGTCTACCCCCACTCTGTATTTCCTTAGAGCATTCCTTCCCTTCAGTTCCTAGTCCTCTCACCCAAAGTGCTTCAACTCCGGAAACCTTAATCATCCTCAGAATTTGTACTTATAGTTCCTTGTAAAGACTCACACCTCTACTTCTAGTCAGAATAGTTGCCTATTTTTTTCTTTTTTGGCTGCTGTCAAGAAATTTCTTGCCCTTGCTGTCAAGAAATCTCCTTTAAGGATGGTCTTCATCTTAAGGATAGAAAAATTTGGTGTTTGGGATCCCCAGGGTTATACCTGGCAGTGCTTTGGGAACCTTGTGACACAAGAGATAGAAACCAGGGCCTCCTGCTGCACGGCATTCACACTGGTTCTTTGTACTCTCTCCCTGGCATCAGAATGTTTATGAACGTAATGTAATGTTTGTTAGAACATAATGTTTCCATTGAGGAAAACAAGTGAGAGATTATTTGTAGAAGAACACTTAGAAAACATCTTTAAAAATATAGAAACAGGGGCTGGAGTGATAGCACAGCAGGTAGGGCGTTTGCCTTGCATGCAGCCAACCTGTGTTCCATTCCCAGCATCCCATATGGTCCCCCGAGCACCGCCAGGAGTGATTCCTGAGTGCATGAGCTAGGAGTAACCCCTGTGCATTGCGGGGTGTGACCCAAAAAGATATATACATAAAAACATGTAGAAATACATACTTCCGCCTTCAGATAATCTTTTCCTTTTTAATCTTAGGTTCAAGTGACCTTGACCCTTCAATGTTATTGGACGCTGGAGAAATCATTGACATGGGGTCTGATTATGAAGATCAGGTAATTAAAAATCTCAAAACTGGTTTCCATTTGAAGGTGCTTAATATACATTCTCATAGAGATTTTGTGAAAATCGGAGTTATGATTCATTTTTGAAATGGTTTTAGATAACTAATGACATAGACCATGATAAATTACAGCAACCTTCAGCATCCGTTAACTAACTTTGGTCCTTTAACCTTTCCTCATCCACAGATCCAAAACAGCAATAACCCCAAAAAAATGATTATACGAAACAGATATGAGGTTATATGAGCCTCTCTTCCTGAGAAATTTACCTCTGTCTCGATATCCTGCAGTAACAAACCGAGAGTAATTATTGGGTATCAGTTATAGATTGAGAGTGCTGCTTCTCTAGTTTAAACCTTTGAATGACACTGATAACCCTAGACCTCAGAGACAAATCGTTAAATATATTTTCTATTTGAATAATACCAAAGAAATTTATATGGGTCATTTTCTTCTCAACAAAAGAACTCTCCCTATTGCTAAATTTTAACGACATAAAATAGTTGGCAAATGGTCCAGCTCACTAATTAGGTCTTATTTTTAAAGAAGAATTATGTCAGAAACTTCCTTCCACCTCTCATCAGTATTCATTTATAATGGCTGAAAGCCAAGAGAACATGTTCTCCTGGATTTTTTTCCCCTCTTCTCCCACTAATATATGTCACAAATAAAACAGATCTGACAAGAGTAATGTCTAGTGGCTTTGCATTTCACATACACACTCATAAATTGGTCTTTAAAAGCATTAAGTATCTTTTATTGTATCACAAAGCAAGAAGAATATATTGACAAGATAGAATAGCTATTACATTTTTCAGTATTTAATGCGTACTAATCATTGTGCTAATTCTTGTGCTAAATTCCTTAATTTGATTATCTCACTAATTCCTCATAGTATCTCTGAGAAATAGAAATTACTATCTCTTTCATAAACAAGACATTAAATAGAGTGATTGCCCCATAGTTACACAGTAATTTCACAGTGGAGAAGAAACCTCAGGGTACGTGCCTTAACATCTGCACTACACTGCCTCCCAGCCTTATCTCCAAAGACAGGCCATTCAGTGAATCACTTTTGAAGCTAATTCAGTTGTCTTAAGAGCCCATAAAATACACAAAGATGGAAATTTTACTTTTGATTGAACATAAGTAGAGCTAGAAGTGGTCATGTTAAATGAATTGTAGAGAGAAAAGGGCAATATTGGGGTGATCTCACTCAAATGTGGTACATGAAGAAACATAGAAAGGAATGGATAATATCTAATAATAAAAGCCTTTGGACTTTGACTAGAGTAAGATTACAGAGTGATAAGGGGGATGTGGGCTGAGAAAGGAGGAGAAAGTCTAGAAGTGACGTAAGGACAGAGGTCGAGGGTCTTGAGCACTTTGTTGGGATTGGAGGTACAGTAACTGTACACTAAAAGCATGAATGTTGAAGCTATTGTAATCATGTTGTTTTAACTACCATAGCATAAAATAAAACTCACTAGGGAATGAATTTTTTTCAGTTTTTATAAAAGACCCATGATTTACAAAGTTACTGATAATTGAGTTTTAGGCATACAATAATTCAACACCAATTCCTCTGCCAATGTCAACTTCTCTCCACCAGTGTTTCCACTGAGAATGAATAATTTTTTTTAAAAAAAAAGATCCCAGCAGAGGTATACGCTAAGCAACTGCTATCGGAGGTGGGCTGGTAATCCAAAATTATAGACTAGTCAAGAAAATTAACTATAACAAGAAACCTAGATGATTCGACAACTGAAAGAATTCAAAATGGTTATAATGTAAAAGTGTGAAAGAACCATATCTTTAGTAAGATTTGGAGAATACAACTTCATAGCTCTATATGTGTACAAGATTCATTGCATCCGCAAAGTTCTTGTGCATCAGACTATCAGAATGACCCCAATGAGGTAACCCATTCCTCTGACCTCCCTTACCTTTTCTCTTTGGTAATTACCACAGTTATCACAGAATCTAAGACATATTTTCTTGTGTCTTGTCAGCTCTTTTGCTTTGATTATTTGTATTCCATTCATTAATTAAACAATCTGATAATTGTCATAATACACCATTGGGTGTATATGTCACAATTTATCCAGGAAACTGTCAATGGAGATGTAGATAGATTCCATATTTTAGGGTGTTGTGAATAATGTTGCTTATAAATATAGGAACATAGGAACATGCAAACATCCTTTCAATTGATGTCTTCATGTCTTTGTAAAATACCTGAGTGGTATTGCTAAATAATGATACTGCCATTTAAGTTCTTTTAGGAATCTCCATACTGATTTCATAGAGCCTAAGTCAAATTACTTCCCTACCAGTAGTATATGAGTTCTTTTTCCTCTCTCACAACCATAATTGCTGTCCCTGTCTGTTTTTTAATATAAGACATTCCCACAGGAGTGAGATAAATTATTGTGGTTTTGGATTGTATTTCCCTCATAGATTATGTTGAATGCCTTCGTTGAAACTAAAAACTAAAATTTAACTCTGAGTCCAAAGCCCAGAATATGTTTATTTCTGTGTATTTTATAGTGTTCTTCCATATATTTTTAGTTATATCCTTCTTTTTCTTTAAGGTCCAATTTATCCAACACCATTTGCTGGCTTTCCCCTCTAACACACACACACACACACACACACACACACACATACACACACAATCTATGACCTTGACTCCTTTGTTTTAAATTAAATGTCCATATATTTATGGCTGTATTTCTGGGTTCTCTATTTTACTTCATTGTGTGTGTTTGTGTGTGTGCCCGTGTGTGTGTGCTTCTGTACCAGAATGATTTGATTACTGTTGTTTTGTTGTATACCTTAAAGTCAAGAAATGTAATATCTTTAATTTCCTTCTTCCCTTTCAGGTTGCTTTGGTTAGTCATGGTCTTTGTGCTTCCTTACAATGTTTACGATAGTTCTATTTCCTTATATATGTATATATGAATATAGTATATGTGTACATATAGTATATGTTATATATGTATAGCAAGTCAGGGAGATAGCTCAAAGGCCTGGAGCATATGCTTTGCATGCTTGTGTTCAGAATTCAATAACTGGCACTGAATGGTCTTCTAGGGCACCTCTAGGAGTGACCCCAGGCACCAAAACAAGAGTAGCTCATAAGCACCACCAAGTATGACCCCAAAACAAAAGCAAATCATATAAAGATTGCATTGATTTTGTTGCTTCAGTCATGTGGACAAACCTCATTTCTTATAAAACATTAGTGTGTGGTTTATTTTGAAAGACATATTAACACATTAAAATTTTTAATATTCAAGGAAATAAAGAAACCATGAAACAAGTATAAGAAAAAGTGAAATAGAAGAAGGGAAGAAATAGAAATTCTTGGCACATAAAACATTGACACTGAAATAAAAATTTACTTAACAAGTTAAATAGTAAACTAGACAACTAAAAAAAACTTAATAATAGAGCTAAAGAGAATATCTTGCACTAAAAAAGAGTTAAATACTTGTAAAATATAAACATTAGCTTATCAGACACAGGATAGAATGATTGGACTGATATATTCTTTTATATACACATATATATATTCTACAAGGAGTTCTAGAAGAAAAAGTGGAGGAAATGGAGCAGAAACTGTATTTTGACAAATATCACTGAGAACTTTATAGAGATTATAAAAGAAAAGTGACCAGGTTAAAGGATTACATCCAGTCTTGAGCAATCAAAGATAATTCTTGAGGCCAGAGAGAGTGTACAGGGTTAAGGTGCAGATGCAAGTTTGATCTCCCACACAAGATGGTTCCTCAGTCATTGGGTGTGGCCCTGAAGATGCCCCCATCACTGCCATGTCACCCTCAGCACCGTGGGGATCAAGCAGCTCTGCATCCTTGATCCTTGCATTGAACACTATCGCAGCAGGACAAGAATCACTGTCACCTGGGACTTCTCAGCTCCATTTAGGAGCCCCCGACTGCAAAGAATGACGACATTTTTCACCTATTTTTTTCATTTTGTAATTAAACAAATTAAGTATTAATCAACATGTTATTATTAATA
Source organism: Sorex araneus (assembly GCF_027595985.1). NCBI lineage: Eukaryota > Metazoa > Chordata > Mammalia > Eulipotyphla > Soricidae > Sorex > Sorex araneus. The sequence continues at coordinate 66,064,556 of NC_073306.1, forward strand.
TATTAATTAAGAAATCAGATGAGATTGGGCGCATTCAGGGTGGGTAGTGCAGCGGGTAGAGTGTTTGCCTTGCACACAGCTGACCCGGGTTTGATTCCTCCCTCCTTCTCGGAGAGCCCGGCAAGCTATACCAAGAGTATCTCACCCGCATGGCAGAGCCTGGCAAGCTCCCCGTGGCGTATTCAATATGCCAAAACCAGTAACAAGTCTCACAATGGAGACGTTACTAGTGCCCACTCGAGCAAATCAATGAGCAATGGGATGACAGTGACAGTGACAATTAAGAAATATCACTTGTATCACATCATCCTGTTGCTCATCTATTTGCTTGAGCAGGTGCCAGTAACATCTCCATTTGTCCCTGCCGCATGCTAGTGTAGCCCAATGGCATCTGCTCACCCAGGAACTCAAAAAGCTTCAAACTGTTCATTCAGGATCTTGACGAGAAGTCTGACCATCTCGTATGTGGGCGGCCAGGCATTCTTTTGACATCCTGTGGAATCCAGTCAGTAACAGCTCTAGTCCAGCGATCACCTCCAAATCGCATTATGTGTCCAGTCCATCTGATTTTTGATGCCTTGGCAAACAAGACAGCGTCCCTGATTCTCAATTGTCAACGGAGGTTGGAACTCCAGATTCCTTCTCTCACTTGAGTGAAACATGATACTCCTAGCATAGCTCTTTCCATTCCTCTTTGGGATACCCGAATAGCGTTCTCATCCTGTTTTTGTAGGGCCCAGGCGTATGTTAGTGCAGGAAGAATGGTGGAGTTGAAAAGATGTGCCCGGAGCTGGAGGTTCTCCATCCTTTTAACAACTTCTTCGATGCTCTTAAAGGCATTCCACACCGCTCTCTTCCTCCTGCGCAGCTCAGGTGCCAGGTCGTTCATCATGTTGAGTTCTCAACAGTACACATAACTGCTGCATTCAGAGATGTTTGTTCTGTTGAGAGCAAATGGAACATAATATTTATTATGATATTTGATAATATGATTTATTTTATTATATTTATCATAAGTATATTTAATTATTTGATATATTTATTATTCTGTTTATTAATAAATATTATCATCATCATCCCGTTGATCATCTAATTTCTCGAGCGGTCTCAGTAACGTCTCCATTTGTCCTAGTCCTGAGATTTTAGAAGCCTCTCTTTACTCGTCCTTCCCAACAATGCCATATTAGAGTCTCTTTCAGGGTCAGGGGAATGAGACCCATCATTGTTACTGGTTTTGGCGTATGAATACACCATGGGGAGTTTGAGGCTCTCCCATGTGGGCAGGAAACTCTCAGTAGCTTGCCAGGTTCTCCCAGAGGGAGAACTAGGCTATAAGATGTTTTCCGGGAGCTTGCTTTTAAGTCTCTGGATGTTGGCCGTTGGTGGGATTACACGGCGCCAGGGGAATTCCCTGGGTGTGACTGCCTAGCTACTGGAAAATAGGAAATCTGGGCAGAAGAGGCCCAGTCCCGATCCGAGCAGGCTTGGAGGTCTCAGCCCCGAGTCCCACACACCTGGGTTTCTCTGCCAGTACCTTCATGCATGAGGCTCATCCAAATGTGTGGAGAGGGGCCTTGAGTATGGCTGTGTCTAGGCTCCGGAGGTCTTCGGCCGAGGGAGCTCTGCTCGGGACGGGGAGGGAAGCTGGAGCCCACCTCCTCCGAGGGGCCCTGAGGAAGATAGCCAGGCGCTCGGGCAAGAGACTATTAATAATAGTATTAATATATATAATGATTTAAATTTTTAATTAAATTTTAATTACAATTATATAATTATAATTAAAAACAAATTGACAAGTTATTAAGTTGACACCTATGTGCCAGGTAACATAAATATTTGGAATATATAATGATATCAAACACACAGCTTACATGGTATTGGGAAAGACAGTAAATAAACAAAATAAGTCAGTAAAATCATTAGACTGTCAGAAGTGATCATTTCTCTGAGAAAATGAAAAGTCAAATACCAGTGTAATAGGATTAGGAATGGTGAGCTGGAGAACAGAGTATACTATTAAGTAGGATAATCTACATTAACTAGGATAACCTTTCAACAAGGTAATATTAAGCAAAAATTTGGCCTATAATATAAAGCAATAACACAGAAGACATTAAAGAGAAAAAGAAATATCAATACAGCAAATATGAGGGGCTATTTTTTGCCATTTGGATATTTATAACATCATTAAAGCACCATACAATACATGTAAACAGGCTGTGAGAAGCCAACTAAAAGCCTATGTATCTGTCTCATCATATACTAAAGCCAAATCACAGGATTTGGGGCAGTCTTATGCATCCTGTTATACAGCAACAATTTTGGTAAGCCCAGAGTAATGAAGCAATAGCTTACATTTATTGATCACCTATTTATAAGCCAGACACTGATTTTTGGATTAGGTGCATTCTTCTTAACCCCTACAGTATCACAAGATTCTAGGTCTTTATATTTCCAATTTATAGTTGAGGAAACTAAAGCTTATAGAAGTTAAATGACTTCTAAGACTACAAAGCTAACAAGCTGCAGAATGAGGAATCAAATTTTGCTGAATCTGGCAGCAAATGCTCCAAAAGCATCCAAACAGAAAAGATGTTGTTAAGGTCTCAGATTATCTGTCTATTTTGGTTCACGCTGTTTAATTATCTAACTTTGCTGCATTTGAATTACCATACTTCTACTGTAATGAGCCAGAGAGTAAATATTTTAGACTGTGTGAGCCATATGATCTTTGATGTAAGCACTCAAACTCTGCCATTATAGTGTAAGGAAGTCAAAACTGTACTTAAATATGTCTAGTTGTTTTCCAGTAAAACCTTATGCATACTAAATTTTTTATTATATTATTCCTTCTGATTTATTTCAACTATTAAAAATTTTTAAACCCCTTCCTTCCTATTACTCTGGACAAGAATTAAGTAACGAAAGTAGGTAAAGGTATAATAACCTTTCAGTACCTGTATTGCAAACCCTAATGCCCCAAAAGGAAAGACATTGTATGACTGAAGCCCAATCATGAACAACTTTGCAACTATGTATCTCACGATGCTTTTATTTAAAATTTTTTTTAAATATTACAAAATAAATTTAAAATAAACCCCTTCTTAACTGCAGAGACACACACAAATAGGCTGGAGGGTGGATCTGACCAAAAGACCATAGTTTGCCTGCTGTAAACCATCCCTCATTCTAAACATTGCCCTACCCATTAGTTTCTAACAAACACAGTGTATTTAATAGTGTTCTTTTTGTTTCACATTTATGACCTTATTGTATCCTCATTTATATAAGATAGATATGATTATCTCAATTTTACTCATGAAATAACAGAGGCACAGAGAAATTAAGAAGTTTATTAAGTTAGAATTTTAGAACAGCTGTCTGACTTCAGAGCCAAGACAAGAAAGATAGCAGGCCAGCAGCCAGACCACTAACATCTCACACACACAAACACACACACACACACACAAAGAAAAAAAAACACCGAAAAATCTGAGTAGCTTCCATTCAAAGGTTCTTTTTCATGCAATTGCCAAAAGGGATCATGAATAGGAAGTAAAAGTGTGCAAGGAAAATGAATCTATATTAGCTGCATGTTTTCCCTTAGCAGATGCTTAATTGAGTCTCTTTCAGTGCAAGGAGACTAGAATATGGAATTCTGTGGCCAGGAAAGGAGATTTCTAGGGTGTGCCAAGTCTCACCTCAGCCGCAATGCTTCAGTTACCCAATATGATTTCTCTTCCTTAGTGCTCCTCCTTGTTCTTGGTTCTTTCATTCTTGGTTTTCTTACTTCACTTTATTTCAATAGAGGCATTCCCCAGCATCCTAGCTGTGTGGCACCTTCGCTCTTCTCCATTGAACAGGTTATCTTTAGAGAAACTCCGTCATAGCCATGATTTCAGCTTTACTCAGAGCTTCCTAATGAATTTGTATCACAAAAGTCTGCCAGCGAAACAGAACTGGTTGGATTTCCATTGTGCATCCCAAACTCAGCACGTCTAAAGCAACTCACCATCTTCCTCCACAAAATCTGTTCGTCCTTCTGTTTTCTCTATTTCTGTGAGTAATACCACCATCCTCTCAGCTGCTCAAACCAGAAACAAGAGCATCTTTTTAGCTGCCTTCTATTCTCTAGCTTCCTGCATCAGTTTGGCCAAAGAACTCACTTCTTCCCTCTTTCACTGTATCGCCACTGCCTTGGTTCTCATGTTCAGTCTTCCTGTTGGGAACCCTTGAGATGGTAGCCCATCCAGCTCCCTTATCTAAGAATCCTCAGCCATCAAAATCATATTTCTGAGAAGAAATATAACTTATGATTTAAACCTATCTTACTATCTTAATTCCTTACTACTGTTAAAATTAAGTCTGAATCTCTTGTCATAATTCATGAGAAACAAACTCATATTCTGGTTCCCAACACCCCTTGTCAGAATCACACTTGCTATCACCAAGACACTGAATATCCCAGTGATCATAGACCAAGTTTGTTATGCTTTGCAGAGTCCATTTCTTCCATATGGAAACTTTATCAAATTCATCAACTCTGTCCATCACAATATCTACTTAGGACCCGTTATGACTACTTCTCAGTAGCCTGCTCTTACTGCATATTGATCTTTGTAGGGACTATATTCACTCTGGATGGCTTCAATTCTTGGCAAAGAGCATGTACTCAGTACATAGCCACTTCTTAGAAGTCAATAAAGAGGCCAGAGTGATGGTTCAGTGGTAGGATGTTTATGTTGCATGTAGTTGACCAGGGTTCAATTTACAGCATCCCATATTGTCCCCCAAGCACTTCCAGGAATAACTCCGGACTGCAGAGACAGGAGAAACCCCTAAGCATTGCCAGGCATGACCCAAAACCCAAAAATAAATAAAATATTCAAAAATAATACAATGTCTAGCTTTTCTACATAATATACATTTTGTGATAATATGATGTTTAACTTTTTGGACTTCAGGTTTCATTTTTCAGAAAATAATGATAGTAGCTCCTTTTAAAAGTCCTATTGTGAAAAGTAGGAAATACAAGAGACAGAACAAATGCTCCTTAAATGGGAACCTTCTATCCTTCTTCCAAACAAACTCTGAAATAGTGTCTTTCTGTTTATACAGACATTTATACAGACATTTCCTCAGCTAAGTGAATGTCAATGATCTAAGCACTTCCTTTTTTTTTTGGTCTAGCAAATGGGAACTTAAAAGTAATCACTTCGTCCTAGAAACAAGTAAAGAACTAAACTGAAAAATCAACACTTCTTAAATGTGTAAGAAAAAAAAAGGTCACAAAGCAAAAATAAGCTACACAAAAACTGGAGAGACAAAAGGCACAATTTAAAGAAAATTATAGGGAGAGGCTATTTTATCAGTGCCTAATTTTAATAAAGTTTGATCAGAACCTAACCCATGTGAAAAGGAGTAAACAGTAAATTTTCCCCACCCTTCGGCCATTCTGAAGTTAGGGAGTTAAAACCTAAGCATTACTTATGACATTCATAGTCTAAGGCATAAGCTCACAAGGACCTACTCAGAGGACTATAGTCTACTTTCTTTCTCCTCATACATTATATTACTAAAAGCTTGTTAAGTTTTTTTTTAACCTAGTATCCATCAGTCAACAAAATATTACAAGAAATTCTAAAAGGAAAAAAACACAGTTTGAAGAGACTTGAGAAAGTGTCAGAATAAAAGTTCGATGTAGTACACATGTCAGAATTAAACCATAAAATTAGTTATATGCTAAGGACTTAAATGAAAATAAATGGTAGACAGCGTACCCAAATAGACAGATAATGTAAGCATGAGATAAAACTTCAAAGAAAGATTCAAAAATAAATGCTGGAGACTAAAAAAACACTGTTACAAAAAATAAAGAACATCTCTGATGATGTTTGAGTAGACAGGGTATAACTGTCTACTAAATTTCTACTACATTTTTAAATTTCTATGCTTGAGAAGATGATTGTAGAAACTTCTAAACCTGAAAAGCAGAAATAAAAAAGACTGAAAATTAAAACAGAATCTGAAAAAGCTGAGGAACAATTCTGATAAAGATAAAGAGTCTTCAAAATTTGTGGTGAAATTTAAAAATTACCTGTGATGGGATTATTGGAAGGAGAAGAAAGAGGAATGAATGAAATATAATCAATAATTAATAACTATCCAAAACATAAAACATCATTTCCAAGTGGATTCGATGATGAATTCTACCAGCCAAGGAAAAAATTATACTAACTCATCACCAAATCTCTACCAAACAACAGAAACGGAGTGAATGCATTCTAATTTATTCTCTCAGGCTAGCATTTCCTTATATCAAAGTCCTGAGACAAAGATATTACAGTAAAAGAAAACCACAGACCCCAAATGCCTTGTGAACATGTAGGCAAAAATCCTGAACAAAATATTATACACCATAACTAAATAAGTTATCCCCTGGGATTACCATGCTATTTCAATATCTGAATAACTGATGTAATCCATCCCATTTATAGACTAAAGGAGAAAAATCACATGCTTATATCAGTAAATGCATAAAATTTACTTGAAAAAAATGAACACTAATTTATGATTTAAAAGTAAGCAATAGGCTCCTAAAAAACCATGATCCCAAAGGCCCACTAACTACTTTTGGCACCCAGTGGTTTCTTGCAGAAATGCCTCTAGACAGTGAACTAAGCTACGGCCCCATGCCGTCCCGGGAGGGGAAAGGTTTTTCTCTCTCAGGCTTTCCTTTTGGCGGCAGTGTGGAGACCACCATCTTTTGGAGCCCACTAACCGGAGGTACGAGCTTGCAGTGATGTGACTTCTGGCAGAAATTTCTCTGCACTTAATTACTAAAATACCAAAAATCCAAGACCTCATGTGCTCTTCATTCTCAGCAATGGAAAACAAATTATCAAATAATGCCATTTCGGCAGGTCTGATTGTTGGGGGGAAATTCCAAATAATAATAGTGAGTTTTCTGTTGGAATATTGAATGTAATCAAAGTAAAGAGAAAGTAAAGTGAAAATCATCAGCCACACAGGCGGAGGGCTCGGGGGGGGGGGGGGGAGATGGGAGGGGAGGTATACTGGGGTTCCTGGTGATGGAGCATGTGCACTGATGAAGGGATGGGTGTTTGATCATTGTATGACTGAGACTTAAACCTAAAAACTTTGTAACTTTTCTCATGGTGATTCAATTAAAAAATAATAATAAGCAATAAAGGCACAGAGGAGAACTTCCCCAATTTGATAAAGAATGTCTACCAAAAAATTCTACAGGTGGGTCCTGGGGGTGTGATTGAATGGTAGAGCATCTGTTTTGTGGGTGTGTGGCCACAAATTCTATCCCTGTCACCACCTCACATCACTGAGTGTCATCCTAGTGAGGGAGCAGGAGAAGGCACTGCTTCTTGGAGCTGGAGAGATGGTATAGTGGGCAGGGTAGTTGCCTTGCATACAGCCAACCCTAGTCCAACCCCCAGCACCCCGTATGGTTCCCCAAGCCCACTAGGAGTGATCCTTGGGTGCCAAGCCAGGAGTAAGCCCTGAGCACCACCAGATGTGACCCAAAGAACAAACCAAAGAAATAGAAAGAAGGCACTGTTCCTATTATCATGGCACATATAGCAAGAATAGCTAACAATAGAGTAGCACTGTAGTCCTGTTGTTCATCAATTTCTCAAGCGGGCACCAGTAACGTCTCCATTGTGAGACTTGTTGTTACTGATTTTGGCATATCGAATATGCACATGTAGCTTGCCAGGCTTTGCCGGGCAGGCAGGATACTCTCGGTAGCTTGCCAGGCTCTCTGAGAGGGATGGAGGAATCGAACTCGGGTCGGCCGCGTCTAAGGCAAACACCCTACCCGCTGTGCTATTGCTCCAGTCCAATAATAGAACCTAATAATAAAGTACATCTATACTATAATCGAGTGCATCTATAAATGTAAAATAAAAACTCTATGAAGCTCTTGGGAGATGTACATAGTGCAATGTGGCTATGTGGTCAGCAAGGTGTGGAGATACTATAGTTGAGATTAGGAAGATGAGTACAAGACAACAAGGTATGTGTAATAAAGTGAGAGGACAGGAAAGAATTAGGGCAGAGGAGCAAAAGAGATGTCTAAGAAAAACTGTGTGCATAAGCAAAAAGAAGCCTGGCATTTGAAAGGCCAGGGTAGATAAAGTGCAGAGAGAGGAGGCGGGTGGTGTATGCCAAACCTTGGGTGTGAGACTTTATAGAGCAAGTTGGGTGTTCTGACTTTATCCTAAGGTCAGTTGTTGAAAGTTTGTTGGTTGCAGGGTTGCCTTTAAGTGGGGGAGTGGTAGCAAGATGATGTGTGATATAATTCTATTTGTACATTTTGAGTTTTGTTTTTGGGGTACACCCAGCAGTACTCAGGGCTTACTCCTGGCTCTGCCATTGAGGCTCATTCCTGGTGGGCTTGGGGGACCATATGGGTCCTGGGGGTCAAACCTGGGTTGGCCGTATGCAAGGCAAACACCCTACCTGCTGTACTGTCACTCCAGCCCCTCTATTTGTACTTTCAAAAATATTTTTCTAGGGGCTGGAGATAGCTCAGAGTGACATTGCAAGAGAAACCCAGGTATGCGCGATCTGTCACTGGGATCTCTCTCCAAGCCTGCTCAGATCAGAACTGGGCCTCCTCCACCCAACTCCCTTGTTTTCCAGTGGCTAAGCAGTCACACCCACAAACTAGCTCCCCTCCCTGCCATGAAATATCATCAGCGGCCAAGATCCAGAAACTATAAAATAAAGCTCCCAGGAGAAAGCAACACAGTATTTCCTGGAGAGCGGGTCTGCATTCGTGGCCACACGACCTCATATACTCTAGCCCACTGAAGTACCTAAAGTAGCACACATTTGTTTGTTTTTCACATACTTGCTTGTATTCTCTAACGTAGCACACATTTGTTTGGTTTTCATATACTTGCTTGTATTCTCTTATATATGGGCTTAAATGGCTCCAGAATGAGATACAACAATCTTCACACACTTCCCTCTTATTGTGGTGGGAAGACGCTTGCTGGTGGGGTGGGTGTTTGAATGTGATCTGTAATGAACTATTGTGAACTACTTTATGAAAATAAAATATATAAAAGTCGCAGAGTGAGGTAGCAAGATGCATCCCTCCTCCCCTGTTTGGGACTCCCAGAATGTGTTGGGATGGGGTGCTGTAACTAAAGAGTGCAACCCGAAGGGTCCCTACCTGTGCAAAGCACCACAAGCAGATATCTGGCCTTCGGTCCTTCCAGCAGCAAAAAATGGAAGGGGAAGGGTGGTGTTCAGAACTGAGTCAGGGATTATAAAAAGACGATTGTTCTGGCTGCAGTGTGAGTCCAGTGGGCGGCAGCAAAACAAGAGATGGCGACCAGCCCTGGCACTGGAATGGGCCCTGGCACCAGAGCTGGGCAGAACAGGATGCATTTGAGGGACAGTGAGGCAAAGTCAACAGGACTTCCTTCATGTTGGAATGAATATGAGAGGGTGGGGGCGTGAGTTATTGAAGATTTTTAATATGTACAGATGGGTGGGTGTAGTGGAGTTCACAGGAGAAAGAACACTAAGAAAATACCAGTCCCATAAGGAAAGAGCATGAGTGTAATTTTAGACGTGCTGGGTTCAGAGTGCTTTAACGCATCCAAATAGAAAACTCAAGTGAGCAACTAAATATTCAGGTCTGGTGCTTAGAGGAAAGAGCTGGGCTCTAGATACAATTTGTAAGCTGCTGAATAAACACACAACTTGAAGTTGTGCATTCTGATATGGAGAGAAACAAAACAATTTACAAAAGGGTTGAAAGTTGCAGTAAGGACCTTTAAAATGTGGGTAGAGGTAGACAAGGCTGCAAAACATATATAAAAGAAGTTGTTAGATAAGAGGAAAATCAACAGAGTATATTATTCCAACAGCCAAAAAAAGAGTATCTCAGGAAGCAGAATGTTAGATGTTGATAAAAGAATGAAAAAAAGGGAGAATGGAAAGTGGCTGTTTTGTGTATAGAAACATGGAGGAAATGGTTAGCCTCACAGAGACTATTGTGGAAGGTTGTCTTTGTAATATCAGACATTTGAGTATGTTTTGAAATACATATATAGGATACTCTCATGAGGAAAATGAGAGAGACAGAGACAGACAGACACACATACATACATACATAGAGAGAGAGAGAGAGAGAGAGTGAAAGTCCTGTGAATACAGGATGATTGGGTCCCAGAACCAGAGTATAGGTGGAGAGACTGGCCTTAGGACAGAACAGACTAAGCGTGGGTTATAACAGAAGGAGCATAGATAGGAGTGTAGACTTGTATGTTTAATGGTGAGAAATTGAGTTCCTGACAAATGGTTCCCAAAGACATAACCATCTGTTAAATCCAAGGTTTGAAGCAAGTGGAGAATTGAATTGTTGTTGAAACCAGGGGCACGTGAACTCAGGAAACATAGCAGAATTGATAAGCAGTCCAAGAACCCATTTGATGTTAGTTGCCCGGAAATTTGTTTTGATCTATCAGATCTTGTCCTTGTTTTCTGTTCACTTAGAGAATGTCATTTGAGAGCCCTGGAGATCCCAGACACTTTTCTAAGCACAAAAGATACAGAGTGAAGTGGAATTTCCATGGAGCACAGAGACCATTGTTAGTTCACTTCACTCAGGAATGCAGTTTTCCCAAGTATGTGCTACAGGAAGTCAGTGAGCACACTATTAGCAGCATGAGTGACCGCTTGAATCAGGGATTCTAAAAGGACAAAAAGTAACGTGAACAGTGGATCATAGAGCAAATAGAAGAACTTGCAGTATAGTTGACTTCTTTAAAAATTTTACTCTGTGTCAAATATATGAGCTAGCTCTTTGTTAAAAAGAGTACTTCATCCTAGCAATCCCACAGGATCATTTCAAATCCTATTCCTTCTTCCTTAAGATGTTCTCTAATAATGGAAATATATATCCCTTTTCTACCAATTCCCCTGAACACCTAAAGCACTTAAGACTTACACCCTAAGTCTTTGTGACTGGTTATATTTGATTTTTAACTACATCACACAATAATTTATATTACTTCCTGATTACCTCCTACTAGCATTCCTTATGAGAATGAACATGAACTCTGCAACCAGTAAGCCTGATTCAAATCCAGTATCTCCCTTAAGAGATTACATGTTCCTTAGCCTCTTTAAACTTGAGTTTCTTCATCTACAAAAGCAGACTTAATTCCTTGTAGGCTATATGGATTAAAAGATATCCTCTGTCTCTCTACATATATATATATACGTATATATATGTATATATAAAACCTTCTGACTCAGTAGAAAATACAGTGAATATTTCCTCTTCCTTGTTTTTCTTTCTTGAAAGGGAGGAACCTACCATATACCTCTTTTGTGTTCATTACAGTGTGTCAGGAACACTGTTGGGAACCAAATAGACATAGGAATGAAGTCAGAATACCAGGCCTGTGGCCTGAAGAGAGAGCAGAATAGAATGGAATGCATTCATGCATGTATCGGGGGGATATATCTTTGTTGGTGTGCATTTTAATTGAATTTCCATGGTGGTATTCAGACCCTAAATCAATAAATATATTTAGTGAAAACATGTAGTTTGTTCTCTTTATAGAGCTGATTTTAAATGGTCTCATTCCTAAGGCACTGCAGTTTGGTTGCACAGCACTGATCAAGATTCAGTCACTTAGTGTGTTGCCGCTGACACATCAAGTCTCCTGTTCTAAAGGCTGAGTCAGGCTTTTTGTTGCATGTTCTACTTGCACTAATGGGAGCTGAGAAGCTGGAATGTCAAAGTTTACCTCCCAGCTCTCTAAATGCTACATATATTTGATGGTGAAAATTATTGGTGGTCTTTTGGAAGGATGAAAACAGGAACCTTGGGGTGGTACTGAGGTCAGGTGGATGTAAGTCTAACTTTCCCCAACCACTAAAACAAAATCCAGCACCACCTTCTGTGGGTTTAGGCAGCTTTCTGGCTGTCTTAATTGGGTAGTGAAACAAAAGTTATTCAGCAAGAAAAAGAAATACCAGGAAGATAGCTCTGGGGACTGGAGAACAAATGGTTCTCCTTGCATTGACATAGCCCCAGATTCAGTCCCCAGTACAACATCTCACACACACACACACACACACACACACACACACACACACACACACCAACTATCACTGGGGATAGCCTGATAGCCCCAGAGCCCACTCAGGTGGTTCCAGTGGCCCATAGCAGTGCTTAGTTAAACAATGAGTCATCTCACCCAGTTGGCCAAGACTAGCAAGGATTGGTCTTCAGGTCCCCTCAGCACAGCTTAGGAGAGTATCCCCTAAAAAAATAAAAAAGCATAAGCCACGTTTAAAAACTTCATAAATTGGGGGGTGGAGCGATAGTACAGCGGGTAAGGTGTTTAGCTTGCATGCAGCCAACCCCAGTTCGGTCCCCAGCACCCCATATGGTCCCCTGAGCACCACCAGGAGTAATTCCTGAGTGCAGAGCCAGGAGTAACCCCTGTGCATCGCTGGGTGGGTGTGACCCAAAAAAGAAAAACTTCATAAATTAATAATATTTTTTCATTATTCTTTACTGCAAAGTCAGGGGATGTCCTTCATATTTTCAGTGTAGATATTAAATATTAAAGAACCATGTTATAGCATTTGGGTTGCCAATTTTGAACCAAGAGTTCAGTATATTTTCTCACTTATATAAGTATATGCTTCATCACTATGCATGTCCAGCAAGCCTATCACAAGACTATAGGAGAAATCTCTGTAGAAGGAAATGAGACTGATAGAATCCTTTATTTCAAAGCAATAGGATAGACTCCTGGGATAAAAATATATGAAGGATTGATTGTTAAAAAAAATGCTTTTCTATTTTCCAAGACTGTATTATTCTTGTCAGACTGGCTTTATAATTAAATTTCCCAGGCTCCTGTGACATCTTATTAGCAGAAATAACCTTGAATGACCTATCCTTTTATAGGAAACATTAAAACATTTATGATAATGGAATAGTATCACTACAATAATATCACTACCTTGATAAGAGAAGAAAATAGAACTCATGGAAACTAGTCATTTGATGTGCCTTGGAGCCTTAAAATATGGGAAACAGTTGTTAACAGGAAACTAAATAACCTGGGTTTATTATGTACTTACTGAAATAAAGGTGGGAAGAGTGTGTACAAACCTGACAACTCAAGGCAAGCACAATAACAGGCTCCACAGACTTAAAATTAAATGACAAAGTGGGATGGAAGGAGGTTGCACTTTGCTGCCCAGAACTGGTTGCCAGCAAACTGAGGCTACCATTGTCCACTGTCTGATGAATTATCTTTCTCTTTCTGTAGGTTTCGGTTCACAGAATATATATTCTTCTTTCCAGTTCCTTGTCAAATCCATATTTCCATTCTGTATGGGAATTATACCGAGAGATAGTAGTACAGAAGAGATGTACTGTAGTTATGATTCTGCTACATAAGGGCTTTGTGCTGTAGCCTCCATTTCCAACCATAGGAAAATAATGTGAATACTAAGTAGCTGGTTTCTATCAAGGCATTCTGGTAGATGGAAAGCACTGTACATGCCGTTGTCTAATCAGAAGTCATAGCATGATGGTTAGTTTAAATTTTTCATAACCTCTTCTGAAGGTGAATAGAAATATATTATAAAACAATAGCTTTACCACTCTGTATTTTGAAGGAACCACCCTTTTCAGAATATGGTCAGTAATAAGAGTATGAAATTAATATTTTCCTTAGGATTCCAGCATCATCCTGAAGGCTTTCAGCACGCTGTCCTTATTTCTATAAGCAAATTGTCCCCATTTCTATTACAGCACTTGTCACATGGATTATGGCCATTGGGTTACATATCTCTCTTCCCCAGATACTACACTTAGGTACAAGACCCATAGGTACATCACTGTAATTCCTCAGTTCCTTGAATATTATTGACAAAGTATAGGAGAACAATTCAGGAATATTTTCTTCATAAATAGAATGCAGAAAAATTCAAAGGGAAATACAAGGTAAAAATCTGATATTGCAGACAGGGATTGAACAAATTTACATGTCACTGATGGTTTTTCTTTTTTAATTTACATGCTTTCAAAGGAAGGTAGTTAGGATATTGAGAGATTCGATGTAAGAAGTAGTGGAAGGATATGGAAATACCAAAGTGGAAAGTTTTATTTTCTGGAGGGCACCATAACAAATCAGGCTCCTGCTGGCCTGTTCAACCAAATCTGATTTCTATAATGGACTATATAATGTTAAAAAAAATGCTTCTTCTTTACTGAGACGCAGATAGGCACTACAGATATAAATTCAGATACATAGAATTCAGATCAGTGAAGAGTGTTTTTCCAACGTGTCACCTAGCAGAATAGATCATTGAAGATATTCAAAATAGTCTCTTTTTCTCCCCACTTTATTTAAAATAAATATCACTATAACTATCACCATCATCCAGTTGATCATTGATTTTCTCGAGTGGTCTCAGTAACGTCTCCATTCTTCCTAGCCCTGAGATTTTAGCAGCCTCTCTTTACTCGTCCTTCTCAACAGTGCTGGATTAGAGACTCTTTCAGGGTCAGGAGAATGAGACCCATCATTGTTACTGTATTTGGCATATGAATACGCCATGGGGAGCTTGCCAAGCTCTCCTGTACAAACAGGAAACTCTTGGTAGCTTGCCAGGTTCTCCCAGAGGGAGAACTAGGCTATAAGATGTTGTGCGACCGGGCTGCACACTTTTGGGAGCTTGGACTTATAGTCTTTGGATGTTGGCCGTTGATGGGATTACATGTCACCGGGACCAGTTTGTGGGTGTGACTGCCTAGCTACTGGAAAATGGGGGATCTGGGTGGAAGAGGCCCAGTTTTGATGCAAGCAGGCTTGGAGATATCAGTCCCAGGTCCTGCACACCTGGGTTCCTGTGCCGTTTCCTCCACGTGTGAGACTTGTCCATGCGTCTGGAGAGTGGCCTTGAGCATGGCTGTGGCTGGGTTCTGGAGGTCTTCAGCTGCTGGGGCTCTGCTCGGGGCGGGGAAATAAATAAAAGAATTTATAATGTTTATAAGTTGTTCATGATGATTTGTTACACATACTCAGTATTCCAACACCAATTCTACGATCGTGGTCACCTACCTTCCATCATTATCTCCATTTTCCTAACCCTGCAAGTCTGCCCTCATAGCAGAATCACAATAATTTATTTTATTATTATATATTATATTATATTTATTATATATTATTATAGCCATTTATTACCACTAAATGGTTAACATACTGATCAAAAAATTCTTCAGTAAAAGAAAATTGGTGGAAAATTATTGCATCTCACTATGAGGACATTAAGTCCTTGTCTGAGGGTTTACTAAGCTGTTATTGTTAGCTACTTCAGCCTTCTGTGTTAATGTTTATGTTAGTCAAAAATTAGTTGGCTTCTATTTTTTTTTAAATAAAAATTTTATTTTATTAAATCACCATGTGGAAGATTACAATGCTTTCAGGCTTAGGTCTCAGTTATACAGTGCTGAAACAACCATCCCTTCACCAGTGCCCATATACCACCACCAAAAAAAACACAGTACACCTCCCATCCCGCTCCCCCCACCCCCCGCCTTGTAACTGATAAGTTTCATTTTACTTTCTGTTTACTTTGGTTACATTCAATATTTCAACATAAACCTCACTACTGTTGTTAGGAGTACCCCACTAGATTCAGACCTACTGTGAAGACAAATGAGGTCGCGCGGCCGCTACTGCGGCTGCGCAGTTTTGAATTTCTGTAGTTTAACAACTAAGTCCAGGGAGATTTCTTCCAGATATTGGATCATTGCAGGCTTGAAAACCCAATCTGTGGTCGTCATAATATGGTGGACACCGTGCCCTTCATCCCTGGAGAGAAAGAGGTGAGAGAGAGAGAGAGAAAGAGAAAGAGAGAGAGAGAGAGAGAGAGAGAGAGAGAGAGAGAGAGAGAGAGAGAGAGAGAGAGAGAGAAATACCTTTCCCCTCCTGGGCGGGCACGGGGCCGAGGCTTAGTTCTCAGGCTGGAGACATTCTGCGAGGAGTTGCCCATGCCGAAAGAGTTTTTGCTGGGTCTGGATCCACGCTCTTGCAGCTGCGGAGAGGCCGCACACACGTGCGGCCCCGGGATCACATCTCGGCAGTGGGAGGAGCCGGTGCCTCCCACCTTCCCAAGAGCACCCTCGTGTCCTTTTGCTGCAGTTTTTGTCGTAAATCCCATCTGTGATCGTCTTAATATGGCGGACACCGCGCCCTTCATCCCCGGAGAGAAAGAGGAGAGAGAGAGAGAGAGAGAGAGAGAGAGAGAGAGAGAGAGAGAGAGAATACCTTTCCCCTCCTGGGCGGGCACGGGGCCGAGGCTTAGTTCTCAAGTTGGCTTCTATTTTATATTCCCATCCAATATGATGTGTTCCTACTGGGATGTTAGCATTGTAGAATTTGGAAATGTTGCTCCAGAAAATCCAGAATATTTAACTGCAGTCCAGCTGGAGGCACAAAGGCAGTTTTGGGGGTATGAGTGTGGCTCTCATGGCCACCCCCCCCCAGACTACCCCAGATGTTTCAGCCAGAACCATGTATCCAAGAAATTTTTGCAGCTACTTAATCTCTTTTGAGATTTAATTATGAATTGTTGGAACAAGGCTAGTAGATGAGCTTACATGGCAGAGGCGGTGGGACGTGCGTGTAGCTGCTGGGGCCTCCAGAAGTTACCACCCCAGCTCGGAAAAGGTCCAGAGTTTTCAACCAAAAGATCTAGTATTGGGGCTGGAGAGCTAACACAGAGGGTAGGGTATTTGCTGGTCGATCTAAGTTCTATACCTGGCATCCTGTATGCCCCCCCCCCCCAGGGCACTGCCAGGAGTGATTCCTGAGTGCAGAGCCAAGACTAACCTCTGCACATCTTTGGGTGTGGCCAAAAAAACTAATTAAATAAATAATGAAATGCAGCTTCTCATCTTAAAAAAAAAAAACCAACCTGGTATACCTGAAATTTTCAGCAGTTTGTCATCTTTGTAGAGCTCAGTTATGAAGGAGTAGTCTGGCCAGAGGCATGGCAGCAGCTGTTGGGGTGTGAATGCAGCTGCCACCATGGCCCTCCTTCCTGAGATCACCCAGATCAAACAATTCCTTTGGAACCATTCTTTAGGGTATTGAGGGGCAAGTCTACTTTTATATTTGGTGGAAATTTTTTATGCCTTTTAAGGTCCTTTTTATATTTCTCATATCAATTTGCTTAAGAAAGCACTAAGGGTAGGTAGAGGAGTGTGTGTGTGTGTGTGTATGTGTGTGTGTGTAATATAAACTCTCATCACCATCACCTCAGAAATATCTAAATATCACTCAGTGTTCTTGCTAATTACCTGAAATCCTATCAATGTGTTATTAACAGGCCTCTCCATTTTTTATCATAAGCTTATAACATATAACAAAAATTAGCAAATTTAGTTGAATAAAGTTTCCATCACTTTAGAACATCATTAATTATATAATGCTTTTTAGGTTTAAATTCAAATCAGTAGAAAAATATATTATTTTCAAGTACTGAAAATATAGTATAGCAGATAAAACTTGTGCTTGGTATGTGGCCAATCTGCTTTAGATGCCTGGTGCCCTATATGGTCCCCCAAACCTTCCAGGAGTGATGGCTGAGTGAAAAGCCAGGAGTAATCCCTGAGCACAGCCAGGTGTGGTCCCCAAATGAAACAAGAGTACATTATCCGCCTGCCAAGGGAGGAGGATAGGAGGTGGGAAGGAACCTGTGGACATTGGCGGAGGGAAGGGGACAATGGTGGTGGGGTGTGTGCTGGAACACTGCATGACTGAAACAACTCTATTTTGAACAATCTTGTAAATCAGGGTGTCTTAATAGAAATCAAAAAGAGGGGGGAAATCAAAGGATAACACTGTTAGGAAGAGCAAAAATCATTAAGTCCTTGTGGAACATTGACCTGAAATATGAATGAATTCCTTCCACCGTTTTCCTGGATATTTATGACCTTGAAGAAAATTTAGAGTTACTCACTTTTATTAAGTGCCTAGTCCATGCCAAGTGTTCTCATGGTCTGCTTTAAGCCTCTTCACAAACCTGGCAGGAATGTTCCATTATCACTAAGGTCATGCAACTAATAATGTCTTTTCTTTCCAATAAAGCATCATGCTTGCTCAGATTCTGTAATCACACCCAGAAAACCTCTTCTTCACAAAAAGATGAAAAGAAAAATAAGATTTTAAAAGACCTGGCTCACATTTTATCCTAGTATTTTCTATCACAGATGACAATCTTTTTGCAGGCTTCTATGATGAACCAACCTTAGAAGCAGATGTCTCATATTATTTAAAAAATGCCAAGTCCATCTGTAATTGCTTCTTTTAATGAATCATATACTTCCATTTTCTTGTTATTTTCTTAAATTAGGTAAATTCTACTTATTTATAAAGAAAAATTGTATGTTATGGGAAATTTGAGAAATTATAGTAAGTATATATAGAAAAATCACATTTAAAACGGTTTCATTGATTAACAGCTTACTGACATCAGTTTTTTCATTTACTAATATAAATTTTCCCACATCATTGAACAATTTTTTCAACCATACCTGTAATGACAGCATAATGTATAATTATTTGTCACTGTCACTGTCATCCCATTGCTCATCAATTTGTTTGAGCAGGCACCAGTAACGTCTCTTGTTGAGAGACTTATTGTTACTGTTTTTGGCATATCCATTATGCACGGGTAGCTTGCCAGGCTCTGCCTCTCAGGCTCTATACTCTCAGTAGCTTGCCGGGCTCTCCGAGAGGGGTGGAGGAATCAAACTCGGGTCAGCTGCGTGAAAGGCGAAAGCCCAACCACTGTGCTCTCACTCCAGCCCGTATAATTATTTAAGTAGAATAATATTTATTTTCATAATTTGCACCCCACAGGACAATTTTTCCTCTCGCCTCTGTTATAAATAGTGCGACCCTGACATCTCATTGCACATAAGCCCATCTCTGTTCAAATCGTTGAATATTATCCTATGAGCAATTTCTTATATTTGGATTTATTGGGCAAGGGGTAGTATTATAATATTTGCACATTTCTAACCATATCACTGTCCACTGTCCTCCCATTGTTCACCGATTTTCTCAAGCGGGCACCAGTAGTGTCTCCATTGTGAGACTTGTTACTGTTTTGTGCATATCAAATACACCACAGGTAGCTTGCCAGGCTCTGCCGTGAGGATGAGATACTCTTGATAGCTTGCCAGGATCTCCGAGAGGGGCGGAAGAATCAAACTTGGGTGGGCCGAGTGCAAGGTGAATGCTCTGCCTGCTGCAATATCACTCCAGCCCATTTCTAACCATATATGCTTCAACTGGACCTGGAGAAAACCCAAAAGGCTGGAACGTATGCCTTTATTTTGGGGTGGGGGAGTGGGTCACACCGGGCAATGCTCAGGGGTTACTCCAGGCTCTTCACTCAGGAATCACTGCTGCTGGTGCTCAGGGGACCATATGAGATGCCGAGGATTAAACCTGGGTCAGCCTCGTGCAAGGCAAACGCCCTACCTGTTGCTCTAGCCACAGCACATGCCTTTTATGCAGAGACTCTAAGTTTGATCCCCAGTGAGATATGATCTTCAAACACCTCCTGGTGTAGCCTTGGTGGCCACTCACTACCAGACATGGCCCTAGTGGCCTTCAGTACTACTGGACGAACAGTTCTGCATTGCTTTAGACTGAGCACTGAATCTCCAGGCTCTATCCGCTGAGAAGAGTATTGCCAGGAGTGGTCACAGAGCACTGCTGGGAAGAACACACACAAACACACACACACACACACTCATGCACACACACGCACAATTTTTTAAATTAAAATAAAGCAAAGATTATTGATAGGCATAGGCAAAGGATTCTTAACATTTTTAGATATGTTTGTTTCACTCAATTGTTTGGTTTTTTTGTTTGTTTGCTGAGGGGGTTGTTTGTTTTTGTTTTGTTTTTGCTTTTTGGGTCACACCTGACGATGCACAGGGGTTACTCCTGGCTCTGCACTTAGGAATTACTCCTGGTGGTGCTCAGGGGAACATATGGGATGCTGCGATTCGAACCCAGGTCGGCTGCATGCAAGGCAAATGCCCTACCCGCTGTGCTATCACTCCAGCCCCATCATTCAATTGTTTGGAATAAAAGCTAATAAACTGAGTCTTAGATTACTTCCACATGACTCTGGAGGCAAAACACCTATTAAATGGCAAAATAGCCATAGCCCGTTGATCAGTGAACTAGAATCCCGCATGCAGACATCCGTGTGGCCTGGTGAGGGTGCTTATCTGTCTGGGACATGAAATGGAATTTCCCCCTTGTAAACAATTCTAATCCCCAATCATCTCATCAAGCAGTTACCAAGCTGCCCTGTGTGTGGTGTGTGTTGTGTGTGTGCTACTGCCATGCCTGCCTCTTTTCTCTGGCAACAGTTCCTGTCGTATGTTCCAAACATTCTGACTTTCTTCAGTGCAGCCAGCTAGCTTCCAGAACAGCTCCGTTCTCTCTTTTCTTTTGACTTGCCTTTTACTTGTGGAGGAAACCAGTTTTGTTTTTTTTTTGTTTTGTTTTTTAATTAATTTATTTATTTTTAAATTTTTTATTAGAAAATCACTGTGATATACAGTTACAAACTTATGAACTTTTGTGTTTGCATTTCATTTATGTAGTGATCGTTTACCCATCCCTCCACCAGTGCCCATAGGAACAAAAGAAATAGATAGGTGCAAAAGTAGAAAACAAATGTAAACAGATTTTTACAAACTGTTTCACAAACCAAAAGCAATAGTGAACGATATCACAGACACCATTTCCCCACTTCCACCTTTATGAAATTAAACTCTGCAAAGTGATGCCTTCTCTGTAGCCTTCCCCTAGGGTCTGCTCTTCAGACCTCCAAGTTTATCAGTCCCACCCCTGTCTTTATATTCCTGTTCCATGTGTAGCTCTGTCACTGGAGTATCTAGTCTAGGAGTACAGCACCTAACTCTGGTCTCTGCTGCTGTGGCATAGGACCCAGAACGGCATCTGATCCACAGTAGATATTCAATAACTATTAGATTGTATGTGAATAAGTTAACATATGTCTATGATGTGTGGTTTTTGTTTGGGGACAACATCTGGTGGTGTCCAGGACCTAAACTTTGGATTCTGTGTTTGGACTCAATCCTGGCATTTACTCAGGGGACCATGTCATTATTCCAGGTATCAAACCTGGGGTTCCCGCATGACTCCAGCTCTCTGAGCCATCTCCCCAGACTTTTTGTCTTTTTAAATTACCTCACGCTACACTTGGCCTTCTCATTCTATCCTTATAATGTGCTTCTGCTGCATCCATATTTATTGTCATACAGGATTCCAATGTAAGACTGTAGAAGGACGTTGTCATCTTCTGTTCTTATCATAATGGACCCTTACATTACTTCCACTTTTTAGTGTGACTTGGTGCAGTGAATGTTTCTCTATACCACACAGGAGGGGACACAGTGAAAAGAGACTTACCCTTGATTCTACTAAATGTCTTCCTCTCCTACATTTACCCTGGGATAGATAGGAAGTCAGGTGAAGGGTCCAGACCGCTAGACATTAGCCTGGTCACCAGATAAGTGAGGCCGAGAGTCAGAAAGTTTGTATATCTTCAACTTGATTGTATATTTCTGAAATTCTCTCACTAAATCGATTCTTTCCAACATTTAGATGTAATAATTATATTTTATAATTAGAATTTTGCAGTTCTAACATTTCATTAGCTATAATTTATTTGAAATATATATTATATTTATGTTAACTCTAAATTACAAACCTTCTTAGAGTGTGGGAGATAATACAGTGTCTGCCTTGCAGGCATAAGGATGAGAATTCAACTCCAGGCACCCCACTGGCCCATATGACATGATCAATCCCAGCAGCACTTTTGTATTGTGATCCACTATGTCATACAGCTAAGTGTGTGATCTCTTATACATCATGACCAAGTGAGTAGCCATCCGTGAGACCCACAATCAAAGAGGATACAAGCACCACAACCAAGACATGGGGAAACACCTTGCAAGACTCAAACCAAATGGGCCCAACACCCAACCATTTCAACAACACAACAAAAACAACAGGGTGATAGTAGACGTTTAACAACTAAGTACAGTGGTACGCTAAATACTAGACTGCCCCCCATGTAATATTTCTGTGCTTTTCTAAATAATTCTTGTTTTAAGGCTCTATCCTTGAGACAGGGAAATTTTATTCTTAGTCATAATGTTGAAGGTCCTTCCTCTCTCCTTTAGCATCTTTCTAAAGTCTGAGAGGACAGGCCTGGTCACAAAAATTTGAGGATGAGTCTTCTGGTCTTCAGTTCTTTATGGCCAATATGAGCTACATGACTGAACCTGTGTTATCCACTCAGAAGTGATCACACAGCCTCCAGCTAACACAGCCAGCCCTTAGCTAATCACAAGGGCACTTGAGATCCAGCCAGCCACCTGCCAAATGCACCAGTGTCCCCGGCATTTCCTGAAACTGTTGTCATGGGTGTGGAGCTCAGACAGATTAGGGACCCAAATAGTAGGACCAGTGCCCACAGGATGGATTCAGGGTCAGAAGGAAGCCAGGGTTGGAAAAAGGTTAAAAAACACTAGTCTAGACCTCCCAAATCATAGCCAGCCAGTGGGGAACTCCATTACCTGTGGTGACCTGGAAGAGATTTCTTGTGACTGAGACCCAAATCTATTCGTAAAGGGTCTTTAACCCCTAGCCTTCACTTTGTCAACAATTATGTGCCACTTTCAGGCCTGTGTGACCACAGTAGGGCACCTTGTGGGCTGCCAGGCGCTGGTGGTCTGGTGCAGCCCCAACTTTAAACCTATGCTTGCAGCCCAGGCCTGCTCAAAGTTGGCACCACAGCCTCCACAAACACTGCACAGGACTGTCTGAGAAGTCATGCTAATCTGCTTGGTGCTAGCTATGGTTGCTATTGGGCACTTAAGATCACATACATCTGTGGCCCCCTTGGAATCTCCATATGCTGTCAGTTGATCAACTTTGATCTTCAGAATTCTTTCTGATTCTAGGCATGTGTTCAGGCTGTCTGCTCTCAGTCAGAGGTAGAGAAGTTCCAGAGCTGGGTTTGTTTAGAGACAAGTAAACAAACATCACTCAGCCCCCTGTGGCTCTGCCCTTAGCTTGGGAAGGAAGGTGCTCACCTCAGCTCACCTCCGGAATTTTCCCCTGGGAGTTTCTTTTTCAAAGATGGATCAAACAAGGTATGTCTCAGCAAGGTTACCAGAGGTCTCTGAGGAGAATCCTTGGATTGAGTTAGTCCCCTGAATATCTTGCATAGTATAGTTCTTGCATCATAAAAGTAAGGGAGGGTTTGAAGGGAACCCTGAGACACTGGTGGAGGAGTGAGAGATGTGGGGTGGTGGGTTTGGAATTGGAACACTGTATGTCTGAAATGTTAGTATTAATACCATTATAAATATTAACAATGTTAATGTAAGCAGCACTGTAAATCAGGGTGATTAAAAATATTAAAAATAAATGAATAAAAGTAAAAATCAGAATTTTCACATTTTAGAAAATGGAGTAGAACTATACAATTGGGTGCAAGATTTTTAATTTAACCCTCCCATAACCAGGGAAAAGTTCTGCCCTCCTGAACACTTCAGAGTTCTCTCTGAGATAGTAGTCACATTTCCAACCCACCCATTCCTCTTGGCAGGGCTGCAGCCTTAGCTTCAGATTTCTGGTTGCTGCTAACTGTTCCCTAGTGGAGTTCCTGGCCTGAGGAGGATGTCTGGGCTCTCCTGCATGTTTCTTGATCAGGGGTCAGGATTCTATACTTAACGCAATTTTTGGTGTAGATTTTATTGAGAATGCTATGTGATCTTTCTATTCAACTTTCATCCTTTTTCTGGAAATTTCCATTTCCATTATAAGCTCCCTGGAGCTGTTGATGTTTCTGGCTTCAGCGACCACAGATTGAAAACTACAGGTCTAACAAATGCCTACTGAAGGTTGTGAGGAATCACCTCTTATGTTTCTAGCAGCTGGCCACGTATCTTACACACAGAAGGGCATCAGTAAAGGTAATCTCATTATTACCGGTGCTCATATAAAGAACTGGGAAAGAAAACGGAAAAGAAAAAAAAAGAAACAGTTTCAGTTGCTCTTGATTTTTATAGCTAAAGAAAAACTCATTAAAGGTAGTTCAGACCACATGTGATGTCAGGGCTCGAACCCGGGTCAGCCATGTGCAAGGCAAGCACCTTGCCCACTGTACTATCTCTACTATCTCTGGGTGCCCAGGCAGTGTTTTTTTTTCTTAGCACATCAATTGGAATGTTTGTAATTTTATATTGAAGACTGCTTATTTACAGCCACCAACAAATGACAAGTCTCTTGTGACAAAACTATAAGAACAAATCTCAAACATTTTATGATGAGTCCTTAAAGTGATACATTGTTCTCAAAATTACAGATAAGTGAACTAAACCAGGCAATGTGTTTTTGAAAAGCATTTGAGCTCTATTTTCTAACAATGTTTATCATTTTTCAACTTCCACAAACTCGTATACTAATTAAAAGTTACAAACATTTAAGATGTTCATATTATCTGCATCATCGTTAACTACAACACTTAGCTTCTACACTAGAAGTTAAACAATTGAAGGGACCTTTTACTACCTAGATCTTAACTTAGCTGGTGTAGTGGTGTGTAATAGAAGTTTATTGAATAATAGGGAGACCTATAGCACAGTGGGTAGGGCGTTTTTCTTGCACAAGGCCAACCTGGGTTTCATTCCTCTATCCCTCTCAAAAAGCCGGGCAAGCTACTGAGAGTATCCGTCCCGCACAGCAGAGCCTGGAAAGTTCCCTGTTGCATATTCGATATACCAAAAACAGTAACAATAAGTCTCACAATGGAGACATTACTGGTGCCCACTAGAGCAAATCAATGAACAATGGGACGACAGACAGACAGGGTATATGGAGGGAGAGATAAGTGGACTGATTACTGAATGAGTTATATATGAATCCTGAACTGTTCTAATTTTCATAAGCAAAATATAATTATTTTATTGAAATTATAAAATACATATTTAAAAGGAGGGCTGTAGCAATAGCACAATGGTTGGGTGTTCGCCTTTCACGCGGCTGACCTGTGTTCGACTCCTCCGCCCCTCTAGGAGAGCCCGGCAAGCTACTGAGAGTATGGAGCCCGCGTGGTAGAGCCTGGCAAGCTACCCATGCATATTGCATATGCCAAAAACAGTAACAATAAGCCTCTCAATGAGAGATGTTACTAGTGCCCACTCAAACAAATCCATGAGCAACGGGATGACTTATTCATTATTCTTATATTTAAAAGGAAAGGAATAACTATATATCTAAGTTAAAACTAGTTTAATACTTAATGTTTTAAATATTTTAATCTGGTTTAATTTTTTTTCTTTGTGGGTCACACCCTGCAATGCTCAGGGGTTATTCCTGGCAGCTCTGCACTCAGGAATAACTTCTGGTGGTGCTCAGGGGGCCATATGGGGTGCTAGGAATCGAACCCAGGTTGGCCGCATGCAAGGCAAATGCCCTACCCACTGTGCTATCACTCTAGCCTCTAATTTTAATCTTAACATTTTAATCTGGTTTTGCAGCACTGGGAATTGAACCCAAGGCTTCACATATGCAAAGCAAGTCTACTATTGAACCACATCCCCTGCCTCATGAATATATATATAGATATATATATATACATTTTAATAGGATCATAATGTACTGTTCTATTTAGTTATCTGTTTATGTAATATGTCATGTGTCATTTAATATCAGTAAGTGTGCTCCTCACTATTTTTAAATAGCTTAGCAAAAGTGAAGAAGCAGTAATTTGAGATTCTTGTCAGTTTAGTTTAAACTTTAAAATCATATTTATGCAGCTGTATTATTCTCAAAACAATAAAAAAATTTTTTAATATTTTGGGGGCTGGATAGATAATACAGCAGGTAAGGCGTTTGCCTTGCAAGCAACCAACTCAGGTTTGATCCCCAGAGCTCCATATGGTTCCCTGAGCTTGCCAGGAGTGATCCCTGAGCACAGAGCTATGAGTAAGCCCTGAGCATTATCAGATGTAGCCAAAAAACAAAAAAAAACCAACAAATTCTTGTTGGGGCTGGAGCCTTGGTCCAGTGAGTAGGGTGCTGACCTTGCATGTGGCTGACCCAGCTTCTATCCCCAGCACTACATGTGGTTCCCTGACCCCACCAGGAGTGATCCCTAAATGCAGAGGCAGGAGTACCACCTAAGTATTGCCAGTGTGCCTCCCCGCCCCCAGAGACAATTATTGATAACATGAACCTTGCTCTAGTGGAGAAAAGTGATTTGTGTCAATTCTTTGCAAATTAGAACCTCTGAAATGCTTATGCTATCTTAAAACGTTTTCTCTTGACTAATTGAATTATATCCCAGCTGGCTTAGCAGTTTAGCATCAAATCTTTTTTTAATGGTGTGCAAAGGATCCAAATCCTAATGGAATTATCATAAACATGGATTAGTTCATTGTGAGTTAATAGAATTTTCAAGTAAGTTATAAAATATTATAGGGGGACTTCTTCCTAATGTTTCAGGGAGTACCCACTAACTAGCAATTATCCCTGTCTGACTTCTGAGCAACTGAGAAGTTCTCTCAAACACTCTTCTTTCTCCTCTGGAGAAAAATAAGAGGCAGAGTTCAACTCAGTGAGTCTGATTATAATAATGAGGAGACGCACGTTAATTTAGTGCTTGCTGGTTTTTGAACATCTGCTTAGGCTCCCTGAGATCAATTTCCACATGAATATGTGTGCAAGATTTTCCACTCCAATAAACAATTCTCAGACAACATAGATACTAGAATTCTGCTCATCTCCGGTGCTGTTTACCTGGAGATGGGATTAGATGCCACAGATGCTCTCTCCACTTCAGATGCCCCTCTTGAGCCCCAACTGTTGCTCCCCTGAGATCTCACCAGCCACCTCCAAATCAAAGATTCACAGAACCCTCCCTCTCTTCCTTGGGGACCAATCAGTTTACTAGAGTGGGTCACAGAACTCAGGAAACCTTTTTACGCAGTAGATCACTCGTTGGTTACCAAAAATACATATTATTTACAAATAGCCATAAACATAACAGCCACTTCTGGTGTTTGGTCCGGTTGTACCAAAACAAAGAAAAGATACCCTATAGGGTTTTCTTCTTTTACTCTAATTATATATATATATATATATTTATTTATTTATTTATTAGTGAATCACCGTGAGGTACAGTTACAGACTTACAAACTTCCATGCTTGCATTTCAGTCATATAGTGGTCAAGTATTACCCCATAATTTTCCTACAGTTTTGCAGCACAAGGGGGAGTGGCAGAAGCAAAGGACAAAATACCTAGGGACAGTGATGAAGGAATACTGACACTTTGATGAGGGGTGAGGTGCAGCAACCTTGTACAACTGAAG
Source organism: Sorex araneus (assembly GCF_027595985.1). Taxonomy (NCBI): domain Eukaryota; kingdom Metazoa; phylum Chordata; class Mammalia; order Eulipotyphla; family Soricidae; genus Sorex; species Sorex araneus. The sequence continues at coordinate 66,092,102 of NC_073306.1, forward strand.
GATAAATATTAACACAATTGTTCATCATGTTCCTGCAATAATATATATTTTTTTAATTTTAAAGGATTTTCTTGCTTCCCTCTGTGCATTACCTTATCCTTTTCTTTGAAGACCTATTTCTCTGCTAGCCCCATGATGGTAACAGTATCTACTAACTACTCAGGTAAACAGAAAGGTCAGTCTCACTTGGTCTACATTTCTAGGGAAGGATGTGAATTGTCCGAATTGGGGTCAACTGAATATTCCTGATCTAATCTCCTGAGGCCAAGGTCACAGTTTAGGGGCAACATGGGTTTAGGGCTGAAGCGCTCAGAGGAGGGAGCCTCTTATTCTGTCTTCTGTGTTCAAGATGAGTGAAATGCCCAGTGAGTCTGAAGGTAGGATAGTCTGCTGGGGTATTGCTGTTCTAGAGGTACAATGTGCCAATAGGAGAAAAGAGATGGACCTGGAGTTCAATCTGGAACTCGGGTTTGAATGAGAGGCATTGTCAGAAGTGAGGCAGCCCATTCCAGAGAAAGGACCTTGCACACAGGGGCATCCGGAGGGCATGCAGAAGCAGACAGCTGCAGAGAAAAACTGCGGTGTATGGGGTGTATGGCGGGGGGGGGGAACAGATGGTCAACAGGCCTGAGGGGTCAGCAGGCCCAGGCCAGAAAATGTTCTCAATGCTGCAGTAATGGAAATTCTTTGGCAGTCTTGGAGCAGCTCAAGGTCTTCAGATAAGCATTTTAGAAATATAGCATTGCCACTCATGTGGAAAACGAACCACATGGAGCCTGATTGCAGGGAGGCTCTTTAGCAGGACCTTTCAGTGGTGATGACAAGAGAGCAAACAGAGGCTGGGGCTAGAACAGGAGCCTGGGGAAGAGAGGGGAGATTTAAGAGGTCAAAGAAGAGAAGAGTAGCTCTGCAGAAACGTTATCATCTTTGCCGTTCGAGCGTTAGACTGGAGACCAATTCTGGGAGCTCTTTGCTAAGTAGGGAGGATGGGGTGAGGTGGGGGCTAATTTTTCAGTGTGTCTTCTAGAAAGAAGACCCTCACTTCTGCCTGGGCTTCTCCATCCTGCTCAGCACTGTGCTAGCTGAGTGTTGCTGGCTGAGCACAGGTCTGAATCCTGATGTGATCCCTTAACGCCTTCTCCCTCCTGGGCCTGTGTTTTCTCATTTATGAAAGTGAAGTGGCTGTGCCTCAGGGTGCAGTGGAGAGAGATCACTCTCTCTCGAGCCAGTCAGGGGAAAAGAAAGTCACAGCTCAAGATCACCGTTTTTGAAAAGCTCACTGCAACTTTCAGTTGATGAACAGATGTATAATTCATTGAACTGCAATTCATGGAAGGCAGTGAGTAGTCTGGTTTTGAGTTGCCATGGCAACTGTTTAATTGGGGGAGGGGGATGAAGAAATAAATGTCCTATCATTGCTCTTAAAAGCGAGGAAGGAAGGGAGAGTAGGAAGAAGGGAAGGGGATGGAAGGAGAGGGGAAGGGAGGAGAAGGGAGGGGAAGGGATGGAAGGGGAGGGGAGGGGAGGGAATGGGACAGGAATGAGTTTGCTCAGTTACTTTCCCAAAGCTTTTCTGAGTCTTTCTTGCATTTCTTCAGTTTGAGTTTCTGCCAGTATGCTCTGTTTGCCCACTTCATGCCACACTCAGGGCAAGGTTGTCACCCCCAATAAAGGACACAATGGCCTCAGATTTCATCAAAGGCTTCTCTGTAACTTTTGCGTCAGTTTCCACCAAAGGCCAGTTGGCTAGATTCCTGTTTTAAGGTGGTAGGTGGAACCAATATCCAGAGAGTAGAAAGGAAGACGTAGGTGGGTTGTAGGATTTAGATTTTATGCCTAACTTGTAACCATAAACAGGAGATATGGCAGCTGAGGACAAGAAAAATGACTCCTCGGGCAGGAGCAATAGCACAGCGGGTAGGGCGTTTGCTTTGCATGCGGCTGACCCAGGTTCGATTCCCAGCATCCCATATGGTCCCCTGAGCACAGCCAGAAGTAATTCCTGAGTGTAGAACCAGGAATGACCCATGTGCATTGCCCGGTGTGACCCAAAAAGAAAAAAAAAACAAAGAAAAGAAAAGAAAAATGACTCCTACCTTAATAAACTAAGAAATAACAGTTATTGTACAGCTTATTGTTTACAAAAGACTTTGGATTATCACACTCATCTTGACCAGTCACCGACAATGATGTCGTTGTTCTCACATTAGCAAAAAGAGCACCATCAATCCATGTTCAGATTCCAGAGTGAGCTTTATGGAAACCCAGGACTAATATGCCCTCTCAGGTATCTTCCTCCCCACTGTGGCTGCAAAGCCCACAGGATGCTTCGATACAGTCCTCCCGGCTCTCTGTGCCCAGCCCCACCAGCTTGCCTTGAGCTTCTCTGTCATGTGCATCGTTCCTCCGGTTCTGTGCATTAGCTAAGGGGTTCTTCTAGGAAAAGCTTCTCTTCCCACACTTTCCTCTTGTTTCTCTTTCTCTCACTTTCTCACTCTTGCTCTCTCGCTCTCTTGCTCTCGCTCTCTCACTGTCTTGTTTTTGATTTTGAGCCATGCCCAGTGACTTACTCCTGGCTCTGCACTCAGAGATCACTTCTGACTGTGATCGGGGAATCATATAGGGTGCAGGGGATTGAACCCAGATTGGCCATGTGCAAGACAAATGCCCTATGCATTGGACTATCGTTCCGGCCCCTCTCTTCTATCTTGACCCAGTTAGGGCATATGCCCCAACCCCAGCACTTCAGAGCTTCTATTTCAATATTCCTAGGACCATGTGCTTTACATGCATCCAGATTTAGTATGCTTATATCTCTATGACTTGTCAGTCTCCCCAACAAGACATAAAGCTCTGTGAGCACTGGGGTCGTGTCTGTTTGCCAACTGAGAGGCCCAGACCAGGCCTGATCCTGATGATTTTCTCCAATGAAGGTCTCATTGGCATTGCCAAAAGCACACCAGGGAACCAGACTCACAGCCAAGTCCTTAAGGCCCCCTGCCTTTCCTCGCAGACCACAATGGATTGCAGATTTTAGAAGTAGAAATCTTTTCCATTGCTCAGAACTCTGCACAACTATAAGATTTGAAACCTAAAGAAAAATGCAGTGTATTCTGTGGACCCAGATTTCTCAGAGTTGGACATGTATGGACATGCAATTCATAAATGGAACGCTTGCTAATATAGTTCCTCCTAGAAAATCATGACATGTTTTGTCGCTTGTTCTTCTTGATTGGAAAAAAGCTCACTGAGTCTTTGTAGTCCAGCCCCTGACTTCAAGCAACAGCAATGTTGATGGTGGACATTTGTGTCATTCTCCCATTCCCCTACTCCTATTTCCTTTCTTGTATAGGGGGCATCCTGATTCCACTTTGCAGTTTTTCTTGAACATGTACACAACCAGTATCCCCCTTGTCTTCCAGATCTCTGTATGCAGAGCTGCTGTTTGGGGATGTTCTTATTAAATCAAAGGAAGATACTTCGGGAAAGCCAAGGCTGACAGTTTATAAATGTGTTTTTATGAAGCTAATGTTCAAAGTTAAATGTTGTTTTTTAGCATAAAATGGCTCTTTTAGGAATGACCTCATTCTCACATGTCATTTTAAATTGAAATGTAGTTGACATATAATATTGTATTCATTGCAGATCTTAGGACTTAAGGACTTAATGTTGTACATTATAAAATGATTCCCCAGCAAAATAAAAAAAAATACCATATTAAGTCTAGATAAAGTGCATAGTTAAAATTATATTTTCTTGTGATGAAAACTTTTAAGACCTCTCTGAATTTCCAAATACACTCTGCATTACTGTATATACAATGAACATATAATAATTTTGACCACGTGGCACATTATATGCCCATGATATATACCTTAAAACTGGAAACTTATACCTTTTGACTACCTTTAACATTTTTCTATGGTAATTTCTTACTCTATTTTATTTCTAAAATGATTCATGCATCAAATCTATATAATAATCTCCATATTTGTTCTATGGTAATTTCTTACTCTATTTTATTTCTAAAATGATTCATGCATCAAATCTATATAATAATCTCCATATTTGTTCCTCTTTAATATTTTTGTTTTATTTTGTTTGGGGGGATTGTCACACCCAGCAATGCTCAAGGGTTACTCCTCACTCTGCACTCAGGAATGTGCTCATGGTGATGTTCAGGGAACTATACGGTGTGCAGCTGATTGAAGCCAAACTGGATTCATGCAGGGCAAGCACCCTACCCACTACACTATCTCTCCAGCCCCTCTTTTAAGGACTTTCAGCTCTTTAATTTTACTATAGACGTTAAGAGGCATGGATGAGAATATTCTAGCGCTTAGAACATTACCATGGTCTTTCAGACTTTCATGTCTTATGGCTTCAGCAAAAGGAGATTGCACTGAACTTATCAACAATTCCTAAGGCCACCGTGCCCTTGTCCCCGACCTAGGAACTAAGCTCTTCTGTACTTATATCCAACCTTCTCCCTTCAGATCCAGTCCAACCTATGAAACAGTGTGTCAGTGTTGTAGGAAAGCATTGTGACTGCCTCGCACTCTGGCCACAGGGAAAGGGCTGTTTTCTTTCAGCACCAGTCCAGCCCCGCAATCTTTGTTTGGTTTTTATATTGCTTTTATTTCTGGGGCACACCCAGTGGTGCTCAGGATCTGCACCCAAGTCTTGTCAGTGCTCAGTGCTCTGGGGACCACGTGCTGTGGGACTGAGTGCAAGGCTCCAGTATGTAGTGCATGTACATGCGCCACTCTTTCTGTTATCTTCTTGACCCCAGTGCTCCATTTCAAATGTCCCAGCTTTGAGGATTAAGTCTTGCAGGTTTATCTTGTCTGTGGCTTCTTTTATCTCTGCTTTTGGTTCTTTTTTACCATATGGCATCCTCTGTGAGCATATAGAAAAGAGTATACCAGTTTCCTTGGCTCTTGCACCTGATTGTTTTCTTTGGTTGTGGGTTGAATGTGTGATTTTGAGCAATTTGATTCTATCATGTTTTGAGATAAGATGTAGGAGGAGGCGCGCACCCAGTGGTTCAGAAGCCACACCGAGTTTGGTGCTCAGATGCTGTTCTCAGAGTGCTCATGGCACCAGGCAATAGGATTTAACCCAGGTTTCCTTCATGCAAAAGATACATTCAAGGGGCTGGAGCAATAGCACAGCGGGTAGGGCGTTTGCCTTGCATGCAGCCAACCCGGGTTCAATTCCCAGTATCCCATATGGTCCCCCGAGCACCGCCAGGAGTAATTCCTGAGTGCATGAGCCATAAATAACCCCTGTGCATCGCCGGGTGTGACCCAAAAAAAAGCAAAAAAAATATATATATATATGTATATATATATGTATACACATTCAAGCCCTTTGAGTCGTGTCCAGGGCCTTATGACATCTTTAAAATATTCACCAAATATATTTTGCCAAAGGCCTTTTAACACATGGTGAATATTTCTCTCTACTTCCTGTAACTTTGAAACTTTGAACTAAGATGCTTAAACAATGATACATAAGCTGGCCTTCAAGTAGAACGTATTCCAGAAGGCACATAGCTAGGTCACTTTAGAAACACACCAGTTCACTGTCTTTTAGATTGTCTTGGGAAAGTTATTGCAGAGAGCCAAAATAGAAAGTGCAGAGTCCTTGAGCTAAGGAATTTTCAAATATTATTTCAAAATAAGAGTTCTGTGTATAAGTTAACTATTGCTGTGAAATTGTCTAGAACTTAGTGGCTTAAAGGACCATCCAGGGCTCGACTGATAATTCTAGCAGATAGGTTCTTGCCTTGCATGTGGCGAATCCAGATTCAAATCCTGGTCTCACATATGTAGTCTTCTAAGACCACTATAGTGTTCCTGCGTGCAGAGCCAGAGTAAATACTGAGCACCACAGAGTGTAGCCCCCTCAAAAAACAACAAAAGACCATCCATTTATTGTTTCTTGAGGCAACAGGGTTGTCCAAGTGATCCAAATGGGGCTCATTCACATGCAGCAGGAACTAGTCACTTCTGTGGGTCTCCGGCTGGGCTCCAAAATTGTATTCAATCGAATACTGCCCTAGGTTTTGCTGTGAAGAAACTTGCCCATCTATACTAATATTATATGAAGAATATGATTCTTAATACTATGGTTAGGTTCATCCATTCAATTGAAAGGCCCTAAAACTAAAACTGAGGTTTCCCTGAGGAAGAGAAAGTTTTACCTGTGGTCTGGTTGTTACCTTTTGCCCCAGAGTTTCTGGACTGTCCATTAGCCCTATCGACTTGAGATTTGGCTAACCAACCCCTTCCGTTGCATAAACCAGCCCCTTCCGTTGTATAAAACTTGGTGGGGAAGACCTAAATTGTGTGGCACATGGCCCCTCATCTGCAGGCAGGGAGTTCAGGTTTGTCCTCATGGCGGTGAAAGTAGCCATAGGAGGAAATGGAAGGAAGTCCATGAGGGTCTTCTGGATGGCCAGGTCTTCTAGATGGCCTCAGTTGACACCCCATCACCTCTTCTTCATTCTCTTGACTAAAACAAGTCACAGACTAGCCTGGGTTGGGGGTGGGAAGCCTCTCAATGAGAGGTTCTGCCTACCAAGGAGCCTGGATCCAGAGAAGGGTGAACATTTGAGGTCACAGTCACCACTTAAATAACATAGACCATTTGATACAATGGCGAAGATAAGGACTTCATTTTTTAATTTTTTTTAATCACCAATATGCCTTTTCTTTCTCTTCAAGACAGGCAAGACTTTAGAGTTTGTACATAGTATAAAATATCAGAATCCTCATTCTCTCATAAATGAAAGATAATAAAACTGCCTTCTTGGTATTAGCATGAGAATAAGAGGAGATCTGTGAAAGCAATTGTAGTGGGGAATGGCAGAGAACCACAAATACTACCAGTGACCCCTAAGTTCCCCTAAAACAGAGATAAAAGACAAAATATATTTAAGACCCAGACTGACTCAAAATTTTTCTCAGTGTTTTTAAATGGTGAATATGCATGAGTAAAGACAATTTTCTATATAATTGTTGGGCAAATAGCTTGACTTGTTTGCAGTCATTCCAAAATGGTTTTTGAATTTGCAGGAGGAAAAACAATCTTGTGGATACAAACACAACCCAGTCCCCACAATTTGTTTCCATGATTGCAAATTTTCTTATTTTAATAGCACCTGTGAAAGCTCTATTTGTAGAAGTTTGTTGGTGCCCAGATCCTGGAGCCAGACAGACCCGAGTTCAACTCTCAGATATATTCTCTTGTTCTGCAGTTTCTTACCTCCCTGAGACCCAGCTTCACATGTGTAAAATGAGGATGGTAGCACCTCCTTCCACAGATGCATACTGTGAGCAAATTAAATGAGACGATGTGCAATAAATGCAGCTCTTGTATCAGGTGAAAACAATAGTAGATAGTAAAATCTTCAATGGGTTGTTGTTTGCTTTTGTATTTCTGGGCCACATTTGGGGATGCTCGAGGATCATTCCTGGCATGCTCAGGGGACCTTATGGAGTGCCAGGGATCAAACCCGGATAGCATGCAAGGCAATCCATTACCTGCTGTACTATCGCTCTGGCCCCAACTGAAGCATTTTAGATGCTCGCTTCAGCAGCACATACATTAAAATTTGTAACATTTTAGGATTAAGAATGCATTGAATGGGAGGGACTGGGAGCGAGAGGAGATCCTCTGCCCATTTCCCCCTGTCTCCAGTGACCCAGGGGTCAGACCCATAAGCTATCTCCTGCCAGCGCCAGATAATCTTGTCATCATTGGTCACCATCCAGATCCCAGAAGGGAGCAACATGATGCCCGCCATAGCCATGCTGCTGGACCCTGAACCAGGCTGCTTCACTTGGGGTGCCCCAGAGGGGGACAGGTGAGAGCCCTACCCACCCTAAGGGACCCAGCCCCAGCAGCCAAAAACATCCACAACCCAACCGCCATCACACTCAAGACCACTCGCTTGGGTCAAGCTTCATACACAAGTGAACCTATTCCTGGACTGCACGGCCCCACATCATAAGACACCCCCTGCCCATCCTCCAAGAGTACCACACCACATTGATGGAATTCAAATAGTAGGCAACCAATCATAGAAATATGTATATATGTGTGTGTGTATATATACATAATTTCAGAAATATATGTGCATATATACATACTTTCAGATATATATATTTTTCAATATGCCAAAAACAGTAACAAGTCTTACAATGGAGATGTTACTGATGCCTGCTCGAGCAAATGGATGAGCAACAGGATGACAGTGATACAGTGATACAGTGATATATATATACGGAAGCTCACATTACTCAACCTTTAACAACATGCTAATGATATCCTAAAGAATGTCTTAATGGTCCCTGCCAAAACAATCTTCACAGTTTCCTCTATGGGTAGTTTTCTGTAGCATTTTCAGCAGTTTTTCATAACAGACAATACAAAATAAATAATTTTGGTTGTGCTTTGGGACAGGAATTGGGGCTTGGAATGGAAACATCCCAAATATGGTGGCAGGAAGGTGTAGTGGTGGTGGGATTGGTGTTTGAATATTGAATGTAATCAAATATTGTGAACCACCTTATAAAATAAAAAAATTGGAAAAAAAAGAATACACTGAAGCCAGGGAGATGGCTCAGGCCCATGCTCAGGGGTGCTTGCCTTGCACTCTTTGCCCAAAGGAGAAAGTGTGAGAAACACAAACTAGTCCAAAAATCCATAGTATGGACACAGAGCCATGAGAGCATAAGTGAGGCATTTATTGACAATCTAACAAGACCATGTGTCTGATAGACCAGCACACCCAAAGTGATCAGAACAGACAGTATATTCTTTGCTGCAGATGCAGGTAATCAGTTCCTCATTGGCCAAGTACAGATGCTGGCTAAATTTATTGAAAACTTTTAATATCTGTCCCCCTTGGGATTTTTTTTGAGGTTTTAGAAGTGGGTTTTGATTGTCTACACACACACACACACACACACACACACACACACACTCACACACACCACTTTGTGCTCTGTGGCAGGAAGGCTCTCCTGGGGTATTTGATTTCTACCGTGTAGTTTCTACATTGCCCCCCTCCTAATATACTGTTTGTTTAAATATTCTTTTAGCTGATGAATCATCATATAGATATGCTGCTGTTTTCCATGTAGGATTAAATGCTTTCGCTTGAAAATGAACCACCACTGACTTTATTTCTAACACAGAGACCAAATTCACCTCCCAATACCACATGTCCCCACCACCACATACGTGCTGTCAGGGTTATGCTGGTGACCTCCAGGCAAAGCAGGACATCACCGGGCTTCAGCATTGAAACACCCGGCCCAGTTAACCAAGTATTGCTGAGAATGGCTGCTCAAGTCCCAGAATACTGCTTGGGAGGACCCATCCTCCCCAACCCAAGAAAAAGGAAGAATGTGTTGAAATGTTGATATTTTTAAATGTCGCCACTGTCCACTTACTTCACTGTTCACACTTTTCCTGCAAAGAAAATAGCTTTGTGACAGTTCTGACCTTTTTTACACCAGTACATTGTTGTGTGGAGATATAAATTCTATCACTGGAGAAGGCTGGAGCATCATTTCTGAACCTTCTGAACTGTAGAGTGTAAAATTTATCTCCGAAGACTATGAATGCAAAGAAATATCACAACACAGGGTAGCATTTAGTAAACAGCCCACAACAAATTTGACTGAAAATGGTGAAGATAACATCCTGGTCATATATAATGTAAAAGCAAAGCAGCAACAAAGCACCCGTCTTGAAAATTGTAAGATTGCCAGTTTCCTCCCATGCCCACACTCCATCGGAGTACTGAGCATTGCCAGGCCTTTGGCAGCAGCCAGGTTCTTCAAATAGTGAGTTGGAGTCCCCATAAATATCTGAAATCATGCAGATTTTAGGTTTGGATTCCAAATATTCTTAACCCTTAATAATGCATTAGTTAAATGACTGATAGGTGCCTTCAGATATAAGCAAGGTATAATAGTCTTTAGATGACACCATTATTCAGCCAAGGAAGAATTCTGCCATTGTGAACGTGGTCAACAGGATTCAAAGAGTTCGCTTACACCTTTAAGTAACCTAACGAAAATTGGCTGGCACTCAAAATACCCTTTTCTTCCTTTCTCAGAGCTAGATGGACCCAGGACTGGTGCACCACCAGTCACACATGACCAGATCATTTCCCTCATTTCCCTCTTGCCCATCTGCCCTACTCGTAAGGGCAGTGCCTCTCTTCAGGATCCCAGGCTGGTGATGATGGCTCCAAATATCACATCCTCACAGACCCTTTGCGAGAGTGGGAAGGGTGAGTGAGGCTGACTCCCCTCATCTGTGTCCCTCTCTCTTTTTAGCTTAGAGACAATCTGTCCTCTGAAACCTTCCAAAATGTTGCTTTTCACATCCTCTTGGCCCAGTACCCATAGTGCTGAGGATCTGGTATTTTCAGTCTCCAAAGAGAGGTAAGGGCTCTGTCTTCAGGAAAGGAAAAAAAGCAGGCTATTCGGTCAGCATCTAAAAGGGTCTGCCGCTGGAGAGATAGAACAGTGGCTAGAGCATTTGCCTTGCACAGGGCTGACCCAGGTTCAGTTGCTGGGATCCCATATGGTCCCCCAAGCACCACCAGGAGTGATCCCTGAGCACAGAGTCAGGAGTAACCCCTAAGCATCACAGGGTATGGCAAAAAAATAATTAATTAATTAATTTTTTTAATGGAAGTGTCTGCCAAGGGAAGTTGAGAAGGGCAAAGGCAAGTGAGCTTAGCAAGGCTCTGAAATCTCCTGCTTTACTTCTACCAGTAGTAATTCTATTCTTATTTGTTTTTAATTTATAAATTTTATTTTCATAAAGTTGTTCACAATAGTTGATTACATTATTTCAAAGTTTCCCACCACTACTCAAGCCTGTCCCACAGGCAGATGCTACATAATTTATTTTGTATTGCTTGTTGTGAACGGTGTAAGATGTCTGTAAGGGTCTATCACACAGTGATTCGACAAAAAGAAAAAAATGTATGAGATATCGGGCGGCCTATCCTTATTTTTGACACTAGACTTCTATATGAGATTCTATTTGAATAAAAGCGTCTGGATTAAAAAATGATTTGCAAATCTGATTTAGCATATAGTGAAATAGCTAGTGCATGCAGTGAATCCAAATAACTTGTTTATACAGTCCCAATATCTCCAACAGTTCCTAGCAGAGGTTTAATGAATTTTCTATTGCTGCTGTGACAAATCCCTAACTTAGCAAATGAAAATAACAGTTACCATCTTACCATTCTGGAGGTAAGATAAAAGTTCAATATGGTCTTTACTGCACTCAAATCAAGATGCCAACAAGACTGATTGCAGTCATTCTGGATGCTCTAAGGGGTGAATTCATGCCTGTGCCTTTTCATCCCAGAGGTTGCCCATATTCCTTGACTTGTAGGCCCCTTCCTGCAATGGCATTGCTCTGATTTCTGCTTCTCATCACAGCTTCTCTGACTCTGTCCTTCTTGTCTCTTTCTTATACCAATCCTTTGGATTTTTGTGGGGCTCACCCACGTCATCCAGGATGTTCTTCCCAGAAAGAAATTTAATCACACCTGCAAGTCCTTTTTGCTACAGAAGGTAGAATATTCACAGGTCCTGGGAATTAGGACATGGAAGTCTTTGAGGGGCCGCTATCCCATCTTCCATAGAGCTCAATAAGTATTTCTAGACTTTTTTAAATGAACATTAGCATCTTAGTCTGGGAAGCTTTTTTACACTGCACCTATTTTAGCCTCTCATAAGAAAATGATTATTCAGCACTCTGCTTGAAAATTTCTGGTGCTGGGGACTGTCTGCCTTCCAAATGAACTCTTCCAGGGTTGAACTCCTCTCACAGGCCCTAAATCACAACCCTGAATCAAATGACTGATTCATCAAGTTTGTCCATGCAGCAATGGTTGGCCAAGGCTTAGGGAGGAAGGGAAATGAAAGAAGAGTCACAAAATAAACAAACTCAGAGGAAAGGAGATGGCATCGCAGGCTGTACAAACATATTAAGCAGGGCAGATTTAACAGGCCAAGTTCTGGTAACATTAATAAACTCATTTATCTTGGGCAGAATTCAACTTAACTAGCTTGGGCAAAAACAGCATGAACTTTAGAAAAGTTGTAAATGGCAGCTGTAGATAGCAACTGCTTAGCAGCCTCTCCTCCACAACTCTTCCTGAGACTGGCAGATTCTAATTAAAACACTCACTACAGGGCTGGAGCGATAGCACAGCGGTTGGATGTTCGCCTTTCACGCGGCCGACCCGAGTTCAATTCCTCCGCCCCTCTTGGAGAGTCCGGCAAGCTACCGAGAGTATGGAGCCTGCGTGGCAGAGCCTGGCAAGCTACCCGTGTGTATTGGATATGCCAAAAAACAGTAACAATAAGTCTCTCAATGAGAGACGTTACTGGTGCCTGCTCGAACAAATCAATGAGCAACGGGATGACAGTGACAGTGACCACAAACCTACACTTGGCTTTGAAGGGAATGAATACCCTATGAACCTGCCTCTTTGATTCCCAGTATCCGACCTGGATATCATCTTTGGTTTCTCCATTGCTGAAATACAGACATTTGAGTTGGGGAATAATGAATAATGAAAGTGGGAGAAGTCAGGCAAAATCATACTGAAGATTTTGGTGTGGTCCTTGGAAAGCTGATCGTTGCATGTATGAAAAGTGACAAGTAACAAGAGCTTTAGATTGCAGAGCAAGTATTGGGGCATAACCCGATATTTCTCTAGGTTTTCCCATCTTATGAGCACAATAAAAGGGTAAAAGATTGTAGTGATAGAATTTCAGGCAGAATTTTCCCTGGTCTTTATACAGAAACCCAAAACCGCGCGGCCGCTGCAGCGGCCGCGCGACCTAATGTCATCTTAGTATCAGCAATATGTAATGGTTCCTTCTTAATGGGTCGGACTTTTGTGGGAGATCCTAACAAGAATAGTAAGTCTTTTGTTGAAATATTGAAGGCAATCAAAGTGGTAGCCATCTCTCTAGACTGAACTAAGCTATATCCCCAAGCCGGCTGAGAAGAAATATCCTATCTCGGGAAGAAACGCGGCGTGGTGTCAAACATAGTGTGATGTCCATTAAGCAAACAGACCTGGTGGCGTGGGAATGGGATAAAAGGGGAAAAGTTATGTACATGGAACAGCGGGACGCTGGTGGAATCTCGAGCCGGAGCCGATACCAGCGCAAGATTTTTGGTTCCAGAAACTGCTTGCAGACACTCTACTAGACTATCAACTAAGCCAGAGCCCCACACCGGCTGATGACGGGAAATAACCATCCTCTTCGGTTTTTTTTCCCTTTGTCAGACAGCGTGGCGATTACTAAACAGGCGTGAACTCGGTGGCGCGGGGCAAGGGGGAAAAAGAAAAGTTATGTAACAAACAGCGGGACTTAATATCTCTATATTCTTAGCAATGGAGAACTATCAAATGCTTCCTTGGCAATAGGACTGTCTTTTTCTTTTTGGGGGGAAACCCCAGCAACGGTAGTGAGTTGTGTGTTGAAGCATGGAATGTAATCGAGATAAGCGTAAATGAAGTGAAACTTATCACGTACAAGGGTGGGGACTGGGGAGGTGGGAGGGGGCGGCAGATATACTGGGGGGGTTGGTGATGGAAGATGGGCACTGGTGAAGGGAAGGGTGTTTGAGTATTATATAACTGACATAATCCTGAGAACTATGTAACCCTCCACTTGGTGATTCAATAAAAAAATTTAAAAAAAAAAGTATTGGGGCATAACCACAGTAAGAGGAGATCTCAGAGGAAGAACAGGAAAGGGATCAGGAGTCCTGCAAGCACTCCTTTCACCTAGACTGATGTTCCCCTAATCTTGCTTCTTTTGCTCAGAAAAATGGTGGGATGAACCATGGATCTGGGTGGTATATTTGTCCCTGAAAAACATGAATATTTAGTGCATTTTGTTGTAGTAATTAACCAGTTTCATACTTTTCTGAGGGTAACTCATAGGGAACATGTATTTTTTCAGCACCTAATTCAAGTGCTAGCGACAAACCCCTGTTCCAAGTGGTTGATGCTAAGCATTGTCGTTTTATTCTTTTCACAAGGAATCAGAAAACGAAATAATAGCCACTCACTTTCCTCTGTTAGATGTCACATCAAACTCTAGTCAGACCTGACCTCCTGACCATGTGACATCAATTTGAAATGAGATGAAATAAAAATGGGAATTTTGCTTCTTCCTCTAAACCACTAGTCAATTTTTTAAATTTTTTTGAACAGTGGTGCCACTTTTGGCATATGAAGACAAGATTCACATGTTTCTTACATCGTCTTCTAGCAGTAAGTTGTTGACACATTTTTAAGCTGGTAAAACAAGAACTTGTATGAAAACCTTGGGGAAAACGTCCTTAACATTCCTTTAAATTAGAGTCACCAACATTTCGATTTATACATAAAAGAAGAAAAACACCATTATTCCTAGAGAACTGGCTCTGCAAACCACTATTTAAAGCAGTTCTTGCAGAGAACCTGTAATTTAATAAGACCAGGAAAAGGTTAGCCTAACATCCCCTATATTTTTTCATGCCTGTTTACTCAATTACACAAGTACTTGCACAGCAAGCAGACCTCTAATTGTGTAGACTTCAGTGAAGGAAAAATGGGACTTGCTGTAAAATAAATTCTTGGGTGTAACCAAATTACATACCACTTCCCATACTTTAATTTTTTTTCCAAATTGCCCATTACTTTCAATGAAAACATACTTTAGAAAAGCATTATAAATACTCAAAACATTTCTCAAGGACCTGTTTCCCTTCTTTGGATGCAGTGGAGTTGCTTCTGCTTGACATTATTCTGTTGAAGATCCAAGGAATTTTGTTTGCTATATACCATGTAAAACTTGAGAGTTTTATTCAGCTTCAGTTCTTTTTTAACAAGCCAATCTTCCTTTGCGTCTATTCCTATGATGCCATGAGCATTCATCCACACTGGTGAAGTAAAGTTCTATTCTCACTTACCTGAAACTGTCTTGGGTAGCAGGAACAGCTTCAGAACACAGGCTTGGGAATCAGGAAAACCCTTCGTGCCAGGGACCTTGCCTATGTCACAGAGCTCATTCCCTATTTGAAAAAAAAAATGGCCTACATCATCATGTTTTCCCAGGACAGATGAAACCATGGACTGTGAAAATTCTCTAAATACTATCCAAAGCTGGAGTGATAGCACAGCGGGTAGGGCATTTGCCTTGCACGCGGCCCCAACCCGGGTTTGATTCCTCCATCCCTCTCGAAGAGCCTGACGAGCTACCGAGAGTATCTTGCCCACAAGGTAGAGCCTGGCAAGCTAGCCCTGGTGTATCCGATATCCAAAAGCAGTAACAACAAGTCTCACAATGAAGACATTATTGGTGCGTGCTCGAACAAATCGATGAACAATGGGACGACAATGTGACAGTGTTACAGACAGTGCTACTATCCAAAGAGCAGTTCCAGTCTCCATTTTCAAATTATGAAAAATGTCCTGGACTCATTGGGTTGTGCTTTTTCTACTGTTAGTATTTTGTCTTGTTAAGATTCCTCTTCTCAGCCCATGCATGTGGAAAGCGGCCATGAGTATGGCGGTGGTTGAGTTCTGGAGGTTTTTGGCTTCTAGGGCTGGGTCACCACCCCTTTCCTGGGTACCCCAAATGAAACAGCCTGGTGCAGGGTCCGGCGGTATAGTTTTGGCAGTGTTGTTTTATGCTCTCTTCTGAGAAAGATGGACAATGAGTCTCTGGATCATGGCCTTTGGTGAGATTACCTGGTGCCAGCCAGAGGTGGCTT
Organism: Sorex araneus; assembly: GCF_027595985.1. Lineage (NCBI taxonomy): Eukaryota > Metazoa > Chordata > Mammalia > Eulipotyphla > Soricidae > Sorex > Sorex araneus. The sequence goes on from NC_073306.1 coordinate 66,107,936, forward strand.
GTGGGTGTAACTGCCGAGTTGCCACACCACATTTGATGGGGTTTAAAGTAGCAGACAACCAACCTTAGAGGGAAATATATTTTTACAGATCACTGTCATCCCATTGCTCATCAATTTGCTCGAGCGGGCACCAGTAACTCCATTGTGAGACTTGTTACTGTTTTTCGCATATCAAATATGCCAGGAATAGCTTGCCAGGCTCTGCCATGTGGGCAAGATACTCTTGGTAGCTTGCCAGGCTCCCCAAGAGGGGCAGAGGAGTTGAACCCGGGTACACCGTGTGCATGGAAAATGCCCTACCAGCTGTGCTATTGCTCCAAGTCTCAACCCTTACAACATATTAATAATCTCTTGCAGAAGGGCTTAATGGCTCATGAGTGAAATACAACAATCTTCAAACACTCTGCTCTAAGGAAAGTTTTTTGGAGCATTTTCAGCAGTTTGTTCACAACAGACAATACAAAATAAATTATTTCGGTTCAACTTTGGGGCAGGGGTTGGAGTTTGGAATGGAAATATCCGAAATACGGTTGTGGGAAAGTGTAATGGTGGTGAGAATGTGTTTGAATATTAAATGTAATCAAATATTGTGAACTACTTTATAAAAATGAAATTAAATTTTAAAAATAGATTCTTCTTCTCAATGAACTCAACTCCCTTCAAAACACCCCAGCATCCTGTTGCTTCCTATAACTAGAGTGGGTCATTAGAAAAACATGCTTGAGGGCTAGAGAAATAGCACAGCAGGAAAAGTGCTTGCCTTGCATGCAGCCAACCAGGATTCAACCTTCAACCCCCAAGTACTTCTATGCTGTCCCCTGTGCCAAGAACCAGGAGTAGGCCTTGAACACGGCAAGGTGTGGCCAAACTCCGCCCTCCCCCCAAAAAAGGGGGGGAATGCTAATAGAAACCTGGGAAAATCCTCATGCTAACATTTTATGGTTCATGATCTTTCCAGAATCGGTTATCTGCTTAGTTGATGTAAGAAGTTAGGAAAGATTGTTGTCTCAAAAACTTGGAATCTCTGTGAAATTCAGGTTGTGCTTTTATTTTAAAGTCTGCTTTCTTCTCAAATTAAAAGTACAGTGTTTACCACGTTTAACACTGTACAATGTTAAACTATGTTTAACACTGTAAAATTCACGTTTGTAAATTTTAGAGCAAGAAACTAATTTCAACTGTAACATTTTTCTCCAAATAAAACCTCTTTAATCATACTCCCATTTGAAGTTATATGTTTTTCATCCAAGGAGCATGCACACTCTTTCCCCTTCCCTTTGTGTTTGCTGTTGCTTGACTGAGGATGGGGGACTACACCCTTGATTGTGATGCCTTGACATCACATGTTTTGTTGTGGCACCAGAAATCCCCTTATGGATTCTTGTGGCCGCGTCACAAGAATCATACTCACAGAATGGTGCCAGGGACCAAACTGTTATCCTCATGCCTACAAGACAGATGGTCTACCACTGTGTGCTATCCTTGCACACATAAACTATTTTATACAGGTTACTTGGAACCAGGAAGTAACCTCAAAATCCAAATAAATTCTTTTGACTCCCAAAAGAGTTTTGATGTCATTGTCCCCAAAAGAATTTTTTTAAACATATGTCCCTGGGTCTGGAAAGATATTATTGGAGGAGAGATAGTATGCTTGCCTTTCATGTTGCCACTTCAGCCCACCTTTTTTCGATCCCCCAAACCATGCATGGTCCCTTGAGTATCCAGGGGTCATTGTTGAGCACTGCAGACCTGCCCCAAAACCCTAATTAATAAGTTATGTCTCCTAGGAGCAGGAGCACTATCAAGGACGATGTCAGCTCCAACAATAATGGGAAGAAGATGTGGAGGAAGCTAGGTTGACTCCGGAGCACTGAGATCAGTTCTCAGTTCAGCTCCGGGCAGCAATGGAGGCTCAGACACAGTCCCATTCAGTAACACCACAGATCCTCACTTACATCATTCCTTAGTCAGAGGGCTGCACAAGAATCCAGACCTATGGAAATGTCCTCCCCACACCTCCAGAACTGTAAATCATCATTTTTCATGTCAGCTATGAATTATCACTTATTCATCTTGTGATAATACCACACACAGTCTTCAACTCATGAATGTACTCGATGCCACAATCAAAGTAGGTTAAAGAGTGTAATTCCTCAGAATTGGTGAGTCTATCTCTGATGTTATTTTGTTCTATTTTTACCTCTCCTACTAAAAATTCAATAAGTCAAGGGGTTAGGAGTGACAGGACATCTGTATGTGAAGGTAGTGAAATTGGAACTTTGCTCATAAAGGGAAACATCGGCCCCATTAATGTCTCTCCCTGCAAATAATATCGGAATGGACAACCTTGCAAAAGCAATCTCCTGCTTACATATCCACACAAGGGAAAAAGTTGAATGTGGTCTGTTTTTTCTCTCATTACAGCTCAAGGGTTTACTGAAAAATGAGGGCTGTACATTCATACCCATCTATGATCCAAATAAGCAGTTTCTCTAAAGGCCACAAATCCTATCTTGAGGTTTTGATTGTGTTGCTTCAAGAGGATTCTAGATTTTCCCACCAGCATTAATATGTATAGCACAAAAAAGACGTGGTACCAATGTGTGTGTATGTGTGTGTGATGGTTTACAACAGCTTTTCCCACCTTCAACATTATTAGTTGTATCATATAGAATAGTTCTGATCCATATTTGGGAGTTGTAAATGGCACTCACTTGAAATACCTACTTAATACTGATAATATATCTCTTTGTCAGTGTGTTCATATTTTTGGTACGCCACTTGGTGGGGCATTACCTTAATACTACGGAAAGTAGTCTTTGTGTTTCACTGTGCCTATAAAACCTAACCCACAATTCATATTTAAAGGTGACAAAGGACTAGCTGTAACACAGAGAAGGACCCAGGGGCACTCAGGGTGGAAACTAGTAGTTTATGGGTCAGGTTTCTCCAGATATGCCTCACTGAAGACTTGGTTACAATGATACTAAAGGTAACCACCTTCTCCTGTATTTCTCAGTGAAGCCCTGAGAACTATCGTGTTACCTGAATTATTCCATTGTAAAATTAATGCTTTTCATGAAGACTATGTATAGAATGTAAAAAAGAAGGACAAGCCTACTGCAGAGTGCATGGCATCATTGTAGCCAAAATTACAAGTGCTTGCCTTGCATCAATTTTTTTCATGCATGTGTTTTAAATTATTTTTCATTTTGGGGCCACACCCAGTAGTGCCCAGGGCTTATTCCTGGCTCTGCATTCAGGGATCACTCCTGGAAGCTCAAGGGACCATAGAGGGTGCTGGAGATCAAACCCAGGTTGACCACGTACAAGGCAAATATCCTGCCCACTGTACTATCTCTCCAGTAACCTTGTGTGTGTGTTTTTAATGGCATATTAATTTGATTTATAAAAGATCAACATTGGAACTATGGATTCATTGAACATCACTGGAAAATTATACCCTCCAATCAAACATCCATTCACCTGAACTTTCTCCTGGGTGCAGACATGATGATAGTCACCTCTGCGCCTACAGAGCCTGCTCACATTGATGTGTTAAGGAAAATAAGCATGGGGCTCATTTAGCAAACACAGTAGAAAACTGTTAGTAAGTGCTATCGATAAAACAGGTAGGAGCAGAGAGATGTAAACTGCTTGACTTTCACATGCTTACCTGTGTTCAATCTCCAGCACCTCATCTGTTCCCCCAAGCTCCTCCAAAGTAATCCCTGAGCTCAGAGCCAATCTGTTCCCCCAAGCTCCTCCAAAGTAATCCCGAGCATAGAATCCAGGGTAAGCCCTGGCATAGCTGAAAGTGGCTCAATGATCTCCCCACCAAAAAAATCTATCCTACCCAAAGTATTAAACAGATCTAGCGCAATACTTAGCACAACCCCAATGCCATTTTCCAAAGGAAATAGGACAAGTGTTACTAAAATTAATCATAGATCCATGTTCAATCCCTTGCATTCCATATGGTCTTCTGTTCATGGCCAGGAGTAATTCCTTCAGTGCAGAGGAATAACTCCTGAGCATTGCCAGTTGTGGCCCAAAAACTAGGGGGTTGTGGAATAACTAAAATTCATCATAACTATTAAAGGCCCTTAATAGCCAAGACAGTACTGAGAGGGGGGTGGGGAATAGTGGGAGATTTGTGGGTGCCTGTGTTCAATTCCCTATATTGGAAAAAAAAAGATTGAAGACCTCATGTTCTCCATCTTCAAACTAATCTACAAAGCCATAGTAATCAAAACAGTAGCTAACGGAATAAAAATATACATAGACCAATATAATGAAGAGTCAAAAATTAAATAATTGCATATCTGTGCAGTAAATTTGTAGCAAAAGAGCCAAGAACATAAATTAGAGAAAGAAAATCTCTTCAATACATGATACTGAGGTATACTGAATAGCTATATAAAAAAAGAACGAAATGTTACACAAAAGTTAACTAATATTAAAGAGTTGGATGTAAGACCTGAAACCTTATTAATACTTTGAAAAAACAGAGGCAAATATATTAGCTTCATTTATGTCTTTCGGGATTCAATTTCAGGGACAAGAAAACAAAAGCAAAAATAAACAAAGTATCATATTAAAGTGAAATCTAATGCACAGCAAAAGAAACTATCATTATGAAAAGGCACCCTAGTAAGCAGGAAAATATATTCCCACATCATGCATCTAACAAAGAATAATTATCCATCTATTATTTCTTCATCTATACTTTTAACCAAGGAGATATATCACAAGATTACTATCACACAACTCAGTAGGAAGAAAATAATTTCAGCAAAATATGCATAGAATAGACTTTTCACCAAAGAAGGCATACAGATCATCAGTAGGTATATGAAAAAAATTTTTATTACTGTTTACTACTAGAGAGATATAAATCAAAATGATAGTGAGATATTATCTCAAACCTGTGAAATAGCTTATAACAAAAGGTCAGAAACCATAAGTCCTGCCAATGGACAGACAAAGGGGGGCTCTGGTGCACTACTATTCAGGTAGAAATGTAAAATGTTAGAGCCTCAGTGAGAAATGGTACAGAAACTTCATGAAATTTCTCTTTTGCGGGGCAGTGGGGGGCGGTGGGGAGGCACACCTGACTGTGCTCAGGTTTACTCCTGACCCTGCACTGAGGAATTTCTCCTGGTGGTGCTTGGGTTACCATAAGGGATGCCGGGGATTGAACCCAGGTCAGCCACATGCAAGGCAACTTTTCTACCTGTTGTACTATCTGGCCCCTGAAATATTTCCCCCCAAATTTTGGTTTATTAAAGCAACGTGAGTTACAAAGTTATCCATAGTAGGGCTTTTGACACACAATGTTCCCATCACTGGTCCCACCACCAGTGTCAATTTCCCTCCACCAGTGTCCCGAGGGTACCTCTCCTACCCCCTGCACAGCCCTGAAATATTTTTAAAGAGAATAATTGCTATGTGATCCAGCAAAAACATGCTGTATTTCCAGGCATCTAAAAAACACAAAAATACTAATTCAAATTATATACATGTATATGTACATACACTATTGTTCATTGCAGCATTATAGTTCATTCATTGCAACACTGGGTATAGTTGCCAAGATAATAAGAAATTGGATAAGAAATAATCCAAGTGTTCAAAGACCTATGAGTGGATAAAGAAGCTGGGAATGTATATGTGATAGAATACTACTCAGCTGTAAGAAAATATAAAATCTTACCTTTTGCAATAGTATGGAGTATATTGGAAGGGATCATGCTAAGGGGAGAATCTTGCACAACAGACCCTGGCAAGCTACCCCTGGCGTATCCAATATGCCAAAAACAGTAACAATAACATAACAGTAACATTCCCCTGACCCTGAACACGACAAGGAGATGTTACTGGCACCTGCTCAAGCAAATTGATGAACAATGGAACGACAGTGATACCGTGACAGTGAAACATGCAAGGGAACAGAAGTAAAAAGACAAATATTAATTGATCATACTTAATTGCGACAGTAAAAAAGTAAATCTAGGGAACAAAGAAAGCCAGACAAAAGCAAACCCTTCCACTATTACCCCAAATCTGAGATTACTTGAGAAAGTGCTGAAAGGATGGAGGTTCAGTGACTACTGAGTACTGGTACTTGGACTTAGGATGTGGTAAGGTGACTTACATTTTGAAGAGGTGCAAAACTGTACCCCTAAAATATATCTAGTGTTGCATACTATTGCCTCAATCAAAAATATATGAGTGTCTGATTCCTAGTGCTGAATGAGCACAATTAAGAATGTGAGCATCACAGCTGTGTGTGACCCCCAATTAGAACAACAACAGCAACAACAATGGAGGTAAAAGGGAAAGTAATAAGTAACAGGAACATAAAATTTTAAATAAGTAGATTTTTAAAAAATTTAAGTATGACATAGGGATAGTAGAGCTCTTCCTCACTTGCTAAAGGCCCCAGGCTTAGTCCCTCAGACCGCAAACAAAAATACTTCTGGAAATAGTGCAGGTATATATTTGGACTCTGACCCTCATATACTGGGTGAATCTAGGTGACTTTATTTTTGTAACTCTTAGCTTGTTCTTCCTTAAATGGTAGATAATAATAGCGCCTTCCTCAGAGAGTTGTTTGCAAGGTTAAGTATATTCATTGCTGCAAGATATTAGAATCTAATATTACATTTTTTTAAACAGGGTGATGACCAGCTAAATGTATTTGGAGAAGACACCATGGAAGGTGAGTTTTCCAGACCTAAAGTTGTCACTTAAGAAACTTTGAGCATTGTGTTTTTATTGTGCAGCAACAACAACAACAACAAAATTGAAATAACTTTGCATAGCCACGAAACAAGCTTAAGATGGAAATGTTTTGTATGTACATTACAATTCTTGGTTTCTCTAAAGAATCAAAGAAGCTTACAAAGAGAAATGTTTTCTAACTACCCAGAGAACATAATCTCAGTGAAAAGATGATGTTTGGGGGAAAAATTAATTTGGACACCACTTAATACTCAATACCCCTTTTCAAAATGTCATTTATTTATTAGGATAGCAAGATTCCCACAAGTTCTACTGCAAAGAGAGCTGACTAAACTCAAGTCTTTTTCCTGCATGATATGTCTGGGCACAACCTAAGAAACCTATGAATGATGCTGCTTTATAATTCGTCCTGTTAAAAGTCTTGTAAAAAAAAACTGTGGGGGAAAAAAGCCTATAATTAGACACATATGTAACAACAACAAAAAAACATAAAGTTATCTGAATTTGGGGTCGTGCAAAAAAGAAAAAAGTTCATGTTGCTCTAATTACCTTCCCTAACATTTCCACTTTGTAATAAATGCTGTTATAATTGCGGTCCATGGAAATCTGTCTATATTGACTATGAGTACATACAAGTCAGGGATTTGGCTTTCTAAGTAATCCCACATCTAATCCTGCACTGATTCATGTGCGTGGGTTGGTAGATAAAGTGTCATTTGATGATAAGGCAATAGCAATATGTGATAACTTCAGTCACCAAATGGCATTATGGTGATCTCTGGGGAAAGGCAGATACATGTGAGCCAAGTGCAAATAATCAACTCACTTTCAACTGGATGGGGATTGATTTTTTACTTAATAGTTCCCTTTTACCCCCTGTTTATAAAGTTAATAAATAGTCACTGTAGAAGATTTTTAAGGTAAAAAGTAAGAGTCATCTATCATAAGCTTGTACCTTTGTCATTAAAAATGCTTTATAGGGGCTGGTAAGATAGTCCAGGAGGTAAGGTGCCTTCATGTGGCCTTGCATGTTGCCGACTCTGGTTCAATCCCTAGCACCACATATGGTCTTGAGCATTACCCAGAAGTAAGCCCTGAGCACAAATAGATACTGTCACTGTCACTGTCATCCCGTTGCTCATTGATTTTTTTGAGTGGGCACCAGTAGCATCTCTCATTGTGAGACTATTATTACTGTTGTTGGCATATCAAATACACCACAGGTAGCTTGCCAGGCTCTGCCGTGCCGGCACGATACTCTCGGTAGCTTGCCGGGCTCTCCAAGAGGGGCGAAGAAATCGGACAAGGGTCAGCTGCGTGAAAGGCGAGCGCCCTACCGCTGTGCTATTATTGCTCCAGCCCCACAAATATATATGGCCCAGAAACTAAATCAACAAATTAATTAATTAATTAAAATTCTCTATAAAATTACTTTATATTGGCTTATATTGTGTGAATATGCCATCATTAATTTTTATAAGGACCACATAAGCTATGCTTGGGGATCCAGGGGAACCACTTAGCAATAGTCAAGGGACATCAAGACTATACTCTAATTGGGAAAGAAAGAGAGTAGCATATAATTAAATATCAGGATTTGAATGTGGGACCACTCACATCCTGATTTACCACTTCAGATATCTCCTGGTCCATCATCATGTATATTTTTATAATGGTATTTTTTTATGCTTTTTGGGTCACACCCAGCGATACTCAGGGGTTACTCCTGACTCTGTGCTCAGGAATTATTTCGGGCAGTGTTTGGGGGAACATTATGGGATACCAGGGATCAAACTGGGGATTGGTTCACATGCAAGACAAACACCCTATCCTGTGCTATTGTTCCAGCCCCCATAATGGCTATTTTTTAAAAGCTCAATTAAGATACAACTATCCATACATCAACATCCTTGTTGATGTATGGCTCAACAGCTACTTCCTTAGATTTCAAATAAATTAAAAGCTTCTCAGATTCATGGAAATAAATTAAAAGTCTGGAAAATGTGATTAATTGGAACATCATTTATTAATACATACATATGTACATACATATCCTTCTTGTGAAAATAAAATAGTTCCAAAGACCCTAAAATTCACTTTTATTTCTATTTCTATCTCTTTATACCTTATCTCCTTCCCCACCTAATACAACTTAATTCTTCACATGTCTGTTCTATACCACCCCCCACTCAATACGGAGTTAATATTTTTTCTTTGTGCTAAAAGTGAATGCCTATATAGTGCATTATTGTGTAATACAATTGAATCATTCCAACTCCACAAGAAAGGAAGTTTTGCAACAGACAAGAGAATGATATAGGAGTCAGGGACAGGGCTTACGTAGTAGAAAACATGCTTGGCATATGAGAGTATCTGGATTTAATTGCAGGCACTATATAGCCTCCAAGTAACACTGGGTATGGCACCCATAACTGTTATAAAAGTAATCTAATTTTTTAAGTATTTATATACAAAAAGGATGAATTATAACTCATAGTCTTATCAGTTCATTTTAAGGATAGATTGTAATTTTTTGTTTGAAGTTTTGGGGAGCCATACCTAGCAATATTCAGGGGTTACTACTGGCTCTGCACTCAGCAATTACTCTTGGCGGGCTCGGGGGACCATATGGGGTGCCAGGGATCGAACTTGGGTCAGCTTCATGCAAGGAAAGAACCCTTCCCAGTGTGCTCAGGTCGACTAAAATTTCAATTTTATCACTGAGATAGGAATTAAAAACCTTCTATTCCAGGTACTCACGTGCACTCTTCCTTCCATTTAACCCACATTCATGGGATAGAACTTTCAGAACCAGAAAGACCAGAGAGCTCCAACCAGAGTAGTGTTTCTCAACCCTTTCTCACCATGGACCCTTTAAAACCTTGTTTCCTATGCCCCCTCCCCATATCCTACCAATTGGCTCCCAAGTCTTCTAAGCTAAGGCCCAGCACATGATTTTCTCCTGGAATATCTTGGCTCATAAGAGAGGGCTCTTTGGCCCCAGTTGAGAAATGCTCACCTATACTAGCACTCAGGATTGCATCCAGCCAGTCCTATCTCCCTCCCCTCAGGTTCTCCTTCTGTGAGGGCTGCTCCATGAACATCCGTTCTACCAGAAAATTCCAAATACCTTTGAACCCCAGTGTCTTTACTTAGAACTTCATGAAAATATTTCATAAGGTGAGAAATCACAAAACCCTTTGTTAAAGATTGCATTTCCTATTCAGCTATCTTGTCTTTTGAAATATATCCCCTGTCCCAAAGGGGTTAACAAGAGTAATATAGTATTCTGGGCTGGAGAGATAGCACAGAGGGTAGGGCGTTTGCCTTGCACGCTGCTGGCCCGAGTTCGATTCCCAGCATCTCATATGGTTCCCTGAGCACTTCTAGGAGTAATTCCTGAGTGCAGAGTCAGGAGCAATCCCTGTGCATTGCTGAATGTGACCCAAAAACAAACAAACAAGAAGATTAACATAGTATTCAGAGTTGTCTTGAGTTTCAATATCTACAGTCACATCTGCCTGGTCTCAGATGCATTTTGTTGGTCCATTCTAGTACTCTAAAACTTGTAATTCTTAATATTAGCACTCATTAACCTTAGTATGTAACTGTCCACACAAACTCAACTTCACTAGTTTATGTTCTTTGCCTGCTCTTTGCCTAAACATGTCAAAGAATCTTTTCTGTGTGGAAGTCGATGTGGAGGTCTCGTTCTGTTCAGCAGGGAGAACCCTTCGTAGGGCAGCTGAATGAACAGACGCAGAGCCCGGAGGAGGGAGAAAAGGCATTTATTCTATGGCAGTTACAGTATTTATACCTCCCTGCTGGGAGGAGGTGGTGCCGGGACCCCCAATAGAAATGCAGGGTGTGGCACGGGATTTAGCTAGTAATAAACAAATGCTGATAGGATAAGATCAGTAAGATTAGGAGTGGCAACCTTTGCTAGGTGTGGCATGGGGTTAGCTAGTGATTAAACAAATAGTGACAGGATAAGATCAGTAAGGTAAAATGGCTCCCTACATTTCTGGAAGCCAGTCTAGTTTTTTATCTGTAAAATTAGCCTGTCCCCGCTATCACTTTTTCTGCGCCATGGGTATAAGACTAAGATGTTCAGAAAATCACTAGCCCAGAGATGGACTTGTGCACAGCCAGATAGTCTGACCCTACTTTAGCCCCTTTCACAATGCTTCTGACGCTTTTTGGTGTCCTCATAGTGCCAGGCTAGCTACAGGGTTGGGACACAACCTCCCCATGTGGCTGCTACAGATTCCCACCCTGATCTTCAGAGCATCCTGAACAATCTATATCTGCATTCTTGGCCTACCCCAAACTCAGCCTCGGGACAGAAGCCTGGTCTGTTTTGGTACACTGAGTAGGCAGCATGTCTCCTGGGAAAGCAGGTTCAAGACATAGAAAGCCTCATCTTCACAAAGTTTCAGGTGCTTGGAGCAGAAGTGACTAATGCTTTTCTTCTCCTTTTTGATTTCGTCTTAGTTAGCACTGCTTTCTCCTCTGTCATCGGCTCACATTCTTTTTTTTTTTTTTACTTTTTGGGTCACACCCGGCGATGCACAGAGGTTACTCCTGGCTCTGCACTCAGGAATTACCCCTGGCGGTCCTCAGGGATGCTGGGAATCGAACCCGGGTCGGCCGCGTGCAAGGCAAACGCCCTACCCGCTGTGCTATCGCTCCAGCCCCTCGGCTCACATTCTTAACATTTTTTTCAATTTTGAGGATCCCATTTCCAGACCCTGGCAGTAATCAGTGGGTCTGTTCAGCATGTTCCTAGGGTTGTATCCTAGGTGTTCATTCCCATCCAAGGTCTCAGGATTTGGGTTAAAGAAGAAATCTGAGGCATAGAATAAAAACTTGACCAAAGGACAAAGGAAGCTTTTTTTTTTTTCCCTTGAGGTTCTTCATTTATACAAATGGCTCTAGGAAAATGGTTCAGGGCTTGAGGCGCTTTCATCCTACTAAACCTGAATTCAATTCCAGGCACTGTGTGTGATGGACTGGAGCGATAGCACAGAAGGTAGGGCATTTGCCTTGTACGCAGCCGACCTGGGTTCGATTCCTCTGTCCCTCTCAGAGAGCCTGGCAAGCTACTGAGAGTATCCCGCCTGCACAGCAGAGCCTGGCAAGCTCCCCGTGGCATATTTGATAAGCCAAAAACAGTAACAAGTCTCACAATAGAGACGTTACTGGTGCCCTGTTCGACAAATCGATGAACAATGGGACGACAGTGCTACAGTGAGGTTCTTCCAAGTGGTGCTCAGTGGACTGGAAAGATAATACAGGAGTTAAGGTGCCTGCCTTGCATGTGCACAGCTGGGTGTGACCCTAAAACAAAAAAAACAAATGGTGCTCAAGAAGTCCCAGGGACCCTGCTTAGTAATTCTTGGTAGTGCCAAGGGACTTTCTGAGCTGAACTCAGCAATTTTCCGGGAACTATGTGGTATCAGGAATTTAATCAGGGTTGGCCACATACAAGGTATGGTCTTAATCCTAGTACTATCTCTCTGATCCTAGGTACTACTATTATATGTGACTTATTCATAGACACTATAGGATCACAGGCATTTGAACCTAGAGACATTCGATATCATTGGGTACAACAGGTGGAGAAACTGAGGCTCAAGGAGAGGAAATCACTTGCCTAGGTCAAGTCAGTTGACATCAAAATGTACCTAATTGCCCTCCCTTTCCTTCTTCACCTGTAACTATTGGAGACCCTTTAGGACTGTACAAATTCCAAAGAGTGTCCCACACTTTGACAAAAATGTATAAGTATTCTTTTGCTTTCAAGCAATGGTTTCCAAAATTCAGTTCTCACTTAACACCTATGTGACATTTGCTTTGCCTCTGTGTTTCTTGTATGTATTATTTGCATTTTCCTTAAATTGACTCAGTGCTATTACCTAAATGTGTTTTATTTTTAAAAGAAAATTTATATCGCTGCCTTAAATAGATAGTAGTGTTATATTATATAATAAGAAACTTTTTTTCAAAATAATGCCTTCTAGACTGTATTTTAGCTCCTCTTTATTAAAAATAAGATTAGTGAACATCAAAAAGAAAATGAAAAGAAAATGCTAAGCTAAGATTTATGAAAATTATTAATTCTTTTTCCTTGTGACGCCTGCTATTTAATGAGTTTTACCACCTGAAATTAGCAGTCTGTGTTAAAATGAAAATAAGGAACTGAGTCTGGGAACAAAGCTGAATAGTCAGCAGTGCCTATAAATTATGGTCTGTTCACACGTTATCCCAACTTAAAGCTTCTTATCAAATAAAATGACAAGATTTAGCTTTTTATAACATGAGTACAGCTACTTTTATTACAGTCAGTATTTTTGCCAATAACAAATCATTCTTATTTTAAAGGTTTCACAGAAGATTTGAGGAAGTGTAAAATTATTTTCATGATTGGTGAGTAACAGCCCTCAAATTTTCAAATGCAATTGCTAATAATAACACCTTGGTAGGGGAAGGAGACTATTCATTTCTCACCCTGTTTGGAAATCTTTTCCCGTTTTTGGTAAAGAGAACACATTTGAGTCTTTGGAATTTTTTGCTTTACTAAAATACAGTTTTATATTGCCTTTAGTTTCAGTATCTCTTTGGGATAAGCAAAGTAGAATTTTAAGAAATACCAATCTCCTGAATTTAGCTCTACAATAATGATGATGATAATGATGATGATGGTGATGATGATGATGATGATGATGATGATGATAGCAATACCTTGTTAGATTCCCATCCTAGAAAGCTGCTGATGTTAAAATATAACACACAGCTATGACCCTGTGGCTTTCCTAAACCAAAAAATGTGAATAACCACACATTAGATATGTTCCACTAACCATGACCTGCATTTCATACAGCTCATAGTAAAAGCAATCTCCTATGTCCTCATACAATGAAACTCATTAGTAAATAAGTTGTGTGATAAGATTCATTGCAGTTAACCACCATTTCCTGAATAACTTTTGTTTTCCATGTCATTTCATTTAAGCATTACATAATCTCATTTATAAGTGGTCTATTTCATGTATTTTACATATAGGAGACTCAGATGGTTGAGTAACTTGTCCAAGGTCACATAACCAGTGAGTGCACCAATCACATTTTCAACTGCTTCTCATGGAAATAAACAGAACCAGCTAAACAGCTGTTATAATTGTACAAAGCAGCCAAAATATTGTCAGGTAACTCTCCCAAACTAGATAAAATTCCCTCTAATTATTTAAGTCAATAAAATAAAAGTGAATGGACCTATTTGTATATTTTGTATATTTTCCAAGAAATACCTATTTTTATTTAGAAATAATGAAAAGACCTATACCTTCGCAGTGAGTGTGGCAAGAATAGTTATCAGCATCTTAGAAATATAATGATACAAAATAAATAAATTTAAAATATATATATAACGATACACTTAGAACCGGATGCTTTCTTGGAATTTTCTGTTAATAACTTCAACAGCAAATGAGAGATCTGAGTCCCAGAAAACTTAAGGAATTTTGTCAAGGTAATTTATCTAAGTGGTGGTGGAGGGGATACCAGGTTTCATGACCCAGTTGTGTTGATTGTTACCCTGGGCAATTTCACACATTCAAATAGGCATGAAAACTGAACATTGGACCAAGACTTAATAATGAAACAGAATCATAGAACTTCCATTTAAAGTTAAAAGAAGTCACCAAATTGTTACCACAAACCTTGAAAGGTATTCAGAAAGAAGTGAAAAACTGATAAAACAGCCTGGGATTAACATCTGGCACAGAAGTAATAAATTGCTTAAGACAGGGTGTTCAGAAAAGTTCACCTATTAAGTAATATTTAACAGGAACTGGAGGAAGAACATGGTCTACTAAAGGGATTAATGGTCAGTTCTTTTCGGGAGTGATCATTTCCAACTATTGTCATACTTTGCACTCCTCTATCTTAACTACTTTCCACCCTCCGGGCCTCTCACCTCATTACACACACACACACACACACACACACACACACACACACACACATACCACTTGTGGTAATTTCCAACCATTGACCAATCCTCCTGGCCCCTATTTTTCCTGGCCTTGGTTATTAGTCTCATTCTAAATTTTTTTAAATCCCTCAAGTGAATGCAGCCATTCTATATCTGTCCCCCCTCTATTGAAAGTAAGCAAAGAGGTATACACGATAACCTTTCAGTATCTGTTTTACAAACCATAATGCCCAAAATGAGAGAGGGAGAGAGAGAGAGAGAGAGGAAGAGAGAGAGAGATAGAGAGGAAGAATAGAGGTCCCTGTCACAGAGGCAGGCTGGAATAGAATGGGGAGAAGTTGAAGGTTGGCAGGGAAACTGGGAACTGGGGACATTGGTGCTGGAAATTACACTGGTGGAGGGATGGATGTGGAATATTGTATGACTGAAACCCAAAGATCAACAACTTTGTAATGCTCTACCTCACAGTGACTCAATTAAATAAATAAATAGCTAGATATATAAATACATAAATAATCCCCCCAAAAAAATAAATAAAGGGATTAATGGCTTGTGGAAGAATTTTAACCAAAGGAACAGCATGCCTTAAGTAGTAGACTTTTTGTGGGAAGGGAGGGTTGAGCCACAACCACTGGTGCTTGGAGCTTACTCCTGGCTCTGCACTTAGTGGTCACTCCTCATGGGGCTTTGGAGACCATATAGGTTGCTGGGGATCAAACCTGGGTCATCTATGTGCAAAGCAAGCTCCATATCTGCTGTGTTATTGCTCCAGTGCAGAAATAACTAGAATTTCTAAGTCTGTTTATGACCCAATTGCCTCTAGTTGACCTTGACCTAGGAAACTAAATTAACTAATGCTATACTCATTTTACTGTTTGTGGGGCCATAGAGACAGTATAGGGGATAAGGCACTTACTTGTCTTGCACACAGCTGACCATGGTTTGATCCTGGCACCCCAAAGGGTTCCCCAAACACTGCCAGAGTGACCACAGAGCACAGAACCAGATATAAGCCCTGAGCACGCTTCCCCAAAGCGCACATGTGCACACACACACACACACACACACACACACACAGAAACACACACACACACTTTTTGTTCTTTTTGTTTATTTATTTATTTTGCTTTTTGGGTCACACCCAGGAATGCTCAGGGGTTACTCCTGGCTCTGCACTCAGGAATTACTCATGATGGTGCTCAGGGGACCATATGGGATGCTGGGAATCAAACCCAAGTCGGTCAGCCGCGTGCAAGGCAAACGCCCTACCTGTTGTGCTATTGCTGCAGCCCCACTTTTTGTTCTTTTTAAAAAGTAAAAATATGTTAGATTTTCCCCTGCTGAAGAAAAAACTCACTAACATAATTTCCAAAAAAATTTCCCTTTGCACATAAACATTAATCTGTTTTTCTTGTCACAAAGTTTATGCACAGTAAGTTATTTTTCCTATCTAGCTTTTATTTTAGGGTCAAAATTAGGAAGAAGAAATTCTGTTTAAACATAAAATTCTATTTAAACATAAGCTAAAGAATGAGCCTATATTGTCACATAGAAATCTGTATTTTTAATAATGAAAGTTTCTGCAAATCAGAAGCATGTTTTGTGGTTGTTGTTCTTAGCTCTGTCAATAATAATATTTCTGATTCATTATTGTTTAGCACTCACAGTTGAATACTGAGGATTTTCAAATATTGCTTTTTCCTGGGCTTAAAAAAAAGACCTCAGCTCATCTACTTCTAAGCCTTGTGCTCTTCAGAATGTCAAATAGCACAATATAAAATCTCTGGCTTCAGACAGATCTTGAGGCCCTCAGGACTTCAGCCACATTCTGAGAACTGCTTCTCTGAGCTAAGAATTTTCTTTAGGGCCAACCAAATTTTCTTGATTTCAACTTAGACTATAAAGAAGATTCCAACTATGTTTCCCGCTATGTAATGTACAAAACCAGCAGGATGAGGAAAAATTATTCTTCTCCTATGATATTTACTGGACCCTCTATATAAAGTAAGTCCTTTGGGGCTGAAGCGATAGTACAGCAGGTAGGGCATTTGTTTTACACACAATCAACCCAGGTTTGATCCCCAGCATCCCATGTGGTCCCCTGAGCATCACCAGGTGTGATTCCTGAGTGCAGAACTGGGAGTAATCATGGAGCATCACCAGGTGTACCCCCTTTCCCGAAAAGAAAATAAATAAATAGTAAGTCCCTAGTTTTAAATACTACCTTGATGAGGCAATTTCAGGTCAACATGAAATTTGTGCAAATATTCTGCATTTGTTTTTTTTTTCTTTTTGGGTCACACCCAGCGATGCTCAGGGCTTACTCCTGGCTTTGCACTCAGGAATTAATCCTGGGGTGCTTGGGGGACCATATGGGATGCCGGGGATCGAACCGGGTCGGCCGCGTGCAAGGGAAATGCCCTACCCGTGTGTTATCCCTCCGGCCCCTGTGCAAATATTCTGAATGTATAGATACATCCATAACTGTCTTGATGAAGTTTAATAAGAAAGAGTCAGTTGATTTCAATGAAACAATGTGATTTTGTCTATCTAGGAAAATGACTACATTCGTTTTCAAATTTTCTTGACATCTACAAAGACAAGTAGGGTTTCAATATTAATCAAGGCTAGGTTTATTCCCTCTTTGTTTGGCCGGAGATAAAATTGATATACTTAAAACATTCTTCCTCTGTTGTACAGTATCATTAAGCAATATTTTGTTTTGTTTTATTTTGGGGGAGAAGGTGGTTGTTGTTTTTATTGCCTGCCCACAGACCTGTGCCAGTCCACAGAGATTTCTGCTGTTTCATGATAAGTATATTGCTTCTTAAAACAGTCGCTCTAAACCAGTGGGCCAACCACCTGCAAGGAGCAAGGGAAATGGTTTAAAAAAAAAAAACCTGGATACACTCTGCGTGTGAGAGCCTCTGGTTCTATGCTTGGCAGCACATCATCATCATCTCCTACCCCCTTCACCAACAGAAGTGATCCCTGAGCTGAGTGTGGCCCAAGACCACCCATGCCCCCAAAAAGTTTTTTTTAAAAAAACAACTCACTGTACTAAAATATCCACAAGAAAAATATATACTGGGACCTGAGATAGTTCGTTTGGGCTGAGCACATGCTTTATATGCAGAAAACTTGGGTTCCATCTCTGGTACTTCATGGTCCCCAGACATCATTGGGAACAACCTCCACCCACACATAATACACAAGCAACAAGCTAGGAGTAGACACTACCCAAGTAGACACACCCAAGTGTGTCCACAAAACAAAACAAAACAAAACAAACTATAGTTAGACTGGCCTTTTAAGCTCTCTCCCTCTTGGCCTCAGCGTCTTTCCCATTTCCCATTACGCCCTAGATGCGTCTTCAGCTCCAGCCACATCTGCATTATCATTCTCTCTTAACTGTTCTCTCTTTTGCCGTTCCTTTACCTTGAAATGTCCTCTCTGAATCATGCCCCAATGCCGAGACTTGTTCCCTGTGAGTCTAATCATGCCCCAAGGTCAAGATCTGTTCTCTGTGAGTCCCCGCTAATCAACAACCTTTCTTCTCTCTGATCCTCCTTCTCTGGATCTGCATCAGTCACTGTAGCTGAACAACAAATACTGGCTGGAATAATGAATTCTTTAGAAAGCAGTGTGGTCAGTTTCCATAACAACCACAATAGATAGCAATTGGGACTTCTAGACTGGAACTGACAGGCAGGTGGCTGCTCTGGTGATGATTCTGGCAGGATGGCTTTCAGGTTAATTATGAGACTAATCAGATACTCCTTTCCGCATGGAGCTGCTACTGCTCTCACTGAGGAGAAGCATCGTCCAACCCCCTTTTCCCATGCTGGTGCTATTGATTGTGCACAATGTCTTTGCTTTACTTACAGAGTAATATTATCAGTGGTCTAGACACTACCTCCCATCTGAGTGGGAAAGAAATCTTCAGAGAAGTTAGCTCAGTTGCCTGGAGTGCGTGCTTTGCATGGCGGAGGCCTGAGTTCAATCCTCAGGACTGCATCATCCCCCAAGCACTTCCAGGAGTCACCCTAGAGTGTTGAGCCTGGAATAGACCCCACACAAAACAAAACTAGCAATTCAAGGGTATGGACCAAAGGGAAATGGAGAAAGGATAGATCCTATTGTTTCCTTGAATCTTATTTTTTTAATTTTATTGAATCACAGTGAGATAGTTACAAGCTTTCATGTTTTTTTTACAAGCTTTCATGTTTGGGTTATAATCACACAATGATCAAACAACCATCCCTCCACCAGTGCACATTCCCCACCACCAATATCCCCAATATACCCCCTCTTTCCCACCCTTCCCTGCCTCCATGGCAGACAATATTCCCCATGCTCTCTCTCTCCTTTTGGGCATTATGGCTTGCAACACAGACGCTGAGAGGTCGTCATGTTTGGTCCATTATCTACTTTCAGCACACATCTCCCATCCCGACTGATTCCTCCTTGAATCTTGTATGAATATTACCTCGGTTTACAAAGAAAGCTCATTAACTGTTTCTAGAGCAGTATCTTTGCAAGGACAGATAAGGGGGTTTCTAGGAGAGGGAACAGTGATCAAGAGCAGGATAAGGGTGGGGCTGGTTCAAGTGGTAGAGCACATGTGTTGCTTTATGTGGTTCCATGGAACCAGGTCTGCAACATACAAGGCAAACGCCTGAATCCCTGCAGTATTTCTCTGGCTTTTCTTACCTTTTAATCCCTTGATTTTTATCTTCCATTACTCAGTCTTTTTTGGCTTCCTTTTCCTTTTTCTGCTTCTCATAACCTGTTCATAAATACCGGCATAATGATGATGATATTATCCATGGCCAGAAACTTTAGTGTGCCATGGACATAGAAGGTCTGAGTACCCTGGCATTGATTCTGGCAAACTGCTTTTAAGCAGACGAATTGTGAGCAGGCATATGATGTTTTTCATCATTATGTGTATTTTCAAACTGAATATCAAGTTCTGTTTGGATCCTTGAGGAAAACTGAAGAACTGAGGAGGTTTTTGGTGGTTTTTTTTTTTTTTTTTTTGCTTAAAACTCAGTATTTCAGTGTTTCTAATTATGTAGCTATGTTATGCTGTCATTTCATTATTGCTTTGTTATTAATGAACTGTGAATTAATTTAGAGATTAGAGATCATCTATTTGGTGTCATATTGAAAATTTTGATTGTATTGACTCATGTTTAATTCAATTAAAAGTGGAAATAAATATGACTTTTTAACTTGATTTTCCTATAATCGACGTCGGTGTTTATTGAGAACCTACACACGATGCATTGTATGCAATACTTTATCATTGAAAAGTCGTATTCCTGACTTTTCAATGAAGGTACCATAGAATTAAATGATTTGCTTGTAAGTGATGCATGTGAAGTTTGGAAGTTTGGATTTTTTTAGTCTTAACAAGAAATACTATTTGTTTTTCCTTGAATTGACAAGCTTGATTTTTTCAAGAAATATTGCCAAATACTCACATAAGAAAAACCATCATTTTTCAAAGTCAGTCTTTCAGAAAGTGTAAAAATAGTATTCAGCTGAAAAAAAAAACTATGCTAGCAGTCCAAACAATCACACAGTCCTTTTCCTCAAGAAAACCATTATATTCAGGTGTACTGAAATACCATATGTGTTCTCCACACAAAATATTACTGTGAAATTTTCTTCAAGGTCTAAGTTAAATAAAAATCAATCTTTTTATTGCTTCATCTAAGACTGTTTAAGTAACACTGGCAGATTTTTCCTTTTCTTCATAGTTCTTGGTGGTGGGAATATATGACTAGTGGAACTGAGTGTTATTGCCTTGGTTTGCAATTTTACAATCATTTTTTTCTATGCTGTTGGTGAAAATCAAATAAACTTTTAGTGTCATCAAAAATACAGGTGGTGGGATTGGAGCGATAGCACAGCGGGTAGGGCGTTTGCCTTGCACGCAGCCAACCCAGGTTTGATTCCCAGCATCCCATATGGTCCCCTGAGCACCGCCAGGAGAAATTCTTGAGTTCAGAGCCAAAAGTAACCCCTGTGCATCGCCAGGTGTGACCAAAAAGAAAAAAAAGAAAAAGAAAAAGAAGGATGAGGGAAACCTTTTGAGGGGGGAGACTTGCCCTGACATGACCCTGAACATTGAGTTTGTCTTGTTCCATTTGGGCTGTTGTAACAATTTTGCTGTATCAGACTGGGTGTATTATAAACACCAGAAATTTATTTCTCAGTTTTGAAGACCAGGGGGTCCAAACTCAGAATGTCCTCAGATCCAGTGTTTAATTTTCATTAGCACTATGCATTGAACTGTAGGGACATTGTATAAAACACTTAACGATATTATTCTCCTTCTTCAACGAACATGTTAGTGACTTTTACTTGGAATTTGGAAAGGACATATTTAGTCTAGCAAAGTTAACAGAAATCACTGGATTAAACTAAGAAACAAACAAAAACAAAAAATACCCCAACTTTATAGACTTAAAGCTCTACTAACAGGGCAATTATAGGCAGTTTGGAAGCTAGGCCAGGTTCATGTAGAAATAATCTATTTCCACCTGACTTCTAAGCCTGCAAAACATTCTCTGGACAGACACATGATTGTCTTGGTTCTTTCTGCCCTTAAGGCATACACCCCCCTTTGGTGCTCTCTCAGCGCAACTCCTATATTTTCAAGTTTCAGGTCACTCAGAATGGGAGAGAAAAACAAGACTGACCTGGGATCACTTCTCCACAGAGCCTCAAAACCATTTACAAATGAGCAGAATGTCTCCTTAATGGTCTGCAAGCAGTATGTACTGACAGTGAACCTGCTTAATTACATAAACCTTTTTCTCGGCAAATTGTGCTCCTTAATGTCGAACTAGAACAAAACACTCTTGATTTAATCAGACCAAATTAATAAACCTTTATCAAGGGCTTATTATGCTTAAAATACTGTGTGCAGTTCAGAAAGACATAAAACAGTTGCTGGGACTCTGCATAACTTGGCAAAAGAAGGGGGGGGCTCAGAACGGATGACTGGTTGAGGAAACTTTGGTACATCTATACAATGGAATACTATGCAGCTGTTAGAAAAAAGGAGGTCAAGAATTTTGTAGTTAAGTGGATGGGCATGAAAAGTTTCATGCTGAGTGAAATGAGTCAGAAAGAGAGAGACAGACATAGAAAGATTGCACTCATCTATGGTATTTAGAATAACAGAGTGGGAGACTAACACCCAAGAACTGTAGAAATAAGTACCAGGAGGTTGACTCCATGGCTTCGAGGCTGCCCTCACGTTCCGGGGAAAGGTCAACACAGAGAATCGATCACCAACTACATTGTAGTCGAAGGCCATGTGGGGGAAGGGAGTTGCGGGCTGAATGAGGGCTAGAGACTGAGCACAGCGGCCACTCAACACCTTTATTGCAAACCACAACAGCTAATTAGAGAGAGAAAACAGAAGGGAATGCCTTGCCACAGTGGCAGGGTGGGGTGGGGGGGAGATGGGATTGGGGAGGGTGGGAGGGACACTGGGTTTACAGGTGGTGGAGAATGGGCACTGGTGAAGGGATGGGTTCCCAAACTTTGTATGAGGGAAGTATAAGCACAAAAGTGTATAAATCTGTAACTGTACCCTCACGGTGATTCTCTAATTAAAAATAAATAAATTTAAAATTAAAAAAAAAAAAAAAGATTAAACACGAAAAAAAAAAAAAAAAAAAAAAGAAGGGGGGGGCAGCATGATTCCGGGCTTCTAAATTATTTCCTCACAGAAAAGTTTCTAACTTAAATATCTAAAAGTCATCCAGAAGGTCAAAGTACTGCTAAGAAGAAAAGAAAATGAATGAGGTTTATCAGGTAAAGCAAATGGAGACCAGTGTCCTACTCATTGTCTCCTACCCTTTTGTTGAGATCATTTTGGACATGCCATTAATTCACACATTGAGTAATCTGATGATGTTTAGTCAAGGCTACACCTCCAGCCCTCACTCATGAAAGCCTCTTTGCTTGTTCCAGGACGCACGTAATGTGGGACTGGGTCAATAGCACAGCAGGTACGGCGTTTGCCTTGCATGTGGCCAACCAGGTTCGATTCCCAGCATCCCATATGATTCTCTGAGCACTGCCATGATTAATTCCTGAGTGCAGAACTAAGAGTAACCCCTGAACATTGCCAGGTGTGACCAAAAAAATGGGGGGGGGGGAAGATGCACTTAAAGCACCCACAAAGTGGATGTTGATGAACACTAAAAGTTCTAGTATGATCCAGCATTAGGTCTTCAATTAAAAAAGAAAAATCAAACCTTGTGTCTATATCGCTGTACCCTTGGACCAATCCTTTAACCACTCTGAATTTCTTTTAAAATGGCAAAACAGCATTTGTTCTCTGTCCATTCCAAATTTGAGCAGTCAGTGAATTGACACATTTTTCACTGTCCCCATGATTGGAAACACAGACAACAGAAATATGGTTCTAAAAAAAAATGTGGTTCTGAAAAATGAAGTATGAACGCAATTATATAATTTAATGTCCTGTTCCTCCACAACTAAAATATTTAGTTACACAGCAATATTAAAGTTAAAATGTTCATATGCCATGCTATATTTATACATACTACCTTTATTATCCACACACAAATCACCTCACCAGAATTATTTATATTCCTCAATATTTTACAAATGGAGAGTTTAAGACACAGAATAGTTATGTTCCCAGGGTTACATAACTAATAAGTGACAAGAGTTAGGACTGATAAACCACGTTTCTCAAACTTCAAAGTCTGTGCTTTAAAAATAACTACAATCCTTTGGTAAGGAGGCCAAAATGTCCATGAGGTTGTGTTTAAGGGAAGAGATGACCTAAATATTTGAATAAGGCCTCAAGTTTCTGTTTTAGTGTATATCTAACTACTGATGTCTAAAAACAAAACCTAATGTAGTAGGACATATCTGAAGTTTTATATAAGACTTCAGATGAATACCAATGAAGCATATTTGTATGTTCCAGACGTTTCTCCCAATTACATGAAATTCCATATTAAATTCAAAACATGAAACCAGTAGAATCCTTAAAAACAGGTATACCAGAACTGAAACAGTTTCTCCCCCAAAGCACATTATTTTAGAATATTTTCTGCCTCTTTTACTAAAGAAGATAAATCAGTACTATTTTTCCGGGAGCATTACCAAGACTATTTTCAGAAGGCAAAGGGTATCAGAGAGTTTGTGTTTGAGATTTTAATGCTGTATAACATGATGCTTCTGAGATTTGCCTTGTGGGTGACTAGCTATTGATCCTTAGTTCTATTAATAGAGTGAAAAACAGCCTGAGGAAGCAGAAAGATCATTCAAGTGGTAGAGCATATGTCTAAGCTATGTGAAGCCCTGAATTTGATCCTTGGCACTACATGCACCCCCATTCTACAAATCCTTCAGGCCTGAGATCACTGGGAATGGCCCCATCCTCCAAATACTTTTGGATATAGTCCTTATTGAAATAAACAAACAAATAAATAAATAAATGAAAGCCTAGACCAGGGGTCATATGACTTTAAGGTCACTGCTTAAGCTTCCCTAATGAAGAATATATTTCCTCACCCTTATATAAAAGTCATCCCATTGGGTATATATTTCTATAGGTGACTTTTGATGCATTTACCAAATTTTCACTGTATATTGGCAAAATGATGTACTGAATTTATTTGATGCATTTACCAAATTTCTACTGTCTACTGGCAAAATGGTACTCGGAAGCAAACGAGATGTTTTAATCTCCAGTTGCTTGTATTGAAGGGAGGGAACAAATTGCACAGTTGGAAGCACACAGTGGCAGACTCTTAGGTGCTGAAGAGAAAAACTGAAGTAGAGATTCAGGGATCAGTGAGGGGAAAGCCGGAAATAAGTCTAGAAAAGAAAAAGGAAGTGGCCGACTGCTAAATGGGAAGAATGTTGGGTTGGACCCATGGCAAGGAGAGGGAACAAGTGGATAAGAAACAACCTCAGAGGTAAGTGGGTGGGAAGTGGTGAGAGGCTCAGTGGAGACCAAGACTTCTTAAAAGCCCAGGATATCAAAGGCTGGTGACACTAGACTAAGAAATCCAAATTTCATTTTATAATCTGGTGAGACTATCAAAATATTTCCTCATTGCTTGGTCATGGTCATCAGTTTCAGATTTCACTCAAGAGCAATTAGGAGGTTATCTAGATCAGTGCTTCTCAACTGGTGTATCAGGAAACACCCCCACAGACTTCAGAATATCCTAGCAGGCCAATCACAGGTGCAAATCACATACATGGGCCCCCACGGTATACTAACGGGCCAACCAGTAGAACATTTTGCCACAGTAAGGAAACAAGGTCGGAAGGGAGCCATAGTTGGAACAGGTTGAGAAACACTCTTCTATTTGACATGTATGGCGAGGAACATAAGGCATTAAAGGGAAAAGAAGAAGAAAGAAAGAAACAGATCCAAGAGATTTAAGACATACAGGTTCATTGTTTTTGTAGGTAATGAGAGGAATTAGCATGACTCAGTCATGGCCATTTAGACAACCAGGTGAACAGAGACATCTTTTAAGTAGATAAGGAACGTGGAGGAGAAAGGGAGTTTAAGAGAGCAATGAGTTCTCTTTTGAACATTTTAAGATTGAGGTGCTTATGGGACATCATGAAGTAATGTCTAATTAAGAGATTTTTTTTTTAAGATCTGGCACCCAAAATACAAATTTTTAAGTATAGATATAGAGGTGGAATTTCCCAGGGTATTTATGGTAAGTGAAGCCATGTATGAATGAGAGATCACCCAGGAACCTAAGCTGGAGCCAAACCGCCTAGCACCTGCCCTTCCCTCTTATGAACAGATTCCTGCATCTTACCACAATGCAGCACACATTACTGTAGCAGACCCGACTTTCCCAGAAGAATGAAGAAAAACAAACTAGTCATTAGGGGGACAGTGACTGATTTGGTCTTCTCAAAATATTTCCCAGTCATTTTGCCTCAGGTTCTGGAATCAAGAGTCTCTGGGCATCTTTAACTTCCTATAAGTAAGTGCACTGTTCTGCTTTCACATGACAGATACCTGGGATCCTGTGGATTTTTTTCCTTTTATCTTTATGATATACAATACTGGTAGAGTTTTAGGGGTACAATGTTCCAATACCACATCCTCACCAGAGTAGCCACTTCCCTCCCGAACCATAGTCCCACTTCCTTCTTCCCATCATACACCCACTCTCCCCCGCCACCAGCTCAGTTCTGTAGGACAGTTGTCACGTTTTGTTGCCCTTGGGCATTTGTTATTTCCTACTGTGTCTCATTATATCTCACAGATGAAAGAGATCATTCTGTTCCTCTCTTTCTGCCTTACTTTACTCAGAGTTATACTCTCCAGTTCCATTCATGGAGCAGCAGACTTCATGATTTCATCTCTTCTTACAATCAAGTGGCATTCCATTGTGTACCTATACCATAGTGTCTTTATCTAATCATCTATTCTTGAGCACTTGGATTGTTTCCAGATTTGGCTATTGTGAATACTGCTGCAATGAACATAGGAGCACAGATGATTTTTCTGAATAGGCTTTCTGGGTGCTTGGAGTAGATGCCAAGAAGCATAATTCCTGGGACAGGTGGAAGCTCAGTTCTTCTTAGTATTCTGCAAAGTGTCCATATTGTTCTGAAAGGCATTGAACCAGTCAGCATTCCCATAAGTGGTGGATTAGAATTTCTTTTTTTCTACATCCCCATCAATACTGGTTGATTTTGTTCTTTATTATTTGTGCCAGTCTCGGTGGTGTGAGATGATATTTCATGTTCTGTGATTTCCATTTCCCTGATGATCAGTGATGAGAGCATTTTTATATACCTATCTGTATATCTTCTACAAGGAAATTCTTTCTGTTCATCTCTTTTTTCCATTTTTTGGTGGGGTTGGTTGTTTCTCTCTTGTTCACTTTAACAAGTGTTTTATAGATCTTGACTCTTCATTCTTCATCAGATGAGTGATGGACAAATATTTGCTCCCAGTCTCTGGGATGTCTTTTTTTATCTTGGTCATTGTTTCTTTTGCTTCTTTTACTATTATTATTATTATTATTATTATTATTATTATTAATTAAATCACACGAGAACAGTTACAAAGCTTTCAAGTTTAAGTCTCAGTCATACAATGATCAAACTCTCATCCTTCACCAGTGCACATTTTCCACCACCGAGAACCCCAGTATACCCCTCATCCCACCCCTCCCCCTGCCTGTGTGGCAAATGATTTCCACTTTACTCTCTCTCTACTTTGATTACATTCAATATTTCGACAAAAGACTCACCATTATCATTCGGGATTTTCCCCCAACAATCAGACCTGCTGAAAAGGCATTACTAGATAATTTGCTTTCTATTGCTGATTATGAAGAGCATATGATGTCGCAGCTTCTTAATCTGAGGCAGTCACATTTGTTTATCTTTGTTTCTGTTTTCTTTTTTGGGGGGTCACACCCAACGATGCTCTGGGGTTACTCCTGGCTTTGCCCTCAGGAGTCACTCCTGTGGGTGCTCAGGGGACCATATGGGATGCTGGAAATCAAACCTGGCATGTGCAAGGCAAATGCCCTACCTGCTGTACTATTGCTCCAGCCCCTGTTTCTGTTTTCTTGACCAGTGGAGTTGAATTATTGAAGGAACCTTTGATTCAATGTTATGAAGTGCTCTGCCTATGTGTTTCTCAATGTATTTTATGGGTTCAGGTCTAGTATTCAAGTCTTTAAGCCATTTTGAGCCAACTCTTAGTGTGAGAAAGGGATCTGAGTACATTTTTTTTACAGATGATCAGCCAGATTTTCCAACACAGTTTGTTCCACTTCATATTATTTGCTCTTCTGTCAAAGATTAGCTCTCTGGGGATCTGAGTGATAGTACAGTAAGTGAGGCACTTGCCTTATATGCTGCGTTAGGATTCTATCAGCAGCACCACAGGTGGTCCCCTGAGTCTGCCAGGAATGATCCCTCAGTGCAGAGTCAAGAGTAAGCCCTGTTGGAGTGATAGCACAGCGGGTAGGGCGTTTGCCTTGCACGCGGCCGACCCGGGTTCGATTCCCAGCATCCCATATGGTCCCCTGAGCACCGCCAGGGGTAATTCCTGAGTGCAGAGCCAGGAGTGACCCTTGTGCATCGCCAGGTGTGACCCAAAAAGCAAAAAAAAAAAAAAAAAAAAAAAAAAAGAGTAAGCCCTGATTGGGGGCTGGAGTGATAGCACAGCGGTTAGGGCATTTGCCTTGCACGCAGCTGACCCGGGTTCGATTCCCAGCATCCCATATGGTCCCCTGAGCACTGCTAGGGGTGATTCCTGAGTGCAGAGTCAGGAGTAACCCCTGTGCATCACCAGGTGTGACCCAAAAAGCAAAAAAAAAAAAAAAAAAAGAGTAAGCCCTGATCACAGACAAGTATGACCCCAAAACAAAAATGAAACTAAAAAGATTAGTTCACTGTGTATTTGAGGAATTGTATCCTCTATGGATTTTTAATGTACTATCAACAGCATTGGCCTTAAAGTAGTTTGTTTCCATGGTTCTACCTTATTTCAAGGAATGCCTTTAGCAGGAAGTTGATCACTGTATTAGTGCCAACCACCCACATATCCATTCCCACCCAGTGACCTCCATTAAAATTGAAAAGAAGATATTTGGTCCCTCTACATATTTCTCTGCTTGAACTAACTCTTAATAGTGGATATGTGAAAATCTGGCATAGGCAGAGAACATGAAGAACGGTCTTATTTTTTCTTGGAAATCCTCAGCATGGTCAGGCAAGTCCTGAGACTATTCACATTCCAACAGCATCTGCTGCTGAGAAAGGAAGAGAATTGTAAGCAGTGTTGAAAAGGAAGGGAAATAAGTGCTTGACTGAGGCAGTTTTTTTTTCTTTTTTTTTTATTGAATCACCATGAGATACAGTTACAGACTTACAAATATTCATGATTCCATTGCAGTCATATAATGACCAAGTACTTATCCCTCCACCAATGCCCATTCTTCACCATCAATGTTACCAGTATCCCTCCCGCCACCCCCACCCCTTCCCACCCTAGCCTCTGTAGCAGGCTCATTCCATCTTACTCTCTCTCTCCTTTTGGGTGTTATGGTTTGCAGTACAGGAACTAAGAGGTGATGATATTTGGTCCATAGTCTACTTTCAGCACACATCTCGCATCTCAAGTGATCCCTCCATCCATCATTGACATAGTGGTTCCTTCTCTATCCCAGGCAGAGTTTCTTTTAGTCAGTCTTGAGAAATCCTCTCACCAACCACTACTTGATTGTAAGCAGTGATGGCCATTGACTGGAAGGCTGGAAACTGGAGTTTACTAAATTACTCAGATGACAGAGACCATGCCGTTCTCTCTCTCTCTCTCTCTCTCTCTCTCTCTCTCTCACACACACACACACACACACACACACACACACACACACACACCCCTACCTATCCCCTCTGTGTGTGTCTCTGTCTCCATCTTTGTCTCTGTCTCCATCTCTGTCTTTGTCTCTCTGGCTCTGGCTCTCTTTCTGTTTTGTGTCTATTTTTGCACACCTGCCAGGTTGTCTGAACTTAGTAGATAATCATTATCTGTCTTGAGAATGAATGGATCAGAATGGCAGATAATATTATCATATTATGTCAGATGAAATAACTGTATCCAACTGGAGGAAAGAAGTTCACACTTGGTGGTGGGATTGGTGACGGCACATTATATGCCTGAAACTCTTTATAGAGTTTACAGATCTTCGTGCCTTAATAAAGTAAATAAATAGTGCCGGGTGGGGGGGAGAAATCACTGCCCCCAAGTGCCCCGAGTTAAATTGTGGTAAATTATCAGAAATAACTACATTAGCCTGATTTCTATTATTATCCGGTCCCGGGTGGAGGCCTCTAGTCTGCTCATAGACAAGCTCCAAACAAAAGCAAAAAGTGTATGCACCCCTTCCTTCACTGATGTTGATGTTGCAATTGACTGGGATCTGCAGATGTTCAGCTGTGGTGCTCACCAGGGGTCACACATCAGTTATGGTGCTCCAGCACCCGTGTTTGCATTCCTTTAGTTGTGTGCTCTCACGCTGGGGTTTGCACTGTTTTAGCTGCACTCACACACTAGTGTTTGCACTTCTTTAGTTGTGATGCTTGCACACCGGCCACACCATGAGTCTCACTTAGCTGATACCCACAAGTCATGGTTTCTGTGTTCACAGGGTGGTCTCTGTGGTTCTCACACAGGTTTCTATCAGAACTTGCACTTCCTTGGCTGTGGCACTCAAACTTCTTTTTATTGCAGTGCTCACCAGGAGACACATCCCTTTTTGTGAGCTTATGCCCACACTTGTCAGTGGTACAGCCAGAAATCACATATGCCAGGGGTTATTGCAGACCTGCCAGGCAACAAAGAGCAGAGCTCTCTAGACAACAGTTGTTTTATGTGGAATGCTGGGGAGTTGACACTGTGATGCTTGCAAGGCAGATGCTCCAAGACCCTGTAGCATTTCTCTGGGCTCCTAATTGTTCTCTTTCCCACTCAGACTGGCCACATGTTTCAAGGCACTATCTGTGCCATATCCGGAGGGTGACTGCAAGACTTGTCTCTCTAATGACTGCAGTCCCGTGGACTAAATATACGATCCCCCTCCTGGGTTCCACAGCCTGGTTTTCCAGAGTGCCCCGTGGGCTGCAGCTGGAAAACCCAGATCAGAGATATGCATAAATGTTCCCCTCTGGCAGTGGAGTATGGCAGAGGGAGAAGCCGTAGACAATGGTCACCAACCTCCATCCTCATAGAGCATCTCAGTAGTACCATCCACCACAGGCATCAGAACTTCTTGGATGTTTGTCAAAAGGTTGCCACTGCCCTGGGCCCTGAATCAAGCTATCTTCATGAGCAAGTTCCTTAAAAACCAGCTTCCCAGTTCAGTCCACACTGTAAGCCTTGTGCGTGCAGACACTGCTGGTCTTCAAAACAGTGGTTAGGGTTCATTTCTCAGTGCCAGTTTTAAAAGTTGGGCTGTCTAATAAGGAGCTCATCCCCTTTGCTCCTCAGGGAGAAGCTCTGAGGTTTGCTCTTGAGTTCCTTCCTGATTGTGTACCAGTCAGGAGAGATTGTGGACCTATCTCTAAATCTGTGGTGGGATTTATGGGTTATTTGTGTCTCAGTCTCTTCTCCTGCTTCCAGGCAGTTTTCCTTTTTGCTCGTCTAAAGTGTGGGATTGACTCCTGCCAATTATTCAGAATGTTTTAATAGGAAATTTTCCTGAATGTAGCTGTAATTTACCTGAATGTTCACACCTTGGGAAGAGGTGAACTCAAGATCTTCCTGTTACCATCTATCTTAACAGCTCATTCCTACTGTCATGGGTTCCTCCCCCCTGTCACTCCCAGATTTTACTTTCACTTTTTTTCTTAAAGAAATATTTTATTGAACCACCGTGAAAACAAAAAAAATACAAAGCTTTCAGGTTTAAGTCACAGTCAAATACTGATTAAACCACCATCCCTTCACCAGTGCACCCGTTCCACCACCAAGAACCCCAATACACCCCCCTCCCACCCCACCCCCCATCTAAGTAGCTAATGATATTCCCATTATTCCCTATATATATTGAGTACATTTCATATTTCCATACAGAACTCACTATTATTGATTGGAAATTTTCCCCAACAATCAGGCCTGCTGAATAGGCATCATCTAATAATTTCTCTTCATTGGTAAGTGAAGACTTTGCGGCCGCGCGGTTTTGGGTTTCTAATATTTTAGCTCAGATCACAGTCAAAATGGATGGCTGCAAGCATCCACTCTGGTGCCAAAATGGGTTAGGAGACCTCAGGATCACAGTCAATAGGCGCGGAGGCTCTGCTTCTCGTGCCGCGGCTCTCAGTTCATCTCTGGGCGGCTACTTTCACTTTTTAAAGCTAAAATTAAAAGACACCTAGTGTGAGAAAATGTTCATGCACTAAAAGTTAATTCTGGATTTGGAGAGATAGTATAGTGTTTGCCTTGCATGTCACCGACCCCAGATCGATCCCCAGCATATCATATGTTCCCCCCAGGTACCACCAGAAGCAATTGCTGAGCACAGAGCCAGGTGTAAACCCTGATGGCTCAGATCCCTCTCCAAAAATATTTATATACCATCTATCAGATAAAGGAATAATTTCCAAGCTACAAAAAGTGTTCAAAAGCTCAATAACAGCAACAAAACAATAACCTCATCTAAAAAAATGGAGTGAGGAGGTGAACAAATACTTTCCTAAAGAAGACATATGGAAAACCAGTAGGCACATGAAAAAGTGGGAAATGAACATCAAAATGACAATGAGATATCATCTCACACCTGTGAGATTGGCATATATCCAAAAGATTAGAAATAACCGGTGTGGGAGGGGATGTGGTAGAAAAAGGAACTGTCATTCAGTGTTGGTGGGAATGTCTGATTTAGCCTCTGTGAAAAACATTCTGAAAACTTCCTTAAAAACTAAGAATAGAGCTTCCACATGGACCCAGTGATCTCACTTCTTGG
Source organism: Sorex araneus (assembly GCF_027595985.1). Taxonomy (NCBI): domain Eukaryota; kingdom Metazoa; phylum Chordata; class Mammalia; order Eulipotyphla; family Soricidae; genus Sorex; species Sorex araneus. The sequence continues at coordinate 66,140,219 of NC_073306.1, forward strand.
CATTTGTCCCAAACACACACACACAGTCATTAATTTTGGGGAAAAAATTGTGTACATCTATGTGCATTGCAATTCTGAGTATAATCGTCATAATGTGGAAGTACTTCTAAATGTCCAGTGAGAGATGAATGAATAAAGAATAAATTGTGGTATATTTACACAAGAGTACTATGCAACTATAAAAAAGATGAAATGTGGTTCACAGAAACAGAAATGTATATGGAACTGGAGGGTATCATATTAGTGAAATAAATCAGAGGGAGAAGAACAAATGCTAATAATCTCACTCATCTGTGGTATTTTTTCATCTGTGGTATTTAGAGAAACAAAACAAGGGAATAGACAGTATTGTATGAGAACTAACCTTTTGCCTTTAATTACATAACTCAGGGGCCAGAGAGATAGTAGAGTCGATAGGGCACTTGCTTTGCACTCAGCCTATCTGGGTTTAACCCCCACATATGGTCCCCCAGTCCCCTCCAGGATTGGTCCCTTAGCACAGCCAGGAGTAAGCCTGAGCACAGCCAGATGTGGCTCCAAAAACAAACAAAAACTCAAATTACCAAAAAGTTGGGGAAGGGAGGAAGGAAGAGGATTAGAAGTGCCATAGGGACAATGGTGGAAGGTCTAGTGGGGAGTATTGAGAGGCACTTTGGTGTTGGTGAACGTGCAGTAGGTTAATTCATCAAAGCCCTGAAAGTTAACACTATAATAATTGTGTTATCTGAACCACAATTAAAAAAATACATACAAATTTAAATGCTATTATGAGCTAGAGAGGTAACTCAGTGAGCTGGAATGCATGCTTTGAAGCTTGGATTTCATCCCCTGCAACACATGATCCCTCCATACACCACTATAAGCAGCTCTGAGCACCAAGGTTGGAGAAGCCCCTGAGTACCAAAAAATGCTCTAATGGGTATTTAAGTAGCTAAATTCTCCTTCAGGTAAATTCATTGCTATAAAAACTTTCAATATTTTTGGCATCTTTTTCCAACATGGCCTATAGAAGCTAGGACCAGTTTTATGTTCCTATCACTGTATTTCAGACTTCCAGTTCCATGGTGTAGCCCTTCATTCGCTATAACACTCCAGGAATAATGTACCTCATCCCTATCACAAATCCTTTCAGTCTTAAATATTCTCACTTCCTCTTACAGTGCACAAATAGACTGCAAGCATAAATATTCTCCAAGGTCTCTGACAAAGACAAAAACATTGGATGATAGTGCTAGAAATGACCTTGGGATTCATCTAGTCCAATGAGCTTATTTTTAGAGAGCATACAGAAGCTCTGAAAAGTGAAATATTGGAACATACAGACTCCCAAAGAAAACCAAACCAGAAAACCATGTGTAGTAAAAAAGCTGCAAAGGCATAATACATATGTATTTTTGGCAATCACCTTGGGGGAGTGGACCCCTGGGGGATTTGTCTTCTTTTTACTTTCCTGAATTGTAAGTTTCATTAAGGAGCATATGTTTCCTTTACAGTGGGGAGAAGGGGTGGGAAACTCCACTTTCTTTAAAAGACAAAAAGGGGGCAGGATATTATAAAGGTAGAGCATTTGCCTTGCATGGCTTGACCCCTGTGGTGCATAACCCCTAACCACTGTGTGTGATCCCCCCACACACAACAGTAGAAAAGACAAAAATAAATAAAACAAAAGAAGCAAACAAAATTAGAGATAACAGTTTCTATATTGTCCATTAATTCCACTACACTAATTCAATTAGCAGTGAGATATAATACATTCTAAGACCATCACCGTAATCCCATTGTTCATTGATTTGCTCGAGCAGGCACCAGTGATGTCTCTATTGTGAGACTAGATGTTACTGTTTTTGGCATACCAAATATGCCACGGGGAGCTTGCCAGTCTCTGCCATGCAGATGAGATACTCTTGGTAGCCTGCCGGGCTCTCCGAGAGGGGTGGAGGAATCAAACCTGGATTGGCCATGTGCAAGGCAAACGCTCTACCCACTGGATGCTTGGTGTTGGGTATGGTGTGGAAACATGAATTTTGAAGAGGTGCGAAATTGTACGTTAAAACAATTGAGGCCTTGTAAACCATTGCCTCAATTAAAACATCATAACTATCTTTTTAAAGTTATTTTTTGATGCTGGGGGTAGGGTTTGGGGCTGTACCCAGCAGTGCTATATATGGTGAGCAATATATCAGCGATACACGCGCTCCACCGAGACCCAACCTGCTGCTGATCGACCATGATCTGGAGGCCAGCTAGACTACTTTTGGTCCCAGAAACTGCTTGCAGCCATGTCTCTAGACTGTGAACTAAGCCATTGCCCCATGCTGCCCCAGGAAGGGAAATGATGCAATTTCTAACATAAACCTCCCTGAACTTAATTACTAAAATACAGAAATCCTAAATCACACGGCCACAAGAGACTTCATATCTCTTCATTCTCAGCAATGGAAAACTAATTATCAAATGCTTCCTTGTCAGTAGGGCCATTCTTTGAGGGGGGAAACTCCAACAACAATAGTGAGTTTTGTGTTGAAATAGGGAATCTAATCAGGGTAAAGAGAAAATGGGGTGGGGCCGGAGCGATAGCACAGTGGGTAGGGCGTTTGCCTTGCATGCGGCCGACCCGGGTTCGATCCCTGGCATCCCATATGGTCCCCCAAGCACCGCCAGGAGTAACCCCTGAGCATCTCTGGGTGTGACCCAAAAGAAAGCAAAAAAAAAAACAAAAGAGAAAATGGGGTGAAGTTTATCAGTTACGCAGGTGGGGGTGGGAAGGTATACTGGGGTTTTTGGTGGTGGAATATGGGTACTGGTGAAGGAACGGGTGTTTGAGCATTGTATAACTGAGACATAAGCCTGAGAACTTTGTAACTTTCCACATGGTGATTCAATAAAATGAATAATTTTTTTAAAAAATTAAAAATATATATATATCAGCGATATATGGTATCTCTCTAGCCCATATATATGTGTGTATATATATATTTTAATATCCATAACCAGGGAAAACAGGTCTAGAAGGAGGACTGGTCAATGATTGGAATTCTAAGTAGGTAGATTCTAAGACCATAGTGATAAATAAACTACAAAATAGGAATTAGGGTGACCTGGTAAGTTTAAGAAGAATTTGAAAGAGGCAGAACACTATAGAACAGTGATGAAATAGAATTCAGGGACACCCCTTCCAACAAGAAGTGTCTGACTGAAGTAACTTTTGGAAGGTTGCATTCTGTAAGTCTGAAAAACAAAATATGCTTGGTGACCTGGGTCTAAAACAGGCTCTAGAGACTGCTGGGTGAAGAAAGAAAACATCTGTTTTTTCAAGATAAGTGCTTGTTAGCAGTTTGGGAATATTATCTCAGTTCATTTGGTGGGGGTGGGGGGTAGGATAAAGATGGGGTAAGATGCTGTGAGTACTAGGAGCTTTCTATAGTTGAAATATTTAGGAATCACTGTCAGGGTGCCTGCCATCTTCTCTTCCCCAAGGCAGAGCCTTGCTCATCTTCCAGGTAAGAAGAGTTTAGAACAAAGAATCCACTTTCAGAATCTTGTCTTAATTAGACATTGCAAATGTCTGGCAGTTTTGATGAGTTAATTGCAGAAACATAGACCACCTGAAATTGTCAGAAGAAGATGGTATTATGTCATAAAGACTCCAGACTAATAAATGGTAGGCTCTAAGTTTAGTAAGACCAAACAAAACTACATGACACTGGAGCCTGAGAGACAGTATAGTAAGTAAGGCACTGGCCTTGTGAACAGCCAACCCGAGTTTAATCCCGAGCACTACATATGGCCCCCTGCATCCCACCAAGGGTGAACCCTAGCACAGAGACAGGAATAACTCCTGAGCACAGCTGGATGTAGCCCCATCAAAAAAGATGCTTCGCTCAGCTTGATGAAAGATGATGGTGTTTAGCATATGCCCCATGCAGTATTTAATTGGATACCTTGTATTAGAAAACCTGACTCCTTTGTCCATTCTCACTGAAGACCACAGTATATTTCTGAACAGAGTCTGTTTGATTTTTTGATTGATCTTACATATTAGAGGCCGGGGAACTCAGTGGCTATTGAAGTACAATTGTCCCTAGGACACTGTTTTTTTCATTTGTATAATAAGGTTGCAAGTAGCATTTACTTCAAAAGTAGTTGTAAGGATCAAGTGAAGTGATACAATTAAAACATTCAGAAAAGGTTCTTATTACATAAGGTCAAATCACAATCATTGTAATCAAGATAACTGTATAGGGGATGGAGGGACAGTACAGTGGGTAATGTGCTTACATTGCATGTGGCCGATCAGGATTCGATTCCCGACACCCCATATGGTCCTCTGAACCTGGCCAGGGAGTGAACCCTGAGCTCAAAACCAGGAGTAAGCCCTAAGCACTGCTGGGTACAGCCCCAAACCCTACTCCCAGCATCAAAAAATAACTTTTAAAAGATAGTTACATCGTTTTAATTGAGGCAATGGTTTACAAGGCTGTAATGTTTTCGGGGTACAGTTTCTCACCTCTTCAAAATTCATGTTTCCACACCATACCCAATACCAAGTATTGATATCCTGCCACCACACTTCACTGGAGTTCCTCCTCCCTTTAATCATACCCTCTCTTTCTGTTGGTCTCAATTCTGTGGTCAGGGTTCAAGGGTTTGTTTGGCTCTTTTTTGCTCCTTGCTGTTTATCTAGCATTCACATTTGTATTAATCATCTGGTATTATTTTTTTCTTCTTGTGGGGTATCTTGTTTAGCCCAGTCTCTCCAATTCCCTCTGGGTTGTCTCAAAGATTTTGCATGATCTTAGAGATGCAAAATTCTGTGTTTTCTTCCAGCTGAATACTATCCCATTGTGCATATGTGCCACATTTCCTTTGTTGCTTTTGGACCACACCCAACTGGTGTTTGGGTCTAACTCCTGACTCTGCACTCAGAAATCACTCCTAGAAGGGTGTATGAGGTGCTGGGAATTGAGCCCTGGTTGACTGAGTATAAGGCAAGCACCCTACTCACTGTACCACACCTTGATAACACATTTTCCTTAATCATTCATTAGTCATTGGCCACACGAGTTGTTTCTGGATCTTGGTGCCTTGAACAAGGAACATACATATCTTTTGGGGTGTTTTTGTTTTCTTTATATTGAAAACATATATTGAATTGTCATCACTGTCATTGCCATCCCGTTGCTCATCCATTTGCTTGAGCAGGCACCAGTAATGTCTCCATTGTGAGACTTGTTTGTTACTGTTTTTGGCATGTTGAATATGCCACGGGTAGCTTGCCAGGCTCTGCCATGTGGGCGAAACACTCTTGGTAGCTTGCCGGGCTCTCCAAGAGGGGCCGGGGGAATTGAACCTGGGTTGGCCACGTGCAAGGCAAATGCCCTACCGCTGTGCTATCGCTCCAGCCCATATTGAATATATTGAATATCTTGAAATTATTTATAATGAAATCGCTAGATCATAAGGTAGTTCTATTTTTAATAATTTGAGAAATATCCATACTGTTTTATCTAGAGGGTAGACAAATTTATGTTCCTACCCACATTATATGAGGAATTCTTTTCCTCCACATTCCTTCTGGCTCCTATTTTTTTTGGTATTTGTAATACAGCAATCTTAAAAGCATGATGTAATAGCTCATGTCATTTTAATTCTCATTTTCCTGTTAATAAATATTAATGAGCATTTTTATGAACTTATTGTTCTTTGGTAAGGTGTCTATTTAGCCCTTCACATTTTTGATGAGATTGGTTGTTGTGGAGTTTTGTGAATTTCCTATAGATTTTGTTTACTAGTCCTTTGTCAGATGTATAATGTGTAAATATCTTCCCTCATTCTATAGAATGTCTTTTCATTTTAGCAATAGTTTTTATATCCTTATCTGAATGTCCTTCCTTGACTCTGAATTTTGTCCCCCACCCCACTGGTAGAAATAACTCCTGTGAGTTATTCCCTCCCTTCTCTCATTTGATACACAAAAAGAAAGAAGAAAATCTCCTCTCATCTGATAACTAGAAGATAGCTCTTCTTTTGATAAGGCAATAGGATTTTTTTATGAACAATCATATAAAGTATTCATTCGTGATAGAACTATTATCTCAGCATTATTGCATAGTAAATACTAAGGAAAGATCAACTAAAGATTCCCTGCAGGGACCTCTGGTGACTTCACAACAAATTGCCTTCCTCAGTCAAGAAGTTCCAAATTGGTCTAATCATCAGAAGCACCTGGGGAATTTACTTAAAGATACTTTTTTGCTATGAAAATGCTCAAACATTCAGTAAAACTGAAAGAATTTTGCAGTGAATACTTGCCACTTGCCACGTAGATGCTACCATTAACATTGTACTATAATCTGTTTTATCATATATCTTTTCCTTTCTCCATCTTTTTTTTTATTCATCAACACATCTTTTTTTCACTATATGTTTTAAAGTAAGTTTAACATTTTTGAACACCTCCGTTGAGGAATTTTTTAACTGAATTCCCAGGGCTGGAGAAGTAGTACAGTGGGTAAGACCCTTGCCTTTCATTCAGCCAGCCCGGCTTCAATCCCCAGTGCAATATATGGTTCCTTGAGCACCACCAGGAGTGATCCCTGAACTCAGAGCCAGGAGTAAACCCTGAGCACCACAGTATGTGGCTCAAAAACCAAGAAAACTATAAGTACCCAGAATTCCATGCCAAACTTCAGACATCTAATACATGAATTTTTTTCAGTATGCTCAGGTGATCTCAAAACACAATCTAGTTGCGAAAGTATCAATCAGTCTAAAGAAGATAGGTTGTGCTGTAGTCGTAGCACTGTAGCACTGTCATCCCATTGTTTATCGATTTGCTCAAGCGGGTACCAGTAACGTCTCTGCTGTGAGACTTGTTGTTACTGTTTTTGGTATATTTGCCACAGGTAGCTTGCTAGGCTCTGCCGTGCAGGCAGGATACTCTCAATAGCTTGCTGGGCTCTTGGAGAGGGATGGAGGAATTGAACCCAGGTTGGCCACATGTAAAGCAAATACCCTACCCACTGTGCTGTCGCTCCAGTCCAATGCTGTAGTAACAAATAAAACTTCCTCTAACATACTCAGTTTTAAAAAGCTTCTTCCCTCTCCCCTGCTTCTCTTCTTTCCCTTCTTTATTCTTGACTAACACAGTATGTTCATCAATGCTCCTTAAGATTCACTCTGGTCATCATGCTTATTAATTAAGCCCTTACAATACAGTTCTGATATAATGCCAAAGAGAAAACTGGCTTGGTGAACTCTGTACTGGTTATTAATAACCCCTGCCTAAAGGTGGTACACATCCACTTCTGCCTCCATTTCATTGGCCAGAGCACTTGAACTTCTTAAATTCAAAAATGTGGGAATGCAATTTTCCCGCCTCTGAGGCGGAGTTCTAGGAAAAGGAAACTGGGTTATTTTGGAAGAGTCATACAAAATAGCACAAGATACCACTAATGTCCTCCCAGACTCTTCAGTTTTGCTGGACAAAAAAGCTAACATCCAGTGAAGCAACATGACTTTCCCCAAATCTGTCTGCCACCTTAAAGCATATATGATCTAAAGCAGGCTCCTAATTCCAAATGCCATGTACACCGATACATTGCAGAAGCCACCAGATAATTTATTACGTCCTTATTCACTCATTAATTTTTGTTCGTTTGGGGTCCACACCCAGCCAGGCTCAGGGGTTACTCCTGACTCTGCATGTAGGAATCATTCCTGACGTTGCTTGGGGGACCATATGGAATGGCAGTTATGGAACCTGGGCGGGCCATGTGCAAGGCAAGCACTTTGCCCACTGTACTGTCGCTCCGGCCCTTCACTAATTAATTCTTTATTGCCTGAACAACTGTTGAGTGCCAGATACTGGTTTAAAAAAACAGTTTCATGCTATCACGGAGTTACCCATGCCATGTGAAATAATTCCATATAACCTTCTGTTGACCTTATCGTTGGCATATTCCACTCTAGTCACCTAATAACCTGAAGCAGCAGTGTGTTTCAAAACTATTAGAGATATTGTCTTAGAGAACAAAGATCTGTTTTTCTTAATTGTTTCCAGTCAGAGTCAGTTCCCATCAGCAGCCTGCTGAAGCTCAGCTCGGTAATACAACTCAGCCCAGACAATGCATGTCTGAGGTGACTCATGGCCCCACAGTGGATGAGAACCATTCCTAGGGCATTGTAGTTCATGAACCGATGGCATAATAGCTTTTCTCTGAATGGAATCATTCAGTCATAAAAGACCTGAACCCAACCTTGGGACCCATCTTCATTTTGAGAGAAAAGTATTTCAAGGAATAGAAATTTAATAGATTTTTCAGACCACAATGCAGATGAACTGAAAACAGGAAAATTGTATTTGTAGGAGATTGAATACTTCTCAAACTATGTAGCTTCTCAAACCATGAAGACTGTACATCTTAAAATATGTTAAAATTAATGCACATTATAAAAATTACTGTATCAAATTTTTGTAAAACCTTGGCTATAGGAACTGGGAGGGCTTTTAAGCATCCTTAAAACTAGCTGTCTTATTTTACAGATAATGCTTATTGAATTAAGCATCGTAATTAATTACTGGGCCAGCTACCATTCCAAGCAATTTATTTATATTACCCCATGTTGTCCTCACGAATTTGGCATTAAGATAACAACCTGGCGGGGATTGCCCCATAGCTGGAAGACTGCTTCATGAGCAGAGGGGAGAAGGCAGATGGAATAGAGAAGGGATCACTAAGAAAATGATGGCTGGAGGAACCAGTTGGGATGGGAGATGTGTGCCGAAAGTAGATAATGGACCAAACATGATGACCTCTCAGTGTCTGTGTTGCAAGCCATAATGTCCAAAAAGGAGAGAGAGAGAGTATGGGAATATTGTCTGCCTTAGAGGCAGGGGGAGGGTGGGAAAGGGGGAGTATACCCAGGATATTGGTGGTGGGGAATGTGCACTGGTGGAGGGATGGGTGTTTGATCATTCTGAGACTGTAACCCAAACATGAAAGCTTGTAACTATCTCACGGTGATTCAATAAAATTTTAAAAATTTTTTAAAAAGATAACAACCTGGCATAAGATTATTCTTATTTTATAATTTGAGCTCAGAGAGGATACATGACTTGATCAAAGTCAAGTAAATAAAGAAATGTCTGAGAAGTAATCCTAGAACTCAGTCTTTTGGTCTTTAGTTCCTTTTTAGTGAAGACTACTATATTTGTCATTCATGTAGTCACCAGCTCCTAGACATTGGCCCTGATTAACAATTGTTTGTGGTATTAAATGATGAATGATAAGGATATCAACCTAGGTTGAGCAACTTCTACTGTCTGTGAACTTTATCCTGCCCCCCCGAAAAAAAAAAACAGTAAAGAATATGGGCACACTGTCCCTGGAAACCAAAAAAAGAAAGCTACAGGATATTTATTGGTAGTATACAGCACTACCAAAACACCCAAGAAAGTGAAGACTCGAAGAAGGTCACAAAATAACATGACAATTATACAGTCACTGTTGAACTTTAAAAGATCTATTTCAGAGAGTGATAAAGCACATGGTCGCTGGCAGGAAAATAGACGAAGCAGGCAGCTTTAGGATACTAAAGAAAAGGTAGGAAATGTTAGGATTACTAAAGAATGCAGACACAGTAGAAATATTTTCATTTGATTTTGAGGGAAATCAGCATGTTATACAGAAGACATGAAGCCAACTGAGGGGACATTTAAGGAAGAGTGAATCAAGTGAGTGGAGTAGTCAGAGGAGAAGATCCCTTTCCATTTAATTATTCTTTTTTATATAGGGACCATTGGGGAGGGGGGAGGACAGGGACATGTGGGGCCAGAGATCAGAGTCCTACATGTGCTCTATCACTTGAGCTATTGCCAGGCCCTCAACTATTTGTTCTTTCATCACTCTCCTAGGTGTATTGCATTTTAGGAACAATGGAGAGCCATGTCTGCCTGTATCTTTTGCTTCTGATTCCTCAAAGTGATGCCTAGTCCCCAAACTTGTTGGATTATGTCTACTTCCAACTTCAATATCTTGGTTGATATACTTCTGGTGAAGGAGGTAGAGGGATGACTAACCTTCCCTCACTGCAAATAGCACATACCAAGCAACAGATTTTTGCACAAGAGACAAGGGATGCTTTCAATAACATTTGAGGAAAGGAACAAATTTCAAAGACTTTTAAAAGATAGATGAATAGAGAGTAGCATAAGAGTAGGGTAAGTGTGGGAGACGAGGATGAATCAAAGAGAGTCAAAGGTAGGATAGAGAGCTGGTTTTTACTTCCTCCATGGTACAGTTGAGAAATCACTATCACTGTCACTGCCATCCCGTTGCTCATCGATTTGCTCGAGCGGGCACCAGTAACGTCTCTCATTGTGATACTTATTGTTACTGTTTTTGGCATATCCAATACACGACAGGTAGCTTGCCAGGCTCTGCCGTGCGGGCACGATACTCTCGGTAGCTTGCCAGGCTCTCCGAGAGGGGCGGAGGAATCGAACACGGGTGAGTTGTGTGAAAGGCAAATGCCCTATTGCTGTGCTATCGCTCCAGACTGAAAAATTAGAAGACTCATCCATAACTTCATGACTAATAAGTAGCAGAAGTAGGGTCCATTGCTAGATCTCTGGCCTGCCCACTTCTCATACATCAGACCTTCCCTTCCCACCACTCTCTACAAGATGCTCTCTCTCATGACCTCAGTCACATGGCTAAAGATGCCAAGCCAGCATTACACTCTTTATTTCCACATTCCCACTTGTGGTAATTACACATGTTAATTAATGACCATTCCTCTGCCTGAGCCAGGAATCCTTCCCATGCTTTTGGCCCTGATGGTTACAGGCCTGGCTCCCAGCCCCCTCACCCGCCCATGATAGCTGCATCCTCTAATTGGGAATCCTTTCCCTTTAGACTGTGAATCCTCTAAAGGAAATTACAGGGCCACCAACCATAACTTCAGCAGCTGCGTACGAGATGTTTGTCAAATGAAGAGCTAGATTCATAGGTCTCGGGCTTCATTTCAGGCTTCATCCTACAGTTAATAAAATACCATTTTTTTGGCTTTTTTGGGTCACACCCAGTGATTCATAGGAGTTAGTCCTGACTTTGCATTCAGGAATTACTCCTGGCAGTGCTCAGGAGACCATATGGCATGCCGGGGATTGAACCTGGGTTGGCCAAGTGCAAGGCAAATGCCCTACCCTCTGTACTATCGTTCCAGCCCCAATATAATTTTTTTAAATTTCTTTTTATTGAATCACCGATATCATTTTTAAAAAGTCAACAAAGGACACCCTAACCTGCCCTCTGACACCGCTATTTAAAACATTTGAATAGGGGCCTGGAGTGATAGCACAGAGGGTAGGAGTTTGCCTTGCACGCGGCCGACTCAGGTTCAAATCCCAGCATCCCATATGGTGCCCTAAACACCGCCAGGGGTGATTCCTGAGTGTATGAGCCAGGAGTGACCCCTGTGCATTGCTGGGTGTGACCCAAAAAGCAAATAAATAAATAAATAAATAAATAAATAAAACATTTGAATAAAAAGCAAAAAGAAAGGAAAAGAATAGGTCAGGGCTGAAGCGATAGCAGAGCGGGTAGGGCGTTTGCCTTGCACGAGGCAACCCAGATTTGATTGCCAGCATCTCTTATGATCCCCTGAGCACTGGCAGGAGCCAGGAGTATCCCCTGTGCATCACCAGGTGTGACCAAAAAGGCAATAAATAAATAAATAAACATTGGAAAATAAAAATGCATGTATGGATTTGAGATTGAGATACACGGCTTGTATTTGAGAGTGTGCTCACAGTGCTCCTGGCATCATCCTCTATTTGGACTTGCTCTCCCCCTGCACCCGGTATGTGCCGAAACACAGCAGCTTTACCATCTGGTTCTTGCTGTCCTGAGGCCAAGCACCTGCCACAGGGCCTTAGGAAGCAGAGCCCAACTAGTACCTCCAGGAGCTGTTTCCTCAGAGAGGATACTCCTGTCAGTGAAGGGCGGGAAAGGTGACCTGGTTGTGCAGGCCTGGTGATGCAGATGGTTCTCGTTCTGCCTCAGAAAGCATGAGAGGCCAGAGAGAATACTGGAGTGAGGACTTCATCTGCAGCCTTGTGTCCTTTCCTTCAGTCCCTGCAGTGCTCTGGGAACTTCTCGTGGGAGATAATACACTGAGAGGTGGGAGTTTGCAGTATTTGCATATTTTGCTCTGTCGCCTTTGGCCTCAAGTGGGGTGGGGAGGAATTGCTCAGTGACTATTCCTAGCTCTGTGCTCAGGGGTCACTCGCTGTATTGAATGGGGGAACATGAGTGCCAGGGGTTAGCTATATGCGGGGCAAATGTACCATCTCTCCAGACCCTCACCGGGAAATATTTTTTGGAAATTTTGTTGGAAGTTTTTGGAAGTTGAAAATAAAGATGTTGCATTAAGTGTGTGGGGAGTGCTGACAGACCTCCTGGGCAATGGAATCTCACACCAGGGATATGGCTCAGGGGTACAGCATGCCCCTTGAACGTGTGAGGCCTGAAGTTCAAGCCCTGGCAACACACACAAAAAAATTAAATTAAAAATTCCCAACTCAAAATGGAATTGCATGCCCTCCCCTCAATTCTTGGTGAGTCACACTACCTGGTACAGGGTACAATTTGTCCAGGGGGTTAATCCTTGAGTAATGGCACACTCAGACCCAAAGAGGTCACATTAAATGTGGCAGCTACTCATCTGCTCTCAGCCATCTTGTCACCAGCCCGCTCCTTCTGATACGTGGCACCTCAAAAGATTCTTTCCTGACAAACAAATTATCCTGGTGGAATATCATGGCTCGTTTGTTCTTGAATTTGTTGTTTTTTTTTTTAATTGAAAAGTCGTCAGTCGCCTAGAAGACATGTCAGTGATAAGGCATGAAAATATTTCGTATTTCTACTAACAGTTTGGGGGCCTCAGCTGCAGTTGATAAAAATCACTCTGTTCTCTGATTTGGAGCCCGGGGAAGAATCAAGCCATTGTGTAGATTACTTAAAATTCCACTCTGCCTGCACCGTTTGGCCAAAGAATGCCAAGAATTTGCAGCTGTTGCTCCCACTCCCACGAAAGGTCCCTAACCGGGGCAGAGGCTGCTGACTACACACAGCTGTTGTTCATTTAAGCTGAAGCATTTTTAATTGCCTTTGTGTCAAGGTTTATTAAATTACATCTTAGAGGAGTAAAAACTATAATAGTCATATTAGTAAGCTGCTGAAAGAAGAAAATAATTGAACACAGAAACTTTGCTGTGTAAGCTGTCTGAGAAATATCTTTTCCACATGACCGCCTTCCAGCCATCCCAGGAAAAGAGTTTCCAGGTAAATCCAGCCACAGAAGTCCTGTGGTCTCGGCAGGAGCCCAGGCCCTGCTCCCTGAGCTCTGTCATCTGGAAGCACTTCTCTGAGGGGCCTTCTCCCGTTCCCACAGTTTCTGTATTTTCACAGGAGACAGGAGCCGAGTGCTTGAAGGACATAGCATCAGCTGCCGATCGGCTACTCCTTCTACAAGGGCTGCATTTTTTTTTCAAGCCTCTATCATTGCTGTTTTCCTGTTTGTTACCTCTGACCCATCTGTGACAATATCTTGAGGGGCCTGAACCCTCCCCTTTTGTCTTACACGATCTGAATAAATGAGCAAAACACAAAAAACATGGTCTCTTTCCCCTGGATTATTTGCTAAGGCACCAGAGGGAAGGGATGGCCTTTCTACAAATAAAGTGGCAACTGCCAATACTGATCCTCAGGAAAAAAGAGGCCCACTATCCCAAGAAAATACTTTGATTACTGTTAAGGTACCATGGTTTATTATAGTATTTATGTTTAGGCTTTATGCACACAATGTTACTCACCATATCTAAAGTGCTAAAATACCCCCATCACTGTCTTCAGGTCCTTTTCTTTTTTTTTTTTTAATTTTTTAAATTTTATTGAATCACCGTGAGATAGTTACAAGCTTTCATGTTTGGGTTACAATCTCACAATGATCAAACACCCATCCCTCCACCAGTGCACATTCCCCACCACCAATATCCTGAGTATACCCACCCTTCCCCACCCTCCCCCTGCCTCTAAGGCAGACAATATTCCCCATACTGTCTCTCTACTCATCCACCCCTCACCCCCGTCCCCCTCCTGTCAATCCCCCTCTTGGTAAACTGAGTCCTGGTATCAGAGCCTAGGGGTTTGTTTCTGTTGGATAGTCCTTCCCTTGCTTTGTATCTTTATATGCCACTTATGGGAGAGATGTTTCAGTATTTGTCTTTCTCCTCCAGACTTATTTCGCTTAGCATAATGCCATCTAGTTCTAGCCATGCTGTGGCAAAGTGCAAGAGTTTATCTTTGCTTAAGCTGACTAGTATTCCATTCTATAGATACATTTTCTTTATCCACTTATCTGTCGTTGAGCACTTGGGTTGTTTCCATTTCCAAAGAGTGCTGCAGTGATCCTAGGTATGCATCTTATCTCTTCAAATGAATGCTTTTGTGTTCTTGGAACAGATGCCAAGGAGAAATCACTTTTTCCTTTGGAAACTCTGTTTTTAATGCTCTGAGGAGTCTCCATACTTTTTTCCACAGAAACTGAACAGGTCAACATACTCGCCAACTGTGAATGAGGTTGAATGAATCCTTTCTGAGACAGGCTTTCTGAGTCTGAAGAGAGACAAATCAGGAAAATCGAGATGTCTTAAATTCTCACTGCCATGATAAATTTTCGATTTGTTTTACCTTTCCCCCCTTTAATCAGACATTTATGAGGCACCAACTCTGTGCAATGTGTTGTGCCAGGTGCTCTAGGACAGAGAGCACTCTGAGAAAGGAAGGAAGGAAGGAAGGAAGGAGGGAAGGAAGGAAGGAAGGAAGGAAGGAAGGAAGGAAGGAAGGAAGGAAGGAAGGAAGGAAGGAAGGAAGGAAGGAAGGAAGGAAGGAAGGAAGGAAGGAAGGAAGGGAGGGAGGGAGGGAGGGAAGAAGGGAGGGAAGGAGGGAGGGAGGGAGGAAGGAAGGAAGGAAGGAAGGAAGGAAGGAAGGAAGGAAGGAAGGAAGGAAGGAAGGAAGGAAGGAAGGAAGGAAGGAAGGAAGGAAGGAAGGAAGGAAGGAAGGAAGGAAGGAAGGAAGGAAGGTCATGTGGCAGGGTCTTCTACAACAGTGACTATTTGTAACTTTCAGAAGTGTCAGGGAAGTAGGGGAATTCTTCCACTCTGAAGGAGTCCCAGGGGACATGATATTGAAAGGAAGTGCTTGGTTGTGAACTTGAGCTTCTGGTTTTAAAGGCGGTTCCTGGGACAACTAAGGCACCTCCCTTGACATGTGAGTGGGATCTGAAGGTTTTCTGCAGGGGATAGGCTTGGTTCCTTGCCAAGGAAATGATGCTGAAGGGTTTTGGAGTGATGAGGCAACTTCCTCTCAAATATTTCAGCAAGTTATTGTGTTCTACTTACATCTCTAATGGGAATGTCTTCGAAAATGGCAGTTGGCTTGAAGACAGGTGTCACTGGCTTTTGCTGAGCATTCACTACCCATCAGGCCCTGTGGTCTATGTTTTGCACGGGGTAAAGCATTCCGTTCCACAGGAAACTTCCCGGATTTCAGCAGAAGGCTACACCCCACCTCTCCACTCATGACCATGTATACCCTCCTTTGCATCCCTGTAGCACCCTGAACTCCTCCCCATAGACCAAGGTGCTGTAGTTATTCACAGTGTAATTACTTACTGTCCACTCTACCCTGGACAGTAAGATCTGTGGGGACAAGACCAGTCTCCACTGTGTCAACTGCCCCCGTGGCAGCTTATGAGATCTCATAAGTATACAACATGTACTTGGTGACAGAGGTGCAGAAACATAGCTATCATGATCAAATATTAGCTCCATAGGCTAGAACAAATACTCTGCATTTGGGAGTCTCAGACTCAGACACTGTATGGTCCCCCGTGTACCGAACTAGGCATAGTGTCCAAGGACCATTGGAGATGACCGAAAAACAAATAAAATATGAGACATCAGAGTCAGAAAGGGATTGTTCAAGCAGCAGAGTCCTGGCCTAGCAAAGTGCCAGACAACCTGATTTGGGGCCCTGGCACCCCAGGCTCCATCTCCAGCACTGCTAGGTGTGGCCCCAAGCACTACCAGGCCTGAGTGGCAAACCATCAGCAAAGCAGCACTGTGGGTCACCCCCTGAGAGAGAGAGAGAGAGAAAGAGAGAGAGAGAGAGAGAGAGAGAGAGAGAGAGAGAGAGAGAGAGAGACTCAGACCCTTAGCTGATCCATGACTTCTTTTCTAGGCGGCCCTGGTTCTGGCAAAGGCACCCAGTGTGAAAAGCTGGTGGAGAAATACGGATTTACGCATCTCTCCACGGGCGAGCTCCTGCGGAATGAGCTGTCATCCGAATCTGAAAGAAGCAAAGCCATCAGAGACATCATGGAACGCGGAGACCTGGTGCCCTCAGTAAGAGACAGGGGGGCCGCTCTGGAGTGTTGTCATTATTCTGTGCTGCTAAGAGGGCTGAAGCCCACGGGGGGCATGAGCTCTGCCTACTTCGCCATGCATGTGACAGCCATGAGACAGGCAAGAGGGCCCTGGCCATCCCTTCTGATTGCATGGCTTGTCCGAGCTCTGGGTCCCTCTCCTCTGCTGGCTCTGCCACCCCTCTGGGTGTTCACGTGTTTGAGAGCCTCAGTAACCCCCACTGTGGAATCAGAACCTTTAGAGAGAGCGTGTGATTATAGCAAAGCCGAAATGCCCTTTCAAAAATAGAAAATAACATTTTCCTGCCTCGTTGGTCTCATTTCCTGTTTCAGTGGTCGCAAAACATATTCATGCCCAGGCCCCAAAGGGGCTCTCTCAGCAGGGCTGGGCCACTGCAGTCCCTGTCGGCACTCGCTCTCAGCTTTCTCCCCACGAGCTATTCATCTGGAGGTCAGAATGGCCCACCTGAGCGGAACCAAATCATTGCAACCCACTCCACCCATTCCAGTCCCTACCTTTCACAGCAGCCAATGCGGTTCCTTAAGACAATGATTCTCACAGAGCCAGAAAGATAGTACAAGGCGTAAGGCGTATGGCTGACCCCAGTTCAATCCCCAGCACCACATGGTCCCCCAAGACTTTGGGCCCCAGAGTACAGCCCTGGAGGCCCCTGGCTAATCCCCAGCACCTCAGGACCAGAACAGCACCGCCTGTGCATCCACATACAGAACTGCTGACCCAGCAGGCTGAGAATCACCAGTGGGGCCCCTGGCCTCCTGAGCATCTGTTGGAAGAACCGTCCCACCCCTGAAAAATAGTTTTTCCCACTGTGTTACAGTCACATGCCACTGAATGACAGGATGCTTCTGGGAAAGGCGCCAATAGGCGTTTTCCTCAAGGGCATGACAGAGCAAACCTGGGCTGTGTGGTCTAGCCTATTGGGCCCACCGTCATCAGGTTGGCTAAAAGGTCAGTGGGCAACCCATGATTGTTTTCTCCTCCCCAGAACTTGCTAGTGGGTCCCCGCTATACTTAGAATGAAATTCACTGGCCAGAGAGAGAGTACAGCAGGAAGGGCACTTGTCTTGCACGCAACTGACCCAGGTTCGCTCCCTGGCATCCCATATGATCTCCTGAACACCCAGGAATGGTTTTTGAGCACAGAACAAGAAGTAAGTCCAGAGAATCACTGGGTGTGCACCCGAAACAACAAAACAATGAAATTCGAAAGAACGAAGAAAAGTGCCTGCCATAGAGGCAGCCTGAGGCGGGCAAGGGGTGGGGGTGGCAGTGTTAGAAGGGAAACTGGGGGCATTGGTAATGGGAAATGTACACTGGTGAAGGGATGAAGGGACGAGTGTTGGGACATTGTATGACTGAAACCAAATCATGAACAACTTGGTAACTGTGTATCTCACAGGGATTCAATAAAAAAGTAAAATTTTCAAAAATCTAAAAAATATATTTTTTTAAATTTTAATAAAGATAGAATGAAGTTCAGAGGCTTCCCATGTCTCTGGTCCCTGACTCCCTCTCCAACACAATTTCACACCTCTGTGACCCTGCTCGCTGCCACCCTGCTCCGAGGCTTTGTACTTGTTGTTTCCTCAGCCCCAGTGCCCTTCCTTTTGAGTATCACATTGCATGTTTGCTTTGTCCAAATTTCTACTTAAAGGTGCCAAGTTGTGAGAAGCCTCCTAATCCTCCTGTCTAAAGAAGCCCCTGCCGCACATTCTGTTTCTCTTTGTCCTCCTTCATTTTTGTTCTTAGTCATTCTCTCCAGCAGCCTCTTTCATGTACTGATTCATTCATCTATTTTCCATCTTCCTCACTAGTATGTAAGGACCTAATCACTAGAATGTAAGAACCCTTGCGAAGGGTGCATTCTCTGAGCCCCTGCCAGTGGTCCAGAGGACAGGACACCTACCCCAGTTAGCAGCTGGTTGCATTTTTCCTTCATGCATTCCCAAGCTTCTGTGTATGTCTCTTCCCTTTGATCGCAAACATGGGTTAATTTTTTTTTTAATTTTTTATTTGGTTTGGGAGCCACCCCTAGTGGTGCTCAGGGCTTACCGTAGGCTCTGTGTTCAAGCATCATTCTTACTGGGCTCAGGGCATCATATGCAGTGGTGGGGATCGAACCCTGACTGGCCATGTATAAGGCAAGAATCCTACATCATGGCTTAAATTTTTAAGATGTTGGGGTTGGAGCAATAGCACAGCGGGTAGGGCGTTTTGCCTTGTACATGGCCAACCCAGGTTCAATTCTCAGCTTCCCATATGGCCCCTGAGCACCACCAGGAGTAATTCCTGAGTGCAAAGCCAGGAGTAACCCCTGTGCATAGCCAGTTGTGACCCAAAAAGAAAAAAAAATTTTAAGATGTAATTGATGGGTCAGAGAGATAGTATAGTGTGTAGGCACTGGCCTTGCATGTGGCAGACCCGAGTTCAATTCCTGGCACCCCGTGTGGTCCCCCTAAGCTCCACCAGGGGTGAGCTTAAGCATAAGCCAGAAGTAAATTCTGAGCAATTTCAGATGTGGTTCAAAAGCTAAAATAGATGAATAAATATAAATAAATAAGATAAAGTTAAAAAATATATCTGAGAAAATGATACCGCAAATAAATATATCTTTACATCTGAAAGCATCTGCTTAGTTGGAAGGATATCAAATTTCATACAAAACTTGCTGGAAAGACATCAACAGTGATTACATTTTTAGTCATGTTATACCTGGTTTTAAACCACATTTTACCTGATTTATGGAGTACTGCCATATGCAATTTCAACTAATCTAAGACACCACTTATAAAAATGCCATCATAATCTCTTACTGGTAAAAATATATCAAGTAAAAAAAATAGTTCCACCAGCTATGACCCATCACTGATTGTAAGATACCTACCAATTTCATGAGACATTAAAATGTATGAACAGGACATTTGCAAATAATATTGCTGTATGAGGCTTGCTCTTCAAGCCCATGTTCTCCCTTGAACACGTATCTCTCTTGCTTGTCTCCATGTATCTTTGCTTGCTTATTCCATTCTAGAGAAATCCGTATTCTCACTTGAACATATACTTATCTTTCTCTCCCCTCAAGTCTTTCTAAGCAAGTTTCATTCAATAAAAATTAACTTGCTTCACAAACATACACATATATAGTGTTGCTGTTTGGTTAATGTTACCTTCCTCACCACCTCCCCATTCTATTGGAATAACCAATTGCAAAAGGGATCTTTGCAAGTCTAATGGTATTTTGTGGTATTGTGGATTACCTCAGGCTGACCCCTTTCCCTCTGTCCCAGGGCATCATTCTGGAGCTCCTGAAAGAGGCCATGGCAGCCAGCCTCAGCAGCACCAAGGGCTTCCTCATCCACGGCTATCCTCGGGAAGTGAGGCAGGGGGAAGAGTTCGGGCACAGGGTAAGCTGCTGTTCGGGAACCATCCCAGGAGGACAGTCAGGAACATCACTGAGGTTGGGAGCAAATTTGGAATCTGTCCTTTTCCCGGTTACATTCATTAAGACTCTCTTTTATAAGTGGCAGGGACTTAATACCAACTGGCCATTAGCAAAGGGGTGGGGGGGGTGGTAAGTGAAAAGCACTTATTGCTGCTTGTAACTAAATTGTCCAGGATGTTTTTACACCTGTTTGGATCTGTGATTTCAACCCTGTTCATAAGCACGTCTCATTTATCTCTTGGATTGTTTGTCCTTGGTCCTGGGTCTTCTTCTCTTCCTGCTCTAGGCTCATAAGTCACCTCACAGAAAAATGTTATCATTTGTCAGTGGGTTCAACACAAGACCCAAGATGGGACTGGAGCAATAGCACAGCAGATAGGGCGTTTGCTTTGCACTCAGCCAACCCGGGATCGAATATCAGCATCCCATATGGTTCCCTGAGCACCACCAGGAGTAATTCCTCAGTGCAGAGCCAGGAGTAACCCTGTGCATCGCCGAGTGTGACCCAAAAAGAAAAAAAAAAGACCCAGGATTAAATTTCCCTGTCCTGGATTAGGCCATGGGCCTTCAATGAGACTGTGTCTGTGACCAAGGGGAAGATAGAAAGACACATGATTAGAAGGAACAGTGGGAGCTGGTGGGGTGGTGGGACTTGGAGGTTCCGTGCAAAAATAAAGGAAAAAAAGAGAAGGACACATGATTGAAATATTTAGGAAGGTCCTGGTTCTGCATGGGTGATGAAGGCAAGGGCTGGAGGTTACAAAGAAAAATGTGCATGACATGGAAACTATGGAGACTGAGAAAGAAAAGAGAAATCACCCGAGAAAAAAAAACAGGGATGTCCGGGGCATCCTGTTATATATTTATATATTTATTATATATAAACAGGGATATACTATAGAGTGATAGCATAGCAAGTAGAGGACTTGTCCTGCACGCATCCTATATGGTCCCCTGAGCCAGGAGTAAGCCCTAAGTACCTCATCACAAGTGGGTGTGGTCCCAAAGCAAAAACTAAGGATGTCCTAGTGGTAGGTCAGTGGTGGACACTGAAACAACAGAGGCAAATATATGCACAACCCCCACATCCCTGACCCCCTCTGCCCCAAGCCCCACCCTCTTCGGTGAAGAGATTAGGTCAGGAGCACTCACAGGGGAACTGCTGGGAGTAAAACTCACTGTTCAGTGCTCTAGACCCAATCCTGGGCCACACACTTTATAAACATTACCGCTAACTCTACAAGGTCGAAGCGAGAGAAATACTAGTGTCCTGTTTATTAAATGAAGACTCCCCAGCCTAGAGAATGGATATTTATATAGATCTTCCTTGGGCCTTAAAACTTTTTCCTACATATTTCTTCATTTGGTATATTGGCGGTGGGCGGCGGCGGGGGGAGACCAAGCAGTGCTCAGGCGTGCCCAGGGTCACTGCCAGCTGTGCAGACCTGGCAGTTCCGTGTCCAGGCTGTTGACTCGGCACCTCATGGTGCTCCAGGGTTCCAAGGTTCACAGTCATCAAGAGGCCATTCGGGGGCTGGAGCAATAACACAGCAGGTAGGGCGTTTGCCTTGCACACGGCCAACCCAGATTCAATTCCCAGCATCCCATATGGTCCCTTGAGCACCGCCAGGGGTGATTCCTTAGTGCAGAGCCAGGAGTAACCCCTATGCGTCGCCGGGTGTGACCAAAAAAGCAAAAAAAAAAGAGGCCGTGCGATTCTAGGGGGCGTCACACTTGGGGTCCCACACATGCATAGCACAGCTCTAGGCTGGGAGCTCTCTCCCTCACAGCTCACTGGATATATTTGTAAACAGCTGTTTAAAGAAGTAGAGAAGATGTTTTCTTCATGATAGATGCAATGAACCAAGCCCAGAGAGGATATAGGTCTTGCCTGTGGTCACTTAGCTGCTATACAATAGCTGGTGGTGGGATCAAGATTTTAGGCACTCAGGTTGGAAAAAATAATATAGCCAGAGTAATGTTCTTGCCTTGCAGACAGCTGACCCTAGTTTAATTCCCAGCACCACGTGTGGTCCCAGTCACTGCCAGGAGTGATTCTTGAGCACTGCTAGGTGTGGCCCCAAAACAAACAAAAGATTTTAGTGACCCATCTGCATCCAGCAGTGACCCAGCAGTATTGATTAAGGTAAATTTTAATTTGTGTGCCCATTAAGGTACATTTCATTTGGGGATCAGTTTGGCCACCTGCTAGGCTGATTTCATTTAACTTCCTTCAATGGTCTCTAAATAAAGGATCATCGTTCACTGCCCCTGTGTTTCCTACTGACAACCCCAAGTCAGATAAAATCTTTGCCAGCCTCATTGGCAAAGAGGACCATGAGTCCCCCAGGACACTCAGCTCCAGAGGCTCCTTCCACAGGGCTGAGGGGTGGGGGCGGGAAGGAAGAAGCAAATCGGCTGGACTGGTCATCCAGGCAGTTCTGATGGGGCACGGTATGAGCCACTCACATCACGATTCTGATTTTTTTCCCCAAAGTCCCAATCTCAGACTTTTCCCCCTGGAACAAACAACCTTGGGAGCTCAAATTTTATGGAAATTGATTTTTTTTACAAGATGGAATTAAGAGAATTATTGTGATTTTTTTAAAAATCACATTAACATATAGTTGCCATAAAATTTACCACGAACGAACTTTAATCAAGATCAGTAGTGTTAAGTATACACATCCCAATCCCAATACTCTTCCTATCTTGAAACTGAAGTTCTTCATTCATACAAACGGCTCTAGAAAAATAGTTCAGGGCTTGAGGTGCTTTCATCCCACTAAACCTGGATTCAATTCCAGGCACTATGTGTGATGGACTGGAGTGATAGCACAGTGGTAGGGTGTTTTGCCTTGCACGCGGCCGACCCAGGTTCAATTCCTCTGTCCCTCTCGGAGAGCCCAGCAAGCTACCAGGAGTATCCCGCCCGCACGGCAGAGCCTGGCAAGCTACCTGTGGCATATTGGAGATGCCAAAAAAGTAACAAGTCTCACAATGGAGATGTTACTGGTGCCCGCTCGAGCAAATCAATGAACAGGACAACAGTGCTACAGTGCAGTGTGTGATGCCCTAACACCACCAGGGGTCACTCCTGAGCACAGAGTCAGAAGTAGCCCCAGCTGGTGGCTGTGACTGTAAAATGGACAGACTATTCCCTCCTCCTCTCCGTACCACACCCTCCCAACTCAGGCAACTATCACCCTCCTTTCTCTAGGCACCCCATGTAAGAGGAATCAGCGTGCCCTGTTGTGACCAGCGTTTTTCCCTTAGCACGGTAGTCCTTAGCTTATTCTACTTAGAACATGTATTATACATTTCTTTCCTTTCTGTTTTTATTTGTTTGGGCCACCCAGGTGAGGGGTCTGGAGTGGAGGAGCCAGAGTAGACCATGCCGTGGTGGGGATCCTACCCTGCTCCTTGCACATGTCAGCCTGTTGAGTCTTTCCTTTGTAAAGTTGTGGTAACATTGGTTTACAAAGCTGTATATGCTTCTATGCAGCTGTTAGAAAAGATGAAGTCATGAAATTTGCATATAGGTGCATCAACATGGAAAGTATCATGTTAAGTGAAATGAGTCAGAAAGAGAGGAACAGACATAGAAAGATTGCACTCATTTGTGGAATATAAAGTAACAGAATGGGAGACTAACACCCAAGAATAGTAGAGATAAGTACCAGGAGGATTACTCCACAGCTTGGAAGCCGGCCTCAGATGCTAGGTGAAGAAGCAACTCTGATAGAGAAGAGATCACCAAGCAAAGGGTACTGGTGAGCCCACTAGAGATGGGAGATACAGGCTGAAAATAGACTATAGACTGAACATGATGCCTACTTAATACCTCTGTAGCAAACCACAACACCCAAAAAGAGAGAGAGAGCAAAAGGGAATGCCCTGCCACAGAGGCAGGGGTGGGGGGTGAAGGGGACAGGGTGGGGGTGGTGGGAGGGATGCTGGGATCATTGGTGGTGGAAAATGGGCACTGGTGGAGGGATGGGTACTCGATCATTGTATGGCTGAGACTCAAGCATGAAAATTTAGAAGTCTATAACTTTATCTCACGGTGATTCACTAATAAAAAAAAAATTAAAATTCTTGGCGCATATGCTGCCTGAGCCCATGTGCTGCCTGTGCCCACGTGGCCAAGCACATGTGGTGCCCAAGCACATGTGTCGCCCGCATCTCTCCCCTTGAGATGTGTACTTTCATGCTTTCGTGTCCAGTGCTAGGATGTGTGTATAGCTCTCTCCACCCTTGGAGAAGCCTGCATTCTCTCTTGAGCGCATTACTCTTACTATTCTCTCTCCCACTTATCCCTTTCTCCCTCCCTCAGAAACCTCTAAATAAATAAAATCTGTTTACTTCAAAAATAAATGAATAAATAAATAAAAATTCTTAAAAAAACAAAGCTGTTTATACTTTAGGAGCACAGTTTCACAACTCTTCTAATGAGTGTTACATACCGTGCTGAATAATAAATATTTTACTTCACATAATAAATACCTGAGATGTTTCCACATTTTTGTTTGTTTGTTTTGTGCACAGCCAGCTGTTTTCAGGCCTGTGTTCAAAGATCCCTCCAGGGAAACATGTGGTGCCAGCAATCAAACCTGGCTTGACCACATGCAAGGCAAGTCCCTTATCTACTGTACTATCCTCTGGCCCTGATGTCATTTTCTTTTAAACCACATCTAGAGATAGTAGATCATTCCATTGAAATCCAGAAGGGATTAAATGTGATAAATGAGATATATGGTAAAGATGCTACAGCTTTTTTGTTGTGGTGGTATCAATTACATGGGTAGAGAACAAAATTTGAATCCTTGTTCTTTTGAGACTAGCTACTGTGACTGGATCTGAAGCCAAATCCCTGTACTTAGCTCTATGGACTTTGTCAGCCCCACCCAGAGGAGCACTGTTGGCTCTTACAGAGAGCACCCCACGACCAGGCCTGAGAGGGACTCAGTGGGCTGGAGGCCAGGCTTTGCATGCAGGAACCCAGAAAGGAACCCTAGCACGTTATGGTCCCCAACGCACCACCGGGACTGACTTCAGCACTGCCAGGTGTGGCCCCAAACCGAGTTTAAACACTTAAAAAATAAATACATAAGGCACATCATTCCTGTTGTCTGCAGTTAGAAAAGGGATTTTCATCTCTGACAATAGATTAGTTTTGACACTGGGCGAGTTGTCAACTGCAGACTCCTCTGTGAATGAGAAGGATGACATTCGCTAACCCCCATAGAGAAGATCCTCTGAGCGTTAATTAATAGAGCACGCATATTTGTGGTTTTGGTTTGGTTTTGTTGGTGTTTGTGTGTGTGTGTGTGTGTGTGTGTGTGTGTGTGTGTGTGGCTTTTTGGATCACACCTGGCGATGCTCAGTGGTTACTCCTGGCTCTGCACTCAGGAATTGCTCCTGGTGGGACCATATGCAAACAAACGCCTTACCTGCTGAGCTGTCACTCCAGCCCCTGCATACTGTATTTTCTAAGTTTACACCTCATGCAAGCCTGTCAGTCTCTGTTCCATAATGCCCGCCTCTTTCATTATAACCCAGTGAGGGTTAACAGAATATATAACTAACTGAATAATAGCTTCTGTCTTTGGGGCATGTAAAATGTCCCAGAAACTGAACTAAAGGCTTTCCATGTCACTTTATTGATCTGTACACTCCTATTGGGGGAGGTATTATTGTTCCCATTTTATATTTTAGAATCATCTCAAAGAGGGCTTGTACTTAGCTTGATTCCCTCCTGTGAAACTAAAATACTTTCCCATATCGACCCAGCCTTTGATTCAACTCATACTCTCAGAAATGAAGTATATGTATTTTGCTCTCGACTTTTCCTTCCAAGGAGTCTCTTAGCTAAAAGTCTGCCCTTTAGTCTTTTATGCACTCAATTTTCCTGGCAGTGTGAATGATGGCATCACGGTACCTCTGCATAACTACTCTTAACTTTCTCAGAAGGCTTTTCACGTATAGACTTAGTGGTCCTGTTTATAATACACTCTTGCCTTCATCTCTTGATCTTTTATTTATTTATGACTGTTTGTTTTTGAGGGCCACGCCTGGTGGTGCCCAGAGGCTACTCCTGGCTCTGTGCTTGGGGTTCTCTTCTCGTGGTGCTCAGGTGTCAACGTGGTGCCAGGGATTGAACCCTGGCCTTCGGCATGCACAACATGTGTTTGGCTTGTTGCAGCATCTCTCCCGCCTTCAAAGATATTTTTTTGTCTGATATAGTGCATTTATTTTGTTACTTATTTAACCTAGCATTTTTTTAGCATTTTTTAATCATTGTGAGATACAATTATAAAGCTTTCATGTTTGAGTTTCAGTCATAAAATGATTGAACACCATCCCTCCACTAGTGCACATTTTGCACCACCAATGTCTCCAATATTAGCCCCCCTCCCTCTTTCTCTCCACTTTTGGGCATTATGATTTGCAGTATAGATACTTAGAGGTTATCACATTTGGTCCTTTATCTATTTTCGACACACATCTCACATCTTATAGATCTTTTTCAAAGTGCAGACTCGGGGCTGGAGCTATAGTACAGCAGGTAGGGTGTTTGCCTTGCATGTGGCTGACCTGGGTTCGTTGCCCCGCATCCCATATGGTCCCCTGAGCACCGCCAGGGGTAATTCCTCAGTGCTGAGCCAGGAGTAACCCCTGTGCATCGCCGGGTGTGACCCAAAAAGCCAAAGAAAAAAAAGTGAAGGCTCTAGCTGAAAAGGTAGTTTAGGAAGTAAGATGCTTGCCTTGCATGCAGCTGACCCTGGGTTTGACCCACTGTACCACATATAGGTCCCCTGAGCAGTGCTTGTGAGCACCACTGGGCTGGGACTCAAAAACCAAAACCAGATCAAATACATGCAGATCCTGGTTCAGTAGTTTGGGGCTTGTTTCTGAGGCTTTGTATTTCTAACAAGCTTCCAAGTGATGTCTGTGCAGTTGCCAGCCTCTGGACAGCTCGTCTGAGAATCCTCGTGGAGAACAAAAGCTGCCTCTCAGTTCCTGGCTTCGTTTAGCTAAGCTCTGCTCAGAGTACTGTGGTCTCTGTTCAGACCTGAGTCCATCCTGATAAGTCTCTGAATTATCTTTCCGGGACCCCAAGAGTGGCCTGAAATCCCTCCACCGTGAGGAAAATCTGCTCAGACTGCCCCAGCGGAAGCTGCTTTGGGGAGCCCCGCTCCTGTGGCGCCCCCCTCGGCCTCTCAAGCCTGCCCTCTGCTGGTCAGCAGGGTTTTATTTCCTTCTACACCCTCTCATCCTTTCTTGCTGCTCGGAGCTCCACGCGTGGAGAAAGGTTGCATGACATATTCCCGAAAATTATTCCACTCATAGATTTTTAGAGAGCCTTTCCTCTCTGTTCCTAAAAGAGCAGGCAGTTCAGACAATTGTTTGACCAGCACTACCGACTTAGATTTCCTCACATCCCCTGTGAGATACTCCCCAGCCCAGACCAGGAACTTTCCAAAGTGGGGGGTGAACCTGCTTTTCTCGCCCTCTAACCATTGCAAAACCATGAGCGAGCAGCAGTTTGTTTTCACCCAGGGGTGACGTTGATAGTGAAGAAAACACTGACATAGAGACATTAGGAGCAAATCACTGTATCACTGTCATCCCGTTGTTCACCGATTTACTCGAGCAGGCACCAGTAACATCTCTATTACACTCAGCCCTGAGATTTTAGCAGCCTCTCCTTACTCATTTTTCCCAACGATTGGAGGCTCTTTAAGGGTCAGAGGAATGAGACCTATCGTTACTGTTTTTGGCATATTGAATATGCCACAGGTAGCTTGCCAGGCTCTGCTGTGCGGGTGGGATACTCTCAGTAGCTTGCCGGGCTGTCCGAGAGGTATGTATATATATTTTACTGTATTTGGAATATGAATACGCCATGGGGATCTTGCAAGGCTCTCCTGTGAGGGCAATAGACTCTTTTTTTTTTTTTTTTTTTTTTTTTGCTTTTTTGGGTCACACCCAGCGATGCTCAGGGGTTACTCCTGGCTCTGCACTCAGGAATTACTCCTGGCAGTGCTTGGGGGACCATATGGGATGCCGGGGATCGAACCCGGGTC
This sequence comes from Sorex araneus, assembly GCF_027595985.1. NCBI lineage: Eukaryota > Metazoa > Chordata > Mammalia > Eulipotyphla > Soricidae > Sorex > Sorex araneus. The sequence goes on from NC_073306.1 coordinate 66,168,264, forward strand.
GGCCGCGTGCAAGGCAAACGCCCTACCCGCTGTGCTATCGCTCCGGCCCCCGAGGGCAATAGACTCTTACACTAGTCAGGTTCTCCAAGAGGGAGAACGAGGCTATTAGATGTCTACGCTTATTAGCAGACGCGCGCTTCCGGGAGCTTGGTTTTTTAGTCTCTGGATGTTGACCATTGGTGGGATTACACAGCACCAGGGGCAGTTTGTGAGTGTGGCTGTCAAGCTACTGGAAAATGGGGGATCTGGGAGGAGAAGGCTCATCCCAATCTGAGCAGGCTTGGAGATCTCAGCCCCAGGTCCCGCACACCTGGATTCCTCTGCTGGTCCCTTCATGCGTGAGGCTTGTTGTGCTCTGAGGATACTCCTGGCTCTGCACTCAGGATCACTCCTAATGGAGTCAGGGGGACACAAGAAATGCCAGGGATTGAACCTGGGTCAGCTGTGTGTCCTGGGTCAACCCCTGAGCCACTGTACCATCTCTCTAGCCCCACAAAGGAGTATTTGAAAGGAGCATGAGGAGATTGCTATTACTGATCCTATCCCTGTTTCCTGTCCTCTTTTCAATAAACTATCACTGTCACTGTCCTCCCATTGTTCATCAATTTGCTTGAGCGGGCACCAGTAAAGTGTCCATTGTGAGACTTGTTGTTATTGTTTTTGGCGTATCGAATACGCCCTGGGGAGCTTGCCAGGCTCTGCCGTACAGGCGAGATACTTTCAGTAGCTTGCCGGGCTCTACGAGAGGAACATTTCTTAATTATTTGTAAGATGCTGAGTTTTCCTAATCTCTGTACAGAGATGGCAGCCTAATAGGGAAATCATCACCATAGCTAATACTTATTAAATGTTTGCTCTGTGACGGGCCCAGAGCAATAGTACAGCTGGTAGGGCATTTGCCTTGCACGCGGCCGACCCGGGTTCAATCCTCAGCATCCCATATTATTCCATGCACTACCAAGAGTAATTCTTGGGTGCAGAGCCAGGAATAACCCCTGAGCATCGCTGGGTATGACCCAAAAAGCAAAAGAAGAAAAAAAAGGTTTGCTCTGTGACAAGAGACAAACTTACCCAGTTTATTTTGCTTAATCCACACAGCAATTCTGTAATCATCTTCAGTGTAAAAATGAAAAAAAATACTGGGGATACAAAGAATTTGAGATCAGGTTGCTTGAATTAAAAATATTGTTTTCTTTAATAAGGTTGATGGCACGGCTGACTGGTCCTCAAGTGGGGTCCCTTATGCAGTTGTGGATAAGGCCAAGTGTAGGGAGCTGGAATTGGACATTTAAAACAAATGAGAGTCTGTCTGTCCATAGCACCATTTCTGTTCACATTGTCCCTCCATAAAACTTGGGGCTCAAGTCTGGAGCGATAGCACAGCGGCCTTGCATGCAGCCGACCCGGGTTCGATCTTCAACATCCCCTATGGTTCCTGGAGCACCGCCAGGAGTAATTCCTGAGTGCAAAGCCAGGAGTAACCTCTGCGCATTGCCCAAAAAGCAAATAAAAATAAATAAAATTTGGGGCTCATGTGGGCTTCTTTGCATCTCAGTAGTTAGAGTAGTTAGACATCTTAGATGGCAGTTGACCACTTTGCAATGCTTCTTCCACGCTCACTGCAGGAAACAGGTGGTATCATCAGTGGTAACCAGCCAGCTCAGAGTCAAGGAGTTAGAGGAACGAGCTCCACATGTCAGTCCTCAAGGCAGGGAGCTGATGAAGCCCTTCGTGGAGACAGTCATCACACAGGGTTTGACCCTACACAGCTTGACTCTACTCCTTGTAGAGTGTGTGCTCAGCCATTATGTTGTTCTCACTCCCCCATCCTGGAACCACAACCACACTGTGCTCCTAGAGACTGATGGCAGAGCAGATGGTGATTGGTTCTGCTGCTTGTACACACACACACACACACACACACACACACACACACACACACACACACACACACACACACCTCTTTAGTGGAGAATAGGTCAGATAGCATATTATATAATCTCTCGCCTTACATGTAGAAAACAAAAAGCTGAGAGCAACACACAATCATGATGTGGCATGGAAAACCACTGGAGCAGAAATGAGGAGCCATGAAGTCCAGTCCTAGTCCTGGGTCCTCGAGAGGAGCCCAAAAGCCAAGCTGAGAGAGAATAAGGTGGCACAGCCCACCCCACCCCCGCCAGAACATTCCAGGGTGTAAATTCTGACCGTGTGTGTCCCCGCCCCTAGATTGGAGACCCGCACTTGGTGATCTGTCTGGACTGCTCAGCCGACACCATGACCAGCCGCCTTCTCCAGAGGAGCCAGAGTGACCCGGGTACCCCTGCCACCCCCGCCACCATCGCCAAGCGCCTTGAGACCTACTACCGAGCGTCCATCCCTGTCATCGCCTACTATGAGACAAAAACACAGCTCCACAAGGTGAGACCCCTCCCACCTCTGGGATGAGGCAGTCACACCCCACCCCTTTCTTTTCCTTTTGTCAAGAGAACATTTTAAAAAAACAAACAGGGATTTCCTTCTTTAAAGAATCTGGGAGAAAGAGCTACATACAGCAGCACAATTTGAGCCCAAAGATAGAGATCTTTTATTCTTTTTCTTTAATATTGATAACAATTAAATCTCTTTCATCATGTGGACATTTTTAGAGATGCCATTATATTTGCTAAAAACAGCTCCCTTTTAAGGGGCTGACGAGTACAGTGGGTTGGGTGTTTGCCTTGCATTCAGCTGACCGCGGTTCGATCCCCAGCACCCCAGATGGTTTCCCAAGCCATGCCAGAAGTAATACCTGAGCACATACAAGAGTAATTCCTGGGAGTTGGAGTGATAGCACAGCAGGTAGGCCGTTTGCCTTGCATGAGGCTGACCTGGGTTCGATTCCCAGCATCACATGTTGGTCCCCCGAGCACCGCCAGGAGTAATTCCTGAGTGCAGAGCCAAGAGTAACCCCTGAGCATTGCCAGGTGTGACCCAAAAAAGAAAAAAAAATTCCTAAGCATTGCTGGGTGAGACCCAGAACCTAGGTAGATAAATAAATACAACTCCTTTTTCCAAGAGAGAAGGACAGATAGACAGAGGAATGAGAGCATATATTCTGTCACTTTCTGTGTGACCTCTAGCCCTTCACTGAACAGAAGACCCCTTGGAGCTCAAAGAGCCACAGACTTGGATTTTCTAGATTTGGCACAGTTCGTCATTGACATCTGGCCCCTTGCCTCCATTTATTGTAATAACTGAAGTTCTGGGCCAGGAGAGCCACTAATTAGGCGAACCGTGAAGATAATGTGGAGAAATGGGTGGAGTCAATTTAATGATCATAATAATCATGCTGAGTCACCATTAACTTCATGGATTTAGGAAAACAACTCAAACCCCATCTTTTGGCTCCTTTAACAAATAGATGTCCCAGAGTCAGGGAGTTAGCTCAAAGGGCTGCAAGACGTACTTTGCATATGTGAAGCCCTGAGTTCAGTCTCTGGCACTGCATGGACACCCTGGCTCCTCCAGGTGTGGCCCTGGTAGGGCCAGCACTGCTGGATTCTAAGCTTCCATCACAGCATCACAGGCCTAGCACCGTCAGGCCTACACCGAGAGCATGGATAGGCGTACCTATACCACTCAGGAGGCCCTGGTATATTAAAAAAAGAAAGAAAGAAAAAAGGAAAAATGAAGACTTCATTTAGAAGTCTTTGCTTTAGAAACATGCCAACAAAAAGTCTCGGTGCAGAGTTTTAAGATTTCAGGGTTGCCGAATGCCCCAGAACGGATGACTGGTTGAGGAAACTTTGGTACATCTATACAATGGAATACTATGCAGCTGTTAGAAAAAAGGAGGTCAAGAATTTTGTAGTCAAGTGGATGGGCATGAAAAGTTTCATGCTGAGTGAAATGAGTCAGAAAGAGAGAGACAGACATAGAAAGATTGCACTCATCGATGGTATATAGAATAACAGAGTGGGAGACTAACACCCAAGAACTGTAGAAATAAGTACCAGGAGGTTGACTCCATGGCTTCGAGGCTGGCCTCACGTTCCGGGGAAAGGTCAACTCAGAGAAGCGATCACCAACTACATTGTAGTCGAAGGCCATGAGGGGGAAGGGAGTTGCGGGCTGAATGAGGGCTAGAGACTGAGCACAGCGGCCACTCAACACCTTTATTGCAAACCACAACAGCTAATTAGAGAGAGAAAACAGAAGGGAATGCCTTGCCACAGTGGCAGGGTGGGGTGGGGGGGAGATGGGATTGGGGAGGGTGGGAGGGACACTGGGTTTACGGGTGGTGGAGAATGGGCACTGGTGAAGGGATGGGTTCCCAAACTTTGTATGAGGGAAGTATAAGCACAAAAGTGTATAAATCTGTAACTGTACCCTCACGGTGATTCTCTAATTAAAAATAAATAAATTTAAAAAAATAAAATAAAATAAAATAAAAAAATAAAAAGAATCTTTACTTATATTACACATCAAGTGTAAGTTTAAACAACAAAAAAAAAAGATTTCAGGGTTGCTCAGTCTAAAGAGAGAAGGGCAGAAAAGGACAAAAGTCAGTGGGGAAAGAAGAGAAAGGGAAGGTATGGGTGAGCAGGCATCAGGGCTTCCCTTATACTGGCGATATGGATGAGTGACATAGCCACGGATCCAAAACACAGACTCAACAACTCATGGAAATATGAGTTCTAAGCTGCAACTACTGGAACTTTGCAATGTATCTATCAAGTTGACAGGCGGAGATAGGGTTGGGAGTGGGGATGGAAAATGGGAACACTGGTAAAGGGAAGTTTATGCCAGTGGTGGGATTGGTGTTAAAATATTATATGCCTATAACTCAACTCTCAATAACTTTGTAAATCACAGTTCTTTATTAAAAAAATTTTTGTTCTGGAGCTGGAGTGATAGCACAGCGGGTAGGGCGTTTGCCTTGCTCGCAGCCGATCCAGGTTCGAATCCCAGCATCCAAGCACAGCCAGGAGTAATTCCTGAGTGCATGAGCCAGGAGTGACCCCTGTGCATCGCCGGGTGTGACCCAAAAAGCAAAAAAAAAAATTTGTTCTGTTTTGTTTTTTTTGCTTTTTGGGTCACACCTGGCAATGCACAGGGGTTACTCCTGGCTATTGCACTCAGGAATTACTCCTGGAGGTGCTCAGGGGACCATATGGGATGCTGGGAATCGAACCCAGGTCAGCCGCGTGCAAGGCAAATGACCTACCCGCTGTGCTATCGCTCCAGCCCCTAAAAATATTTTTTTAATGACTCAGGGTTTCAGAGGCTTTTCAAAGAGTAGTGGATCATGCTTTGTGCAGCCTGAAGCACAAGCAGAAGGTATCCAGATAGAAGGGAACTTATTTCACTGTCAGGGTACATAGAAGTGAGAAAAATCCCTGAAAAATTCAGTTTAAGCAGTTTCAGAGTCAGGAAAATCTTTTCTTTTGCTGCCTTGTCCAACGGTAGCCTGAATCGACACACTCACAAATGACTGATGCTTGGATCCAGGGCTAAGGGAGTTCTCAGATCAATTCAACTTCTGGAATCTTCACCTAAGTGGAGCAAGCTTACAGTCCCACTGGCTGATGTCTTCAGCTTCCCATGCATCCTAGAGACGCTGCGAGGTAGGTCTGTCATGGGGAAGCAGAGAGGATCCACCTGGAAATATTTTAGTGCCACCGCTCAGACTCCTGCTATGCCCCAGAGAGTCTCTTCCAAGCAACTGCTCGGTCCCTGGTCCTGCCTCGGCTAATCCTCTCTTCACGGTTCTACTCCTAAGCCAGCACAGATCAGGGCTTCCTAAACTTTCCCACTTGCCACCCCTTTTCACCCGAGAAATTTTTATGTGATCCCAGGTATATAAACTAGATATTCAAATCAAGTAGGTTATATACTTGATTATATATATATATATATAGGTTATATACTTGATTAAGTAGGTTATAACCTACTTCTCCCTCTGGGAGAAAATGGCAAGCTACTGAGAGTTTCCTGCCCACATGGGACAGCCTCCCAAGCTTCCCATGGTGTATTCATATGCCAAAGCCAGTAACAAGCTGGGTCTCATTCCCCTGACCCTGAAAGAGCCTCCAATGTGGCACCATTGGAAAGGACGAGTAAGGAGAGGCTTCTAAAATCTCGAGGATAGGACGAATGGAGAGGTTACTGAGACCGCTCAAGAAATTCAAAAATCAATGGGAAGATGATGACGATGATGATTCAAATCAATAAGTCAATATTTTGAGGACTCCTAAAGGGTACTCAGGAGGCTCTGGGGCCACTCCTGAAGATTCTCAATCAACTTGCTGGGAAATCATTACAAGGGCTCAGGTTGTGATGATACTGGTCTCCTGCAGTGCCAGGGAGCACCTGGGGTACCCTTGAGGCTCTAGGAGCCTTCAGGGCTGTACCCATAATGCTTGGAGAACTGTGTAGTGCCAGGGATCAAGCCAGTGTCGGCCACATGCAAGACAAATACCTTAATCCCTGTACTATCTCTCCAGGACTCATCAATTGATTCTTATTTTTATTCTTTCTTTTTTTTACTTTTTGGGTCACATCGGGCAATGCACAGGGGTTACTCCTGGCTCTGCATTCAGGAATCACTCCTGGTGGTGCCCAGGGGACCATGTGGGATGCTGCTGGGAATTGAACCCAGGTAGGCCGTGTGCAAAGCAAATGCCTTACCCGCTGTGCTATTGCTCCAGCCCCTATTCTTTTATTTTTATTTGGAGGCTGTGCGTAGTGGTGCTCAGGGGTTATTCCTGATTCTGCACTCAGAGATCATTCCTGGCAGGCTTAAGGGACCATAAGGGTTATCACGATTGAACCCCTTGGCCTCATGCAAAGTACATGGGTCTGGACTATTTCTCTGGACCCATCAATTTAGTTTATATTCAATTAGTTGTGACCCATGCGTTCAGTTGCCCCATCTGAGACCATCACCCACAGTCCGAAGTAGGGGTGTGGAGACCACGAGGTCCTACAGGTGGTCTCACCACCCGGGAGGTGAGAATTGTTCAGACATGCACCATGGAGTTGCCAGCAGCTCTTGGTACAGCAGGAGACTGGAGGGAAAACCGCAGATAGGGTGGAATGTCTCCCATTGGAAAAAGGGAAAAAGCCTCTTTTCCTCTCGCTCTCTAGCCTCTGGCATCAGCTTTATCTCCTCCTGATAAAAAGGGACCCAACTGTGCCCTATCTATCCTATGAGAAACACCTTCTCCCAAGGCACATTTAATCGCTCACCACCCATGTGAGCTTTTCATCACTTAAGGAATTTTCTTAAAACTGGGGAGTGCATATATCTGAAATAATATTGTTTTTGTGTTTGGGGTGTGGGCAGAGGCTGATCAGTGAAGTTGCTGGATGGGCTCTATTCTTACATTTGTTAAGGAATCTCTGTACTCTTCATTCGAAAAATTACACGCATACCTGTGTTCATGGCAGTGTTTGCTAGTAGAGTAACCAGGACATGGAAACAATCCACTCAGAGGAGTGGAAAAGATGCCACAGTTATACACACAATGGAATACTGCTCAGATGCACGAACAGTGAAATCTTGCAGCTCATTATACTGTGGAACTGGAGGGCACTGGGTTAGGTGAAATAAGTCAGAGCGAGAGGAGAAATACCAAATAATCTCACTCATCCATGACATATAAGAAAAAAGACAGCATCAAATGACAATGAATCTCTGGTCATGGTTACAAAACTGAGATTCCTTGGGGCTGGAGCAATAGCACAGAGGGTAGGGCTTTTGCCTTGCACGCAGTCGACCGGGGTTCGATTCCCAGTATCCCATATGGTCCCCTGAGCACCTCCAGGAGTAATTCCTGAGTGCAGAGCCAGGAGTAACCCCTGTGCATCGCCCGGTGTGACCCAAAAAGCAAAAAATAAACAAAAACAAACAAAACTGAGATTCCTTTGGGAGTCTTGGAAAGATTGAGGTGGACAGGAGTTGAAGTAGGGATAGTAATGGAGGGTCTTGGTGCAGTGACTGCACATAATATAATATTAATATTGTTGTAACCGTGTTACCCTGAACCATAATACAAAGAAAAGAGAAAAATTAAATTAATAAATAAATAGTGAAGGGTGGGTTCCCTTTAAGATGCAAAACTTTAAATTAACAGCTCAGAGATATTTATTTTGGAACCAGTGTTTTGCCATGGTCCCATCTGGAAATAGACAACATCCACAAGCATTCCCCCAGACCTCAGTGTAACCCCTTTATGCTTATTTGGAATCAGCTGGAACCCTGCCCTTCCAGCCCCCTATTCACCATATGATGGAATTTCAGGCAAAAGTAATGTCTTCGTGTAAAATTTATCCAGTTTACGATATTGTTATTGTTATTGTTGTTGTTGTTGTTGTTGTTGTTGTGGGCTGGAGCAATAGTAGAGCAGATAAGGAGTTTGCCTTGCACACCTTCGGCCCGGGTTTGATTCCTCCATCCCTCTCGGAGAGCCTGGCAAGCTGTGAAGATATCCCGCCCGCACAGCAGAGCCTGGCAAGCTACCCGTGGCATATTCAATATGCCAAAAACAGTAACAAGTCTCACAGTGGAGACGTTACTGGTGCCCGCTCGAGCAAATTGATGAACAATGGGATGGCAGTGCTACAGTGCTATAGTTGTTGTTGTTATTTGTTTGGCAACCACACCCAGTGATGCTCAGGTTAGTCCTGCAGTGCCAGGGATTGAAACTGGGTCAGACACATGCAAGACCAGCACCCGCCCTGCTGTACTATCTCTCCCAGCCTCTAGGTTTACATAACAAACGTAGACTTTAGAACACAAACCAAGATGCAGAGGCATAGCTGTATCCATATGCAGAGGGACTGACTTCATGAGTCCGCTGCCCCCTCATTACACCAGCTTTCCTCTGCATCTGAGAAAGAGCAGAACTCTCTGCCCTTCCACCCTCTCCCTCCCTGACTCGGGCACAGACAGCCTGGATCCACTATGGCCCTTTCCTACCCACTCTGGACTCTGCATTTCTCAGCACAGCAGGACAAACTCACTCCCAATTCACAACAGTTAACCCGTAAGAGGAAGCTTATTTCCACCTTGAGTGAGAACATTTGTTACTGGAAAAATAATTGAAATGTAGCCTATCACGGTGAAAAGCACAATAATTGGCCAAACACTTCCAGATGGAGAAAAGCTGACCTGGATTTCAGAAAGCTCAGGCTAGAGTGATGTGAATGAGCCTGGGAAATTGGGTGAGTCATTTCATTTCTTAACCTCTCAGCCCTTGATCCAAAATAAAAAGAATGGACAGAACATGAGCTCCTAGAATCCTCCCATTCTATCATTCTTATTTTCAGGGAAAACATCCTTTTCCCTAATTCTAAGAAGTAACGTGTTTATTTTAGAAGACATAAAAAACTAGGTCATCTCATCGTACATAGAAAAACATTCTGGAGTAGTTCCTTCAAATCCTTTGGCTGTGAATTTTGAAAATACAATTGTGACCATAGGTACATTGATTAGTATTCCTTGCTTGTCAGCTATCGGCACTAAGCCCAGCTGCCTTAACCTGAAACATAGAACTTAATTTTATGCTAGTAAAATTAAAACAAAGCATACCAAGTTCAGCCTTGGGGTTCGACTCCCCTCTGCATCTTTGTAAATATTTCTTATTGAATACTTTTATTCTCTCTCCCCTTCCTATTCCCTTTATTGTTATTGCTTTTGGGGTTGTTGTGATGATCAGGGTTGCACACACCCTGCTGTGGTGCTCACACAGTTTTAGTTGTGGTGCTCATGAGGGCTCACACCTCAGGTGGTGATGCTCACACATCTGGCCACAGTGCTCATTGTGGCTGGAACCTCTTTAGTTGAGATGCTTGCACATTTACTCATCAGGCAAGACTTTTTTTTTTTTTTGGCTTTTTGGGTCACACCCGGTGATACTCAGGGGTTACTCCTGGCTCTACACTCAGGAATCTCACTGCCAGGAGTGATTCCTGAGTGTAGAGGAATCGTACCCGGGTCAGCCAAGTGCAAAAGCCCTACCCACTGTGCTATCCCTCCATCCCCCAGGGCAGGACTCTTGATTGAGCGGCCAGAAACTATGATACCACAGAGGTTAAGGCATTTGCCATGTATGCAGCCAGCCTTGGTTTGACCCTTGGTTTGATACACATGGTAGTATCACTGAATCACTGTCATCCCGTTGTTTCTCGATTTACTTGAGCGGGCACCAGTAATGTCTCTATTACACACAGCCCTGAGATTTATCAGCCTCTCCTTACTCATCTCAATGATTGGAGGCCCTTTCAGGGTCAGGGGAATTAGACCTATTGTTACTGTGTTTTGGCATATTGAATACAACATGGGTAGCTTTCCAGGCTCTGCCGTGTGGGCGGGATACTCTCGGTAGCTTGCCGGGCTCTCTGAGAATTATGTATATATCTGTTGTTGTATTTGGGATATGAATACACCACGGGGAGCTTGCCAGGTTCTCCCAAGTGGGCAATAGATTCTTGGTAGCTTGTCAGGTTCTCCAAGAGGGAGAACTAGGCTATTAGATGTCACGCAGCCACATTGCAGCCACTCTCTTCCCAGAGCTTGGTTTTATAGTATCTGGATGTTGGCCATTGATGGGATTACACAGTGCCCCAGGGCAGTCTCTGGGTGTGACTGCCTAGCTACTGGAAAATGGGGGATTTTGGTGGAAGAGGCTCAGTCCCGATCCAAGCAGCCTTGGAGATCTCGGCCCCGGGTCCCGCATACCTGGATTCCTCTACCAGTTCCCCCATGCGTGAGTCTCCTCTGAACATGTGGAGAGTGGCATGAGCATGGCCATGGCTGGGTTCTGGAGGTCCTCAACTGTTGAGGCTCTTCTGGGGATGGAGGGAGAGGGAAATGCAACTCGACCCTTCTGAGGGGCCCCGGGGAAGACAGCCAGGTGTGGAGGCCAGGGACTGCGTCGCTCTCTGCTGAGAGCTTGGTTTTAGAGTCTCTGGATGTTGGTCATTGATGGGATTACACGGTGCTGGGGGCAGTATCCGAGTGTGACTGCCTAGGTATCGGAAAATGAGGGATCTGGGTGGAAGAGGTCCAGTGCCAATCTGAGCAGCCTTGGAGATATTCGCCCCAAGTCCCGCACACCTGGGTTCCTCCACCGGCTCCCCCATGCATGAGGCTCGTCCAAACACATGGTAGTATGGTATTAAATAATTTTTTTTAAGTAAATGCCCTGGTGAGACACAAGGACAACTTCTGCCTCTGAAATTTGTGGTCCCACAACACAGGGTCAGAGCCCGGTTTTCTGTTCACATTCTGAGTCAAGAGCAGATCATGGAACTTAGTTCCATTGGTTACAGGTAGCAATCCAAGTTTTCAGAATTGCTGGACATCCACCTTTTCCTGGGAGTCTGTGAATAATGAGTGGGAACTTAGAAAGACTATCTCAAGGAACACTGTTCAAATTCAATGCTCCAAAATGTAAGGGAGATGGGTTTGGGGTCCTTTAATATTTCTGCAAATCAAATAGGTAAAATGAAGGCTAGGATTGGAGTGTGATTCATCATTAAAATTATCAAATGTTCACTCTGGTGGCTAGGATTAGATTAATTTCAAGTAATATTTTTTAAATTGTAAAGTAACAAATACTATACTAAGTGAAACATAAACACATATATTTTTAAATAGTGGGGCTGGAGAGCTTGTTCAAAGGGCTAAGCATATGCTTGGCCTGCAGGAGGCCCAGGCTCACTCCCAAGCACTGCATGTGGTTCCTGAGAATCAGCAGGAGCAGTTAATTCCCAAGCACAAAGTCTGGAGTAGCCCTGAGCATTATTGAGTATGGCCCCCAAACAAAACAAAATTATTACGAAGGGATGGAGAGATAGCTCAAAGGGCTAAGTGCATGCTTTGTATGCAGGAGGATTGGGTTTGATTCCTGGCATTGCATGTTTTCCTGTGTGGGAGGAACTGCCAGGAGGAAACTCCCAAGCAAAGCACCAGGAGTTTGCTCCCATAAGCAAACAAACAAACAAACAAACAAACCCTAACGATGCCTCTTCCAGTCTTACTGCCTTCAAATAATAAGTATATACCATATTTTAGGTGTTTTTTTCAAGTCCCCCTTCTCTTCCTCCTCTTCCATCCTATCCTCCTACTCTTCCAATGCTTGCTTCACTGTCCCTCCTTCCCTCTCAATGATTATCTATTCCTGATCTCTCTGCAGCAGTACAGTCACCCTGTGGGACTCTGTGGCATTCAAATTCCTTAAAAATACTACCATTGCGGGCTGAAGCGATAGCATAGTGGGTAGGGCATTTGCCTTGCATGCAGCCGACCCAGGTTCGATTCCCAGCATCCCATATGGTCCCCCAAGCACCGCCAGGAGTAATTCCCGAGTGCATGAGCCAGGAGTAACCCCTGTACATCACCGGTTGTAACCCAAAAAGAAAAAAAATACTACCATTGTGGTGGCCAGAGCAATAGTTCAGCAGGAAGGGCGTTTGCCTTACACTCACTGACCAGGGTTCAACCCCAGCATCCCGTATGATCCCCAGGAGTGATTCCTGAGTGCAGAATCAGGAGTAACGCCTCAGCATTGCTGGGTGTGACACACACACACACACACACACACACACACACACACACAAACCCTACCATCCTAAATATGAGCTGTTTCTCAGAAACAATTCACGTAACAATAACACTATATAATATTTCCTAATGTAGGTATTCTTTGTTTACTCAAGCTCTTTGCTTCTACTTCAGTCTAGTCGCTTTTATCTACTATTAACTACTGTTAATAGCTGTAAGATAGTACAGCAGGTAGGGCACTGGCTTTACATGCAGCTGACCCAGATTCCATCCCTAGTATCTCACATGGTCCCCTAAGCACCACCAGGGGCACAGAGCACAGAGCCTGAACATAGAGCCAGGAGTAACCTCTGGGTATCACCAGGTGTGGCCCCAAAACTAAAATAAATTAATAAATAAATAAATCAAGCAAATGCCATTATTTAGGTTTGTTTCCAATAGGAAAGATCAGTGTGCTGCTCATTAGAAGCAGATTTTTTAAAACTGGTTCTTTTCCACTTTCCTTTCCTTCCATGTTGACCTGAGAAAATGTCTTTGAAATAAGCAAAGCTCAGACATTTTCCAGTCCTTAAAAGCTTTGTACCAGCACCACTTGGGCTGAATTTAACCCTCAGGCCTCCTGAGGTTCTATCTGGACCTGCCCAGATTGAGTGCCCCAAGCAACCTACAGTAAGAGCCCCTGCCTACCGGTTCTGTAAAAGGAAAGATTCGGAAAGGAGAAGTTTCAAGGAGCCCCGTGGTTCAGTCTTCACTGTTGCCAAATGAGATATAATCTTCCCTCTGTCCTTGAAAGGCTTCAGAAATTCATTCTTCCTGACTGCTGGAAACAGCCTTTTCCCAGCCCTCTCCCTTCTGGCCTGTCTGACCTCCTGATTGCTGCAAAAATTCAGTGTGATATTGTTTGCACCCACGGGGTCCTGTAGAAATTAGTTGGGCTCTCCCTGTTCTGTATCCTCACAAAACAGCAGGCAAATCACAAGGCTAGACCCACGTTCTCCTCTCTACACATTCTTGATCTTCCTTCTCTGAATCACAAGGCTAGACCCATGTTCTGAATCACACGGTTAGACCCACGTTCTCCTCTCTACACATTCTTGATCTTCCTTCTCTGACTGCTCGTGACTCAAGGCATGGTTTGCTTATATTTGAATATATTGCCTATATTCGAGTAAGTCCTTCACTGGGCACCACTCACACAGGAGTTCTCGAGGGGTGACTCCTGGGCGTTCTCACAATGGACAACCAGAGCCATTCCATCAATGGTCCATGATATATTTATCTGATATTTATGGGGCATCTCCAATACCCAAGGCACGGTGAGCTTTGCACTCAGGAATTACTCCTGGCAGTAATCCCTGAGCATCACCAGGAGTGACCCAAAAAGGAAAAAAAAAGAAGTGATGCAATTATTTTGTGTTTCATGTAATTAAGAGTTGAAAAAATAGGTTTCACATACCAAACCTGTCCCAATATATTTTTTTGATTTCCCAATAACTTAAAATAAGTGAATCAAATATCAAATGTTAACCTGGAGACCAGAGAGATACTACAGAGCTGGTCCTTGTTATGCCTGTAACCAATCTCCATTTGATCCCAGGCACCACATTTAGTCCCCCAAGTACTACCAAGAGTGATCCCTGAGCACAGAGCCAAAGAGTAATCCCTGAGTGTAATCAAGTGTGGCCAAACCCTTTCCCTGCCTCCCACAAAAATAGTTAACCACTACAGGGATGCAGAGTTAGTACAAGAGGTAAAGTTTTTGTGTTTTTGTTTTTTTTTTGCCTTATGGTCCTATTGACCTGGTTAGATCTCTGGCACTGCATATGACCCCCTGAGCAAAACCAGGAATCACTCCTGGCACAGAGCCAGGAATAGCCCCTGAATACTGTTGCATGTGGCCCAAACTTACCCACTTCCCAAAGTTAACCTCTATGGAAAATGGTATCATAGAGACCTCTCAAAAAATTAATTAAGAATTAAGTTTCCAAGTAACCCAGCAATTCAGTTTCTTGGCATTTACCCCAGAATCCCCAAACCATGAATTTGAAAGGACTTTTGTACTGCTGTATTCATTGCAGTGCTATTCATTCAGTGCTATAGCCAAAATCAGGAAACTCTAGTGCCCAAAAACAGAGGAGTTGATTAAAAAACCATAGTATATAAACTATTCATTTATAAGAAAAGATGAAATCACGCAGTTTGCTGGCCCAAGAATGGAATTAGTGTGTATTGTGCTGAGTTCAGTCAAAGGGAGGAGAGCAATGACCAAATTATCTCCCATTGGTGGAGTATAAAGTATAGTCTGGGTATAACAAATGGCCAATGACAACAGACCCTGTGTCTGTCTTTAGGGGATTGGAGAAACACCACAGCAGGTAGGACACTTGTCTGGCATGTGGCTGATCTGGATTCAATACCTGGCACCCTTTATGGTCTCCCAAGCCTAGCCATGAGTGATCCCAGAACACAGAGCCAGGAAGGTGTTCTCCCACCTCAAATGGAAAAAAAAAAGTCTATTATTAGAAGTGAGTTAGCTCAGGTGGAGGTGTTGGTGACAAAGGACTAGAGACAGGGTGAGGAGATGCTGGTACTCTGATGGAAGGTGTGGTGTGGCAGCAGTATTGTAAATGATAGTGCCCAAATAAAACAAATTTTTAAGTTAGATTCCTTTTAATGACAATATATTACAAACTCAGTTCCCCCATTGTTTTGACCACATTTTGCTTTACTTTATTTGGGGCTGAAGGGTGTTCAGGGGTCCATGTGTGCTGGGGATCAAATTGGGATTTGCTACATGCAAGGTAAGCACCTTACCTCCTATACTATCTTATCATTGGCCACATTTTAAATGTTCTGTAGCACTATAGCACTGCCATCCCGTTGTTCATTGATTTGCTCGAGCAGGCACCAATAACATCTCCATTGTGAGACTTGTTGTTACTGTTTTTGGCATATCGAATCCGCCACGGGTAGCGTGACAGGCTCTGCCATGCGGGCGGGATACTCTCGGTAGCTTGCCAGGCTCTCCGAGAGGGATGGAGGAATCGAACGCGGATCAGCCACGTGCAAGGCAAACACCCTACCCGCTGTGCTATCGCTACAGTCCAACTGCTCAGAATCCATATATAACTAGACTTCGTAGACTAGTTTGGAATTCTGCTATCAACGCAATGCCCATTAGTTATAAATGTTCAGAATCCATATATAACCAATGGATACTGCATTGATAGCAGAATTCCAAACTATTTTACAAAGTCTGAGCTAAATATTTCAAGTGATGGAAGGAACTGTAGAGTAATTATGAGTAATTAACTGAAGAGTAATTAGGTAAAAGATCTACCTGGAAAAGAATAGAATTTTTTGTCATTGTTTTTTGTTTGTTTTTTTCCCTTTTTTGAGCCTGTCTATTTTTGATGGGTAGAGAAGGACATGTAGTTGCAGGTGTACAACAAAATTGAAGGGAGATCCCCTATTTACCTTCTGACCTCACACATGCATAGCTTCTTCCATTATCTTAACAGAATAGCATTTTTTTCTTTGAGCTCATTTGTTTTTAATCAAAGACAAAACTACATTGGTTCAGAATAGTCACCAGTTCATTCTTGATGGCTACGTACTATGGGTTTGGACAAACATATAACGACATATCTTATCATTATATCTGTTTTACAACCCTGAAAATCCTCTGTGCTCTGTCTATTCATCTTCCACCCCATGGATACCAGCTCCACCTCTGGCAAGCATTGGTCATTTTATGGTCTCCATAAATTTGCTTTTACAGAATGTGTATTAAAGGTTACCATGTCATTGTTTTTTTTAAAAAAGACATGTTTGTCAAGTTGAACACTCCAAAAAGAACTGGGAGAAGGAACAAAGAAAGAAAAACAATTATAATAGTTGGAGATGATCACTCTGAACAAGAACTGAATGCTGAATGTAGGTAAAGGGATATACATTATAATCTTTCAATATCAGTATAGCAAGCCATAATGCCCAAGGGAGAGAGAGAGCGAGAGCGAGAGAGAGTGAGAGAGTGAGAGAGAGTAAGAGAGAGAGCGAGAGTGAGAGAGAGCAAGAGAGAGTGAGAGACTGAGAGAAAGCGAGAGAGAGAGTGAGAGAGTTAGAGAGCGTGAGAGAGAGAGAGAAGAAAAGTGCTTGCCATGGAGGGGGGGTTACAGAAAGGAAACTGAGTCCACTGCTGTTGCAAAATGTACACTGGTGAAAGGACAGATGTTGGAACATTGTATGACTGAAACCCAATCATGAACAACTTTGAAACTGTGCACCCACAGTGATTAAATGATAATAAACATATATATTTATATAAATATATTTATATATATCATAAAATTATCACTGTATCACTGTCATCCCATTGTTCATTGATTTACTCGAGCGGGCACTAGTAATGTCTCCATTCGTCCCAGCCCTGAGATTTTATCAGCCTCTCCTTACTCGTCCTTCCCAACAGTGTCGTATTGGAGGCTCTTTCAGGGTCAGTGGGATGAGACCCATCATTGTTACTGTTTTTGGCATATCGAATGCGCCACAGGGAGCTTGCCAGGCTCTGCCGTGACATATGTATAGGAAAAGAAAAAGAAGAATACATGAGGTAGAAACAAAAGATATGAACCTATCAAAATGATTCAATCTGAAGGAGCACTTCAGTGGAGAAGCAGGAAGATGCTGTCTGTTCCCCATCCAAGCTCTCCTGTTAGTACCATGTGGACAATCAGATGAGGAGCGTAAAATTATAAAATATAAAATAAAATAATTTTTTTAAAAGATAAGAAAAACATATATCCCATGTAACAGTGTTTAGTAGCAATTACAAATTAAAATTATCACTTTTTAAATAGAGGTATCCTGGGGACCACCAGGGTGCAAAGAAAAGGGTGCTGCAGGGGGAAGGGGACCTCAGGTGCTGAGGATTGAACTCAGGGCATCCCACATACTGTCACTTGAGCAGCATCACGTCAGTGTCCCACATAACATTTTATTTTATTGTTTTATTTTTTATATTTTTTTGTTTGGGGGGCACCCCTGGTGATGCTGAGAGGTTTCTCCTGGCTCTAAACCCAGGAATCACTCCTGACAGTGCTCAGGGATACCATATGGGATACCAGGTCCACCATGTGCAAGGCAAGCACCCTACTAGCTGTACTGTCTCTCCAGCCCTGCTACATAACTATTTTTTTTTTGCTTTTTGGGTCACACCCAGCGATGCACAGGGGTTACTCCTGGCTCTGCACTCAGGAATCAGCCCTGGCAGTGCTCAGGGGACCATATGGGATGCTGGGATTCAAACCTGGGTTGGCTGCGTGCAAGGCAAATGCCCTACCCGCTGTGCTTATCGCTCTGGCCCCTACATAACATTTTAAATGAACAAAGAGCTCAGCTCATACTTCAGGAAGGCCTGCATCAGCATATGCTGTTACTAGGCAGTTTATAAATCCCCCTTGTTGATACTGGCTGGTGTTGTCACTAAAGCTTGCCTTCAAGCTCCCAGAGGAAGGTGACAGAATTCGCCTCCTTTTCTGTGACTTTAACAATGAGTAAAAGTATGGAGTCTGAACAGCTTTGTGCACTGGATGACACCCAAGAACGCTTCACTTCTGAGAAAAGTATCAAATGCTGGGCCCCACGCGGCACAGGTGCTGCCTGAACTCAGGGAGGGGCTCCCGGTGGAGCAGCTGCCTCTGGTTGCAGAGCTTGAGATTAGAAGAGAAAGAAGCACCTAAACCACTCTGCGAGGGCTTGGATTTATTTAACCCCAAAAGCCTCATGATGCCAATACGTGGAAAACAAAACTAAAAACCCAGCAACCTTTGAACGATCTGGGGAAATGCAGGGAAAACATCAGACTTGGACAGTGTTTAAGCCAGGCAAAGGTCTTTTGGTTTACAGTTGCACAGGGCTGGAGGGAGAGGGTAGACGCAAAAATGTGCAGTTCCCTAAGCGGTGACTGTCCTTCCTGATTTAGCAGATTATTCCACTGGCTGCAGAGCAGAAATATTAACGCTAACTGTTCCACTGCTCCTTCAAGAAGTCAGGTGAAACCTTGAAAATTCATTAGACATTATTTTTCCACTCATAACTTTTTTATTTTTTTAAAAAAGGGGGGAGGTGGGAACCCACACAAACATTTTCTATCTGCTCAAGGATTGTTTACTGGAAGATTTTATATCGTTTCAGACCTAGAAAGGTAAGTTCAATCTTCAAAATACAATCTACTTAGTTTTCTCTGAAATAAACTACATTAAAACTTCTTACATTCTGACTGTTGAATTGTAACCCAATACTTTCAAAGGAAAAAAAGTTAGGAATTTTTACTGTTTCTGGGGAGAGAGGACTTGTGTAAGTTCTTGTTTTAAGCATTGATTATGAAAGGAAAACTTATGTAAAGCATGGTGCAATCCATCTTATTTTCAAGTTTGCACAATTACTACACACAGAGCAATCTATTTGCTTATTAGAATTCTTTTCTATGGGGCCAGAGAGATAGTACAGTGGGTAGGGCACTTGCCTTGCACATGTCCGACCTGGGTTGGATCCCTAGGGTCCCCTGAGCACTGCCAGGAGTGACTCCTGAGTGCAGAGCTAAGAGTGACCCTTCAGCATCTCCAGGTGTAGCCCCAAAACAAAACAAAAATTTTTCTTCTACCTCTTCACAAAGGGTTCATTAACTTGTGTAAATCAAATGAAGTTATGAATACTGAGAATAATTCCTATCACTCAGACGGCACTGAGTAAGTTCTTTTTCTTACCTTTGAGTTAGTTATATATGAAAATCTAAAAGGCACTTACTGTTCTGTAAAAGTAATCTCCAAGGGCAGTCGATGAGCGAACACACTTCCATAAGCAAAAAGCAGCTACCTCCCTGCTCATTACTTCTCTTGGATTTTATGCTCAAAACTTTGGATCTTGAACCTAATGAGGATGCCAGGTTGCTGCAGAGATTTCCCATTCACCCAGAATCAAAGGCTGCTTTTTCCATCTAGAAAGCCTGGTTATTTGATTTTGTCTTTAAATCCCCTCACGTCCCTGAACTATGCAAAGGCAGACCACAGCACGTGACTGGCTGGGTGGCAATGAGAAGCTTTCTTGTATTTAATTAAATAAACAAATCCCTGTATTTAAGCCACAAAGCAAAACAAGGAGGGAGGTGTGGGATGGAAATAGAAAACAGGGAAATAGTCCAAATAGTCCAGCTAACACTGGTGTGTGTGTGTGTGTGTGTGTGTGTGTGTGTGTGTGTGTGTGTGTGTGTATGTGTTGGGGGTGCAGGGGTTATGACTCAGTACTGCAGCCAGCCCTCACTTTCCTCTAAAACTACAACTTGGCCAGATTGTCATGATTTCCTTGAAAAGCTTCCACCTCCCAACCCTTAGAAAACAGCAAGTATTGCCCTTTGGACACTTGTGCTCATTAGCCCTTGATTCTCAAACAAGCCCTTATTTGAGTTCCTGTTTTTGTGGGGAGAGGGGTTTAGGGGCCACACCTCACAGTGTTCAGGGGACCATATGTGGTGCCGGGGATTCAAACTAGTTATGACACAGGTAACCACATGCAAAGAAAGTACCTTTCCTATCTCCTAACCTGTCTCTTCAGACTCGGTTACTGGGGTTTTTGGTGGTGGTGTGGGGAAGGGCGGGGGGCAGGGAATTAGGGTTTTATCTTTTTGGTTTTTATGGTTTTGTTTTTGGTTTTGAGTCACACCCAGTGGCTGTCAGGGCTTACTTCTGGCTCTGCAACCAGAAATCACACTTGAGCACAGACCGGAGGTTATCCTCTGAGCAACACTGGGTGTAACCCAATTTCTCCCCTACCCCCAATTTCTCAGAATGAGTCTATTGAGGGTGAGGCAGGTGCATGCATTTGTGAAAGATGTTACTGAATTATACGCATAGGAAAGTTTAAGAAAACAGGATGTTTGCAGAGAAGGGGCAAGAGGATGTTCACTCCAGAGCTAGCTTTGTCTGGCTCTATATGCCCTTTCTTGCCTGTGGGGTCTTCACATGTGAGATGCTACCTTTGTGACTTGGGCCCCTAAGTTAGTCTGGGGATAATTTCTTTTTAGAGTTTAGATGTACCTGCATCCTACTAGGGAGTATTTTGTTGAGTTTCTATAAGCAAACATCTGGGCCTCTTCTCAAGGGAACAAAAATAAGCCAAATATCCTGAGAGGCAAGCATACAGGCTAATCTTGCCATTGTGGTTGCTGAGATTTATGGCTTTCATGTTCTAATGGGTTCCATGCTGGCTTCTTGCATCCTGTTTTTGTGTCTGGAAAAAGAAATCTGTTGAACATCAGCCCTTTAAAAGGTATTCCCCTTAGACTCAATAATGGAAGGTTTTGCTATCCAGTAATCATCAGTATGCAATTCAAGGCAAATAGTAGAGGTCAGCAAGATATAGAGAAGAGCAAAGGGGAAGAGTGTAAAATCTCGTACACCATGTGAGATGAGAGATCCCAGAACATAGTTTGGGTCTGCCCAAAAGCAGCAGTAAAACTAAATGGAAGTCATCCTCAGATGTTCAAGTAATATGAGAATATTTGTGCAAACAAAGGTGAGTCAGATCAGTCCCCTAGTCTTTTAAGTTACTTCTCCTGGGGAGGAGCCATTGTATACTTGGGGAAATGTTTTCTGACAAGGGCACATTAGACAAACATTAGACACCAAGATAAAGACATCTACTTACAATTTCAGCTTCATTCCTTGTATTAGACTCAACCATCCAACCATTTGAACTAATGGGGGTAATACAATGTAGTTGACAAGTGCAAGAACTTTGGAAGTGAAACCTGGGTTTGAACCAATTTTTGGGGGGTGGGTGGGTGGGGGGCTTTTTGGGTCAGACCCAGCGATGTTACTCTTGGCTCTGCACTCAGGAATTACTCCTGGCAGTGCTCAAAGGATCATATGGGATGCTGGGAATCAAACCCAGGTTGGCTGCATGCAAGGCAAACGTCCTACCCTCAGTACCTATGGCTCCAGCCCTTGAACTAGTTTTTGCCAAGTCACTTAGCTATATGACTTAAGTACTTAAAAATTGAAAACGTTTCAGAGCTTCAGTTTCATCCTCTGTGAAAAAAGGAGTGTCTTTTAAGACCATTGTTAGGATTAACTGGATATTTAAAATGCACTCATGCTCTCTTAGTGATTGTCATTTTTTTCAATGACAATGATTCCTTTTGCTCAGGTTTCTCTGCTCTGCCAATATTACTCTTTAGCCTTGGCAATTTGAGAACACAGACTCTTCAGCTGGGTATTGCCAACACATCACACATTGCTGGAACCTAGGGAATGTGTGTTGGTTGAAAGCAAAGTAAAGGAGAGGTAAAACAATAAGAAATATATGGGGGCCGGAGCGATAGCACAGCGGGTAGGGCGTTTGCCTTGCACGCGGCCGACCCGGGTTCGATCCCCGGCATTCCATATGGTCCCCCAAGCAGCGCCAGGAGTAATTCCTGAGTGCAAAGCCAGGAGTAACCCCTGAGCATCGCTGGGTGTGACCCAAAAAGCAAATAAATAAATAAATAAATAAATAAATACATGGGGGAACACAAACATGGCAAAATGCCTGCTCCCAAGGTGCAGAGCCTCTAGCTGGGACAGACTATTACTCTCTGACTCTTCTGCAAGATTTGTCCTTTACAATTGCTGTTAATACATTTTGTTAGGGTAGGATGGAGCGACAAACCTTTTTAAGTCTTGTTTTTCATTTATTTTGGAATGTATCATAAATACAAGAATGCACACACAAATGCAGAGAATATATACACTGCTTAAGGAATAATAAGATGAACACCAAGCAATCACCATGTAGGAGAAAAATTAGTAGAGAATTCTAGAATCTTAGGTATCTCTCCTCATCACATTTAGCCTTCCTCTCCCTACACTATTCTGACTAGCAACCATCGCTCCCTTGCTGCTGCTATCATTTATGTATGGATTCCTAATCTAGGCTTACTGGATTCAATTATGAACTGAATCATGAATTGTGTGCGTATTCTTTTGAAATTTCTCTAATTCAACTTTGTAAATTAACCCAAATTATTAAGTATGGTTGTATCTGATTTCGTTTCATCACGATAGCACTGTAACACTGTCATCCCATTGTTCATCAATTTGCTCAAGCGGGCACCAGTAACATCTCCATTGTGAGACTTGTTACTGTTTTTGGCATATCGAATACAACACGGATAGCTTGCCAGGCTCTGCCATGCAGGCGGGATACTCTCGGTAGCTTGCCAGGCTCTCTGAGAGGGACAGAGGAATCGAACCCAGGTTGGCCACACAAGGTAAATGCCCTACCCGCTGTGCTATCACTCCAGCACTATAGTATTCCATTATATGACTGCCACAATTTATCCATCTACCACTGGTGGACTTTCAAAATTTTTCTAGTTTAGGGCTATTACCAACAGTGTTTCCACAAATATTTTCTGGTATACTTACACCTCCAAGTTTTAAGTTAATTTTGATGCTGGGACCTCAGGGCATGTCAGACCTCACATTCAGGCACCATTAAGCTATATCCCTAGTCCCTTTCCTTTTTTTTTTGGCTTTTGGGCCACTCAGGGATCTGAGCTCAAGGATCAGTCCTGGTGGCTCAGAGGTCCTTATGGGGTGCTGGGGATCAAACCCGGATCAGGCACATGCAAGGCAAACATTCTACCTGCTCAGCTATCTGGCTCTGCACCTTTTTCAAGACTTCTGTCATCAGAGCCAGTGATGTTCCTTAGTTGTGTACTTGTCTATATATGTGTAAGTAAGCTTGCACATATATAGACAAGTAGGCAACAGTTGTTGAAGAAACCCTCCCATGTTTCTCAATTGCGCTTAAAGGTGCCTCTACTCAAAATCACCTGAAGTTTAATGGCTCCGGGGTAAGACACAACAATATCCACACACTTTCTTCTAAGGAAAGATTTTTTGCTCATCTTAATTTTAACAACAATATGAAGTAAATAATTCAGGGCCTGCTATAGGGGCAGGCTTGAGGGGTGGTTGAGAAAGTTGGAAATAATGGTGGTGGGAAGACGCGATGGTGGTGGGATTGGTGTTGGAATACTGAATGTAATAAATCAAGAACTTTAGAAAAATTAAAATTGGGGGAAAATCACCTAGAGAATTTGTTAAATATGAATATCTGGGCCAAACCTGCCAAATGGAACATCTCTAAAGATGAAGGTGAAGAAGCTGCATTTGCAAGCTCAATCTCTTCTACTGCTTCCCTGATTACCAGGCCACTGATTCCTGTTGGTGTTTTGTTACATTCGGGGTGAGATGAATCCTAACCATTGTGTGTTAGACATTTTGAGAGAATGATTAGTGCCTTTTTGTGCAAGAAATGTGTTTCCATGCTGTGTTTGGTCCATTGCCAATGGCGTTATCAAGTCTCATCTTACTCAACTTTTAGCAAATTTGCAGGTTGATGTCCCAACTTTTGCTTTTATACCCCATCTCAACTTCCCACGTCTGCCATTTCTACTCTGCTTCAACCACCCCTGCCAAAGACTAAGAAATCTCAACCCCCTACCTCCAGTCTTTCCATGACCCCTAACAAAGTACAACAGGACACCTAGTCTTGTTTTAAATAAATTTTAGGGGTCGGGGGTACTACTTACTTTCAAAGCAAAACTTAGCAGAGTATCATACATCTTATAGAAGAAAAATTCTCTTACAGGGGGCCAGAGAGATAGTATAACAGGAAGGATGTTTGTCTTGCATACAGCCAACCCAGGTTCAACCCCTGGCACCGCATATGGTCCCCTAAGCACCACCAAAAATTACTTATCCCTGAGTGCAGAACCAGAAGCCCTGAACACTGATGTGTTATAAAAAAAAAAAAATCCTACAATATCCTACACAAGAATAGTACATTTGTCTTATCACTGTATCAATATATTGTCTACTCCCAAGTTCAGTTTAAGAGTTCATTCTATAGCTTTTGACACATCCACAGCATTTCCTACTGTTATAGTTTCATAAAGAATACTTTCAGTTACTATAAACCTCAGGTTCTGCCTAGTCATTCTTCCCTCCTTTGGAACTCTTGGTCTTTCTACTGTCTCCGTAGTTTTGGTTATTCAAAATATATACTGAGCTAGCTCAGTGGGCGGGAGTGCATGCCTGTGGGCAGTCAGCCCCAGTTCACTCCCCAGTACTACACCCAGCACTTGCAGGGATCGTCTCTGAATACAAGCCAGGAGCCACCCTAAACAGCCCAAACCACCATCTGCCAGAAAAAGACCTTTCCAATGATGAGTATTTTACTTCATATTTTACTGTCTTAAACATCTTGATAGCTCAGTTCGAATGCTGAATAAAGTTCCACTCTATGTGGAATATCTAACATCCTCCTTGTGCAGGATTTGGTGTGAACATTTAAGTTTTGTCCTTTTGGTATGTAACAAGAAGCACAACTGTTGAAATGTATGCTACAAGGTTAATTTTCTAAGAAACTACCAACCTGTCTTCCGGCGTGATTATGCCATTTTGCATAACCATCAGCCAAGACCAAGAATTGATCATACCCAGCATTGTGGGTTCTGATCATTCTGTTATGTGATAATGTGATAATCTACTGTCGTCTAAGCACCTGGTACTTAAACCACATAATATGTCCTTATAAAGGGAGGGCTTTAGAAGAGAAATTTTTAAAGAAAATTCAAACTTAATCTCTAAAATAGCCTAACATTTCTGAAGACTTGCTCTCTTTTTTTCAATACAGGTAAATGCAGAAGGAACACCAGAAGAAGTCTTTCTTCAACTCTGCAAAGCTATTGACTCTATTTTCTGAAGGCAATACTGCATGTAAAGAAGACTGGAGACAGAAAAAATACATACTGAGGCTTGTCCCTTAACAGTGTTAAACCTTAACCCTTTTGTGTCAGCCCCACCCACCCCTATCCTGAAGTTATTTACTCCCAGCTTGAACTATTTGAGGGGTGTCTGGAACCACGCATGGTATCATTGGTACTTTCCAGCCTTTTCTTCATGATTCAAAGTGCTGTCTGCACTCACAGTACACACTCTTCCATTGTAGAGGCTGCACTCATAGCTAAGTTAGTATGTAAGCAGCTATGCAATGTGCCAGTCAATGTCAGTTTTGCCCTCAGGGTTTGCTAGAGCTTGAACATTTGGTTTTCGGCTTATCAAATAGGGAGTGGGCTTAACTCCCCCATCACAGCTTCCTTGCTCCCCAAGACATGCTATTGCCTGACAGAGGACTTGAGTAGTGGGAGACGGGCATGTTCCTCTGGTAGCTCTACCTCTGTAACCAGAGAAATTGAGCTGATAATGTTGTTTTAAGAAACTTAAGATCTGAAAAGAAACATTTAATATGAAATTATATATTCCGCGAGAGCAAAACCCAGACCAACTCACCAATAACATCACTTTTGAGACTGGCTTCTCAGAAAACTATTCTAACAGCTAAGAGAATAATGGGAGTTGTCTACTGTAGTTTTTTTCCTAGGCATGGTTGGTGCTGCCAGTTCAGCAATTATAAATTAATACCAAATGTTAAATAAAATCCTAAGATTTGTTATTGCACTCACTTTTCAAATACCAACTTTAAGTGTCCACTTCAAATGATGATTATTCTTGTTACCAAACATATAAGGAATATGAAACAGTAGCAAAACTGACGTGGGTGTGGAGGGGCATGTCAGTAGGCGATGTTTAAGATTCCAACTTTGCTTTTTGTATCTCCTTGCATCAGACCAGTGAGGTTGGGTTCTCATTTGTGTTATCAGTTGCCAAATCTTACATATTCTACAGGAATTACTGCATCTTTCATTCAGTCACTACAAAAATCAGTTTTCAGCCTGCATGATTCTTCTGTTTCTTCAGTGGTTGTGCAGAGGAGCCATTTCTGGGACAGAACTGTATTTTTTAAGCCATTCCCCCCACCCCTTGAAATGGATATATACAAATAAAATAAATGGAACACAGAATAGCTTTTTCTATTTATTTGCAATTCACATCATTCTGGAAGCAATTGAAGCCTTATTCCAAACAGAATTAGAAGCAAACACAGTAATAGCTGAGATTTATGAATGCTCATATGGTTTTAATTTGGGGCATAGATTAGTTTTGAGCTGTTACAGAGAGAACTTTCAGAGTACCCAAAATACATGGTAATTTTCATATTTCCTTTTTCTCTAGCAGTCATTCTTAAACAGAAATATCAGTGTTTGCTAAAGAAGAAATTAAATTTCTTTGGTTACATTTATGCCTCTAATTAACAAAAAGGGGCATTTTCCTACAACTCACATCGTTTTTAACTGCCCCAAGTTGTTATTCTCTATAGGGCAGCCTCGTAAGTATTTGAGCAAATTAGAAAAAGTTACAGGATGAATATTGTCAGTTGTACTAAGAACAACACACACACATACACAAAGTGACCCAGTGTGGGGTTTAACACATACTACATACTGGCAAACAGTCTATGCCAACCAGAGCTTTAACAGCTTGGCTAAAGGAGATGGGATAGCAGGGCAGTACACACGCCCAGCCGTGACTTTCATGACTGTAGCTGACAGCCCTCTTGTAGTTCAGCAGAGGTAAATAGCTTTACCCAGGAAGAGGTGTAAATAAAGTCTTCTATAGAACTGCTTAGACACACTACTGATTATCAGTTTGATATGGCATCATTACTTCAGAGTCACAAGGAACCTTAAATGTCTCTGCTTTGAAGACTTTGTGGAACACACCACAGCAATCCAAACTCCTTTACAATAGTCAACCTTCGAGCTGACAGCACACCATACGTACTTCGTACTCTCTCACTCAAACAACTACCACTCTCCTTCAGTTCATTTGGCTTTAGCTACACTGGCACTCTTTTTTCTTTGGGGAAAGGGTGGGAATGAGGGTTTGGGCCCACCCAGAGGTGCTCACGGTTCACCCTTTGCAGTGCTTGGGGGTCTGTATGCAGTGCCAGGGATAGAACTGGGACCAAACATGTGTAATAACCCTTGGACCTCTCTGACTCTTATACTGACACTTCTAACGTTATCAGGAAAATTCAAATTCTTGAATTAGGGATTTTCTATTGCTTACTTTCTGCATCTTCTAGACTATCTGCACAGCTACCCCACTGGGGGATTCCCTTACCCCATTCAGATCTCTGTTCAAATTTTACTTGTTATTGAGGTCTCCTTTCACTTTTCCAACTGAACTAGCAAAAACTGGTTCCCACTCTTTCATCATTATCTTTCTTGAGAGCACCTACCTGTCTAAAATTAAAGTATTTTTAATTAACTTGCTTATTGCTGGTATTCTGCATCAAACAACAAGTTCCATTAAGTACAATGCTTTGTATCTCCAATCCCATACAAAGGCAACATTTAAATTCTCTGAATCCTCATTTGCTCATCTGTACAGTGATGATTATAACAGTAGAGGTGCTGAAGAGTAAATAACACATGTAAATCGCTTACTTATACCTAGTACTCAACAAAAAGTGGCTATGTCAACATTTATTGTGTACTTCACTCACTTCCATAGTTTGAACTAGAATTCGGAATTTCCACTCTTGTATTCTATTATATCACTCTAAAAATATGATTAAAGCACGAGTATACATGGATGGTATACATAAAGAGGGTCCCCGAAAGAGAACCAAAACTTTCTTAACCACTCATAGCTGAAGCACAGGTAAGTAAGCCGCAATTCTTACAGTCCTGTCAGAGCCATGCAGAGGAGATATCCTAATAAACGTCCTTTAAGGATAACAGAGAGTTATCCCTAGGATAACTCTGGGAGAGGTAGGATCTCCCAACTTCCTAGGGAAAAAGTATAAATCACAAAAAGAAAATGGGCAAGTTACTAACAAATATTTATTGAGAATCTACTAAGACCAAGAAGAGCCCAGTCATATAGGTATATAGACAGATATAGATGTTCTCTGGTCTTATGGAGCTGAATATGATGACGCCCATTCTCAAAAATCTATTTAATCAGCTATCCAAATGGGTAAAAAAAAAAAAAGCTACCTTTGTTTTGATCACAGGGCACATTTTCTACATCAAGGTTAAAAAAAAAAAACACTTTACAGCCTAAAAGAGCAATGCCTCCATAACCTTGTGGGAAAAACCGACTTGTTATCTGACAACTTATTATATAGTGCAACTAGAACGAAGGTCTTCAAGCTTACCTCCAATAAGTTTAACATGCTATATTTATGACAGAAAATAAATTTCACACGCAAAAATTAAAAAAGTAGCCTTACTACATGTGATGGCCTATTTTCTCTACTTCTTTTAAGAAATAAAAAATATTGCAGCGATGGAGATAGCTCAGTGGCAGAGCACATGCTTACTACATGCAAAGTCCTGAGACTGATTCCCTGGCACTGCATATGCCCCCCTCCCACTAGCACCGCCAAAGGTGGCCCTGGTAGTCCCCAAGCACCACCAGGCCTGAGCACTTCAGGCCTGCACCATGGGGCTGAGCATTACTAGGAGTGGCCCCAGGTCACCACTCCCAGCACAGCGAGGTGGGGCCTCTAAAAATATATATTTTTTTAATGTCCTCATAGACCTCAGTAATTGTTGCATTCTGTAATCAATTTCAACAAAAGGAAAGAGAGGAAAATAGACAAGGCATACTATCAGGTCTTAAGCGGCACCAAGTATGCTTGGAAATAAGTACCTGAGTCAGGAGACACAGCCAGTCTCAACTTTGCCTAAACCCTCATGACAGCACATTTGCTGTCAACTTAGAATCTGTACGTTGTGTTGTTCTTGTTCACTGAGGAAAGACCTTTCTGGTGCCTTTCCCTCATGTACAGCCATGCTTCTTTATTCTGTGCAATAAACCTAGATATATGCTCGGATTCATACTCTAGGAACACACCACACAGGAAAAAAGGACTAAGAAGCAACCCCTCCACACCTCCACCTCTATCCCTTCAGTGACACCTGACTGGAAAGGAATATTCTGGCTCAGAAAATATGATAGTGAAGCAGATGCTGACTCTGCACTAATCTGTCAGGTTAAAAATCCACCAAATTTAAAGTACCACCACCATCCTATTTATATGACCATGAGCAGGTTATGTAACTTCTCTTGACTAGATTTCCTCATAAGAAATCAGGAAAATAAACTTTTGTCATTCAGTTTTAAGAATTGACTTTTTTACTCTATGCTTTCTGGGACATAGTCAACATTGCATTGGTGATCCCTAGTGTTACTAATATATAACACCAATTGTGACCTCTTCTGCCTAAATGTAAGACCAGTGGTTTCAAGTATCACTAGTGATTCCTTCAGTAGATAGTACAAAAAGGACTAGAGCAGTGTTTCTCAACCTTTTTCCAACTGTGGCCCCACAGTTTCCT
Organism: Sorex araneus; assembly: GCF_027595985.1. Taxonomy (NCBI): domain Eukaryota; kingdom Metazoa; phylum Chordata; class Mammalia; order Eulipotyphla; family Soricidae; genus Sorex; species Sorex araneus. Next base: position 66,198,176 of record NC_073306.1, read on the forward strand.
GAGCTAGAGCACAAGCCTGGCAGCTCGGGGCCCATTCACTGTATGGCCTCCCTAGCACCAATGGGTGTTAGCACTGGTGGCCTGAGCACAGCTGGAAAGATGTGAAGCAGAAACAATAAAAGTTCCTTCATTTCTGATCTTGAGGATTACTTCTGGAAATATATCTGACCTACCGAATAGCACTTAGGAAGCAATGCTTTAAGAAGTGGGGTTAGGATGACATTTTATAGGAGGTGGAAGGCCTACTTGGAAATGATAGCCCTGCCCACTTCCTTCAGTCCTCAACTTAAAATACCACATAACTGCTAGTACTACACATCAGGAACCTTTAAAGTCATGAGGACTATTTGCCTGGAGCTGAAAAATGCAAAGTAACTGCATCTTAAACAGCAAGCAATCCTGTGTCAAGCAAAATTATTAAAATCTTTTGTCCATGAAATATAGATTTAAGTGTATTTGTCTATTGTTTATATAACAACTGTATCATTAACCTCTTCCAATTAATACTCAATATTATTTTTTAGTGGCCCTGAATTGTTCTCTAAAAATAAACATTACTAGACGTACACTGAAGTTACCATTCAAGTGCAACTGTAACTGCTATGGAAGGCAAATCTTCTGGCAAATGTCAGAATACTAAAATAATTCTAAGGTAAGGAATTAAGCTTAAATTCATTTCCTTTTCTTTCAAAAAGGATTCAATTTTATCATTATCACTGCTAACCTCTAATAAATATATTACTTTAAAATTTTTATATTCATATATCTAAAATTATATTATTCTTCTCAATTAAAAAAATTCAGGGTATGATTTTAGTACCCTCCAATGTATTGAAGAGGACAAGTAAATAATGTTCCCCTAATTTAAAATTGAAGAAAAGAGCCAACTCTAAATTTGAGTCCGTATAATAAACCTTAGAATATTTATAGTCTTTCCTAATAGTAAATAATTTCCAGGGACTACAGAGATTTTTTTTGTGATGACCTATTTTATTTGTGGTATGTGTTCCTTTCTTCTAACACAGTCTGATTTACTGCTTCAGCCCAGAGTGAATGAAAATTATAGTCTTACAGGGAGAGCTTCTGAAGTTCACCCTCTTTTCCATAATATAGTCCTTACTCTTCAAAGGACTCAGTAAAGCAAAACCTTAAAAAAAAAGTTTTTGGTTTCAACACTAGTAAAAAATTCAAAATTTAACTAAAAAGGAAGTCACAACAAGCATTCTATAATATAAACAGACAGTATCCACATAAGTTTATTTCTCACAGTTCTCCTGACAAATGAACATTATTCAAGAACATACTGTATACACAGATAAGAAGAAACATACAAAATGTTTTTAAATGATGCACAACAAAATCCAGCAGTATAAAAGAATGCATGTGAACTCTTGCTCACTGCGCAGACTAAATTTAATCACTTGTTTAAATAGTAATAAAAATACAATCTTTTATGGATCTTGTGCAGACTACAAAAGAGGGAAATTATTACCATATATATGATTTTTATATTAGGCAGTTTTCTTTGATGAGTTGCACCCACAACTCCAAATACAGAGGCAGAAGGCTGTGTATTTTAAAGAAATTAATGTTGTGAATTAGAGATTTTACACAGTTACTACCACTGGCACTTTTCACCATATTTTGTACACATCACATGATCATCTTATATAACATTACATTTAAAAAATATATCTGAGTGACAATTTTATAACATTCACACACCATGAGCTGGTTAAGGAAGCAAATAGTTGCCTCCTGTAGTGCTTCACTTGTTGGTAATAAGGACAGTTCATTGTGGTTAAAAAAAAAAAATTAGACATCAATATGGTTAAGCAGCTCCAATTTACTAAGGCCATTCAGTGGCCACCACTGGGACAGTGAGTTCTTTTAAAGTGTATATCCTAGAAGCAAACACCATCATTGGTTAAAACTTTGTCTAAAGAAGTCAGTTTCTGTGCTGAAAACTATTTTCACAAAACTGAAAGCTACTAAACTGTTTTAATGTAAATACTTTTGTCTTCTCATATTTATGCAAGTTCTCTGAAACCTTTGGAATTTACTCTCTCTTGAATGTGTGCTCTCGTTTCCACCTCACCCATTTAAGATCACCACCTAAAAGACTTCTTTTGAGGTGGCGGTGGGAAATTCACCAGGGAAACCCTTTGCTCACCAGAAATGTTCAGCTGCTGAACAGTGATCTAGAGCCACAACGGTGCAGAGCTGGACTTGACGAGAACACTCAGGAAGCGGTCATGCTGTGAGTGTCATTTCAGGGAAAGCAGAGAATCTTTCCAAACTGTGCACATAATTCACAATGATATCATTGCTATGTGTTGAAGAGGACTAATATATAATGTTTTCTCCCATGTCATCTGTTTGCTGGAAAGTAGTTTGGGTCAAGGTAATTATAACTGGTGCCTTGGGACACACAGTAGTCTCTGTCTAAGAATGTTTCTGACCTATAAATGGGTTCTAATTGGTGATCCTCCTTGTGAATATCTGTTTCATGTAGGCTGCAAAGGAAAAACAAACATATCATTATGTGGCATTGGTTGCATTTTCATCCACACATTACAAGACTTCCTCACAGCTCTGCCTCTCTAAATCAATTAACCTATCAGAATTTCTAATAAAAAAAAAAATACTTGAGATGTGGTATGACTGAAGAAAACATTTTAACTGCCTAAAGCAGCTACAACTAGTGTAATCCAGTACATGTGGTGATTTCTAAGTAGTTTGGAGAGACCAGAGCAACAGCACAGCAGGCAGAGCATTTGCCTGCCACATAACCTACTCCTTTTCAATGCCAAGCACTCATAATATCCCCTGAGCGCAAAACCAGGAATAAGCCCTGCTGGATGTAGCCCCACAGATACAAAATAAACAAGCAGAAAAATAAGTACTTTGAAAACAAAATTTCTAAGTGAATGAAATACTCTTGTGTGAGAAAAATACTTACCAGTCCGAACAAGAATCACAAAAATCCAAAGACATTCCTGGAGGACAGTCTTGGCAGTGCCACCGAACCCCCTGGATAGGTTCTATGCCACAATTATCACACTGTTACAAATTCAGAGAGGACAAGTATTAAAGCTATGATGTTCCAACACCCTTTCCCCTACCTTTGGGAAACACGATGTGTACATTATATATCCTTTCCTTTCTCTGCATGCACTAAACAACACAAAAATATTTGCAAATTATAAAAAACATCCTAGCAAACTAACCGAAATTCCATCTACTCAAGATCAAGCTGGAGAGATAGTGCATCACTGTGTTTCTTAAAAAATTAAATCATCCATAGAAACTTTGGCATTTGATTATTAGTGACTACTTGAGATGTAATTTAGGCCAGAGTAACTATCTAGTGTGTTACAGAACTATTTAAGTCTTAGGCAATTAATGTGGCTAATATAACCCAGATTAACACAAAATTCTATCTGAACTTTCATCTTACTGAATCACTCTCTCAAGTCTAAAGGCTCCTAATAGCCAACAGCCATCACAAAGAAAAGGTAGAGCTAGCTCTTTCTCAGCGTGACAGTATAACCCTCAAAGTGTTCTGTATTAATTATGAAAATTAAATTTCACTTCTAGTCTCTGTAATCATTACACCAACTAAAAGCCTGGCTGACTGACAAATAAGTAATGGCTGGGTCTTGCAATAAAATGATCAGAATGAAGAGTTTCCTCTTGAAAAGACAAAGCCATCAGCTACAAAAATCTCTAATGGAAAAACAAGGTCACTGAAAAATCAAAAGAAAAAATTTAATATAGCCTTGCTATCAGTCACACCAAAAAATTGGAGCCATAACTACTTTTTTAAAAAACTTCAATTTATCAGTCATAGCACATATCAGTATTTTTATGTATACCTCTAATTCATCATAGTCTCATTTCTTCCTTTAATCCTAACACATACAATCAATTCTAATACCTTATGTGCTCTCAATCCTGTAAATTTCAAATCCATAACCACTAGTCAAATATAGTATTATGGAGTTAATAATACTTAACAGAGTACTTGAAATTTGCTGAGTCTATCTTAAACTGTTCAAAACACACACTTAACTATAGAATGTGGCTTGTTGATAGCACAGCGGGTAGGGCGTTTGCCTTGCACACGGCCGACCTGGGTTTGATTCCCAGCATCGTATATGGTCCCCCAGCGCTGCCAGGAGTAATTCCTGAGTGCATGAGCCAGAAGTAATCCCTGTACATCACCGGGTGTGACCCAAAAAGCGCAAAAGAAAAAGAAAACAGAAGAAGAATGTGGCTTGTTTATACCTTAACTTTTGTACAATTTACGTAGAAATATGTAGATTTTTTTTGGTCAAATATCTCAGTTAAAATGTGTGCTAAGGGGGCTGGAGTGATAGCACAGCGGGTAGGGCGTTTGCCTTGCACGCGGCCGACCCGGGTTCGAATCCCAGCATCCCATATGGTCCCCTGAGCACTGCCAGGGGTAATTCCTGAGTGTAGAGCCAGGAGTAACCCCTGTGCATCGCCCGTGTGACCCAAAAAGGAAAATAAAAAAAAGTGTGCTAAGGGCACTCTCCCACCAAAAGGCACATAAAATTGGGAATGGAAATACCTAGGTAAAAACTTCTAATATTTACCTCAATGCATACATATTTTTCTATGTTTGTACTCATTTTACTGAATCATTACCTCCTTGAGATCAGAAATTGTGGTAATATTACACTGCATGAAAAAGTACAGGAAAAGTTAAACTGTGTTCTTCAAAGTATAACTATGCTTGAAAGTCCTGGAAACAAGCTTAAACAACTCTTGTCGGTCTTTTAAAAACTAAATGGTTTGTAGGCTAACTAAAATTTACCTTGAAACCCACGTGTTGGACAAATCCACTTTCAGCTTGCATTTGCTGAAGTTTCTGTTTCTTTAACTTTTTAAACTGTAATAGTTCCTTATATTCAGGTAAATTCCTATACATTATAGGAATACTTTCCTCATCCTGTTCAAAATGAAAAAAATGAAAAAAATTAATTTGAAAATTAAAATTATGTGAGAAACATTTATCTAGTACCTACCTATATGCCTACCTAAGAGTGTGAGCACTGGCCAGTACACGTGCAAGAACCATAACTGAAGTAGTGTGAACCATTGAGAATGAGCACATAAGCAAGCAAAACGTGATTTATGACCTCCCAAAGACCCCTCTCCAAGACCTAAAAATGTGCAAGCAACACACCTAGGGAAGTATGTGGTCACCACAATACCAACCATCACAAAAAGGGAAGAGGAAAAGAGGAAATAAGAAATTCAAGATTGGGCTAGAATGATAGTACAGTGATTTGGGGGTCCATCACCCCATAGGGTCTGGTGGAAGCTGCTGTGATGCTGGGGACTGCAGACAGCAGGGCAGTTGGGACACCGGGGGTTTGAACTGTTAGTCATATGCTTCCAAGGCAGGGTTTGACACCACTGCACTATTCTGTTGGCTCTCTGTCACATTTTTGGGTACTGTTTTTGAATCCCACCAGTAGTGAGTGCAGAACCAGGAGTAAGTCCTGAGCACTGCTGGGTGTGACTCCAAAACAGAAGGAAGGAAGGAAGGAAGGAAGGAAGGGAGGGAGGGAGGGAGGGAGGGAGGGAGGGAGGGAGGGAGGGAGGGGAGGGAGGGAGGGAGGGAGGGAGGGAGGGAGGGAGGGAGGGAGGGAGAAATAAGACTAAGAAATTATGAAAAGAAAAAAGGATCGTGAAAGTGAGAAAGGAAAGGAGTGAAAGAAATCTATGACAATTATCATTGGGGGGAAACCCCAGACCCGACCGTCTCACGCCTCTCAGTCTCCCTGCGGCGGGCCTGACCCCTCCCATCTCTATCAGGTTGTAAGGGGCGTGTCCACACGTAAGGGGGCATGGCCTCCTTCTGGAGCGGCGGCCGCTTATGCGGCCGAAGATATTTTTCCCACTCAATGCATTGTGCTCTGGCCATAATCGATAGAATCTATCCCTCTGAAGAATACCCTGGTCATCTTAGTCACTACATGTTAATAGTCAACTGACCTAGCCTATCCTCATTTCACAAACTGTTAATGAACTCATCGAGCCGCACACAGAGTCCTTTGTAAAAATATCATAGCCCCACGCTTTCTTTTGAGACCCCTCTCAAGCTAAGGAGAGCGCCTAATAGACGCTAGAGAATGGGAACACAATATTTGATTACATAAAAACCACATTATGATTAACATGATAATGGAACTGTATAATATCTAGGTCTCGTTCTAAATAAATCAGTGATAAAGTTGGGATGAGCAGGTCATATTGCTGAAATATGATTGTCAGGGCTGGAGTCAGAGTACAGCGTGTAGGTTTCTTGCTTTAACACAACCCACACAGGTCCAATCCCCAGTACCCCATATGATCCGGGCCCTGCCAGGAGTGAGCCCTGAGCACAGCTGGGTGGGAACCAAAAACAAAAAAGTGAGTAAATAAGAAAGCAAGATTGTTAAAAAGTTTAGCTGTTAGTTGGATAAATATGAAATCACTACACTAAATTTTACTGAAAATTCTTAAAAAATTTTTATAAAAAGGTCTAAAAATGTAAAAATAAAAAACAAATGGGGGAGGGCAGCGCAGAATAATATAGTACAGCACGTAGTGACCTTGCCTTACACACAGCCAGTCCAAGTTCAATCCCTGGCAACCCACATTGCTCCCCCAAGAATCAGCAGGAGTGATCCTTGAGCAAAGAGCCAGGAGTAAGCCTGGAGCACTGCTAGGTATAGTCTCCTGAGCACCACTTGGGAGAGCCAGAACAAACAATCCATAAACTTAACTGGGTAATTAAAAGAGAAGAAACCAAGTTTCTCTGAGGCATAGGAACAAATGTATAAACAGGTGACTTACTGATTCCTCCTCGATAGTAGTGTTCATGTGGCTATGAAAACAGGACCGGTCATCATCTTCATCCATATAAACTGGTGGTTCATGGGAGGTCATGAAAGTGGAGGGTTTAAAGAGATGCTTATTAAGAGGGTGCTGTCGTCTGCTTGTTGAAGACTAAGTGAGAAAACACAAAACCATTAAATATTTTTATGCAAATTTATGTTAGACTTCAACTCTATCCTTCAACATATTAATTTGCTTTTTTCTATGTTATCTGAATTTCTAAAGCATGAAATTAGCCTAAAAAATCTGGGGAGGGTCTGAGAGATAGTACAGCAGGTAAAGTGCTTGCCCAATGCATGCAGCTGACCTGGGTTTAATCTCCAGCATTCCATATGGTTCCCCAAGCACCATCAGGAATAATTCCTGAGTGCAGAGCCAGGACTAACCTCAAGCATAAGAGGGTGTAGCTCCAAAACAAACAACAACAAAGTAGTAAATATCCCAGTATCAGTACAATGTAACCTAATGCTCATTATCTAGTTTATAGTTGTATCCCCAGTTTTTATCACACTCTTTAGTACTCAAATGCCGAACTTCTCTTATGGCCATTTTCAGACAGGATGAAATAGCCTAAATCTATAATACTAACAAGTAAAATAAGGGGCTGGAGTGATAGTACAGGTGAGGCACTTGCCTTGCATGTGGCCAACTAAAGTTCAATAATATCTAAATAACCATTATTCATTTAAAAATGCTCTGAGTTTGGGGCTGGAGCGATAGCACAGGGGGTAGGGCATTTTGCCTTGCATGTGGCCAACCCAGGTTCAATTCCCACCATCCTATATGGTCCCCTGAGCATCACCAGAAGTAATTTCTGAGTGCAGAGCCAGGAGTAACGCCTGTGCATCGCCAGGTGTGACGCCAAAAGGGAAAAGAAAAATGCTCTGAGTTCATTCTTAAAAACCGAAACAACTCTGTTCTAATAAATAAATACTTTTAAAAAGCTATTCTTATTTTAAAGAGCCTAAGCTTAAGTTTACTTTTATCTATTTTCTTCTTACCTTTTTGGAGTATATATATAAGTTTGGTGTTCTGCCTGGGACTGGAATGCCAGCTTTAGTTAGTTTTATGAAATACTTCTGTACTCGACTGGCAACCTAGGAAAACATAATTAAGTCTTTAACACCATGACAAGACAAAGAAGCGCAACAAGTTAAAAAAAAAAACATACTACACATGAGCATCTTATTAAACAATTAAAAATTACCATAAACCTAGAAGGAATATAAATAGGCATCAAAGACATATATTTGAAAACCTAGGCCAAATTAATAAAATTATATTTGGTTCAAGAGTATTTATTCTCAAGTTATAAACTCATCTTTATTGCAAAAAATATTTTAATATCAATGGGAAAGTGAACAAGAAAGCTGCTAAATAGGGGCCTGAGAAGGCTACACTGGTTACACTGGTTAGGGCATTGCATTGTATGTAGATAACACAGGTTTGATCCCCAGCATCCCATATGTTCCCCCACCGGAGCACTGCCAGGAGTAAGTCCTAAGTACAGAGCCATGAGTAACCCCTAAAGATTGCCAGGGGTACCCCCCTACCAAAAGCTGCTAAATATATTTCAGAAAGACAACTATAAGAAAACATGTACTTATGTGTTATATTATTTAATAATGAAAGATCCAAAGCAGAATCATCTCAATTTTTTCCCTAAAAAATCTACAAAAAAATGTACAGTGCTAATTAAAAAAAAAAATTACAAACACTTGTGCAACTAACAATGATATGTGCTTGATGCCATTTCCACATGTCTTTCATTAAGTTAAAAAATAAACAACCATACTCTGAATCTGGGAATATGTCTTCAAATACCTGCTTTGCTGTCCTATTGCCCAATTCATCCGCTATCTTCTGCCAGCGTCGAGATTCAACCTCTTCAGGAGGGTACTTCAGAAGTAGCTGCTCAAGCTTTTTCTAAGTGAAAACCCAGGACCAAATTTAAGAATCTAAACATTCAACGCAAACTAAATTCTAAAGATATACATTCGCTTTCATCTTAACTCTAAAACTCTATGCTAAACTTTGTGGGTTAGGTTACAAGAGATTCTCAGGCTATAGAACAGGGTAAATGGATTAAGAACAAACCTATGAGGGGCTGAAGAGACAATCAGGGGAGTGCATGCACTGTATACCAAAGGCTCATTTTTTATTGAAAGGTTCTCAAAAGCTTTGAACAACTCACTATAGTTATCGGTTGCCCACCCTCTGACCTGGTTTTATTAGCTCCCCTCTACAATAAAAACAAGAATGCGCCAAGGCACTTTCAGTTGGCCCCAAGATTTCTCACCATCCTGCATTACAAAAACATATACTTTACTCTTATTTTACCTTTTTCTACCCATTTTCTCCTTTAAAAAATCATCCCTAAATATGAATAAGTATTCTCAAAACCCCAGTTCTTGAAGCACACCCAAAAAATGAATAGCAGGAGAGTACCTAAAAACTGCACAGCCAGAGATGTGGCTCGGTGGTAAGAGTGCCTCTTTTACACGTGAAATCTTACCCCCTGGCACCCACCTCCAAAAGATTTAAACAAATAGATACACAGTAATTAACAAGTTAAAGTACTTTAAGTTCATGAATAGAAGAATTAAAAGTATTTTAAATTCGTGGTTAGAGAAATTATATACAAAAATATATACTTTACATAAATCAGTAAATATTTTAGGTCTTCCTTTTTAACCTGACACAATTTAGAAATATCTATTACCTGTTCTTCCACAGTCCATAACTGATTAAATGTTTCAGGCTTGGTATCATCACATAAGCGGCCTCTTATCATCTGCATATAAAAAAATAAAGGCTTTGATAAAAAAAAAAAAAAACCAAACCCAAAGACTTTTCCCACCTCCTTGTGGGCACAAAAGTTGTAAACCTATTCATCAATGTTAAATATCAGTTAATTTTAATATGCATGTAATTACTCACCAAATATTTTCACATTCCATTATCTTATTTGGTTTTATGCTATGAATTTTTTATATAAATGATAATTTCATTTTAAAGACAAAAAGTGAACTCAGATTAGAATTAATGTCTATCAAGGTTCAAAGATATTAAAGTTTTGACAAAATGTCTATCAAGCAGCAAAGCCAGGACCGAAATCCTGCTCCTATTCACGACAAAGAATTCTTACTTTTAGAATATGTCACTATGATACATAAAATACATGTCAAACATTATATGAGGCATGATACATGTTCATTTAATCCTGACAACAGTCTTAAAAGAATCATATTATACAAAAGCTTGTTACTGTCACTATCACTGTCATCCTGTTGCTCATCAATTTGTTCGAGCGCGCACCAGTAACGTCTCTCACTGTGAAACTTATTGTTACTGTTTTTGGCATATCCAATACGCCACAGGTAGCTTGCCAGGCTCTACCGTGCAGGCGTGATACTCTCAGTAGCTTGCCAGGCTCTCCAAGAGGGGCGGAGGAATCGAGCCGCGTGAAAGGCGAAAGCCCTACCGCTGTGCTATCACTCCTACTCTAATACAAAAGCTTAGAGAGTTTAATATAAACAGTACCTAAAATTCAAAGCTAGTAAGTAGTTTAATATAGCTCTTTACCTGTACAGTTCATGCCACGCTACTGTCCAATAAAAGAATGCTTAAATTTTTTTTTTCAGGATCTTATCCCTTTTTTTTTTAATTGAATCACCGTGAGATAGTTACATGTTTGGGTTACAATCACACAATGATCAAACACCCTACCCCTCTACCAGTACACATTCCCCACCACCAAAATCCCCAGAATACCCCCTCTTTTCCACCCTCCCCCTGCCTCCAGGGCAGACAATATTCCCCATCATTTCTCTTTACTTTTGGGCATTATGGCTTGCAACACAGACACTGAGAGGTCATCATGTTTGGTCCATTATCTACTTTCGGCACACATCTCCCATCCCAACTGATTCCTCCAGCCATCATTTTTCTAGTGATCCCTTCTCTATTCCATCTGCCTTCTCTCCCCTGCTAATAAAGCAGGCTTCCAAATTTCTTAAATTTTAAGACTATAAGCCAAGAACTCTGCGCTAAAGGCTAGACATGGCAAATTCAATTACCTGGCACTGTGTCCATTAGTAAAATCTCCAGCACATCACAACCAAGTTTATGTGAACACCTCAAATAAAGTGTAGTCACTGCACTAAACTTCACAACAACAGAACTTTTTCAAATTAAACAAAATTATAAACCACAAACATGGTGGGTGAAATATTATATCTATAATTCCAACAATCTTACTCCAAGACACTACAGTGCTTACCTGAGGACGACTGTTTGAGCCTTCTGGACCATCACTCAAAGGCAACATTGAGTATGAGAGGGATTCTCCATCCTTCTTAGAATCTAAAGGACTTTTTGGTCTAGCAGGCAAACCTACTGAAAACAAAGTTATATATAAACATTAGGGCAAGACTACTTTAATTCTCCATTTAAATTCTTTTTATGTAATTTCTTACCTTTATCAAAAACTAGCTTAACTCTCCTAGTATGTCTTTTACGATTTTTAAATTCTCTTTCAAAGTTCCCAAGGCTATTCGTATATTGGTCCCACACAATTTCAGGCAACTGAACAACTCTCTGGGGATATGGCAGCCCTATATCAGCCTGGAGGGGGAAAAATTACAATCTAAATTTAATTCAACAAACCATCAACTATACCAAATATTCTAATGACCCCAAATTCAAATTATCATCAACTATGCTTCACTGGGATTCACCGCTTGAATCCAATAACCAATAAAACCAATACAGACTAAATATTAAAATGGCAAAAATTATATTAAATTTAGCAAAACCAAAGTACTATTTTTAGAGTTTTAAAGCTGAGCTATACAAACATCATGAATTCTTTTAAACATAAATAGCAAAGAAAGGTTTTGTCTCTAAGAACAACGTACAAATTTCTCACCCAATATACAAAAAAATCACGACATCTTTGAGAATCAAAAGTACACCTCTAGGGACCAGAAATATGTATAGGAGTTTAGGTGCTTGCCTTAGATGCAGCTCTGTTCTATCCCTGGCACAGTCCCCTGAGAACTGCCTTGGGTCATTCCTGATGATAGAGCTAGGAATAGCTCCTGACCACTGCTGGGTGTGGCCCCAAAACAAAACAAAACAAAAAAATGGTACACCCTTAGTTTAAATAGGAGTTAGGAATTCTACCAATCACTTCTGAAGGTGTCATTAGCTGTCATAATCACCAGAACCACCAGATCTTTATGATCTATGTCTTTTGAGAAGAATCTAGATCACAAAGGGATATATACATTCATTTTGTTCGGATAGCACAGAAGGAAAAAACAATTAGAACTTGTGAGTTACTCAAAGTTTTTAGGATATATATTCTGAAAATTTTGAAATCAAGTACACATGTCTTGAATTTTTCATTCTGTATTTTTCTTTGGGATCACACCTAATGGCACAGAGTCTGTCTACCCAGACTCTGGTGCTCAGGGGCTTCTCCTGACTGTGCCTGGGGAACCCTAAGGTGGTGGGAATTAAATCTGGCCTCCCATCTACAAATCATGCACTCTAGCCCTTTGAACTATTTCACGGATCCTGCTTGCATCTCTGAAACATAGTTAGACCAGCACTAGAAAAATTCAAATGGGAGATTAATACAAGTGAAAAAATTCCTAAAACCCTGTTGATCACTTCTGTGACTCAGAGGAAGAAAAAAATAGTAACTTGCCAGAGAGATACTAAGGGAAGCAAGGTGCTTGCCTTGCATGTAGCCAACCCTGGCATTCCTGGCATCACGTACAGTAGTACCCCGAGTAAAGCCTGGAATTATCCATGAGCACAGAGCCAGGAATAAAGCCTGAGCACCAAAGTATGTGGCTTAACCAATGGCCCCCAAATTTTTAAAAATATTTTTATTTTTTTCAAGAAACTTATAACTAAATAAATTTGCCATGTTATTCAGGTATTTTTTGTTTGGTTGGTTTTCTTCCTTTCTTTTTTTTTTTTTTTGGCAATACCCAGAGGTGCTCAGGGCTTATACCCAGCTCTGCTCTCAGGATTACTCATGGAGGGACTCAGGGGATCATATGTGCTGCTGGAGTTTGAACTAGGTTAGCCAAGAGCCTGGGTGAAGCACCTAAGTCTACTCTAACTTTCTCTCAGGCCCCACTGCTAATTTTTTTAAGGTGAAAGAAGATTCTTTCCCCTAGTTTTTTAGCTTGCATCTTTTCATACAATGCATGGATATATGACTCTCAAATGTATTAAATAACTAGAGGCCCTAATTCATGATACAAGGTATGATTAATGCACATTTAAATTATTTCCTTGGGATGCAATAGCTAAATGCAGCCATGAAAGACCCCAGCACTGATCGGGTGGCAGGATAGCCCCAGCCACTGTGAGGCCTGTGTAGCATCAGCCTTGGGCTCTTGCAGTGAGTCAACAGCCTGGCTGACTGTATCTGCCATTGAGCCTGCCCTCCCCACCCCCACAAATAAAATAATTAAAACTTGAATCACATTTAACTGATTAGTAATTGACAGGAAAGTTTTCTTAAAACAGAAAAATACATAAAGAATAGGACTATTTCAAAATTAAATTTCTATTTCCTCCTCAGAGATTTGGTGACCATAACTTTGAAGATATTTAGAGTAATTTTTGCTTTTATCACCATTGTTTTTATACATGATGTAATTTAAGAAAGTAACTGAAAACTAAGACAATTAGAAACTTTCAAATCCTGACAGCTGAAGACACCAACTATTGCAAAATGGATAAAAACAGGAAAAGATCAGAAAAGATTAGAACAGGACAGCAAGTCCTATATAAATACCCAACTAAAGCCCTTAGCTATTTTTGATGTGGGTATAGTTCACTATATGTTTAGTCAGGTAAAGATTATCTTAGTTTCAGCAGTATGGTCAGTGAAAAAGAATAAACCAGGATACTACCAAATAATTTCAATAAATCTTAGTAAGTACTTAAGATATACCTTCTTCTGGAGTTTTTCCACAAATCCAATAGGATTTTTTAGTGCTTCTCTCTGGTGTTTGCCTAAACTTTCAAGATCCTGGACTGCTTGAGAACGCTGAGCCTCGAGTACAGCAATCGTTTGTAATAGTCTCTGATAACTACACAAAGAAAAATATCTTACTAAAATTTTCTAGTACCAACAAGGAATAAAAACTGAGTTCAATCCATGATCTACTTAAGTCACACAGTCTTTATAAAGTTACCTGAAAGAGTTTAGTAAAACATATTACTGGGATTAAATGAGGTCTTCCTGAGTTACGAAGTACCTAGTCAGAAAATATCAGTTAGAGAAAGAAAAGCCTTATTTCCCCACCTTATGTTCTTAACTCTTGAACCTGAACAAATACCAAAATAAGAAAGACATCAACTTTCCAAAGCTATTTCTAAAGCTACTTAAACAATAAAATACAATCTTAAAGATTTTGGCATGAGAGGAATCACCAAATTCAGTTCTTCTATCGTAATCTGTTGGAATAAGAAATTAGATATATTTCCTCGCCCAGTTACAGGGAAACTGAGAAATAATTCAGACACAATCTGAAGGGCTTGTGATTCTCATTTGCTCCCTCTGTAAATAACTCCTGTTTTATAGAAAGTTTACTATCCCATCAACAAATCTTATTTTTCTTTCAGCACTTAAGATAAAGACAAATGTTCATCTCTTAATTTTTTTAACAGGGGCTGGTGAGAGAGCACACTGGATAAGGTGCTTGCTTTTCATGTGGTGAACCCAGGTTCCATCCCCAGTATCTCACAAGATCTTCTGAGCACGGCCAAGAGTGACTCCTAAATAGAGAACTCCTGAGCACTGCCGGGTGTGGCTTAAAAAAAATTTTTTTTTAAAGGGTGGTCTTTAAGGACATTTTCTCTCTACACAAACTTACTACCTGACATTCTCCTAAAATCTCATTGTATATAAGAAACAATTGTCTCTTTTCTCATTTTCTGGATGTTTCAAACTGTCCTGCCTATCGTTTATTTACATTATCAATATACACATATCAAAACATATTAACCTGAGATCTGAATGTTCAGATATATTGAAGGGAGAAAAGAACCTCTCAAGGTCACATCAACATAAATAATTAAGTCCCTAAAAGTATCAGTGAAGCACAATTTAAGGCTTTAAATAAACCCTTTTGTTTTCCTATTTGATATTAGACTGACTATAAATTCCATAATGATGAAAAGCTGTTTTGTTCACTTTTGTTTGTCTCACTCTTGTATAAAACGTCAATTCTAAATAGCATTTCCCTTAACACCCCCCATCGTCTCCCCCCCCACACACACTGGTGCTCATCAGCTTCTCCTAATAGGTACTCAGAGGTCACTCCCATAGTTACTAGAGGAACTAATCTGCCATGAACCAAATCTGGCACTCAAACCCACTGACCTACCTCTCTTTAGCCCTTTGCACTTTTTAAACCTATTTTGCAGCGCACATTCCATCATACAAGTACTCAATATATATTTTTGACCCCTGAGCACTGCTTAGGCAACCAAAACAAAAATTAAAACATTTGAATCAACAAAGTAGCAGACAGATGTCCTATGCAATAAAAATAAATACTAAATCTTTTAAATGACAAGTCAGCAAATGAACAGAAATTTGAAAGTTAAAACAAGACCACCTTGAAGTTCTTAGCCATGACATATGATAACATGGCACTTTTTAATCAAAACATTTTCTCAGTCCACCAAAAAAAAAAAACCAAAAATCTTACCCTTCAAGAATCCTATTAATTATTCCCTCATGAAATGTCTAATAATTAAGGTAAAAACTACTGTCACTGAAGGGTAAAATTCCTCTCAAAGTAGAAATACTTCATTTAAAAATTAGAACTCGAGTTAAAATGCAAAGGTTATATTAAGGCACTCCTGGTTAAGTTATAGATGTAAAGTTAAATGTATGCCTTTTTTTTTTGCTTTGAGGTATGTAAAGTTACAAACCGAAAAAGGTAGCTATTTCTTCTGTCAGGGAAACTTATTCAGGCTCAAGGTAGTTGATCAACTGACTACAGTCAGTTGCTAAAACAGATAAGCTCCCTATTTTAAACTGGTAAATTAAACAAACTTTCACGTAAATTATTCCATCAATCTGCCTTTATAAAAAAAGTCCAACAGAGGGAAAAAGTATAACTTTTTAACTCCCATTTTTTTCTTTTCTTCAGCCAAAATTAAATAATTATCATATTGACAGGCTCACAAGTCCAGAATATGTGAAGAGTATGATAAAATAGTGAATTCAAGGAGCTGGAGCAACAGCACAGGGAGTAGGGCATTTGCCTTATATGCGGCCAACCCCGGTTCGATTCCCAGCATCCCACATGGTCCCCCCGAGCACCGCCAGGAGTAATTCCTGAGTGCAGAGCTAGGAAACCCATGTGCATTGCAGGGTGTGACCCAAATTTAAAAAAAAAAAAAAGTGAATTCAACAGTCTTTTAACCCAGCTAATTATTTCCAAAAACACTCATCATACAGATACTTATGCAAAAGGAGAATAATTTTAAAACTAAAGTGATACTAGGGATAGGAGCAGGTAGGGCACTTGCCGTGAATGCAGCTTATCCAGGTCTGATCCCAAGAATCCCATATGTCCCTAGGCCCCACCAAGAATCATGCCTGAATGCAGAGCCAGAAGAGCACAAACAGTACTCATCTAATTGGGCGCAGACAGATGGGTGTGCCCTGAACACCAACCCAGGCTCGAGACATGCACGCAGGAACGCAAGCATGCATGCATGCACACACGCACGCCCACGAACCAAAAAACTATACCTGGAGTGATAGCTCTGAAAAGTTTCACATGGATGAAACTGTTTTTAATTCTACCCATTTTACCTCCAAAAACAACAGGAATTTAAATTCAAGTATCAATCTGAAAGTTCATTTGTTCATTAATTCGGTAACTATTCACTGAAAGAATGAGGAATCGCGAGTAGAGCTTTGGTAACTACGAAGATAAACCAGACATGTAGCTTAGATATAATATGAGTAACAATGATACCAGAAGAGGGAAAAAATGAATTTATTAAGAATATAAATAGGACAGGACTGTCTGTATTGTAAGGACTATAATTTGTGGATCTGTGAGGGTCCATCATACTAATCTTATTATTGGAAAAACACAACAGAGAATTACGTTTTTGGCCATAAGAAAAGTATTGAAACTTGCTGCTACACATTAGTCAGAGGGAAAGCAGGAACAAATACCCGAAGAAATGGAAACCAAGAACTTGAGAACTAGTATTCTAGTATTCAGTAGGAAACATGGCACTTGAGGAAATGGAGTAGGGGGGTTATAGGGCAGGGAGAAGGCAGTGTCTATGGTGGAGAGAAGCGTTTAACAGGGAGGAGGAGGTGGAGGGAGGAGGAGGTGGCGCTGAAGGGTGGTAATGTGTTATGTATGAATCCTGTCAACAAAAGTACTATAAAGCATAGTGCAAAACTTTCTTTTAAAAATGTGCCTCTCAAACTTTGGTACATCTATACAATGGAATACTATGCAGCTGTTAGAAAAAAGGAGGTCAAGAATTTTGTAGTCAAGTGGATGGGCATGAAAAGTTTCATGCTGAGTGAAATGAGTGAGAAAGAGAGAGACAGACATAGAAAGATTGCACTCATCTATGGTATATAGAATAACAGAGTGGGAGACTAACACCCAAGAACTGTAGAAATAAGTACCAGGAGGTTGACTCCATGGCTTCGAGGCTGGCCTCACGTTCCGGGGAAAGGTCAACTCAGAGAAGCGATCACCAACTACATTGTAGTCGAAGGCCATGTGGGGGAAGGGAGTTGCGGGCTGAATGAGGGCTAGAGACTGAGCACAGCGGCCACTCAACACCTTTATTGCAAACCACAACAGCTAATTAGAGAGAGAAAACAGAAGGGAATGCCTTGCCACAGTGGCAGGGTGGGGTGGGGGGGAGATGGGTTTGGGGAGGGTGGGAGGGACACTGGGTTTACGGGTGGTGGAGAATGGGCACTGGTGAAGGGATGGGTTCCCAAACTTTGTATGAGGGAAGTATAAGCACAAAAGTGTATAAATCTGTAACTGTACCCTCACGGTGATTCTCTAATTAAAAATAAATAAATTTTAAAAAAAAATAAAAATGTGCCTCTCCTAGAAGCAGATTGGTGGGTGCGAAGCAAATAGGGGCGAAGGCGCATGCACTGGTGGAGGGAAGTGGACACTGGTGAATGGATCACTGTTGAAACATTGTGTACTTGAAACTCAATCATGAATAACCTTGTAACTTCATGGTGAAACATTAATACTTCCATAACCATGTTACCCAAACAAAAAAAAAGAATTTTACATCAATGATTCCTGATTCTGTATCTTACTGCTCTTTCCTCCTTAATACAGCACAAAACAGATTTTTTTTTTTTTGGCAGCCGGATAGTTTATTATACCATTAAGACAGTCTTAAATATATACCTTAAAGTATTATTTCAACTAATTTGAAGATTTATGCACACTCAAACCCTTCATGAAAATATAGCGGTTTTATTCATAACCACCAAAATAAAAGCAAGCAAGACGTACTTTAGCCGATATAGATGAGCAAACTGCAACACATCCTAAAATGAAATAAGCTATCACATCAAAAAATGGATGAAATTTAAGTGCATAATGATCACTAATCCAGGGTGAAAAAGCTACATATTGAATGACATTTTGGACAGAATTATGAAGACACTTTATTTTTTAAAAAAGGCCAGAGCTGGAGTGATAGAGCAGATAGGGAATCTGACTTACGCACTCCCAGGCAATTGGGTTCAATCCCCAGGAACCGCCAGGAATAATTCCTGAGTGCAGAGTCAGAAGTAACCCCTGAGCATTGCGGGGTGTGACCAGAAAATAAAAAATAAATAAATAAAAAGTCAGTTATTCCCAGAAATTCAGAAAGAGGGAGGTAGGAAAAGCAAAGGAAAATTTAAGAACTGTAATTCTATTACATATGACAACATAATGATAGATACATGGCATCAGTTTGTGTTAAAACCTGTAACATTTTTAGAACAATTAGTCTTAATGTATACAGAACTTTTTTTTTCCCTTTTGGGTCCCAGGGGTTACTCCTGGCTCTGCACTCAGGAATTACCCCTTGTGGTGCTTAGGGGACCATATGGGATGCTGGGGATTGAACCCGGGTCAGCCTCGTGCAAGGCAAATGGACTAACCACTGTGCTAGAGCTCCAGCCCCATATACAGAAGGTTTTTAAAAATAATTCACTGTCAGAAATGCAAACTGTGACAGAAGGTTTTAGCTCCTGTATCACAAGTGTATGAAGTACTATCACTGGAGAAACCAAAGGTAACAGCCCTGAAATTACATTAACTTTAGAAATCAGAGATATCTATAAAACTAAAATACCTCAATAAGAGCTGTATTTTAGTTGGTAATTATTTTCCGTGGGAATACATGGTGGCAATTTTGATGCTATCAATACATGTATACTAGAATTAAAATTAAACAAATGGAAGACAAATGAAGGAAATTTGTTTCTTAAGACTGGAAATTTACAGAAAAAGCTAGTATTAGCTAGTATAATCCTGATAATAATATAGTAACTACATAAAGAGTCAAAATATGAACTGCTAGCTTACTATAAAGAAATATAGGGTCAGAGATAAAACATGTTGCTTTGCCTTTATATTAGTTAATCCTGGCTGAATTCCCAGCATTGCATATGATCCTCTAAGCACACATCCCAATACAATCCAAACCCCAAAATAATACATGTATAGACATTTGTACACACAGTATACACACTTTCCTGTTCTGTACCTGAGGGAGCTAAATAAAAGCAACACCCGAGTAGCTATGGACAGAAAAACAAGATTCTAGTCCTGTTCTTTAGTAAATGGAACCCAAGATCCAAAGAGATGACTGATTGTCAAACTGGGGGCAAGCCTTAAGTAGTTGTAGCATCAGAAAGAAAGTACTTAAGTTTAAAAAAAAAATATCTTGATGGATCTAGTAGTCAATAAAGGGGGTCTATAAAGCAGTACAGCAGGAAAGGTGCCTGCCATGTATGCAGCCTACCGCAGCTAGATCTCCAGTACTGCATACGGTCCTCCAAACCACTAGAGCACAGGGCCAGGACTTAGTCCTAAGCATCCCTGAGTGTAGCTCAAAACTAAAACAAAGAGTCAATATATGTTTTGAGCAGTCAAAGCTAGGACATTCTGAGCAACGATATGAAATACTTATGAAAGTATTTGGGACCGAAGGATGTGGTTGAGGGTTACAAAACCTCCCTTCCAGTGTGAGGCTGCTGGTTTGATCCAGCACATTCCCACATTGCTGACTATGAACCCAAGATAACTAGTATGATACTGAATACTACAATAAACAAGATTCCCAGAGAACCACAACCAAGTGAGTAAACCACAGATACCACACAATGATGACAATAAAAAAGGGAAGCACAGAAGAAAGGGAGTAAAAATACTAATGATCTGTGCTGGGGGGAAGGGGATGCTGTAGTGACAGTATAGCAGGTAGGGCCTTTGCATGCCGCCAACCCAGGTTTGATCACCAGCACCCCTCGTGGTCCTAAGTCTGCCAGGTGTGATACCTGAGTAAAGCCAAGAGAAAGCCCTGAGCACTACTGGGTGTGTCCCAAAAATAAATTAAAAAATGACTGGGGTCAGAGATAGTTCAACTGGTTAAGCACACGTTTTGCATGCAGGCAGCACAGATTTGATCCCACTGCCAGGAGTAGCCCCTGTGCACTACTGGGTGTGGTCCCAAAAGCAAAACAGGAGCTGGAGAAATAGTACAGTAAGTAGTGTGTATGCCTTGACCCAGGTTTACTCCCTGGCATCCTTTATGGCCCCGCAAGCACTACCAAGTATAATTCTATACTACAGAGCCAGGAGTCAGTTCTGAGCACAGCTGTGTGTGGCCCCACAACAACAAAAATACAATATAAACATAAATAGATAAAAGGAAAAAATCCTTCATACAAATAAATATAAAATAAATCATAGATACCATATAATCAATTATGGAGTGTATAGTAATTTCTCACCAGAGAACATAAATTATAGAACAGCTTTACAGTAGAGAAACCTGATAAGTACTACCCTACCAGGTGATCAAGATAATCAAAAACAATAATCAATTAAAAATGTTCTTAAATTCCTAAAGCAATTATCACAAATAGTACATATTCTCAGTATGCATAATGAGATGAGAATTACCACTGTGGTTTTCCTCCCCAAGTCCTGCAGTCCTAGCCTAAGAAAAATCACAATAAAGCATCTACAATACCCAACTTCTATTGCTCAAAACTGCCCCAAATCCTCAACAAAGCAAGTCTGCAGTCAAGAAAAGCCTAAGTAGATGTGAAAATTTAATACAGTATCCTAGACGAAATTCTAGACTATAAGGATATTAGGTAAAACCACCAAACACACAAACACACTCAGAATTAAACAGAATTCCTTGCGAGGTTCCACTTGAAGAGTTCACTGAAAAATCTAGCCACATTTCTAATACGAAAAAAGTAGTAGTAGCCAACTTGAAACTGTAATGAGAGTCCTGCTGGAATTCCACCAGAAAACGTCACCGAAACCAGGTAGGTAGCCTTTCAGGAAAGGAACTCCGCTGTGGAATTACAAGTGGCTTCAGCAACAGAGATGAAGGAAAGGAGTGTAGAAGAGTATGGCAAGGTAGAAACTCCAGCGGCAAGCTTTTACGGTATGGGGGGGGGGGGGGGCAGGAGTTTTAATATCCACTGAATTGAAAATAAGCAAATAAGAAAAAGGAAACCAGAGTCAGAGTTAGAACCTGGCATTGTTTCTCATACCACTCGAAATCTGGTTGGGGACAACTCTTCCAAAAGCACACTCCACCCATTGTGGACCAGCAGTCCGCTCCTAGCTAACTCTTGCTTAATCAAGCACACAGTCCCACCAGCCCACTGCCAGCTGTTAGCAAGCAGACCATTCCTTCATCTAGAAAAGCATTTTTTAGTAGTAAGGCAGACACCAATTTGGGGCCAAAGAGAGAGTACTGTGGGTAAGATAGCTGCCTTGCAACATGGCTAAATCATCAATCTCCTGCATTCCATATGGTATCCTCAGCCCCATCAGGAGTGATCCCTGAGCAGAGACAGGAGTAAAAGCCTGGCCATGGCCAAAAACAAATATCTAAAATGTGATTGAATAATAAATTTAGAAATTAGGAGGAAGGAAGCCAGGGATGTTAACACAACCGCACGGTGAATCCCTGAGTTCATTTACAGTCACAACAAGATAGTAAAATTAAGCCAAGGATAAACTAAGACAAATATAAAACAGAGAAAAGTCAAGGGGAACAAAGATGTGGCTCTGCAGTAAAACACTTGTAGTAGGAGACCCGGGACTTAATCCCTGGCAGTAGCCCAAAGGAAAATAGAGCACAGGGCCAGGAGTAAACCCTGTGCATACAAGGTGTTCTCTGAGAAACACTTTAACATTCACTTTTCTTTTTAAAAGGGGGTCCAGAGAAAAAGTATAGTAGTTAGGGCATTTGCCTTGCACATATCTGACCTGGGTTCAATCTGCAGCACCCCATATGGTCCCCTGGCACCACCAGGAGTGAATCCTGATCACAGACAGGTATGGCCCCCAATTAAATATATTTATAACTATATTATGGGGCTGAAGAAAACACATAGCTGAGCCATGGTCAATCCCTAGCACACAATATGGTTCCCTGAGCCCCACCAGTAATGATCCCTGAGCACAGAGCCAGGAATAAGGCCTGAGCACCGCTGGGTGTGGCACTAAAACAGCCCCCAAAAAACCATATTCTTCATGGCTTTCTGAAAAACTGCAGCAAATCTGCTCTAGCAACACAACCCAGGGAATATCAGAAAAACCACTAATAAAAACACAACCATTGTATTCCTTAATAATGTCTTATGCTACCATTTCAAATCAAGTAAACATTGTTTCACACCCTCTTGTGTCACCTTTTCTTTTACCCATACTCAAGAACTCTATCTGAACAATAGCTAACTTTAAGCTAATTTAAAATAAGCTAATTTTAAGAAGTTAAAATAAGCTAACTTTAATTTCTGCTCCAACCATACTAATGCCTCCTAACAATGTCACGTAGTTTACGTTCGTTCTTGAATTTAAACTGGTTTTTACTTCAATTTCTCAGTGTCTTAACAAGAAAAAAAAAAAGGTTGCTTAAACTGATTTTAAAGTTTAAGTGAAAATAGGACTTTAATATTTTATATCTAAATGTCACAAGTCAACAAAAAGAACTTTCAAATGGTCATGCAAGCTGGGTATGAGTGTTCTAAAAAGAGAGAGAGAGAGAGAATATAAAAAAATACCCAGTGTCATAAATATGCAGAACACCAAGAAAATACAGAAGCAATTACAGTTCAACAATAAACAAAGAGTGAGGACTGAGATCTGGGAAAGTAAATAAGTGAGGTAAGCCCTATATGGTAACACTTTCTACCTGGAAGTACAGTCTGTAACAGCAGTGCAGAACTGGAAGAGGTCCTGCTAAGAACAGACACAGAAAAGAGGCCAGAAACAAATGTGCTCAAAGAAGTGCATGCATACTCTGCAGGTGAGAGCTCTGGTTTGATTTCCTTGGCACTGCCAAGAGTGGTCCCTAAACACAACTAAATGTGGGTGTCACCTCCACTCCCCTCAAAAGAAAAAGACAGAATAATGGTTTGGGGGCACTGAGACAGCTAGAATGACAAAGAGAAAGAAGCACAACGAAAGACAGAACGCATAAATCTGCAGAAGTTTCCTTGAGTATTTAGTTGAATATAAAGGTGCACCTGTAAAACATGGGTCTACATTCCAAGCAAAGAATATCAACACAACACAAACATCAATGTTCTCATAAGGTCAGATCACTCAAGATTCAACTA
Source organism: Sorex araneus (assembly GCF_027595985.1). Lineage (NCBI taxonomy): Eukaryota > Metazoa > Chordata > Mammalia > Eulipotyphla > Soricidae > Sorex > Sorex araneus. The sequence goes on from NC_073306.1 coordinate 66,222,018, forward strand.
GCCAGAGACAAGATCTTTTACAAATGAGAAAACAGGAACCAGAAAAATAGTACAGAGGATAGGGCATTTGCCATACACCCGACTGACATAGGATCAATCCCTAGAATTCCATAGGGTCCCTTAAGTCCTACAGGAGTGATCCCTGAGCACGGAGCCAAGAGTAAAAGCCCTGGGCACAGGTGGGAGTGGTCCAAAAACAAAAATTAAAAAACAATTAAGAGAAAACAGAAAGGCCATGCCATAGATTAAGGATAGACTACACCTAGAATATAAGGGCTACTCTGGACTTCCATGAACAGAGCGAGACCGAAGTCTTAATAGAATCAAACTCATTATCAAGCCTGTCAGAATAATTCTCAACACGATTTAAAGAAAGAACAAAACTCAATTCTCAACACTAATTAAAGAACAAAATCCAGACAACATACTTACAAGTCCACCATACAAGGATTACTAAACATGTGGATGTTAGATCCTAATATAATACATAGAATTCTGTAAAAAGAGAGCCTTAAAAAAATCTTTCAGAGCTTTATAATCATTTTACAAAATTCCATATATATAATCAAGATTAAAGAGTAAATAGAAGCAGCTTACTGTAATACTATAAAAGAAACAGTAGTAAACACAACCCAATAAGGAAGGGGAAGATAGGACAGGAAGAGAAAGTAGAAAGGTCACAGACATTATTTCCCATTTATTACTTAACATTATACTATCTGATGATATGAGTCATCACAGAAGTATATATGGCACAGTCTGAGCAGTATGTAAAAATAGAACAGTTGAGCCTACTATAAAAAAATTGCTGAAACAAAATGAAACATAGCTTTTCCTATGACTAAAAGCTAAACTTCAATTAGTCTCAAAGAGTTATTTTAAATGGGGTTTATTACTATGAGTATTTACTACTATATATAAACAACTTTTTAATTCATAAATTAGATACATGGCTTCAAAACAAGATAGCAAGCAAACATATAATTAAAACTAACATTTCAGGGCTGGAGTGAGAGTATAGCGGGTAAGGTGCATCCCTTGCGTTAGTCAACTCAGGTTTGATCCCCAGCATCCTATACTGTTCCCCAACAATCTGTCACTGTCATTGACACCCCATTGCCCATTGATTTGCTCGAGCGGGCACCAGTAACATCTCCATTGTGAGACTTGTTGTTACTGTTTTTGGCATACTGAATACTCCACAGGTAGCTTGCCAGGCTCTGCCATGCAGGCTAGATACTCTTGGTAGCTTGCCAGGCTCTCCGAGAGGGGCAGAAGAATCAAACCCGGGTCAGCCGCGTGCAAGGCAAGCCCCTACCCGCTGTGCTATCACTCCAGCCCCAAGGAGTAATTTCGGAGTGCAGAGCCAAGAATAAGCCCTGAACATTGCAGGGTGTGCCCCATCATAACCCCTGCAAAAAAAAAAAAAAGAGAGAGAAAAAGAAAAAGCCTAAAATTCCATAAACTAGTGCCTTTCTATATAGAGAAAGAGAAATTCCTCATGGACTACGAAGAATCATCATATAATTCTAACAATTTATTATTCTGATTCAAATTTAAAGAGAACAAAAAGTGTTAACTACAAGGGAAAGTTGTGTTATTAAAAGGAAATACTATGACAGCAAAAGTGACATAAAAAATATCAAAAGGGTCAGAGGTAGTATAGCAGATAAGGTGTTTGCCTTGCATCCATGAACCCAGGTTCAATCCCTGGCCCTGAAAATTGTCCCCCCAAAATTGCCAGGAGTAACTTAAATAGAGAGCTGGAAATAAGCCCTGAGCACCACTGGGTATAGCCTCCCCCAGTCCCCTCTACCAAAAAAAAAATATTTTTAAGTGAGAAAATTTAAAAAGTCATAGAACACCGGAACATATAAAGCATATAAAAAGGGGTGTGTGCGTGTGTGTGTGTGTGTGTGTGTGTGTTGGAGGCTGGGTATGTGGGCCAGTGGTCAAGTGCCTTGCCTAACTGCAAAAGACCTAGGTTTGATCTTCAGAACTCACATATGTACACACAAACACAGCTTGCTCCTGGCTCTCTGCTCAGGGATCACTCCTGGCAATATTTAGGGGGCATATGCAGTGCTGTGGATAAAACCTGGGTGCCCTGCCCACTATACTATCTCTCTACTCCTCAAGGCCCACCACATTTTTAAAATACTTGTACAGAAAATCACTATTACTTATATTCACATTACTTGATAGAAAAGGTAAGAGTGGTCAAAGAGAAAATAAAATCACTGAATTATTTTTACTAGTCCAATGGTTTATTGGGCATGGGCATACAAAAACCTAATACTTAGGGAAGTTATCTCTCTCCAGAAATAATCTTTGTGCCAAATTGGCCTGGCTATTATTGAACAGCCTTTACCATTCGTTTAAAAGGAATACCAAGAATCAATTTTCCCTCATAATCACTTTTAACCTAACTGGAGTCTAACACTCAGGTTTTTGAGAAATTATCCAAATACTTTAAGTAAAGTGAAGCTATTAACTTTAATTTTGCAAGTTTGTACATAGAAATAAATATCTTCACAGTTACAAATTAATAATGCTTGTATCAATGAGTATTAGAATAGGGGATGTGGCCCAAGTGACTGAGCATGCCTTCAAGTATGAGGTTTTAAATTTGATCTCCTTCAACACTAAGTTCTCCCCCACCAAGCACTGCCAGAGGTGTCCCCCAAAAAGAAAACAAACAACATTCACTTAATACATAGAACAAGCTACTTACCTATAATATTTTTTAAACACATAAAGATAATTATGACTACAACTATAGATCTTAATAAAGATAGGCTAAAGGACTGTTTTAATTGAATATACAAAATCTATTTGAAGAGTTCTCAACCTAAAAACCTGAAGTAATAGAGACAAAGTAATAAAATTAAGACTGCGAATTAGAAGACAAAATTTCTAATTCCTTTTCTACCAGCAATTTCACTGTCACTGACATCCCGTTGCTCATCAATTTGTTCAAGAGGGCACCAGTAACATCTCTCAATTTAAGTACTTTATATATTCTAAAACCTAGGCCCAGGGAAACAGCTCATCAGACTGAGCACATGCTCGGCATAGAGACCCAGGTTCATGTTCAGTGCAAAATGGCTCCCCCAGTACTACTGGGTGTGGCCCAAACCTAAAACCCTCACTTTAATAGTTAGAATAACACAACTGCATAATGCCACTTGGGTCGTCTACATTCTAGAATCTGTGGGAATCACACGAGAAAGTAGATTAAAATATTTTGTAAATTATGAAGTGCATTTACTAATATCCAATTATTTTATCCAGGAAAACCACCCTAGCGCTTTTTCAGAAAAATCCAGCCCTAATCTAAATGTTTTCTGACCCACTGAAAGAAATCACTGGCAAACAGCAATGAATTACACCACAACTTTTCTTTATACAACTGCTGAATTCGATGGAGACATTAAAAGATTCATCATATGCTTAGATGAAATGGAAGAGAAACCATATTTAGTTTATTAATGTCCTCAGAAAAACTAAGTTTGAATCTATATTTTCTATAAAGAATACTTAGTATGACTGAATAATAAGATCTTTACCCTTAGAATATATGAGGGATACTCTTTAGATGAGCAATAACTAACAGTAAGTGCTAATAAGCAGTAACTATCAAAGTATACCATCTTCAAAATATTTGATTTTGGTTTTTGGGCCATACCCAGTGCTTAGGGCTTACTCCTGGCTCAAGGATTACGCCTGCTGGCACCTGGGGGATGGGAGGGAGGAGGGTGGAATCATATGTGGTGACAGAAATAGAAACCAAGACACTTACCTGCTGTACTAGCCTTCCAACCCTCTTCAAATGATATGGAATAAAGCAAAGAATAAAAAAGTGAATGCAACTTTTTGCCTAAAGTCACCCACTGATGTAGTAATTTAAGAAGTCCTTTTTTTCCTTTATTTTTGGCTTTTGGGCTACAACTGGCAATTCACAGAGGCTACTCCTGGTTCTGTGTTCGGAAATTACTCCTGGCAGTGTTCAGGCAACTATATGGAATGTTGGGAATGAACCCGGGCCATCCGTGTGCATGGCAAGTGCCTAAGCTGCCGTAACTATAGCTCCAGCCCAGAAGAATATAGTCTTAATAAAGCAACTATCATTCAAATTCCCAAGATTTACACATATACTAAGAATATCCACATAATTATACTTTTCTCATTCTTATAGGTTTAGGATTATAAAATATCACAATTTAAATTACCAATAAAGCTCTTACCAAAAAATATGATTTTGTAGAAAAATGTTTTCTACTATCAATAATCATTGAAGTCTAAAGAGAGCATTTCTTGAATATTTTATATTTTCTAAGACATATGTTCTGATTCCTTATATCTGTATACATATGTACAAAGATACACATCTATATATGCATATATATCTTCATTTTTTAAACATATATAATATTAACAGTAAGAACTCAATTCATCTCAAATTAAAAAAAAATTCACTTATGGATTTTTTGTTGTTGTTGTTTTTGGGCCACACCTGGTGATGCTCAGGGGTTACTTCTGGCTCTGAACTCAGGAATCACTCCTGGTGGTGCTGAGGGGAATATACATGATGGCAGGGATCAAACACAGGACTGCTGCATGCAAGGGAAGGTGCCATACCCATAAATTATTTTTAAAATTTTTTAATCTATCCCAAATGGACTTCATTTCAGGAAAATATTAAGAGTTTATATAGAAAGTAAAATTTTCAGATAAAATACCTCTATTAAATGTAGTATTAAAGTACTTCATAAATGAGAGAAAATATTCAGGAAAAAGACCTATGCTAAAGAGATCGTATCATAATATATAATTCTGAATTATTTGTATAATGCATGGTAAAAGAGAATATTATGTTTCATAACCAAGACTTAGTACAGTGATCTGCTACACACCAGGATCTGGCAACTGTCACATCAAAAATATAATTATTTCTCAAATCGGTCTCTATAATCTGTTACATTGATTCATATACCTATTGCATTTTAGTACAGATGACATATATACATATATCTATCTTCTATTGTTGCTGATCATGATATTTGTAAGCACTGTTAACAGTTTCTTTGGGGCCACACCAAAAGGTCTTTAGAGGACTAGATCTCTAAAGCCAAAGATCAAACTGGCGGGGCTGGAGTGATAGCACAGCGGGTAGGGCGTTTGCCTTGCACGCGGCCAACCCGGGTTCGAATCCCAGCATCCCATATGGTCCCCTGAGCACCGCCAGGGGTAATTCCTGAGTGCAGAGCCAGGAGTAACCCCTGTGCATCACCAGGTGTGACCCAAAAAGCAAAAAAAAAAAAAAAAAAAAAAGATCAAACTGGGATCAACTGCATTCAAAACCTGTCTTAAGGGGCTGGAGCGATGGCACAGGGTAGGGCATTTGCCTTGCATGCAGCCGATCCAGGTTCAATTCCCAGCATCCCATATGGTCCCCCGAGCACTGCCAGGAGTAATTCCTGAATGCATGAGCCAGGAGTAACCCCTGTGCATCGTGACCCAAAAAGCAAAAAAAAAAAAAACAAAAACCCTGTCTTAAATATGGTACTATTTCTCTGGCCCACAATTCATTTCTGTTACTGTCCAGAATACTTCAAAAGAAGTTAAGTAAAATGAACACTTAATTTGTTTTTATTTTTAAAACCTTGTGATTTAATCACAAAGATTGAGAGGTGAAAATACTTTAAGATAGTCTCCACCTTCTAATTTATAATCAAGGAATCCTCTCTAGGGCTGAAGAGAGAATACAGCAGGTCGAGGCACTTTCCTTGCACACAGCCAATCCCCGAGTTCAATCCCTGGCACTCCTGCACCTGCCAGCCAAAAGCAGAGCCAGGAGTAAGCCCTAGCAGAGTCAGACATGACCCAAAAACAAAAACAAAAGCAGAGAAAAGAAATAAAAATCAAAGGAAAAGTTCTCTCATATGTAAGCTACATTTGCCAATGAAACATACTAAGTACAATTTATAGTTAGCTATCATAGCAATACTTACTAAAGTCACGAAAGTAAAAGATGATGCATAAAGCATATTTTGAAGTTAAAAATTTCAATGGGTAATTAAATATACTAATGCAATAGTCTATCTGTTGTCGATTCTTTTTCTCCTTATCTGATCTCTAAGCACTCATTGTTCTATAATGTCTGGAAAGTACATCTTATAGAGCTCCGCTGCTATAAATCCAAGTTTATAGTTAACAATTAAAGATGTTTCCATTTTAAAAATGAACTCAATTAGTATGAAACTTGTTAAAAACAAAAGTACCACAAGTTGTCTCCACATATCAGTTCAGATGATTGAAAATACCAAAGCAGAAAACCATACTCATCGAAATAAGTAATAAGGTTGGTGTCCGTTTTGGGGACTGTTTTTTTAAGAGTTAAGAAAAGTCACTGCATTAAACCTAAAATTTTAGCTAAAGCATTCATCTTAGTCGCAATAAAAATTCTACAGACATTTTATGATACTAAAAACTTGGGGAATAATAAACAAAGCAGAATTCATGGTTACCATATTTACACATACTCTTTGTTGTGTTTCAGTGCCACATGATCTGATTCAAAGTAATAAACATCAGGATCTTCATCTTCCTCCTCTGTAATGTGCGGATTGGCACTCTCTTTGGCAGATGGCAAAAGTCCGATATTCAGTCTTGTCTCTGAGGATGGCTTGCTTAGTCCTTCACTCCCATCATTTTCAGAGTCACAACATACTCCTTTTTCTTTCTGAGAAAATTCATCAAGATTTGTGGGAGGCTCGCTTATATTATCACTAACAGTTGCATTTGTTTCATTGGAACTAAGATTATTCTCCTCAAACTGTCCATTTTCTCTGCAAGGAGAACTACTTTTAGTGGGACTACCTCTGGAAGGAGCTGCCCTTCGTGGTGAAGTTCTCAGAGTATAACGATGTTCTTGAGGTTCTGATAAAGACATCATCTGAGCTGAAACACAGTCCAGGACAGAAGATGGTTCTGCTTCTCCAGAGACCGGCATACTTTCAAGACTTGAGTCCAGGTTGTTATTGGTGTTTTCATTACACTGCTCTTTTGAGGCACTGCTATCTCCCACCACATCTACTTCCTCCTCAGAATCCCTTACAGATGACTGAATTTCAGAAATGGGACCTTTAGCTGGCTCAGTTGTCAGTTGATTAGCATGTTCCACAGGCAGGCAAGCAGTTACTACTTTGTGGTCCTCCAATTTGACCTGTACTTCTGAATCTGTGCAAAGCACGTTATGGTCTATGTAACTGTCCTCCTTCCTACTATCAAGGAACATTGACGCATGGGTTTCCGAATCCCCATTTTCAGCTACTGATTTTTCCTGCAACACATAGGAACCAGTGCTATTTTGTTTAGTGTTCCCATCAGGCTGACAGTCATCACAGTTTATAACAGCTGAATCACTGTCCTCAACACCATTGACGGCTAAATAGCCTGTGAGTTCTTCAACTACTGCAGAATTAAATGGCCCTTCCTCACTGGCATTCACCTTTTTAATTTCCCTTTTCTCACAATCATCCAGTATAAGACATCGACAAGCTCGTTTAGTCCCTTGAAAATCTGCATCATTGTCCACTACTGTACTCCTCTGTTCTACTAACTCCTTGTCTGATTTTATAGGTGAATCTTCTTCTGAACTGTTTGTTGCGTCAGATCTAAGGCAACGCTTAATTCTTTTTAAAACTGGTGAAACAGGTTCTGTTTGCCTTCTCTCACAATTTTCTACAGGCTGCCTTTCTATGTTATCCTTTTCTGAAGAAGAAAGTCCTCTTTTCCTAGGGCTTACCCATGATTCTCGAGTACTTTGCTGTTTTAAATCAGTAGTTCTCCCATTATTATTTCCTTTCTGAATTTGCACAGGCTCTGGTCTCTTCTTTGGTGATCTTGATCTTACTTGAGAATGAGAAGAGATTTCTTCAGGGTGAGCAATGCTACGATTTCTTAAAGTTCTACCACAAAAAGATTCATCCAAGCCGTTTAACCCCACTGTTGATCTTGTAACACGAGTAGATCGGGAAGCAGCCATACTATGGCAAGTCCCTACAATACGGTCATCATGATCCACTCATTGGGAAACCTTCAAAAATGTAAACAAAATAATGAGAAAAAGGTAATAGTTAATATATCTAAAACAAAAGTTGAATGCTATAAATTTTAATCCAAGTACAGCCTATTAATAAGTGACATGTAATTTCTTTTTCAGCATTTCCAAAAATGATACTATTAATGACTAAAATTTTTATAAGTTTTGATACTATACGCTTTAAGTACATTAACTAAGTCTTAAAAACAACTACTACAGGTACTATCATAACCTTTGTTTTACAAATGAAGTGACTGAGACACAGTTTATCTATCCCAAGCCACACAACCAAATTAAGTAGCAAGGCATGGGATACTTAACCCACTTCTCTGTGTCTGCCTCACAGATCCTAACACAAAAAGACCGCAGAAAAATGTTTCTCAAAGACAGGACTTAATCTTGGTGATTGAAATCTTGGATCTATCATAAAAATTATCCCAATGATTTCTCATGTTCTCTCAGAACACTCTTGGGAGGCAAAAAGACAACTTTTTAATTCACTCTTAATGTGAATTAAAATGAATTTCATTTTAACGAATACCATGAAAAGTCCTTTGATAGCAATCTAAATAACTTCTAAATTTTGTTTGCAATAAAATTTTTTAAAGTAAGCAGCTAGAGAGAAATCATAATCCTAGCTTATGCTGGCTAAGAGCAAAACAGAAGAAGCAGATCTTAGAAGTATAAAAATTAGAAAGTGAAAGGACACCTTCTAAGGAGCAGAAAAAACAGGACAGAAGCTCCCAAGCAAACACATTTACCTAGCGTAAAAACATATTTCTATCCTTTCCTTCTTTTAACTTCTATGTATATGTGCACACCACAGTTTTAATTCATGCTAGGATTAAACTTTTAAGGTGCATACTTGGTATTAAGACAGAAATTTGAGGGCCAGAAGGCCAGAGCAAAAGTATAGTAAGCAGGGTACTTGTCATGCATGCATCAGAACCTGGGTTCGATCCCTGGCATCCCACATGATCCCCACCAGCAGTGATCCATGAGCACAGAGAAGTCCTGAACTCTGCTGGATGACACCCCCCCCCAAAAAAAAGGAAAGAAAATTCTGAGGTTCAAAGCCATAGTACATTCGGTAGGGTGCATGCCTCACATCTGCTCGCTGCTAACCCTGGCATTATATATGGTGGAGACCATATATATGGTGGAGACCATAGTCTAGCACCACCAGGAGTGAATCCCTGAGCAGAACCAGAAGTCCTAAGAATCATCAAGTGTTGGAGGCTGGAGCGATAGCACAGTGGGTAGGGCATTTGCCTTGCACGCGGCCGACCTGGGTTCGAATCCCAGCATCCCATATGATCCCCTGAGCACCGCCAGGGGTAATTCCTGAGTGTAGAACCAGGAGTAACCCCTGTGCATCGCCGGGTGTGACCCAAAAAGCCAAAAAAAAAGAAAAGAATCATCAGGTGTACCTCTCCTCAAAAATAAATAAATAAAAAGGAAAGGAGGGGAGGGGAGGGGAGGGGAGGGAAGGGGTGGGAGGGGAGAGGAGAGGAGAGGAGAGGAGAGGAGAGGAGAGGAGAGGAGAGGAGAGGAGAGGAGAGGAGAGGAGAGGAGAGGAGAGGAGAGGAGAGGAGAGGAGAGGAGAGGAGAGGAGAGGAGAGGTGAGGAGAGGAGAGGTCTGAAGAAATCTTAAAACACAAACCTACTTGGGTAAACTAAGTGATTTATTGAGTGGTATTTCCCAAATGTTCTCCCATCAAGCAGAAAAAAGGAGGATTAATATTTTAAGTATCTATTCATTCCCCCCCAGCACAGATCCAGGTGTAAGCCCTGAGCAACGCCTAGTAAGCCCCCAAACCAGTAACAATGATAATAAACAATCTAGGGGCCAGGGAGTACAGCAGCTAAGGCAGTTCCCTTGCAGGCACCCAAACAAGGTTCAATCCCCAGCACCACATACTGTCACTTGTGGTACCACCAGAGGTGATCCCTGAACATAGAACCAGGAGTTAGGCGTGAGCACAGCTAGTGTAGGATGAACCCCCTCCCCAACAAAAATTTAACATTTTATTTAAATCTTGTAAGACTCATAAACCCTGCCTAGATTTAAAAAAAAAAACAAACAAACTTGTTTTTCAAAAAAACCTTTATTTGTTTTTCAAAAAGCATAAAACCAGAGCAATAGGGGCCAGAGCAACAGACAGCAGGTAGGGTATTTGCCTTGCACAGAGCTGACCTGGGTTCAATCCCTGACATCCCATATGGTCCCAGAGCAGTCAGGAGTAATTCCTTAGTGCAAAGCCAGAAGTAACCCCTGAATATCACCGGTATGACCCAAAAAAGCAAAAAACAAAAACAAAAGAACTGAAAAATATTAAAATTTGTTTCAAGCCAATGCCAATCCAAGGAGCTAAGCATGAGACCTGGGCTCCAGCACCATATGATCCCCTAAAAACCTCCAGGAGCACAGAGCCAGAAGTAACCCCTAACAACTCCAAAAATCAAAAGAAAAAAAATTTATTTGTTTAGTATAACTAGGAGCCCTCGATGTGAAGGTTACTAATTTAAAAATATTAGATACCTATGTAAATATGCAAAGAAAATATAATTTCTTGCACGTGAATTTTTTTAAATTTTGGGGCAACACCTGGCAGCATCCAGTTCTTGCCCAGCAAGGAAAAACCCTGATGGTCAAAGTGTGCACCAAGTCCATAGTCTTATCTCTGCTCCTAAACACAAACTTTTATAAGCTGTCATCATAAAATCTAAAGCAACTTTAATTATATTTATAATTCACACCTCAAAATAATACTTGCTATAGTAATATCTTACAAGCACAGAAAACAATGTTAACTTTTATGTTTTAAAACATGATGCCAGGACTACAGAGATAGCACAGTGGCTAAGGTTCTTGCTCTGCATGAGGCTGACCTAGATTCATTCCCAGGCACTCCAAATTGTCTCCCACGTCTTCCAGAAATAAGCCCTGAGGACTGCCAGGGGTAAGCCCTGATCATCACCAAAAACAAAAAGTTTAAAATAAAGTATAATGCTGGAAACATAATACAGAGGATAAGGCACTGACCGGCCTTGCACGCAGCACACCCGTTCTCACTCATGAGCACAGAGCCAAAAACAGCCCCTGAGTACCACCTGGTATGACTGCAAAACCAATAAAAATATTAAAATTAAAATAATATGCAATGCCAGTTAAGGGTATAAAAACTTCAAATGCTTCAAGTAACAGATATTCCAATCCTTCCCCTTCCACCCTAATTTGAACAAGAGTAAATTCTCTACCTTTTGTTATTCTTAATGTAATAAATTATTATTAGTACGGATGTGTACATTTATTTAAGGGCTGGAGCGATAGCACAGCGGTTGGGCATTCGCCTTTCACGCGGCCGACCCGAGTTCAATTCTTCCGCCCCTCTCAGAGAGCCTGGCAAGCTACCGAGAGTATCGAGCCCGAGCGGCAGAACCCGGCAAGCTACCCATGCGCATCCTATATGCCAAAAAAGTAACAAGTCTCTCAATGAGAGACGTTACTGGTGCCCGCTCGAATCGATGAGCAACGGATGACAGTGACAGTGACAGTGTACATTTATATCATTATAGACACGATATTTGAAAGTTCTTTACCACTCCAGTGATCAAAACTGACATAAAAGTTTGGCCTTTCTTGGGGGATGGGGAATGGGGTGGGGGGACAGAGCACTAGCACAGTGGGTAGGGTGTTTGCCTTGCACACAGCCTACCCAAATCCCGTGAGCATGCCAGGAGTAATTCCTGGGCTAAGAGCCAGGAGTAACCCCTAAGCACTGCCGGGTGTGGTCCCCAAATCAACACCCCTCCCCCCAAAAAAGTTAGGCCTTTCTTATTTCCTTATAAATTTTATTTCATTCAACAAGTACAGTGAAGTTTTAGAATTCTCAAATCCTTTGCTATTTTCTATTTAAAGGAAACCTGTTTCCTACCACAAACCTTTTGGTACCTTAAACTCATACCTCACAGCATAACCTAAAAACCAATACCATCTCCTATAAGGTCTGTCCAAAGCCTACCAAATTAGTCAAATTCCCAGGGCACTTTATATGCCTTTTAGATTTTGAGAACCATTACCTCAGACTACTTCAATCAAGCAAAGTTCTATTTAAAGTCTAAAGCTGCAATTTAGACCTATTCCAGTATACCTTTTAGTTCATTATTTGGTCCAAAAATACCATTTTGGCTCTGAAAGCACCCTATGGTAGCCTCTTTGGTGAAATATATTGTATGCACTTAAGAGTTAAAAATTGGTAGAAATTCTAAAGACTAAAATTAAAAGAAAGTTTAATGTCCTCTGATGCTTTTTTTCTGTTCTAGTGATTTTCTTCATTTTTTTTCTATTTCATATAGGCATACACAAAGGCACTATAATAAATTTATGCAAAATTCAGTTATCAAGAAGGGTTTTAAAACGTTGTAATTATCTCAAGCAACTCTCAAAATTATTCTTGCCATGAATAGCAAAATATTATAAACTTGGGCCAGAGAGATAGTACAGCAGCTAAGATGATTGCCTTGCATGTTGGGCAACCCAGGTTGGGTCCCAGACATCCCAGATAGTCCCCTGAGTACCACCAGGAGTGATGATTCCTAAGCACAGAGCCAAACGTAGACCCTGGGGCCCGCAGGGTGTGGCCCCAAACCAAAACAAAACAAAAAATATTATAAACTAAAGCAGCAACTGCCTCATTTTTGCTATAGTAACTAAAGTAACTCAATGGAGATGTTTGGAGGGCAAAATTAGAATCCCACTAAAAATTGTTGGGGAAATAAAACGAAATTCATAATTCTATTTACAAAAAATTGCAGAAAGATACCATGGCTAGTGAAAGAAATAGGAGGCCCATCAGTCTGGATATAGTATAGTAGGTAGGGGCTTGCCCTTGTGCAGTGGAACAGGACTCATCCCTGTCATCCCATGTGATCCCCCAGAATCTCAACAAGAGAGATCCTGGAGCACGGCAGGATATGGTTTAAAAAAAAAAAAAAAAACACAAAAAGCCACATGATGAAAACCCTACTCAACACCCAGCGGGACTAGAAATTCACACACTTGTTTTAGAAAGGATTTAGAATGTTCACATGGGCAAAAAGCCCATATCAATATGTAACTAAAATGAACTTTTCTCTACTACCCACCAATTAATAAACATGGAACTTTTTAGAACTGAAGAAAGAAAATGCAATTGATCATGAAAATTAATCAGACTCCCTAACTCTCTTCCATATCCATAAGTTCTCATTCTATTGCAGGATATAACTGAGAACAACAAAGCTTAATGCAAATCTATTCAGTCAGATAGATCTCAAATTCTACCTATAATTTTACAGATTGTAATTTTTATCTACCTTTTATCTAACCCCCAAATTCTCATCTACTTTTACCTCAAACCTAACTACAGAACTCTGAAACACTCTGAAATAGTATCAGGCATGATTCAGATCACAAATCTCCAGCTCCTATAATCCCATCTGCAGAATAAATCAGCAGGAACTGAAAGGGAAAATAAACATTAAGCTGAAAAGAACCACCAAATGAAACACTACTCCAACTATCAATTCTTCCCAAAGCAATGTCAAAAAAGACACCTCACAGACACTGCCTATATAACCTTTTGTTCCTACTATAATTACCAGAAAGGAATACTTTATTTTGGGAGCTGTACTAACGGTCTTCAATGTTCAAACAAACTATCTCTTACTGTAATATTTAACTTCACTAAGGAAGGATTCTTAAGAAAACAGTCATGCCTCCATGTAGACAAATAAAAGGAAGAGTCAAAGCAAGAACAATTGGCAAGAGTTAGTAACATGATCTTCCTATGTCTAGAACATAAACCTGGATTACTTATTAATGGTTCAGACTATGCATGTCATAAAACTCTTCTACGATATACATTTCTTTAGTTGTACCATTACCACTTCTTATCTAAGTCATAGAGCAGTGCTCCTCAACTGAGGGCTATATGGGGCCCCTGTAGGCCCCCATGATATTCCAAGGAAACCAGAGGTGAAAAATCATATAAATGGGGTCCACTGCATGAGACAAGGGGCCAATCATGGGAGGTGGGCCAAAGCACAGAAAGGAAACAAAGTCAGAAAGAAACCCAAGGTCAAAAACAGGCTGAGAAACACTCATATATAGAATCCATAAGATAATAATGTGAAACCTGAAACCATCTACACAACCCAGCCAAGTCTGAAAACTGTGTTTTTTATATAAGGAGTATTCTTCTTCTCCACTAAGAGAGGGGAAAAAGATAACAAAGAAAGAGTGAACTGAAAGGAAACACACTTAAAAGCCACAGGGAATCACAAATGGAGCTCAGGCGCAGAATGCAAAAGAAACAGAAGAGAAGTCAAGAAAGTTCATAATGCCGCAAATGAGAACGACGTAAGGTAATATGAAAACAGTATAAGGCTCTAAAGAAAACTTAATCACTTCACTGATTTCCATTAGCACAAAAATTTTTCATCCTTAATCTATATTAATAGCTCACTATTCCTACGAATACCCAGCTAACCCAGACAAGTTCCCATGTACAGAAGGCAATACAGAAAAATAACAAACCCCACACCTCGAGAAAAAGAAAAAAAAAATCAAACTGTAATCGTCTACACTACTACAAAACTAAATAACTTACCTGTATAACCAAAGATCTATCATTGTGGAAAACTTAGTTCTTTTCCTTATATTCTGAAGTAGTTGAAGCTATGATCTAGAACAGAGCTTAAGCATCAGGGTTTCAGAATCTCTGCTTCAGCCATGAAGAATACTAGAACTTCCTAAATTCCTTTCTTTAGAAAAAGTAAATAAAATAAAGAAGAAAATTACCTTATGCTATTAGAGTTAGCTTTTCCATAAAAAGATAACAGATATTAGAGTATTTGTTCACAGTTAACATCTTTGGTAATTCTTTTAACGCTGTAGTCTCGAAATGCTAAGAAATTGGAAAAAAAACTTCAGAACCCCACTGTATGACTGAAACCCAATCATGAACAGCTTCTTAACCATATATATCTCATGGTGATTCAATTAAAAAGGGGGGAAAATTTTCAGAAACCACTAAAAAAAGTTTCTTGCTAAAAAAAAAAAACTAAATATACTAAATAAACGTAATATTTAATTTGAGTAAATAAGTTTTTTTGAGCAAAAAAAAATATTTTGTGACCTCAAAACTGCTCATTAGGCTTTCTCATTCAGAATTTTTAATCTTACTCTTACACAATGGGGATCTTCCCAATTTTAGACTTATGCAAAACTGTAAACTGAACCACAAAATAGTGCAACCATGTACACCAATCAAATTGTCTATAAATCTACATGACAGAATTTTTTTTATGGGGTGGGCCACTCCCAACCATGGTTGGAACAGACCATGCAGTGCCAGGGATTGAATGTGAGGCCCCTGCAAGCAAAGCACACACTCCAGTCACTTGACTCATGTCCCTACATAAAACCTTGCTAGTTACTAAAATACGACAAAATTCTATTATTTTTCTATTTTTAACAAGGACAAAAACAGCAAGGATTTTAATATTCATTGGGACCAATTCATTATTTATAACAAATTAATTGCATTCCATTTCTTGGACAGTCTGAGTAGTTAGATTAATTTTTTACTCTACAACGTTATTATAATAAAATGTACACCTAGCTACTAAAGTAATTTTAACTATCCATCCATAAAGTAAGGAGGAACACCAGGAAAAAAATGTATTTTCATGATGGTAACTATCACTTTATTATATGTGTGTATTATGTATACATTATACGTATATATATATATATACGATGTTCTAAAACACTTTTTTCAGTGATAAGTTATCACTTAAAAGCTAATGCAATTTTCAAACTTCATAAACCTGAGTCACTAGTAAAAATAAATAAATAAATTATGTTTTTAACCAGTAATAGAGGAATAGGCTAATACTTACAAATGCAACTTCTCTCCACATCTGCCTTGTAAAAAGTACAAGGTAATAAATAGGTCTACATAAAACCACTCAGTAGTGCATCTAAAAAAGTTCTGGGGGCCAGGTCAGCGGTAGAGCACATTATTGAATGTACGAGAATTTGGAATCAATCCCTAACACCATTACCTCCAAATGTTATAAATTAATCTGAGGTGGGTTCAGAAAGAAAGCATAATATTACAAAAAGTATACTTTTGGGGGTCTGAGAGAAAGTACACTGGGTAAGGTGCTTGCCTTGCACACAGTCAAACTGGGTTCAATCTCCAGCACTATATACAGTCCCCCAAGCACTGCCAGAAGTAAAGGAGTAATTTTTGTATGCAGAGCCAGAAGTAACCCCTGTTCATTGCTGGGTGTGACCTCCCCCCCCCACACACACACACCTTAAAAAAAAAAAAGGAAGGAAGAAAAGAAGAAGAAGAAAGAAATGTCTCTAATGAGTTTACATGAATATATTCATTCTAGCACTATCACATTCCAGTCAGCCACATTACTACCCAATTTGGACAGGATCTGCTACAAAAATGGCATCTATTATGACATTTACCAGGCAAGAATATCTTAGTGTCATGAAAGAACTGACACAGTTGAGTTGTACTAATATAGAGAGAATCATACAGAAACGTTTCTTAAGAGCCTGATATAGCGAGAAAGAAATTTTACTCAATTATTTCTACTAACTAAAGCTCATCTGGGCTTAAATAAGATTACATTATTTTCTTACCTTTTAAAATGAGTTTCGCCTAGTATTTGATTCCCAAGCGTCTGCATTTATTTGTCATCACTGTTAATATCCATGTTATATTAAGACTTCAGATATTAATTATTTATAGGGTTGTACTAGAACAACTTGGTATCTGTGAAGGGAAACCACAATATAGTCACCACGAATATGTTATTGTTTATGGAGTTAAGGATAATACTAACATACACAGCACACTTCATTTCTAATAAATGTTGTTTGTTGTTGCCAGGCCACACCCAGCAGTGCTCAGGTGACCACAGGGAATGCTTGGGATCAAACCCACATCGGCCACATGCAATGCAAGCACTACTGATCCAGCTCTAAATTTTTTTATTTAGGTACTAAAATAAATATCTTCAACAGACTGGGATGATTTACTTACAAATTCTACAGGTATTCAGAAAAATATTTCAAACTTTTATTCTGAAGGGAAATTCTGAAGAAATGAGAATTCCTTTCCTGACTATAAATACAAATGTGCCCCATTTTCCATAAGTCTATGATTTATCAGACATTAATAGAAAAGTATTTCTTTGTGTGCTGTACAGTATTAGGGACTAAAAATGCCTAGAATGTTTAAGAATGCAGTAAAGGAGCTAAGGAGACTAAGTGCATAATTTTCATTCAGGAGGACCAGTTTGACCCCCACGCACTGCATGGTTCCTCAAACACTGGTAGTAGTGACCCCAAGAACCACCAAGTATGGCCCCAAAATAAATCAAAAATGAAGGCAGCAAAGTAAGATCATGACTTTGCCTCAAATGAGACTTTTAAGCATGTTATCTTTAAAATAGTATCATTTCCTTGATAAGGTTTATGCCTCTATGACTAACTTATCAGTTACTTTTCAAATAGAAAACAAACGTGACAAAAATAAAGATGCAGCTATACAAATAAACTCATTAAAAGCTTAGTGAAAAAACTCAGTTGTAGGGGCTGGAGCGATAGCACAGTGGGTAGGGCGTCTGCCTTGCACACAGCCGACCCGGGCTCGACTCCCAGCATTCCATATGGTCCCCTGAGCCCACCAGGGGTAATTCCTGAGTGCAGAGCCAGGAGTGACCCCTGTGCATCGCCAGGTGTGACCCAAAAAGAAAAAACAAACAAACAAAACAAAACAAAACAAAAAAACGGTTGAAACTAAACCACAAATGTGTGTGGGGCTGAGGGTAGGTTAAGACAGAGAAGAGACTGCTATGACAATAATAGCTGGGAATGATCACGCAGTACAAGATCCGAGGGTTAAAAATAGGTAAGGGATATTCTTGATAACCTTTCCATATCAATACTGCAAACCACAATGCCCAAAAGGGGGGAGGGGGAGGAGAAAGGGGAGAATGGGGGTGAGGGTAATGGGAGGGAACCTGGGGACACTGGTGCTGGATGACTGAAATCCAATCATGAACAGCTTTGTAATGCTCTATCCCAGGGATTCAATTAAAAAGTTTTTAAAAAATTAAATTAAAAAAAATTTTAAATAAGTAACAAGCTACAAAACAAAAAAAGTATTCATTCAAAAACATCGAAGAGGGGTAGAGCAATAGTACACCAGGTAGGGAGTTTGCCTTACATGCAGCTGACCAGGCTTTGATCCCCAGCATCACATATGGTCCCCAGAGCACCACCAGGAGTGATTCCTGGATGCAGAGCCAGGAGTAACCCCTAAGCATCGCCAGGTGTCACCCAGAGAGCAAAGAAATAGAAGAAAGAATGGCATTCTACAATTCACCATGGTATATACCATTTTGTATCAACAAAAGAGCAAAACTCTGCACAGAAGATGAAGTGAGGACTACACCTATTTAGAGGATAGATTTGTTATTGGTATTGTCAATCTGCCAGACCTCACTAAAACGTCTTGTAAACAATAAAATAAATAGTAATTAAAAACACTGGCACAGCGATAAGGCCCTTGTACGCAGCTGACCTAGATTTGTTCCTTCTAGCCCACCAAAACTGATCCCTAAATGCAGAGCCAGGAGTAAGCCCTATGCACACATACTATGGATCAAAATTTAAAAGAGAAAAATAACATTGGCACTAAAACTGGAGCACTAGCACAGCAGATAGGGCGTTTGCCTTGCACGCGGCCGACTCAGGTTCTTTCCTCTATCCCTCTCAGAGAGCACGGCAAGATACCAAGAGTATCCTGCCTGCACGGCAGAGCCCGGCAAGCTACTCATGGCGTATTCAATATGCCAAAAACAGTAACAAGTCTTACAATGGAGACATTACTGGTGCCTGCTCGAACAAATCAATGAACAACAGGAGGACAGTACTACAGTGCTACTAGAGGAAAGAGACAGTACAGCAGGTAGAGCATTTGCCTTCCAAGTGGCAAATCCAGGTTTGGTCCCTAGCACTCTATTTGATCCCCCAAGCCCTGCCAGAAGTGATTAAAAAAACAACAACAACATTTTTTTTAAGTTTTTATACTGTGTTCTAATCTTTAAACACAAGAACAAAATCTCTAATTTGTTTTCAAATGTTGATATTTTAATGCCATAAAAATTAGCATAGATGGGGCTGGAGTGATAGCACAGCGAGTAGGGCGCTTGCCTTGCACGTGGCCAACCTGGGTCGATCCCCGGCATCCCATATCCCCAAGCACTGCCAGGAGTAATTCCTGAGTGCAAAGCCAGGAGTAACCCTTGAGCATCGCTGGGTGTGACCCAAAAAGCAAAATAAATAAATATATAAAATCTTTAAAAAAATGAACACAGATCAAGCTAATCCTAAATTTTTAAAATGCCACAAATTTTTCTGTTCCAACAAATAAGTTAAACTACCTAAAACTCATATTCCTGACACGGCATTCCTCATTTCATTAAACATACTACATTTAAACATTCTGCAAGATGCTTTCTGAGCAGAAAACTACTTTGAATAATGATAAGCTATGATAGTTAACTTAGTAACTTATTCCAGAAATCTTTTTAATTAGCTATTTGAGGGGCCTCATTTCTGTTTTCACTCGGGGTGCCCCAGAGGGGACTAGATGAGAGCTCTCTCCACCCCAAGGGACCCAGCCCTGGCAGCCGACCTCCACAACCCAACCGCTGCCACACTCCAGGCTGCTTTATGCACACTCGGGCCCAGCTTCACGTATGAGTGAACATATTCCTAAAAGTGGCCACGGGACACATCATAAGATACTCTCTACTCATTTTCCATATTACCACACCATATTTGATTGGAGGCAAGAGGGACAACGCTGGCTGTTTTGCAAGATTCAAACAGAATGGCGTCAGAGAGGCACAGAGAAATTGCCGTGGTGGCAGCAGTTGGTGCAGTCGGAGCAGTGCAGTCGATGCCTGCCCCGACCGGGCTAAGTCGCAGCGCTGTTGGACATAGAGCCATGGCAGCAGTGCACGCAGTGGCTCATCCACTGTGGGTTGCTGTCAGCCAACCACCGGGTGACCTGGGACTCAGCGCAGGTGTCGACCTGGCACAGACCCTCTGCGATAGGGTCCTGCTCTACCAGCTGTTCAACAACCACCGGGCGCACTCCATCAACCTCAAGAAGATTAACCGAAGGCCGCAGATGTCCCAGGTGCTGCCCAGAGACACAGGCAGGTGCGTGTTTGTCAGTGTACAGATCATTACAACATGCCAGCCCACCAAAAGCTTACATTCGGTAGACTGGGAACACCTATAAAGGCAATTAGTTGCCACCCCAATAAACCTCTGTCCTTCTCAGAGAGCCTGGCAAGCTACTAAGAGTATCCCGCCCGCATGGTAGACCCTGGCAGCTACCCGAGGCGTACTTGATATGCCTAAAGCAGTAACAACAGTTCTCATTCCTCTGGTCCTGAAAGAGCCCCCAATACGCCATTGGGCTACACTAGCACGCAACAGGGATGAATGGAATTGTTATTGGCACCCCCTCGAGCAAACCAATGAACAACGGGATGACAGTGATACAGCTATTTCAGGGGGTTAGAGAGTGTAGCAGGCAGAGAGCTTGCCTTGAATGTGGCTGACCTTGGTTGGATCCCAGGCACCCCCCCATGGTCCCCCAAACACTGCCAGGATTAATTCCTGAGCACAGAGCCAGGAGTAAGTCCTAATAAACCCTGAGTACCACAGGGTATGGTCCAAACATAATCTCTCACACACACACACACACACACACACACGCACGCATACACACACACACACACACACACGCTGCTATTTTTTCTTTTATAAAGCATACAGAATGGAAAACAAACCGTTTAAAGTCTATTTCTAAGGCTGCCTTTAATTCTTGCTACAGACCTCTGCTTGTTTCCATGTACTAAAAAAAAAATCATTGACTATTCAAGAATATAAAAGCAAATCCAAAAACCAATCTGATTAAAAAGAAATACTTTTTTTAGTATCTGTAGTCTAACACTGGTACTACTGTGAAACAGACACATGACTCTTAGATTCATAACACATAGAAAATCACTTTAAAAGCCTACAGAAACTTTACTACAAAATGGCATCAGTTGTAGTGATGTAGCAAAGTTATAAAATACACACACATACAAGTATGCACGCGGAAGTCTAATCTGAAGTCTAATCTGTATGCAGTCTAAACTATGACACTAAACCAAAGTGATGACCCATTTTTAATAAATGGTAACACTGAAATTTTACTTTGTAAGAGAATTTCATAGCAAAGTTGAAGGTTGGGCTAAAGAAGTAGTACGATGGATAGGACATTTGCCTTGCATGCAGCTGGCCTGGGATCGATCCACAGCACTCCATATGATCCCCCAAGCACTGCTAGGAGTAATCCAGGTAATCAATCCTGTTCTCAATCCTAAATCCTGAGCAAAGCCAGATATGCCCATTCTCCAGCAAAAAAAAATTACAATATATTTATTTAGTACCAAATGCACCAGTTTGTTATAAGTAAAACTTTTCAATATATGTAATATATTTTTAAATAATTCTGAGAGAGCAGAAAAGCAGTTCAGTAATAGAATGTTAAGTCCTGGTTTTTATTCCTGGAATCAATCAATACAACAAAAGAGAGAATTCTAAGTCACTTGTGAAAAAAACACTAAATATGGTGGGAGAGATAGTTCAGGGACTAAGGCACAAAGTGCCCAGCCCCAGCTTGGATGATGGATAACACATATATGGTCCATTAAAGCAATGCCAGGAATCTCTGCCAAGCACTGAGCCAGGAGTGGCCCCTGAGTACCACTGGGTGTGTCCCTTCCCCCAATGAGAAAAAAAAAAAGAAGGTGACCATTAAATCCTCAAAGGAAATAGAATTATTTTCTAAATACTAATTTCTGAACCCTCAGCTAACTGATCGTGCCTTATTTCCAGTGCCCTTCTATCTTAGGTAAGCTATTTCAAGATGGCCTCTAGAGCCATGAGTGAGTTTCTCAGCCTTGCCGACCTTTCTTCTATGTGTTCACCAAAGGCTGCATTTGCTGACCACAGTATTCACACATTTTTTTGTAGTTGTGGTGCTCACTAGGGATCACCTCCCTTTTTGCAGTGCTTGTACACATGACTTCAGTATCGCTGGAAATCATTTGTGGTACTGGGGATCACTGACAGCAAAGTTCACTGCTATCAACTCAGAGGTTACTGATAGCTCAAACAGCAGAGCTACCAGGGCCACATGAGGGACAGTAAGAGTTGAACGCATGACCATATGCAGCAAGCCAGAGATTCAAAGTCCATGTTATTATTATTCCTCCTTCCTACATGCGCCCTAAGAACAAATGAAATTCTTTCATCTACCACCCAAACATTTCTTCCCATATACCAATATCCATCTAGTCATATATGTTTTGGTTGAGCAGGCAGCTTATCTTACTGATGTCACAGCACGAAAGTAAACAGTATATGATTTGCTTTCTATTTTTAGTTCAAAGTAAACTCTAGGGCTGGAGAGAGAAGTTCAAAGGGCTGAACTGTAGACTCTGCATGCCTTTTCCCCGGGTTTGATTCCTAGCACCGCATGATTCCCCAAAGCACCACCAGGAGAAATACCTGAGCACCAAGCCACACACTGCAGGCTGTGGCCCACAAAGAAAAAGCAAAAAGAAAAATCTGGGCCAGAGAGATAGTCCAACAGACAGGGCACTTAGCTAGAATGTGACCTACCTAGATCCCAGCATCTTGTATCGTCCCCAAAACCCTCTAGGAGTGACTTCTCAGTGCATAGCCAGAAGTAACCCCCCACCACAAGCATTTCTGTGTATGATCCAAAAACAGTAACAACAAAAATCTAACAAACTATACTTTTCAGTAAAAATTCATAGTCCTCCATTTTAGAAACAGAAAATTTCAGGCTGATTCTTGGAATATGAAAGGCCACCAAAATTATCATTGATGATTCATAGTGAAGCAAATTAAATCACTATCACTGTCATCCCGTTGTTCATCAATTTACTCAAGCGGGCGCCAGTAACGTCTCCATTAGTCGCAGCCCTGAGATTTTAGCAGCCTCTCCTTACTCATCTTTCCCAATGATTGGATGCTCTTTCAGGGTCAGGGGAATGAGACGTGTTATTGTTACCAGTTTTGGCATATCGAGTATGCCACCGGGAGCTTGCCAGGCTCTGCTGTGCAGGCAAGATACTCTCGGTAGTATCGCTGGGCTCTCCGAGAGGTATATATATTTCCCTCTATAATTTTATGGAAAATGGATAGGGAACGTCTTATTAAATTAAATACAAAAAAGAAAGTGAGCAGGGGAGGATGGTAGAAACAATGAGGGTTTTTGGATAGAAACTCAAAATACAGAATAAGATAGTATATAGCGGGTAAGACACTTATCTTGTACGTGGCTGACCCGGGTTCACCCCAGCATCCTATATGGTCCCCCAAGAAATGCCAGGAGTAATTCCTCAGTGCAGAGACAGGAGTAACCCCTGAGCACTGCTGGATGTGGTCCAAAATTCAAAAAAAACAAGAAACAAACAAAAAAAAGAAACTCAAAAACCATCAGTGCCCATATACCACAGTATCAAACATCTTACAAAGAATTTTCAAAGATTGGGACCAGAGAAACAGTAGAGTGAAGGGGGCACTTGCCTTGCAAGTAGCCGACCTAGGTTCAATCCCCACCATCCCATATGGTCCTTTAAGTACTACCAGAAGTAGAAGTGATTCCGAGTGCAGAAACAGGAGTTACTCCTGAGCATCACCAAGTATGGCCCAAAAACAAACAGGCAAGCAAAAAGAATTTTCAAAGACTGAACAAAACTCTCAAAAAAAAAAAAAAGAAACATAAAGAATGAAACTGTGTATTAAAGCTCCTGGGTCCCAACAAAACTGTCTCCAGTGAATTGATTAAAATATAAAAAGCATATTCTACATTCCATAACGCTAGATTTACTCTTTTTAAAAATGCCCTTATTATTAACTACTGCCATCCCTCTGGGGGGGGGAGGGCTGATAGAAGTGGAAAGGTTGTTTCTGTACATTTTTATGTCTCGTTTGTTTTGGGTTTTGGGGCCACACCTATAGGTTCTCAGGGCTTAATCCTAGCTCTGTGCTCAGGGATCACTCCTGGCAGGGCTCAGGGAACAATATGGTGTGCCAAGAATTGAGCTCAGGTTGGCTGCATGCAAGGCAAGTGTACTGTATCTCTGGCCCCTCTGGTTCTATCATTTTAAAAAAAAAAAATTTAAACAGAATATGCTGCCCGAGCCCGTGTGCTGCTTGCTCCTGCATGGCCGAGTACATGCATTGTCCAAGCACATGTCGCCCGCATCTCCCCTCTTGAGATGTGTACTTTTATGCTTTCCTATCTAATGCATGGATGTGTGTAGGGGCTCACTCCACCCATGGAGTGTTCTCCCTTGGGCGCATTACTCTCTTACTCTCCATTCTCTCCCATTTTCTCTTCCTCCTTCCCTTCAAAGATCCTCCAAATAAAATCTGTTTTGCTTAAAAAAAAAAGTATTGAATTGGTCTTCAATTTTTTTAACTTTCTTTCAATTAAATTAAATAGAGTAAGTTGGAACCACTAAGGTTGTAAGACACCAATAGTAAAACATTTGAAAACTCTGTATTAAAAAAGATTTATAAGGCTCACATTTCTAATATTTAATAATTCTATTTCAATTATATTAAAGGAATTCAAAGTTTAAAACATCAGTGAATATAAAACATGAATTAAGTTTGAAAGACTTTTATCTTTTTTCTTTTTTTCTTTTCTTTTTGGGTCACACCTGGCGATGCACAGGGGCCACTCCTGGCTCTGCACTCAGGAATTACCTCTGGCGGTGCTCAGGGGACCATATGGGATGCTGGGAATAGAACCTGGGTCAGCCACGTGCAAGGCAAATGCCCTACCCACTGTGCTATCGCTGCAGCCCCAAGCTTGAAAGACTTTTAAAATAATTTTCCTATACGCCACAAACTCATTAACCATTATCTTCCTCTGAATTTTAAAGCTCTATGATTGTTTATATGTAATTATTCTTCTCAAAATATTTTACTCAAGCCTATGCCAATTAATTTAGAGAGCAAAACAATGAATTTTTTGGTTCAGATTTAAAGAGTACTGGGCAGGGGCTGGAGCGATAGCACAGCGGGTAAGGCGTTTGTCTTGCACTCGGCCGACCCGGGTTCGATTCCCAGCATCCTATATGGTCCCCCGAGCACTGCGATGAGTAATTTCTGAGTGCAGAGCAAGGAGTAACCCCTGAGCATCGCCGGGTGTGACCCAAAAAAGCAAAAATAAATAAATAAATAAATAAATAAATAAAGAGTACTGGGCAGGGGCAGAGCCATAATACAGCAGGTAGGGCGTTTGTCTTATCTGGCAAATCCCCAGCATCTCACATGGTCCCCCAAGCACTGCCAGGAGTAATTCCTGAGTGCAGAGCCAGAAGCAACCCCTGTGCATTGCTGGGTGTGACCCAAAAAACAAAACAAACAAAAGGAGTACTAGGGAAAATTAAAGAAAAAAAACTTATGAACTGTATTAAAGTCTGGAAAACTGTTAAGATACTCATCAACAGCTGTATCTAACTCCATGATGAAAATAATATTCAAGCTGTAGACAAAATTCATAAATCCTAACTTATTTTCCTAATGGCTTACAAATCAAAATCAAATTTTCACAGATAACATCAGTAAAAACTTGTTTAGTTACAAATACAATCACTCCATGACTACTGCCTTTTAAAAATGGATTTTTAGGGGCTGGAGAGAGAGTCCAGTGGGTAGGGAGCTTGCCTTGCATACAACAGACTTGGATTCAATCCCCAGAGCCTGCCAGGAATATCACATGATTCCTGAGACAGAGCTAAGAGCTTTGGGCCACACACTGAGCATTACCAGGTGTGGCCCAAAAACAACAAAAATGGATTTTAAGTATACATAGAAATTAATTAACACGGGGCTGGAGCAATAGCACAGTGGGTAGGGTGTTTGCCTTGCATGTGGCTGACCCAAGTTCGATTCCCAGCATCCCATATGGTCCCCTGAGCACCACCAGGGGTGATTCCTGAGTGCAGAGCCAGGAGTAACCCCTGTGCATTGACAGGTGTGACCCAAAAAGAAAAAAAAAAAGAAATTAACAGTTTATTTGAAAATTGTCCATTTTAGGGCTGGAGCAATAGTACAACAGGTAGGGCGTTTGCCTTGCATGTGGCCAACCCAGGTTCAATTCCCAGCATCCCATATGGTCCCCTGAGCACTGCTAGGAGTAATTCCTGAGTGCAAAGCTAGGAATAACCCCTGAGCATCGCTGGGTGTGAACCAAAAAGAAAAAAAAAAAACACTTTCCATTTTACAAGAGTGGAGTGAAAAGTGAAGTGCAAGACACAAGGTATGAAGATTTCCATTATTTTTCCAAGTTCAAAAAACAGGATGCAGGGCCAGCAAAATAACTCGAAGGTCTGAGGACCCAAGTTTAGTCCCCAGTATTGCATTCCTTTCCACTTTTTACAACACTGCTGAAGTGTGGCATTGATGGTCCCCTCAGATTGCTGGACCAAAACAACACTGAGCATGGGCAGACCAAATACTTCTGTCATGGCCCCGAGAACGCCTCCCCCCACCCTATCCTGCCAACCGAATGCATTATTTAAAAAGAAAATATCAATATAGTTCTCCACAATTCTTCCAAACACAAGGCTATTTCTCTTTACTGATAGCCTTAAAAACTACATCTGGAGGTATCTAAGGATAGCTATTTTTTTCATTTCTTTTGTTTGAAGAAATGAAATGTTTCATTTCATTAAGTCTTTTGATTTTTTCCCTGGGGTCTAGTCACCAGTTTTGCAGTAAGCACCTTAAAACTAGAGAATAAAGATAATTTTATTACTCTTTCCAGAGGCAAAAATCTAGTCAGCCTGCCAACTCAAGTCAGACTCAAGAAGTCTATGCTTCGTAAACAACCATTAACTGTGCTTAATTATATATCAACAGAACATGTTTCTTTCTGTACAAGTTCTGACCTATTGAGCAAATTAAAGAAAGCTGGGAAGGTAGGCATAGAAGAAAACACATGAAAACTATAAAAAACACAAAACCTGGTCATTGAAACATTCTATAAACATGGACCAAAGGTGGTTCACTTATACAGTACAAATGCCCTCACACTTATTTGAAAGCCTTTTTTAAAAATTTATTTTCCTCCTTTTAAATTGGGAGGAGTCAACATCCAGTGATAATCAGTGATTACTCCTGCTTCTGACTTTAGGAATTACTCCTGTCAGTGCTTGGGGGACCATATGGGATGCCAGGGATCGAACCCGGGCCAGCCCTGTGTAAGGCAAGCACCCTACCCGCTGTAATTTGTCTCTCCAACTACAATAATTATTTCTTTAAAACTGGTTTTTTTTTCCTTTGGCCAGTTTTTCTGCTTGCTTCCATTAAAATATTAACTAAATCCTTGGTTTGGGACACAAAACAAAACAAAATAAACTTAGGACCAAGAGATATGGCTTAAGTAGGAGAACACGTGCCGTATTTAAGGCCCTGAATTCAATCCCCAGGCACCAAATGCCTCCAAAGGTAACAAAAATACAGCGGCAGGTCAAGGCAAAAAAAAAAAAAAAGTGGGTAGGGAGTTTGCCTTCATGCGGCCAACCCGGGTTCAATCTCTAGCATTGCATATGGTCTCCCAAGCACCATCAGGATTGATTCCTGAGTGCAGAGCCAAAAGAAGTCCTTAAACATCACTGGCTGTGCACTCCCTACCCCACCCCCACGCCACAAAAAAAAAAAAAACATACACAAAGTGGCAGCAGAACAATCTTAACTACTCTACGGATAATTCTGCTTTTTAAAAACAAAGAACTTGCTCATTATACCCTCACAAGTAGACAAGCTAGGCATTATGTTCATTTCCTATTTATGGCAAGCAATTCAAGAAATGCCTATAATCACAGAACTAAAGAAGCCAGAACTAGAACCTAGAAATAGAGGCTAGAAATCTATTGTAAACAGTAGACACTACTGTCTACAGTTTCTACTGTCTACAATAGATTTTGATCCCGAGAGCAAGATGTGGCTCTCTGCATTATGGCAATAATTTAACACATAAATAAAAAACTCCTTTGAGGCCGAAAAAATAATGCCTGAAAAAATAAATAACACATGGTCTTCGTTAATAATTCCTTCCAATGGCTTTCAACATTCAAGTTCTCCATAAGTTAAAAAATATAGATTTACTTGTATGAATAGTTTAATACTATGTATAAAAAATCCGTGAGAACAGTTCATAGGTAACCAAAAGCTAAGATACAGGAACAGATCTATTACTGTTTTCCACAGAATGTTTCTTGTTTAAAGAATGGTATCATGTAACAGAGGAAAATTCTGAAAAAATACTTCTCTGAAAGTCAGCTCAATCTCTGCTGTAAAGCTCTACCCTGGTCTTTGTTCATAAAGAGGGAAAGAATACCCGTCTATCTACAGAGATGTGAAGCCTGAACACAAAGCAGTGCATTGGGCTCTGATACTGAAAGTACCCAGTAGTGTATTTACGATTTTTCTCTCACAATAGAAAACTTCAAGAGACTTCAATGTGATTTAAGGACTTTTAAGTTCAAAACTATTTTTCCTCCCAGAACTACCTTTACCTTATTTTCAAAACTTTAACAATGATTTTATTTTTTTAAGCCAAACAGACTATGAACAAACATGACTACCTTACTTAAGGTGAAACTGCAGTACAGGGAGAAAAGGAGGGTTTTCAATAGATTACACTGAGCAATCACCTATCTATATGGAATAAAATGTTTTTGGAATACTAAATTACATGCCTTACACACAGGTCAATTCAAACAAACTGCACATCTGAATGTAAAAAGGTAAAAATAAATTTTTGAGGAAAAAGCAGGAGAACACAACTTGTTGGAGTACGCCAATTATTTGCTCAAGCAATTCACCAAAAAAAGCATTATTTGAAAAAACAGATCAGTTGGGATACATGATTATTTAGAATTTCTGTTCAGCAAGATACCATAAAGAAAATGCAATGGGGAGCTGGAGAGATAGTACAGCAGACACTTGCCTTGTATGAGGCTAACCCAAGTTCAATCCCTGGCACCCCATATGGTCTCTTGAACCCCATTTGAATTCCTGAGTGTAGAGTCAGGAGTATACCCTGAGCATTGCCAAGTATGGGGAGGGAGGAAGGAGGGAGAGAGGGAATGAAGGAGGGAACGAAGGAGGGAATGAAAGAGGAAGGAAGGGGAAAAGGAAGGAAGGAGGGAGAGAGGGAAGGAGGCAAGGAAGGAAGGAAGGAAGGAAGGAAGGAAGGAAGGAAGGAAGGAAGGAAGGAAGGAAGGAAGGAAGGAAGGAAGGAAGGAAGGAAGGAAGGAAGGAAGGAAGGAAGGAAAGAAGGAGGAAGGAAGGAAGGAAGGAAGGAAGGAAGGAAGGAAGGAAGGAAGGAAGGAAGGAAGGAAGGAAGGAAGGAAGGAAGGAAATGAAATGGGAATACACAAAGTGCATGGATAGTTCTTTTTAGAGTATATTTCAATCAAAAAGGAAAAAAATTTAACATTGCTATAAAGAAGTAAGAATTTTTTCTCTGGGCAAAGACTTGACCACACAATTAACTCACTTAAAAAGAAGATGACGTAAGAGTAATATAACACTTCATTCAAGTGTTGTTTTACAAAGCAAAGGAAGAAATTACCAGAATCAAGAGAAAATTTGTCATGTCATCACTCTTCCCTACTAAATTCTCTCGTCATTCTGTACTTTTATTTCTGTAATACCCTTCTCCCAATCAATGTTAATCAAAAGATAATATTTATCAACATGTTAGAAACAATATCTAATTTGAATGTTACAAATTAAATCTCACTTTATATCTAATCCACTTGAGGATTTTCCGTGGTTTGTTTTGTCTCAATCCAGTAAAGGGAGAGAAAGAAAAAAAAAACCTTATATAACTGCTCATTTTCCTAGAAAGTTTGCATTCATTTTATTAGACAATGCTATGTGAACTTCTATAAATTAAAGACTATAGATTCACATTTCAAACTTATCACACAAATACAGAAAATAGTATTTTATGTAACATGTGAGAGGATAAAACATTTGTGGTTCTGTAGCCACACACAAAGTAATTAAACTAGATACCACAAACAAAACTCTATGATGCTGGTCTCAATGGCATCTACAGGGAATGTGACTCCATGAAAAGGAAACAGAAGTAAAAATAAACAAATGAGACAACATAAAACTAAAAAGTTTCTGCACAGCAAAATAAACCATGATTAGAATAACAACCAAAAAAATCCCTACTAAATTAAAGTATCTTCATACCTTCTAATAAAAAGGCTAACATTTAAAAAAAAAAAAACATAAAACAGTAAAAGGGCTGGAGCAATAGTACAGTGGGTACAAGAAATACTACATTCACCTTGCATGCAGTCAACCCAGGTTCAATCGTTGGCACCACATCTGGACCTCAAGCCCTGCCAGGAGTGACCCCTGAGCATAAAACCATAAGGAAACCCTAACCACAGCCCGGGATAGTCCAAGAACAAAAAGAAAAAAGAAAAAATATCAAGCAGCTGAACTACCTTGTTCAGGCCACTGTTCTAATTATCCTCAAAATTCTTCAAACGGTATGTATGTATAGAAAAAGGTTTTTTGAAGGTCATCCTTGTGAGGTACACAAATCAAAATAACAAATGATTGAGCCATTTTCCAGCAACCTCCCAAAAAACTCTGTAATTGTCAATATCATCCTTGAAAAATGTTTCTCTTAAATTATCTTCTCTCTCTTCATTTACTTGTAAAATTATAAATAGACATGTGTATGAGAAAAAATTTCCTAGGCCTAAACACAATCGCCCACTTCATTTTAAGTTCTACTTACCAAGTCAACTGATTTGAGTAGACAGAAATTAAGAGACAATATACCAATATGTTTTGTAAAGTGGGTTTTTCAGGAGGGTCTCCTAAATATCGCTCAGGAGATCCTCAGGCCATGGACACCCCACTAGGTCTGAACTGTGCAAGGCTGGGTGATTTAATGCTATGCCAAGCAGTGTTGGGGACCAAAAAGGACCATGGATGGCAGCCTAGATTTGGTGGAGTTGGGGGGAAAACACATGCGGTGCCAGGGATCAAACTCGGGGTTCCACACATGCCAGGCACATGAACAAAACCTTGAGCTACCTTCTCAGTCCCTTTCCGTAGTTCCTTAAAAGGAAAAAGATAGGTGGCATCGAGATCATCATCATCTTCATCCCAGTGATCGTCAATTTTCTCGAGCGGTCTCAGTAATGTCTCCATTCATCCTAGCCCTGTGATTTTAGAAGCCTCTATTTACTCGTCTTTCCCAACAGTGCTGCATTGGAGGCTCTTTCAGGGTCAGGGGAATGAGACCCATCATTGTTACTGGTTTTGGCATATGAATACACCACAGCCACAGAGCTTGCCAGGCTTTCCCATGCAGGCAGGAAACTCTCAGTAGCTTGCCAGGTTATCCCAGAGGGAGAACTAGACTATAAGATGTAGCTCGGCCGCTCGATAATACAAAGGTATTAAGGCACTAGTCTTACATATGGCGAAACCTGGTTCACTCCCCAGTACTCGTTCTGGTCCCCAGAGCACAACCAAAAGTGATCCCTGAGCATTGAGCCAGAAGCAGCCCTTCAGCATTACTGGCTGTGACCGCTAAACCAAATAAAATAGAGGGAGAAAGAAGTAAAAAGAGGGGCCAGAGAGATACTACAGCAGGTAGGGTGTTTGCCTTAAAGGCAGTGAACCTGGGTTGATCCCCAGAATTCCATATGGACTCCCAAGCATCACCAGGAATAATTCCTGTGGACAGAGCCAGGAGTAACCTCTGAGCAATGCCAGGTGTGGCCTAAAAATGAAAGATTTAAAAGTAAACAGAGACTGGTAAAATAAAGTTTTTAAGTATGCTTTTACTAAACTGTACAACAATACCAAAGGACCTCTAACACACATCCACTAATTTTTAAAAATTATGTTGTAGGTAGGGCATCTACCTTGCACATGGGCAACCCAGGTTGATTCCTGGTCCCTCTCAGAGAGCCCGGCAAGCTAACGAGAGTATCCCGCCCGCACAGCAGACTCTGGCAAGCTACCCATGGCGTATTCAATATGCCAAAACATACTGGCAAGTAACATATTGGCAAATAACAAATCTCACAATGGAGACAGTACTGGTGCCCGCTCAAGCAAATCGATGAACAACGGGACGACAGTGCTACAACAGTGCTATGCTGAAGATAGAATGACAAACTGGCAAAAGAAATCTTGTCCACAGGAAAAGTTGGACAATTAAGTTTGTGGCAAAATATTGAAAGTTTACTTTTTAAAAAAATCACTGGATTTAGTGTGACAATAATAGCTGGGAATGATCGTGATAATGCTGGACAAGATCTGAGGGTTAAAAGTAGGTATGGAATATTCTTGATAACCTTCCAGCATCAATATTGTGAACCACAATGTCCAAAAGGGGGGGGTAGGGGGGAGAGAGCGAGAGCGAGAGAGCGAGAGCGAGAGAGAGAGAGAGAGAGAGAGAGAGAGAGAGAGAGAGAGAAGCACCTGCCATAGAGAAAGGCAGGCAGGCAGGCAGGGGTGGGGGTGGGAGGTGACAGGAGGGAACCTAGGGACACTGGTGCTGGGAAATGTACACTGGTGGAGAAATGGGTGTTGGAATGCTGTATGACTGAAATCCAATCATGAACAGCTTTGTAATGGTCTACCTCAAAGTGATTCAATTAAAAAAGTTTTTTTAAAAAATCACTGGATTTATACCTGGTACAGAGTATGTCCCCTACCACCACCAGGAATGATTCCTGAAGCCCAGAGCCAGGAGAAAGCCCTGAACCACTGGGTGAGGCCCAAACCTCTCCCACAAAAAGACAAAGATAGATCACTGGTTTGTATACTTTAAACAATCAGAATGGGGGCCAGAACACTGCAGGTAGGGCAGGCAGGGCATCTTACACACAGCCCATCCCTGTCATCCCATGTCTCCCCTTAAACTCGCCAGAAGTGATCACTAAGCTCAGAGTCTGAAGTAAGCCCCCAAGTAAGCCTCCAAGCCACTAGGTGTTGCCCAAAACCAAATCAAAGCAAAAAAAATAATAATAACACTCAAAAATTATATGACTTAATCCTACCTCAAAACTATGGAATTGAATGATCAGAATGTTCCTTATATTAAGTCCCTCCAACTAACACTATTTAGATCTATTATTTTGCAAATAAACAATGTCTTACTTTAAATTAATCCCTGTCTCATCTGACCACATTTGGTCCCTCTAAGTAAGAACTACATTGTGAGGGCTGAAGAGTGTACAAGGTTTATTAAGACTGCTTGCAGTCAACAGACTCCAGTTCAATTCAGGGCACTACACTCAGTATTCAAGCACTGCCAGGAACAACCCTTTAGCACAAAAAAAGGAGTAGCTTTTGAGCACCACTGCTTGTGGCCCAAACCTCCTCCCCCAAAAAATACCCCATTGTGCTTCTCTTTTAATAACACAGGGGTCAGAACCACAGTACAGACGGGAGGGCATTGTCTTATATGTAACTGACCCACATTCAATCTCCAGCACCACATATGATCCTCCAAGTCCCCTCAGAAGTGACTCCTTAGCACAGAGTCAAGAGTAAGTCCTGAACATCACTTTGTAAGAGTGAAAAAGAAATGGTGGGCTACAGAAATGGTACAGCAAGTAGGACACTTGCCTTGTACATGTGGTCAATCCTGGTTCAATTCCCCAAGTCCCATTCCTGAGCACAAAGTCAAGAGTAAGTCCTAAACACAACCGAGTTTGGTCCTCCTCCAAAAAATTGGGAGTGGTGTGTAGGGATCTTTCCTGGTGGTGTACAGGGAGATCCCACAAGGGATGACACCAAGGGTCAAACTGAGGGTCAGCTAAGTGCAAAGCAAGCACCTTACACTATCTCTCCAGTCCTACTGTGAGTAAAATTTTATATCAAACACTAACCAATAAGAGCTGCTTAATTAAAATCGTATATGAATGTATAAAGTGTATATATGTATATAAAATAATAAGTTTTACATACTCATTATATGAAGTCGCCTGGAGCACATGCTTTGCATGTTGGGGGCCCAAGTTCAATCCCTAGCATGACAGTCCCAAAAGTCCCGAGCCATAAGTAGTTTCTGAGCATCTCCAAGTAGTAGTTTCTTTTTTCTTTCTTTCTTTTTTTTTTTTTTTTTTTGCTTTTTGGGTCACACCTGGCGATGCACAGGGGCCACTCCTGGCTCTGCACTCAGGAATTACCCCTGGCGGTGCTCAGGGTACCATATGGGGTGCTGGGAATCAAACCTGGGCCGACCAAGTGCAAGGCAAACGCCCCCTACCCGCTGTGCTATTGCTCCAGCCGACCAAGTAGTAGTTTCTTATGCCACCCCATTTATATGCAGAAACACTGTAACAATTTTTTTAATTAAAACAGTCATGGAAGGAGAAAAAAAATTCCAAGGGATAACTTCTGGTATGGGAGTTTCACATATCAATTAAAGCCAGACTCAAAGGGAATACTAACTAGGTCAGACTCTTAACTAATTCTCTAATTTTAGTAGTTTTATTCATTAATAACAAATATACAATCTATACTGATTCCAGAATAGCTTAAGCCTAAATTAGGACTTTTTTCTAAAAAGGGAAAGTGGCTGAAGCAATGATGTAGAGAGAGCATAGGTTCAATCCCAGGAGAATGCTAGGAGCAGCACTCCACCCCCACCGCCACATCCTCTCCTCCTAATACACACTTGGGATGGGAGTAGTTCCTGAGCACCCAGGTGTGGCTCCGAAACAAAAATAAGTAACAGAAGATACCACAAGCTGCAGGGTGTCTCTGGCAAAAATTACAACGGAAAACACTGCTTCAAAGGAATTCAAAGAATGAAAATAAAGCTGCCAAGTCAAAGGATAAAAGTCCAAAAAGCCATTAGCAGTCAGGAATACTGTAACAGAGATTTCCAAACAAACTGTAAAGGGAGGGAGGATGAGGGTATAAGGGGGGAGTAAGTACCATTTGCATGCCATCAAAGACAGAAATCAAAAGCATCCTGTGTGCACAAGTAACATTAAAATGCAGAGTCAGAGTCTATACACAGTCTGAAAGCAAAGGCGGCTTTTCTTCTGGTGCCCACTTCTAACAATCCCCAAAATTATCAACGTCATGAGAAAAATATTCAAAGTGCTAATATGTCCAAAGATAGAGTTCTAGGATTTCTCAGGTTATTCATATTGAAACAGGATAAAGATGTGATACAATTTGTAACAAAAATTAAAATACAAAAAGAAATAAAATTACTCCGATACTAGATATCCAAATACTTTCCCACTGGGGTTGAGGATAATGACCAGAGAATTTGTGAAGTTTTGATAATATTCTGTTTCTTGGTATAGATTACACAGGTATGTTTACATTATGAAAATTTCCTTGAACTGTACTACACACGAGAATCTTATGTATTATACTTTCATAACATTTACATCTCTTAAAACAGGGGTAAGAACATTGGAGCACCACAACAAGTCCACAACAAACATTTTTATTTACTGGAGGCAGTTTACATTGGGAATTACAGATCTGCAAGCCCGGAGAGAACATACAGTGGGCAAAGAGCTTTGCTTTGCGTGCAGTGACAACCAGGCTCAATCCCCAGCACCATACATGGTCCCCCAATCCAAGAGTGATCTCTGAATAGAGTCAGGAGTAAGCCTTGAGCATCACAGAGCGTGGCACAAAAACCAAACAAACAGCAAGAAAAATAATTACAGGTATTGGGTTGGTAATTCTAGCCACAGCAACACACACACACACACACACACACACACACACACACACACACACACACACACACACACACACACACGGAGCAGGGGGAAGCTGTACTATCGTTCTGGCTCCTTTTAAGCTTTTTTGAAAGGAAAGAAAAAGAGCTGTTATAATCTAAAGTGAAATACAGTATGTCATAAAGGAAAGATAATACCACCACAAATATTTAATATGCTCTCCATTGTATGAATGCCCTCACTGATGCTCACCTAGAACTTCCTAAAATTAAATATCAGAAAATACACTACAATGTAGTCCCCTTAATAGTTGAAGGTAATGATTCCATTACTTAAATCATAGAACAGAAAATAAGCATTTTTTCATTAAGTAACGGCATATGATGTCAAGTTGTTTATTACAGTTAAAGTAGAACTATCTTTAGCACACGTTATTGATCTTCTGAGTTTAATCTTCTAATTACACAACATATATCAAAGCAGTTTTCTTTTTATAGTCTCTACTACCATTTTGTTTCAGTGCAGCGACTGAAACCTAACACGAGTCACCGAACCACATCCCCAACCTTCTACAGTGATACTTTATTCTATGGGGAGGGGGGAGAGTTGGGCCACACTCAGTTGTGGTCAGGGCTTATTCCTGGCTCTGCATTCAGGATCACTCTTAGCAGGGCTCTAGGGCCTAACCCAGGTCAGTCGCATAGAAGGCAAGCTCCTTCCCTGCTATAGTACCTCTCCAGTCCCTACAACTTACACTTTTTGTTTTGTTTTGGGGCCACACCCTACCTCTGCATTCAAGAATCACTCCTGGCTGTGCTCAGGAGGCCAAATCAGATGACAGGGTAGGCCAACACACAAGGCAAATGCCTTACCAGCTGTACCATCTCTCCAGCCCAACTTACACTCTTAAGTAGTTTCACACATTGTCCACTCAAGAAAGGAGAAATTCACTCAATTATATAAATTCTAGAGTAAAGAAAAATATATTTAAAATGTTATCAAAGAAATTATATTGGGTCCAGGGAGATAGTACAACAGGTAAGCCTTGCACTTAGCTGACTTGGTTTCGATCCATGGCATTCCACATGGTCCCAGAGCATCACCAGGACTGATTCCTAAATCCACAGCCAAGAGTAACCCCTGAGCACTGCAGGGTATAACCCAAAAGCAAATCAAAATAACTATAAGTTTTACACAAAATTAATTTTATTATCAAAAATTTATTAGAGTACACAGTTTCAAAAATTTACAAGAAACCAGTGCAGAAAATAAAAAAACGCATACAAGAATCAAGACATATTTTTAAGTTTAGGATAAAAACAAACAATATAAAATACAGACATTTAAAA
Source organism: Sorex araneus (assembly GCF_027595985.1). Classification (NCBI taxonomy): domain Eukaryota; kingdom Metazoa; phylum Chordata; class Mammalia; order Eulipotyphla; family Soricidae; genus Sorex; species Sorex araneus. Next base: position 66,259,443 of record NC_073306.1, read on the forward strand.
GTAAAAATGAGGGCTAGAGTGATAGTACCATCGGGAGGGCATTTGCCTTGCACACGGCCTACCGGGGTTTAATCCCCACCATCCCACATGTCCCCTGAGCACCACCAGGAGTAATTCCTGAGTGCAGAGCTAGAAGCAGCCCCTTAGCTTTCCTGGGTGTGACCCCAAAAGCCAAAATAAACAAGTAAAAATGGCACCAGAGAGAATATAGTAGGTACAATGCTTGCCTGGCTAGCAGCCAACTTTGGTTCAACCTCTGGCACCCCACTTGATCTCTTGACTTCTACCAGGAGTGATTCCTAAACACAGAGCCACACGTAAACCCTGAGCACCACCAGGTGTGACCCCCCAAAACAAAACAAAAAAATAAAAAATAAAAATGAACCACAAATGGAAATATTATTTAATAATGGTAGGCAAGTGCCAATTTGGAGAATATTAATATTCAAGTTTTACAACAATATTAGTTCAGATAGTTATTTGAATCTAACTTAGAGAAACTAAAATGTTAAACCAGTATTTTAACTGTACATGTGGAAAAAATTTCATAAATCAGCAAAACAAAATTAGATGAAAAGAGGTGGTATTAATTTGAAAACTTAACATTTCACAAAATAAAAATTCTCAGGCTGAAGTGTAAGGATCTTGCCTAGGACACACCCAACTGGGTTTGGATCCTTGGCATCCATATGGTCTCCCAATTACCACAAGAGTAATTCCTGACTGCAGGCCAGGAGTGACCCTGACCACCTCTGGCTATGACCCCAAAACAAAAACAAAAGGAAATACAAATATTTAGCATAAGGTAATCTTTTACCACAGTAATAATTTAAAAATAAAGTGACATAATATAACTTGAGACCCTACTACATTTTTTAATATTTAATGTTAAAATAGAAAACAGCTGCTGCTCTACATGGAATATAAATGAAACCCTTGATCAATGCGATAGGGTTTATCAGCCTCAGTCTAAAATATAGCCCCCTCAACACCTTTGGGTCCAGTATTTCCACAAGTGGTCCCAACATCCCCTGAGAACTGCTTGAGGGGCACCCCCAACCCCAAATTAATATAGTTACATGAATTTCCAAGATTCCAAATTCTCAAGTTAGCCCCAAAGATCAATTAAACACCAAATGCACACACTTTATACCTAATTCAAATGGTATTTACCATTACTCCACCAAAGGGAGTATAATGTTCAAATTAACATATTAAAGAGACTCTGAAGACCCAAAAACAGTTTTTCCATCATTTTCACCACTTCACCATAGACTTATGGTGTGTTAAGGATGGAGGCTTTATATTTACTAATTCATGAATATAAATTTTATTTCTTTCCTCCTTATAAGTGTCCAAAAGAGATTACAGGCAAATACTTGATCAGAAATCATCCCTGAAGTGATCCCTGAGTGCAGAACCAAGAGAAAGCCTTGAGCACTGCCGGGTGTGGCCCAAAATCCCTCAAATAAAGCCATCATTGTACATGGTCGATACCACCCCATAAATGCTATTCCCTTGGAAATTAATGATTATAGGCCTGTAGAGAATGACTATGCAAAAGCACTAAAATCACTATATTTCCACCTACTATATTCTTCATTTTCTCTTGAAAGATAACATTCTAGATGTCAGTGTGCTAACTTCAATAAACCTGTAGGTCAATGTTTCTTTCCTTTTCCAACTGTGACACACTTCTGACCTTTTTTCTTTCATGCCCCTCCTATCAGCTGGCCCCTATTTCTGCAATTTTCACCTGCAGCCTGACTGGAATATTCAGGAATCCCATAGGTGCCATATGACCACCCCTAATTGGGAGACACTGTTGTAGTAGATAATAATCTATGGACTAAACTCTTAGATAGCCAACTCCAATAGGGCTGCAAAGCTCAAGGTTATTTACTCCAAGTGATGGTCCTTGAATAAAGGCTATAATCTTGGTTTATCCAATACATTTATTTTGAAGTCTCAGAAAGCCTACTGTTTCAAACGACTAAGAACATGAAGACTGAAAAAAATACTTGTTGAATTCCTGTCTCTAAATTGCAAATACTGGAATACAAAAAAAGTTCCAATAATAGTAACTGAAGTTTAATAGTCGTATCAGGAAAAGTAACTCAACTCACTTGTCTATAAGAAGACAAAAAAATTGGCTATCACTGTCACTGTCATCCCACTGCTCATCGATTTGCTCGAGCAAGCACTAGTAACGTCTCCATCGTGAGCCTTGTTACTGTTTTTGACATATCAAATACGCCACGGGTAGCTTGCCAGGCTCTGCCATGCGGACTAGATACTCTTGGTAGCTTGTTGGGCTCTCCAAGAGGGTCGGAGGAATCAAACCCCGGTGGGCCGTGTGCAAGGCAAATGCCCTACCCACTGTACTATTGCTCCAGCGCAAAACTGGCTAACCAAATGGAAAAGTACAGATGAAATGGAAAGTCACAATAAAGGCTATAAAGAGGACAAATGATACAAGGACAGCAAATATAAATAAAATAAAGTCTGGAGCCAGGGAGATAGCTCAAAGGCTCTAGCAACATGCCTTGCATGCATGAGATCTAGACTTTTATTTCCAGCAATACACGGTCCTTTTGAGCACTGGAAAGTGTGGTTCAAAAACAAAACCAAGGGGCTGGAGCGATAGCACAGCGGGTAGGGCGTTTGCCTTGCACGCGGCCGACCCGGGTTTGAATCCCAGCATCCCATATGGTCCCCTGAGCACGGCCAGGGGTGATTCCTGAGTGCAGAGCCAGGAGTAACCCCTGTGCATCGCCAGGTGTGACCCAAAAAGCAAAAAAAAAAAAAAAAACCAAAAGAATTAAGTCCATGCTTCCATATTTTCAAAGGTTTTGGACAGCTTTTTGGTTTATGTGTTTTTTAATAAAATTGGCTTTTTTAAACGCCTGCAATATCAAGTAATTACCTATAATATAGTATCTTTTCTCTAAGTACTTTTTTTTATTAAAGAAGTGACACAAAATTACTGATAGTTGGGTTTTTAGTTGGGTTTTTAAGCATATAAAATCTCAATGCCAGGGGCTGAAGCGATAGTACAAAGGGTAGGGCGTTTGCCTTGCACGCAGCAGACCCAGGTTCGATCCCCAACATCCTATATGGTTCCCCCAGCACCGCCAGGAGTAACTGCTGAATGCTAAGCCAGGAGTAAACCCTGAGCATTGCTGGGTGTGGCCCAAAGAGAAAAAAAAAATTCAAAGCCAATCCTACCACCATCAGCTCCCCTCCGCCATGTTCCTATGCTCCATTCCCTACTCCCAACCCCCATCCCCCAACACATACACACCTGCCTCCCACCTTGAATGGTATACTACAAAGTTTGTTGGTTGCAGCTTAGAACCCAAGTTTTCAGCATTGTTGAGTCTGTGTTTTGAATACATAGCTGTATTATTCTCTCACGTCACCAGTATAACCTAAACCAAGATCCCTGTTCACCTATCACTTCCCTTTCTCATCCTCTACCATTCCCCCACTTAAATTTCTTTCCTTCTTTGTCCTCCCGTCCCTAAATCCTGAGGTCTGAGGTGATCTAGGCATATCCCTTTTACTGCATTTCATTTCCTTACCCAATTATTGCATTGTATAGCAGATTAAGAAAAAAGATATTATACAGACCTTAAGAAAAAAGATAAAGGGCTAGAGAGTTAGAATAAGGGGTAGGACACTTGCCTTGCACGCCAACAGACCCAGGTTCTATCCTTTGCACCCTATATGGTCCCAAGCACTGCCAGGACTAATTCTTAAGTGCAGAGCCAAGAGTTACCCCTGAGCATCGCTGGGTATGTCACAAAAACCAAACTAATAATAATAATAATAATAACAGACTGTATATTATACAGACCATCAGAAAAAAAAAATCTAAGTGTCAGACCAAAAATACAGCATGTAAGCTATTTGCCATGATTGCAGCCAACCCGGGTTTGATCCCCAACATGGTAATCCAGTAGTGATTCCTCAGTGCAGCGACAGGCGTAACCCTTATGCACTGCTAAGTGTAACCCCCAAACAAAAAACAAACAGAAAAATCCAGGGCCCAGGATTTTTTCAGCAGTAGAACATGTGCTAGGCATGTATAAAGACTTGGGAATCTAACCCTGGCAGCACACACACACAAAATCCAAGTGAAAATAGGACAGTCATTAATTACGACTGTTAATCCCACGAGTTCAATTCACCAGTGCGGTGCTTGGGGCTTACTCCTGGCTCTCTGCTCACTGCTGGGATCACTGCGGGCAGGGCTCGAGAGCCATGTGAGATGCCGAGGATCGAACCTGGGCAGGCTGCATGTAAGCACCCTTCCCTCCGTGCATCGCTCCGGTCCTGTGCCTTAAACACCCAACCGTAGACAATCGTTCTATAAACAGCAAAGACTGAAACTTCAGTCGTACGGCACCGGCCGGAACCCGCTCCCCTGACAGGCACCAAAGGTGAAAGGAACCGATTTTATTCCGACATCAGGTACGGTCAGACACGTGAGGTACCTCCTAACACCGGCCAGACGTGCACTGTAAATACCGAGTTGGAGTCAAGTTACCGAGGACCCAGTAAACGGGAGTCAGCGGTGCCCCGAGAGAACTCAAAGGTGTCCCTCGGAAGGGGGCAGTGGAGAGAGGTCCCGCAACAGACAGCAGCGGCAGAGCTAAAAGGTCGGGAATTCCTCAGAAAAAACGGCGTCGGGGAGGGGGGAGGGGCCGAGGGGGGGAAACTGACAGAACGTTTCCAAGAGCCTATCCGCTGCGAGCGTCACGGCGGCGCGCGGTAGGCTCCGCACCGGCGGTGTGTGGGAAGGGGGTGGAACTAGGGCTGCGCGGGAGCAGGAACCCCGGCGGAGGGGCTGCAAACGCTTCTGCAGGTGGTGGGGCGCCGGCAGGGGGGGTGGGGAGGAGGCGCGTGTCGCGTCCACCGGGTCAGCGTACTCCCTTCACCAACAAGAGGAAGCCGACACAGCAGTCTCCCGGCAACGAGAGGCGCTCGCCCCCGGCCCGGCCCTCACAACTTGCCTGGTAGGAAGAGTAGCGGGTTCCAGATTCCCGGAACCCAGGGCTCCGCCATCCAGGACAACTGCTCTGCCAACAAGGTCCCGCGAGAATTAAGAGATCTCGCGATACAAACACACACACACACCACACATAGGCATCTCGCGAGTTTCCTCTGGAGCCAACATGGCGGCACGGAGGAGTTACAGTAATTTGGAACTTTTTAAAAACAAAAAAACAAAAAATACTTTATTCACAAGACCGGAGAACGTGTCAAGGAAGAAGAAGTCTCTTCCGCCATACACTCCTCATCCTTCCCCTTCCCCCCCCCATGGCATAGAAGAAAGGCAGCAAACAGCCCTACCATCGCTTGATGACCACGATTAGACTGCACCGACACAACACCTCTCGCCTCAGACACCCTCTCGGCGTGTCACGTGGAGACAGGGGCTCGGCGTGCCCGTCACGTGGGCCACTACCGGCCGAGCGCGCGCCCGTCGTCTTCCCCACACTCCTCCCCGCCCCCCTCCCACCCGCGCGCACGTGCGCGCGCACCCCCGCCCCACGTGGGGGCTTGGCCGCCGCCGCCGCCGCCGTCTCCAGCCCAGCCACCCCCCAACCCCTCCCTCCCGCGCTCAGATCAAAATCCGGGTCTCTGAGTCCGATCCTATCTTTCCCTCCTCCTCCTCCTCCTCTGAGCCCCCCGCCCGCCTCAATTCCCTCCTCCATTCTTCATCCCCCGCGGGCCGGCCCCAAACACGTGCCCGAGCGCCTGCTCACCTTTCACGCGGGGCCTGGCGTCGCGGGCCACTCGGGGAGGCGCCGCCGCCCTGGGCGCGCTCGGCCCCCGCCACGGCACTGGCTCGGGCGGCCGCCGCTGCAGGAAGCTCGACAGCGGCGCCGCGGCGCTTCCAGGTGGGTCCCCGCCTCCCGCTCCTGCCACTTCCCGCAGCACCAGCGGCTCCTTCCGGTCCCCTCCTTTCTGCTCGCTGGGGCTGGCGGGCGGCGGCGGCGGCGGCGGCGGGCGCGCTCACGACACCGCCTGCTGGTAAGCGCCGCCGGTGCAGCGCCGGCAGCCTGGGAGGCGCCCCGGGCCGCCCGCGCCTGGGGCAGAGGGCAGGGCTCCTGGGGGCAGCAGCCTGCCCAGCCCCCAGCCGGCGCAGCGCCCGACCCTCCCCGCGGGGAAGGGGGAAGACGCATCCCCCGTACCTAGGTCCTTGCAGACCCGTCGCCTCTGCCTGCTGTGGCCTTTGAAAAATTGGAGAACGCTTCAAGTGCCCCTGGCCACGTGCGTGGGGGTGTCAGGCCAGGAGAAGAGCCGTGGACAAATCTGGCACGTCCTGGCCGGCCTGCACGCCGAGCTCACCCCGGCGATCCACTTCAGGACTTGACACTTGCTGGACTTTCTGGTCCAGAGCACATGCCCCCCAGATTCCTTTTAATTCGTGGGTGTTTTCGTTCGCATTTCAGAGCCCCTGTCACAGGACAGCCAACATCTGCGCCTTCTTAGACTGCTCTGTTCTAAAGAGCGGGCTTGCACCACCTGTTCCTCTCTTTGCAGGCTTGCGTTTCCCTGAGGACGGTTACCACTTCAGACCTTGCTTTTGAGCTGGTCTCCTGAGCCAAGAATGTGAGATCCTTAAAGGCTGGACTTTGGGGAACTTTCTGCATCACTGTAACCCGAGATCTCAAAGCCTGGCACAAAGCAGTTTTTTTAAAAGGCCCCTAAAACAGGTCAACAATCTGCAGGAAAACACACAGAGAAAAGCAACTCCCTTTGAGTTGATAGTTCAGTGACAATCGCATCATTTTTTGTTTTAGGGCCACACCCAGCGGTGCTCAGGATTTAGTCCTGCCTCTGCGCTCCTGGCAGAATCAGGTTAGGCCGGGTGCTCGGCAAGCACCCTACCCTCTGTATTATCTCTCCTGTCCCAACCCCATGATTTTTGAACTGAGGAAAAGCTGAGGTGACTGGCCTTTCTGGTATACGACTTGCAAACTATGTTCCAAGATAACGAATTTCAGTAGTAAAAGCCCTTACCTGGAGGCGGTCTGCTGAGTGGCCAAGGACTGCTGCTTTGCTTTTGCTTTCCTCCTCTTGTAGAATAATACCTCTCCCCAGATAAATGCATATACATGTACCTTCTTTTATTTTGTGATCAAAATTATTAAGTTTCTGAGAAAGCGTTTTGTATTTGAGAGTTTAACTCCGAACTTTTAGAGTAACATTTTTCATAATAATTACAACTATTCTTTCTTGACCTAAATTCATGTAAGTCTTATGAGTATGCACTAGGTACACGGAAGTAAAAAAAAATTTTTTTTGCCTTTCTTAACTGTGACCCCAAAGACCAAGCTGTATTTGTAATAATCTGTATTTGTAGTAATTGTAGCAAGTCTCTCTTCTCGTCATGTGACATATATGTGCTTCATTTTTTTCACCATGAGATACAGTTACAAAGCTGTTCATGATTGGGTTTCAGTCATAGAATGTTCCAACACCCATCCCTTCACCAGTGTACATTTTCCATTCCCTCCAGACTCTATCTGCCTCTGGTACACTGACCCTCCCTCCCTCCCTCCCTCTCTCTCTCCCTCTCTCAGATCTCTTATATGGACCCCTCCCTCCCTGTCCCTTTTTCTCTTCTCTCTCTCTGTGGTTTGTGATACTGTTAACTGAAAGGTTATTATTTATATCCCTTTACCTCCTTTCAGCACTGAATTCTTGTCCAGAGTGATCCTTTCTCTGTCCTTACTGCACTTCCCCCACAACTTGTGGCAAGCTTCCTACCATGGACTGGTCTTGACCCTCATTTGTAGCATCTTTGGGTATTATTTTCACACTATATTTTATATATATATCCCACAAACATGAGCAGTGTCTCTCCAATTCAGTTCACTCAGCATAATACTCTTCCAGGTCCATCCATGTTTAAGCAAACTGCATGACTTCATTTTTCCTAACAGCTGCATAGTGTTCCAATGTTCTATTGTGTAGATACACCTTAGCTTCTTTATCCACTCATCTGTTCTTGGGCATTTGGGTTTTTTCCAGATTCTGGGATTTGTGAATATCACTATACTTAGGGCTGGAGAGCCCGGCAAGCTTACCGAGAGTATCCCACGCATACGGCAGAGCCTGGCAAACTACCTGTGGAGTATTTGATATGCCAAAAACAGTAACAAGTCTCACAATGGAGATGTTACTGGTGCCCGCTCCAGCAAATCAATGAACAACGGGACAACAGTGCTACAGTGCCCTATACTTAGATAACTTTAACATACTTAATTTAACGATTGTAATTGTTGGGTTCTTATTGCTAGGTCTGAGGCCTCACCTGGCACAGAGGGACAGAGACAAGTAAAGTGAAGAAATAGTTTATTAGGGCACACTCCCAAGCAGCCGTCTGGTGAGGTTGGGGTAGTTCTGCCCTGGGAAAAGCTAAGCAGGATTTTAAGTTGTCTTGGGCAGGAAAGAGAACAAAGACTAGTGGGAGTGCTATGCTTGGTAAGGAAGCATGGAATGTAGCCTGGAGGCTACCAGATGGGCCTTAAACCCTATCTTCCTAGGTGCTCTTTGATTCCCAGAATGTCGCTATCTCATCAGCAGGCTGCCATTTGGTCCATAGCAAACCTTACACTTATTACAGCATTAAAAAAAAAAAAAATTAGGTAAGCTGGAGAGAGTAGTGCAAGTAAAGCATTTGCTTTGCACGCAGCTGACCAAAGTTCAATCCCTAGCACTACATATGGTCCCCCACTGCCAAGATTATGTCCTGAGCACAGAGCCAGGTCTAAAAGAGCACAGCTAGTGTAGGCCCAAAAATAAAATTTTAAAACATTGGCTTTAAAAATCACTTTTGGAATTAAACACACCAGCAGACTAAATACAAACCAAGCATCTGTAGGATGGTTTGCTTCCCAGAATGTGAATACCAGTGAGCCAATGGACAAGTCTATAATGTGTGAAAAGAAATTCATTAAACACTTAAAAAGAAGTCAGTAGCAAGGAAGGACAGCAGGTCTGCTTCTACCCTGCAGTGCTGAGAGCCTGGCCCCAGCACTCTTTGAGTTCCCATCTAGAAATAAAACCAGAGGTAATCCTGACCCAGCAGAAAAACCAGAGATAATTCTGGCCCAGACTTAAAACAACTTGGAGACACATACTGGCACTCAAATGTATTATCTCCAATTCCCTTCAGAAACAAAGCACATAAGGCTGGAGAGGTACAGCCAGTAGGGTAGTTGCCTGGCACATGGTCAACCCGGGTTCCATCCGCAGCATCCCTTAAGGTCCCTGAGCCCCCTGGGACTGATCCCTGAGTAAAGAGTCAGAAGCCCTGATTACTACTAGATGTGACCCCACAAAGCAAAGCAAAAGAAACCAAAATTCAGTGTCTAGTATATACCACCTTATATAAATCTTTAATCGTCTAAGACAAAGAGGAGTTTCCTTTTTCTTGGAAAAATTAACACACTGGGCTGGATAGTGTACTTACTTGCCTTGCACACACAAGGCGGAGGTGGGTTCAGTCCTTGGCACCAGATAGGCAGTCTTATTTGCAAATCTTTAAAAAAAAAATTAAAAGGATGGGGTTCCTTGAGCACTGACAAGAAGGATCCCTGAGCAGAGTCAGGAGTAAGTCTTGAGCACATCTCAGTTTCCCTCTGACCCCCCCTCAAAAAATGCAGTGAAGGGCTGGAACGATAATACAGCGGATAGGGCGTTTGCCTTGCACGCGGCAAACCCGGGTTTGATTCCCAGCATCCCATATGGTCCCCCAAGCACCGCCAGGAGTAATTCCTGAGTGCAAAGCCAGGAGTAACCCCTGTGCATAGCCGGGTATGACCCAAAAAACAAACAAAGCAATGAGGAAAGTCTTGAAAACCCCTTTTTAAAGTAATTGGTGGGGAAACAGAACTCAGAGGAAAACAAGATACTCTATGTATCTTCCTATGAAGACTCTATATGTAATATACATAGGATAGGTGCTAGGTATCTTCCTCTGCCCATCTCTTTAATATCCTTGTTGCAATATCTGGGGTCCTACTTGGTTGCAGTGCACTGGAGATCATGAACTGGGGAATTCCTGACAGTTCCACTTGGCAGTGAGGGGGTCCTTTCCAGCTGTGCTTAAGGTCCAGGGGCTACTCCCAGCTACTTCAGCCTGTTTGTGTGGGCCTATAGGTTGGGTTTTCAGCTCTGTGATGCAGTGTTACGTAGGCCTAATGTGCTAGAGGCCAGCAGGGGAACACCTAAGGATTCTCAGTGGTTAGGGGATCATGTGGTGCTGGGAAATTGATCTCAGAGCCTTACACGTGCCAAGATATGAACCCTATCTCTTTCAGACACAATTTATATTTCATATATAAAAATATATACTTAAATTTAGATAAACCTAAGTAGCTCATTAATAAGCTTATCATTTTATTAAACATCTAAGTTTTACTGCATCAAACAAATTATTTTCTCTACTTCAAATTAATAATGGAGAGACATTATTAACAAACTTTTGAGCCATACCTCGCTGTGCTCGGTTACTCCTGCCTGTGCTCTCAGGAATACTCCTGGCAGTGCTCAAGGAACCAGATAAAATGCTAGGGATTGAACCTGGGTTGGCCACAGCCAAGGAAAGCACCCTATCCACTATGCTATCTCTCCAGCTACAAACCCTCTACCTTTAATATCTAACAAATAAATCAAATATCCAACTTCTACATTTTAAAATCATTTTATTCAACTAATTTTAACTGTTTTAGCTGTGGCAGCTGCCTCAAACCAAAACAAAGCAATCATGAATGCTTCTCAACATTCTCAAAAGTAATCCAATTTGGTTCTGTACTTAGAATATAATTAAATTTTTGACATCACATAGCAAGTAGCAGGGAAAATTATATTTAAAAAAACTATTCATCAATTAAAAGAATCATTTGCAAGTGGTTGCAGCTTTATCAACAATTTCATTGACACATTCCATACTTCATGCTCTCAAAATAAAAAGTGCCCTAATTACTATCTCTAAGTCATTTACTGATATTAATGAATACATTTCAGGTTATAGGAATTGAAGTTCAACATTTTACATTATAAGAGGCAATAAGTTATATTTGCTGACACAAAATTCAAACTAAATACATCCTTGATACATTCAAAAAGACATTTTGTAAATACTAATGCTAGTTTATATGCTGCAGTGCAAAATAAGTGACATCCTAATGTTTCCTGAGCTTTAATAAATTAACATTTTTCTGACTACAACTCTTAATTTAAAATAGGCTTGTTATTATATGAAGCCATGTCAAAACTGTACAATTAAATTAAGATTTTTAGAAGTGAAAATATTGGTCAGAGTTATGATAGTTCAGGTTAATGAAAAAGTTTTCAAAGCAAAAATATTTACAACACTACAAAGAATACTATGGATTTGCATGTAGTATAAAGATCAAAAATAAGCTACTGATTACCAAGTGATCACAGGTATCCCTTTCAAAAATATTACACCGAGTTTATGGTTATTTAACATTAAATATAGCAACCTATATATTATAGTACTTTATACATTTTAACACATTCTTTGATAATGCCCAGTAACAAGAAATGAGATAAAAGATTAGAAAATCAAGACAATAAACGTGCTTTTTGGAATGTTTTTGCATGTGTATATGTCATGGGATGTGAAAACAATTTATCATTAGAACTCTGTATCTTCAAAATTACAATGACCGAGTTTCTACTTCAATTTTTTCTTCAGCTTGTAGTATATCTGGGTCAACATGAACAACAGGAGGACGGAGGATCACTTCAGGCCCTCCACCATATATTGACTGTAGGAAATTCCATGTTTCTTCAGAAATCTGACCAGAATCTGCTCCTAAAGTTAAGCAGAGAAGGAATAATTACCCATCATCCTATTCACATTGCAAAAGCCTTTCACAGGGTACTGCTTCCCCCTAGTGAATTCTCCATGGCTGAGGTCTTTTGGAACATACACTTTTAGATTACCAGCTCATACTGTTATAAGCTGCAATCTTTTTTTTTCTTTGAAAACTACTTGCATACATGTTTATTACTTTTTTAAATTTATTATACTAAGTGAATATAATTTATTATATTAAGTGAATCACCGTGAGGGTACAGTTACAGATTTATACATTTTTGTGCTCATGTTTCCCTCATACAAAGTTCGAGAATCCATCCCTTCACCAGTGCCCATTCTCCACCACAAATAAACCCAGCATCCCTCCAACCCTCCCCAATCCCATCTCCCCCCGACCGAACCCATCACTGTGGCAGGGTATTCCCTTTTGTTCTCTCTCTATAAATAGGTGTTGTGGTTTGCAATAAAGATGTTGAGTGGCCATTGTGTTCAGTCTCTAGTCTACATTCAGCACGCATCGCCCTTCCCCTGCATGGCTTCCAATCACATTTTACTTGGTGTTTCCTTCTCTATCTGAGTTGCCTTCTCCCCAGAATGTGAGACCAGCTTCCAAGCCATGGAGTCAACCTCCTAATACTTATTTCTACTATTCTTGGGTGTTAGTCTCCTACTCTGTTATTCTATATTCCACAGATGAGTGCAATCTTTCTATGTCTGTCTCTCTCTGACTCACTTCACTTAGCATGATACTTTCCATTAAGCTGCAATCTCTAAAAAAAAAAAAACCAAAAAATCAGACAAGCTTTTCCCCAGCTCTATCAAAAACTTAAAAAAACCTTTCCTCAGATTAAAAAAAAAAAGAATTAACAGCTTTTTTACTATATATATATTATATTTCACCTACCAAACTGATGATCAAGCCTGGCTCCCACAAGAAACAACAACAAAAAAAGTGTCAAAAACAGCTAATAGTTATGTATTAACTATTTGGGGCTGGAGTGATAGCACAGTGAGTAAGGCGTTTGCCTTGCACGAAGCTGACCTAGGTTCGAATCCCAGCATCCCATATGGTCCCCTGAGCACCACCAGGAGTAATTCCTGAGTGCAGAGCCAGGAGTAACCCCTGAGCATCGCTGGGTGTGACCCCCAAAAAAAAAAAGCAAAAGAAAAAATGCATTTTTGGGGCCAGAGCGACAGTACAGCAGGTAAAGCGTTTGCTTTGCATGTGGCCAACCTGGGTTCAATCCCCAGCATCTCATATGGTCTTCCACGAACCACCAAAAGTAATTCCTGAGTGTGGAGCCAGGAGTAACCACTGAGTATTGCTGAGTGTGACCCAAAAAGAAAAAAAAAAAAGTAACCTTTTTATTTAACTATATATTCATATACAGGTATAAGCAATAATGTAGAGATGCCACTGTACCATCTATCCAGTTTCCTCCAGTGATAACATCTTAAATAATATCACAACTGGGACACACTAATGAAATTATGATACAGAATTTTTATTATCCAAGAATCCATCATGATGTTCTTTCATAATCATTACTACTCCCAACACCTCTATCCCTACTTCCTCTTTTAAAGTTCTGGAAACCATTCACCTCTTCTTCATTTCTGTATCTTTTGCACTTGAAAAATGCTATACACATATATATAAATAATACATATACTTGTATAGTATGTGATCCCCTAAGAAAAGATTTTTGTTCAGCATAATTCTCCAGAGACATATAGCAATGACAAATCATTAGGCTGAAGTATTAGTTAAACTTACCTTGCCTGAGCATCACATTGCCACATTTAGTGACTGCGATTTTAGTATTGTCAATAGGACCTGGAGGATCTATGTCAAAAGAAAAAAATAAGTAATCAAACTGCATACTTTTCAAACAACTGCACATTTCTAATTTCAAGTGCTTTTAGTTTTGGGTTTTGTTTTTAAGCCACATCAGCTGTGCTCAGGGTTTACTCTTTGCAGGGCTCAGGGAATATATATATATATATATTGTCAGGGACCAAACCACGAGATTCTGTGTGCAAGGCAAGCACTTTAACCCTATACTGTCTCTTAGGTTTAACCCCTAAGATCACATATGGTTTCCAGAGCACTACCAGGAGTCATCCCAAAATGAAGACAGAACCAGGAGTAAGCCCAGAGTACAGCTGTATTTGTGGCCCAAAAATTAAAAACAAGGGGGGGGGCGGAAATCAAGAGGTAAGGTACTTGCCTTGCATGTGGCTGCTTTGGCTCTGAGCATAGTTCAAATCCCCAGCACGACATATGGTCCCCTGAGCATTGCCAGGGATCACCCCTGAACACAGAGCCAGGAACTGCCCCTGAATACCACCAGGTATGGCCCCAGCCCTCTCCCCCAACCAAAAAAGAAAAAGTTTAATTTTCCCTTTGAATACAAAAGTATATTCTCATTATCAATAACTGCAAAATAAGATAGGGAGAAAAAAAATACTGTAATTCCTCTAAAAACATAAAAAAGTTCTTTTACTATACTTGTGGTCTTTTTATCATTACCTCCTTTTTTGTAAAAAGTCCACAGAATGTCCCCATGTAATAAATGATAAATCCATAACTTACTTAGTTTTGAATAAAAAAAAAATGAGGGGCTGAAGCAATAATAGAGTGGTAGGGTATCTGCCTTGAACGTAGCTGACCTGGCAATAGTCCGATCCCCAGTACCCCAGATGTTCCCCTGAGAACTGTCAGGAGTTATCCCTGAGCATAGAGACAGGGGTAAGCCCAGAGCACCACAGGTGTGGTCCTAAAACAAAACAACAACAAAACTTTACTAAGAAGAAAGAGGCCAAAGAAACATTTGAGAGAATGTGGTATTCTCCAGAGAGGAAAGACCGAGCCCTCCCAATCCTACTACAGAATGGGAACTAGAGCGATAGCACAGCATGTAGGGTGTTAGCCTTGCACATGGCCAACTTGGGTTGATTCCTCCACCCTTCTCAGAAAGCCTGGCAAGCTACGAAAGAGTATCCCGCCCAAGCAGCAGAGCCTGGCAAGCTACCCATGGTGTATTCAATATGCCAAAAACAGTAACAAGTTTCACAAAGGAGACATTACTGGTGCTCACTCGAGCAAATCGATGAACAATGGGGTAACAGTGATACAGTGAGACAGTACAGAATGAATTTTTAAATTTTTTAATAATAAGAGCTCTAATTTTTTTCAGTTACTTTATTCCTTCTATGAATCTGCTATTATAGTGAAATAAGTTTAAAAATTAAGACAACCAGAGTATAAGCTAGAATTTAAGATCCTGGGGGAGGGACCTTTTTCTCTAGTCCTTTAAATTCAACTTGAAGTGTATTTACATATTAATGGATTATTTGTTACATAAGCAAACATCTGTAAAGACTTTCAATTTTCAGTTACCCTCTTACCTCCATCTTTACCCTTCACAAAACTCTCCCACTCTCTAAACCACTGCATACTGATGCAATAAAAAGTAGCAGGAGAGTCTTCTTCTTGGAATGCTCTGTTGAGCTATGGGGCAAAGAGGGAGGGGAGAGAAATCAGATATTTAATGTCTAGAATGAGCTTTGTAGCAGAAAACAACCTTAGCGTCTTACAAAGGTTCCTCGTATAAAATTTGTGATTGGTACTAAGCTACATGTTCACATTTATGAATATAAAAACAAATCTAATTTTATATCTCAGAAGTAGCAAATATATGCCCCCCCAAAAGAAAAGATTTAAGAAGTAAAGATGGTCAAGGCAAAACAAAACAATAAGCCTAGCAGTGGTCTATCTTCTTGATCTTCTCTGCTAAGTCTTTTTAGTAATTAAATCTTTTATTACCTAGATTTATATTTCCAGTAACTTCTGATGAGATATGAACATTAGTTATTTATGGAATGTATTCATAGAATGACTTACAATCAACAAAAACTTGCCTTTGGAAAGCTCATAACATCAAATCTATTTTGGTATGGTCAACAATTTCTATACGCTTTTATAAAAACAGTCTTAATTTTCCTAGCACATTTGTTTTTCATTCAATAACAGTATCCGTAGATACTCTCGGCAAGGATATCAATGAATATGCCTCTCAGGTAAACCAAACTCTACTAAGATTCTCTATTAGGAATTTAGATTATAAACAATTGATTGTAATTATATTACTGACAGCAATACTTCACAGAAACTTGTATCTTGCAATCAAGATAAGGTCTGAGTCCCTGTTCATAAAACTGGTTATGAAGTTCTTCCAATCATTTACAATTTCTGTAAGATTTCTTGCCTATTCCAATTCATAAAACAAAATTTATCCCAAATGAAAACAAAAATAGAATCTGACTAATCAGAATTACAGTGATCTAAGGTTTCTCACTGCTTTGCACTCAAAATACTTAAAATGAATTACAACTCTTACATGAAAAATTCCATTAACAAAATATAATTTTACTAATTGTTAGTTATCTCTGTGTTGGGTGACATTTAAAAGTGAAAATTATCATTTTTTTTTACCCGAATAAAAATTTCTAATTCAGTTTTTCTTCTTTTTTCAATTTTCTCTGCCTCAATTTGACATGTGTGACAAATATACAGATGGTTGACAGCTGGTCCTCCTCCATATCTAAAGCATAAACAAGTTAATAATTATGACAACCTTGAAAGTTGAAGTTCTAGGAAATTTATCTCCAATGTTTAGCCACTGGCTACAAAATGTACCTAGTAAAGAGTAAATTCCCACATGAATATTCTCATACTTCAAGTAATAAAAAAATAAAATAATCATTAAAAGATAAAATAATCATAGTACTTGATTTCAATTATCAAAATCATTTCATCAGTTTTATTTATAATTCAAATCTCCCTTCTTGCTCTTTCTTTCATAAAATGTGATCAACTTAAGCAAGAACTCAAGAGTAAAGAACTGGTTTTCAAATATAACATTTGAATATAACATATAAATCTAAATTATATATGGCCACAGAGTTAGTCAAATTAAGTCAAATACAGGCTTCCCTTGGTCACTCAAGAATTCTTTTTCATTTTATTTAGGTTTTGTACTACACCAGTGATGCTCAGGAGTTACTCCTGGCTCCGCGCTCAGGAATTGTTCCTGGTGGTGCTAGGGGGACAATATGGAATGCCGGGGATCGAACCAGGGTCTGCCATGTGCAAGGCAAAAGTCCCACTGTAATATCGCTCTGGTCCCTAAATTAAGAATTCTTGTAATAAAAATAATCGTGCAAATATAATAACTTCATGAAATATACGAGTAAAATATTATAGATAGTATTACAAATATAATCAGAACATAAAAATTAGAAGTATCTACATTGAAAAAATAACGAAAGGGGAGCAGACAAAACTAAAATAAGGATTTTTGTTTTGTTTTGGGGTCACATCCAGCATTACTCAGGACTTGCTCCTAACTTTGTGCTCAAGGATCACTCCTGCGGGATTCAGGGTCCATATGGGGGTACCAGGGAGCAAATCCAAGTTCATTGTGTACAAGACAAAATAGACTACCACTGTATTATCACTCCGACCTCTAAAATTACTTGTTTGTTCTTATTTGAAGTATCTAAGTTAGGGCCAATTTAGCTGAAACAGCTTTCTATTCACAGGAAGGAAAATAAGAATATTCTGGATAAATAACAAACAACAAAGAAATAAAAAGTGATCCAGTTCCCTTTTAGCCAGTTTCATACAAATTCACTTTCAATATACTGTAACTTAGAAAACAAACCTGCTATATAGGTTATCCCAAATGTTCTGAGGCAGCATCAATACCAAGTCTTCAATATAACTAGCTTTTCGTGGAGGAACACCTAAAAGAGTTTAGACCAGTTTGTCTCATTCTTTGATTTCTTTACATTAAAAAAAGTTAAAACTGATTTTAAACTGATTAATACCTGGAATTTAGCAATCATAATTCTTAAAACCTTGCCCCTCTAGAAAGATTAAAAATTAAGTATAAATTGATAATTATGTTTCTAAGATATTTAACTATTTTTGTGATTCTGTTTACTAATAACATATATTAGGAGAAAATCAAAGATACAAATTTTCCTTTGTGATGTAAGCTTGCCAAAAAAATAAAAGACTTATGTGAATAAAACAGGCAGGCATACACAGATACCATAAAAAGTTGTTTTGTGTGTATTTTGGGTCACACCCAGCGGTGCTCAGGAGTTACTCCTGGCTCTGTGCTTAGGAATTATTCCTGGCAGTGCTCAGGGAACCATATGGAACACCAGGGATCAAACCAGGGTCAGCATGTGCAAAACAAGCACCTTACCCACTGTACTATTGCTCCAGTCCCTGCACTGCACTGTTGCACTGTTGTCCCATTGTTCAGTGATTTGCTCGAGCAGGCACTAGTAACGTCTCCATTGTAAGACTTGTTACTGTTTTGGGCATATCGAATATACCACGGGTAGCTTGCCAGGCTCTGCCATGCAGGAGGGATACTCTCAGTAGCTTGCCAGGCTCTCCGAGAGGGACGGAGGAATCAAACCCAGGTCGGCCATGTCCAAGGCAAATGCCCTACCTGCTGTGTTATCGCTCCAGCCCAACTCCCAGATCCCATAAAAGTTTTAAAGGAAGATTCAGAACAGGAAAAGCATTATGTTAGCTGGTTCAGTAGAGAAATGAGAAAAATGTTTACACAGAAAAATATTTCAAGGTTTGTGCTTCTAAATCACAGTGGGAAATTTCAATGCAAAAGATATGAGAATTATCAAATCTTCATATATGAAATTAATAAAGATGTGACACTAAGTTGTTTATCATGGGAACAAACATGAAAAGCCAATAACAAAGGCCTATGTTACATGTGTATTTAATTTTTTTTTTACTCTTATTCCTGTTTCAGCTATATCTTGTAGTGCAGGTGGTGTCAGAAATGAAATCTCCAGTCTTGCATATCAAAGCATGTGTTCTATACTTCAGCCTTTTAAGTCATAATTAGTAAGTTTAACTACATGAAGGGTTTTTTCATTCTTGTAAATTCCATGTATATTTTCATACTTAGGAAAAGAGTTACTCATTTCGACAAGAAGTGTATAAATCACTTCACAGATATAGTGCTGCAAATAAAAGAGGGAATAATTTGTGAATCCATGGGTTAGATCCTGGGCACTGCCCCAAACCACCAAAAAATACATCACAGATAAAGTTAGTAGCTGAATGGATCTGAGCTAAGAAAAGATCTAAAAGAGACAAGCACCTTGGATCGTAACTGGCTGTTAATATATCTGTGTCTAGTGTTAAGCTAGAGCTTTGAATAGTATCCTATGGCAAATTCTATTAATAGTGTTCTATAGCCTTTCCTCGCAGACACAGCTGCCGCAAGCATGGTGAACGTACCAAAAACCTGCCGGACTTTTTGTATTTGTAAGAAATGTGGCAAACATCAGCCCCACAAAGTCACACAGTACAAAAAGGGCAAGGATTCTCTGTATGCCCAGGGAAAACGTCGTTATGACAGGAAGCAGAGTGGTTACGGAGGTCAGACTAAGCCGATTTTCCAGAAAAAGGCTAAAACTACAAAGAAGATTGTGTTGAGACTTGAATGTGTCGAGCCCAACTGCAGATCTAAGAGAATGCTGGCCATTAAGAGATACAAGCATTTTGAACTGGGAGGCGATACAAAGAGAAAGGGACAAATGATCCAGTTCTAAGCTTCATCTTTTACTATGAAGACAGAAATCCTGGGCTGTGTTAGACTGATGGAACAATCCATGTTTTAGGAGGGAAATTAAGTAGTGTCATGAATAAACTCCCTGAGGGGAAATTTGCTTGAAAAAAAAAATAGTGTTCTATATACTCGTATTCTAAGGACAGTGTTTAGAAGAGAAATTCAATGAAGAAACTATGAACAAGCTACAAAATGCCTATAATCAGAAGACAAAGACAACTGAAATCAAATTAGATGCATTTATGTTAGACTGCAGAAGAGAAAATGTGAAAAGGAAATTTTTTGCCTCTTTCTTACTTTGTTAAAAATAGCAGACCCCAACTATTACTTCCAATTAAAGAATTTCTTACCTCCATGAATACAGAGAAAATCATTATTTGAAATAGGGCCAGGTTCAGCAAAGGTCTTAAATTTATTTAGCCACTGTCGAGAAATATAAAACTGAAGGAGACTTGGTTCCATCATGTTCAACAAATTGGATATCCTTCGCCTCTCTTTCTGTGCTTCTTCACTGCTCTTCCTATTAAAAATATTTTATTAAACTCTATTGTATTTTACTCTATTAGATTAGTAAGATCATTTTTGCCCTTATTAGACTTGGTACATACATGAAATGTGAATCTTATTGGATCTCTAAAATTATTCAGAAAAAACAGGTGTGTGGGGAGGTGTAATTTACATCATCCCCCCCCCCACATGTACAAACACTCACCCCAAGAACATTATACATCCCTAGAGGCAATACTATATCCTAATTACTGGTATTAACATGTAAGTACGGTACACAGTAAGCTTCAAGATATTGTTATTAAGATCAATCTATAGTTAATCTCTTTTCCTGTTTTTATTCAGTAGTAATCACTTAATCTTTTGTAACATACTAGAAAATGTCAAAAATTTGTTTTTATAGTAATAACTTCTTTAGAAGCTATTTTGTAGAAAATCTGTTTTCTACTACCAATGCCTCATTTTTCATTAATATCAATCTAGAACAAAGTATTCATTTGCGAGTCAGGTGAGCAACGCAGCCGGAGAAATGCTCCAGACCCGAATCCGGGCCAACAACACCAGGGATCCAGACGGAGGAGGTACAGCTGGTACACCTCCAGATGGAGCCCCGGCGACACTGAGCAGCAACTAACACGGCTCCGGGTTGCGGGACTGGAACATATCCGAGCCTCGCGGCCGCGTTAGCAGCCGCACGACCTTTTCTAAAAACTGAAAACATACAATCTTTTAATGACAAACCAATTATCAAATGCTTCCTTAGTAGGGCTGTCTTCCTTGGGGGGAAACTCCAACAACAATAGTGAGTTTTGTTTTGCAATATGGAATGTAATCAAGGTAGAGAGAAAATGAAGTGAAATTCATCAGTTATACAGTTGAGGGGGGCGGGGGCGGGGGGGTATACTGGGGATTTTGGTGGTGGAATATGGGCACTGGTGAAGGGATGGTGTTTGAATATTGTATAACTGAGACATAAACCTGAAAACTTTGTAACTTTCCACATGGTGATATAATAAAAATTTTTTTAAAAAAAGTATTCATTTGCCCTTTAGCAATTTAGCTTTCTCTCCTTTGCAGGGGGAGGGGGTTTGAACCACACCAAGTGGTACTCAAGGCTTTCTCCTGGCTCTGCACTTAGGGATCATTCCTGGTGGGCTTGGGTGACAAGGAGTGCCAAGGAGTGAACCCGGGTTGGCCGTGTGCAAGGCAAGTGCCTTACTTGCTGTACTCTCTGTCCCCAGTGATTCTGCTTTTTTCCTAACAAAGGATTATTGTGTCTGTAGTCTTTTTTACTTTTACTCAGTGAAATGAAAGTAAAACAACCTCTAATCTTTTCTTAGCAATCCAATTTATTTCTTTCTTGGTTTGTAGGCCACAACTAGCAGTGCTCAGGGATTACTCCTGGCTCCATGCTCAGGTAATGAAACTTGCAGTGATGCAAGGGATCAAGCCCGGGTCAATTGTATGCAGAGTAAGTGCCTCTAGCCACTGTACTATGTCTCTGGCCCCAGCAAACCATTTTTAAAGTATTTTTGCGGGGAAAGGAGGGGTCCCCACACCCAGCAATGCTCAGAGGTTTACTTGTGGCTCTGGGGGACATATGGAATGCCAGGGATCAAACCCAGCTTAGCCATATGCAAGGCAAGAGCTCCACCCACTGTACTACTGCTCCAGTCCTTTGAAGTCTTTTAACTCACTAATAACACCAATGACATATTTTTTTATCAGAATATGTCAGTTACTTCTTTACCTGTAGAAAAGAACATAAGCCTCTGCACCTTGTACAGTAGATTCTGAAACTTCAGTGACACTTTGATCATCAAATTCATACCATAGCTTATTTAAATTGTTTCGACAATAGGCAATATAATGCCCACCTGAATTCAAGAAGAAAAGAGATAATAAATCATTACAGTAAGACAAAAATCAACACAAGTTTATTTTAGGGGGGGTTACACCCAGCAGTGCTTAGGGCATACTCCTGGCTCTCTACTCTGGGATCACTCCTGGCAAAGCTCAGGGGACCATATAGGGTGCTGGGGATTAAACCCGGGTCAGCCACAAGCAATCTCTCCAGCCTCAAGAGAACTATTTTTAAGTCCAATATAACAATAAACTAAGCCCAGTTGTTTTTTCCTCAGTGTATGTCCTCAACACCATTAATTGAAGAAATAAAAATTAATAAAAGGTAATCTTAAAAAGTCCAAGATTACCTTTAACTTCTTTCTCCTGGAGAAAGAATAGCAGGTAAGTTGCTTATTTTGGAAGCTTGCCTTTCATACAGTCAAACCAGGTTTTATTCCCATCACTACATTATGGTCCCCTGAGGTATTGTCAGGAGTGATCCATGAGTACAGAGCGAGGAATAACTCCTGAACAGCTAGGTGTGGCCCCCAAACAAACAAATAAACAACAACATAAGCCCAATGTTAAAAAAAGAATTGTTAACTTTATACAATTTGTAATTTCCAATATTTCAAACTTCATACTAAAATTACTCAATTTTCTCAATTTGACTAGTGTTGTTAATAATAAAAGTAAAATCAAAACAATACATACTATGTTTACATTTTTCCTTTTTCCTTATGTAACCAGGTCCTATTTAAGAGACCAACTCAGATTTTAAATTTTTTTTTGGGGGGGGGGGCACAGGCCACACCAGGCAATGCTCAGGAGTAACTCCTGGCTCCATGTTCCAGAACCACCTTTGGTGGGGCTCATGGGACCACATGGGGTGCTGAAGATCAAATCTGGATAGGCCTCGTGCAAGGCAAGCACCCTACCTGTTGTACTATCTCTCCAGCCCCATGATCTTTACATTTTTAAGTCTAAATTATTTTGTATTTAGGCACTGGTCTTGCAAAATGTGACATAAAGGGAATTTTATTTATTTATTTACTTTATTTATTTTGATTTGGGGTCCATACTCAGTAGTGCTCAGGGCTTACTCCAGGCTCTGCACTCAGGGATCACTCCTGGCTGGCTCGGGGGACCAAGAAAGGAGCAGGGGATGGAACCTGGGCCAGTCTTGTGCAAGGCAAATGCCCTGCCCATTGTCCTATCACCCAGGGTCCTGGTGTACTAAATTTAAGAGTGTAACTTGCTCCTCAACACATTCCAGCTAAGGTATGTATATGCTTTCACATGCATTTTGGAATAAGTCACAAAGGCAGCTACTTTTTCTATAAAAGGGCCAGTTTTGTTCTTTTGGTCAGTCCACCAGCGACAAACTAGCGAGTTATCCAGACAGTGCTGCGCACACGGAACCCTGCTGGCTGCTTATTCATCTTCTCTGTCTGAGGGCAACTTGGGACACGGAGCCAAATGCCTGCTTGAAATTTCTACAGAGAGCATCTTTCTCACTAATTCCCAAATCCCCAGGCTTTAAGGTCAAGTATATTTGGGTTCCTTCTCCTTCACTGTGAGCTGATCTGGCTGGCAGACTTAGGCCTTGCAGGCTAATAGAAATGCAGCATCCGACCCCACCCCATCATACTTGACCTTGTTGTTCTTTTTTTTTTAATCTAAGAACAAATGTCAAATCTGTATACTTACTGCTTGCAGTTCCATGATGACAAATCACTGACAAAAGATCATAAGTAACAATCTGAGCTGGACTATCTTTAGCAAGAAACGGCTGGAGATCCAAACCCTCCAGTGGAAATGAAACATGAGTACTGATTTTGGTGGAAAACATCAGTTCATGTCTGAATCTTTTAAGGTGGATGCATAAAATCTAAAAGAAAACAAATTTCAAACCTTAATTTCTGGCATGAAATCTACAAGAACCTTCATTGGAAAGACAAAGCATTCCAAATAGTGAGATTTTGTATGATTAAATTTTTATTTTATAAGAAGTCCAGATGAGCAAAATAAAGCAATATAGGTAAAATTCTTTTGTTTACCATAAATGTTCCAAAGATGTCAAAACACTGGTACACAAAATATGGCACAGTCTCATAAATCTCTCCTAACGTTACTTACAACATTGTATGTTTATTAAACTGTTTTCCATTAGCTTTACTAATAAAGGCATTTACTACGTAACTAATATTTTTAAATGGATTAGTCAAAGCTTACATAGTAACTGAATTACAGAACCACTTCTTCAATCATGCTAAAAAATTTACTAAATTGTATGCTAATGCTTTACCATCCTACCACATAAGCTGAATTATAATAAGGTCATACCTCAGGAAATTTTTGTACTTTACAAAACTTTACTCCATTCCTCAACCTAAAGTGGAAAAAGAGAAAATTAATTTAACTAATTTAAAAAAACCTATTTTCCATACGAATTTAGAAATAACTTAGTACAATGAAACACAATGAAATACAGCCAAATCTTTTTTTTTCTTTCTTTTTTTAAAAAAAAAACTTTTTGGGTCACATCCATCTATGCTCAGGGCTTACTTCTGGCTCTGTACTCAGAAATGTACTCCTTATGGGGTGCTGGGGACCAAACTCAGTAGTGCTCTTGGGACCAAAGAGTAATGTTCTCTACCATTTCAACCACATCCCCAGCCTCACAACTTTTTTTTTTTTTGCTTTTTGGGTCATACTTGGCAATGCTCAGGGGTTACTTCTGACAGTGCTCGGGAGACCATCTGGGATGCCAGGGATCAAACCTGGGTCGGCCACATGCAAGGCAAACACCCTACCCTCTGTACTACTGCTCGGCCCACAACTTTTATTCTTAAGTGTGGAAATAAGTAATTTTAGATAAACAAAGGACTGTTATTAGTAGTAATATCAACATACACTTGACAGTTCTAGTTTGGAATTGAGAGTAAACGCAAGGTTCTTTTCCATACTCACTATTATCTTTTTTTCTACTCTTGTAGATTTCCAAGAAAAGATTCCCTCCTGAACCCCCCTCCCTCTTCATTGACCAGCTATGGTAGCTAGCAAAGACAAAATGAATAGTTTCCAATGCACTAGAGGTGTATTTATTTTTCTTAAGTGTAAGGAGTTTTCAGCCTTATTAATCAAGCAAAATACCATCCCTTTTGCCACTTAGAAATAAAAAGCAAGAGATCAGAGAGATAGTATAGTGGGCAGGGCACTTGCATTGCACATAGCTGACACAGGTTCCATCCTGAGCACAGAGCCAGGAGTAAGCCCTGAGCCTCCCAGGTGTGGTCCTCTCCCCTAAAAAAGTTTCTGATCAGTACTTGCCTGGAGTTACTGCAAACAACCAGGGCTGATATTATGAAAGGTTATGTTATTACAAGTTACAACTATCAATGATTCAGAAAAATTTTCCAGTCTCACTCTGCATCAAAAATATCTGCCCATGGTGATCCTAACAAGAATAGTAAGTATTTTGTTGAAATATTGAAGGCAATCAAAATGGTAGCCATCTCTCTAGACTGAACTAAGCTATATCCCCACGCTGGCTGAGAAGAAATATCCTTCTTTCTCGGGAAGAAACGTGGCGTGGTGTCAAACATAGTGTGATGTCCATTAAGCAAACAGACCTGGTGGCGTGGGAATGGGAAATAAGGGGAAAAATTAGGTACATGGACCAGCGGGACGCTGGTGGTATCTCGAGCCGGAGCCGATATCAGCGCAAGAGCTTTGGTTCCAGAAACTGCTTCCAGACACTCTACTAGACTATCAACTAAGCCAGAGCCCCACGCCGGCTGATGACGGGAAATAACCATCCTCTTCGGTTTTTTTTTTCCCTTTGTCAGACAGCGTGGCGATTACTAAACAGGCGTGAACTCGGTGGCGCGGGGCAAGGGGGAAAAAGAAAAGTTATGTAACAAACAGCAGGACTTAATATCTCTATATGCTTAGTAATGGAGAATTATCAAATGCCTCATTGGCAATAGGACTGTCTTTTTCTTTTTGGGGGGAAACCCCAGCAACGGTAGTGAGTTGTGTGTTGAAACATGGAATGTAATCGAGATAAGCGCAAATGAAGTGAAACTTATCACGTATAAGGGTGGGGACTAGGGAGGTGGGAGGGGGCGGCAGATAGACTGGGGGGGTTGGGGATGGAAGATGGGCACTGGTGAAGGGAGGGGTGTTTGAATATTGTATAACTGAAAAAAAAAAATATCTGCCCATGGGGTCAGAGAGATAGTGTGGCAGGTAGGGAGCTTGTCTTGCATGTGGTCAACCAGGATTCAATCCCTGGCACTCCTTATGGTCCCTGAGCACCATCCCTGAGTGGGCCACAGCAATAGTACAGCAGGTAGGGCGTTTGCCTGGCACATGGCCAACCCAAGTTCAATCCTCGGCATCCCATACAGTCCCCCAAGCACTGCCAGGAGTTAACTCCTCAGTGCAGATGCAGAACCAGGAGTAACCCCTCCACATTGCTGGGTGTGACCCCAAAAACAAAATAAAACCAAAAGTAAAGTATCCCTGAGAACAGAGCCAGGACTAAGCCCTGAGCAAAGCCAAGTGTCCCAGAAACAAAGCAAACAAATCTGCCTGGGGCCAGGAAACTAGTTCAGAGGCTAGGGAATACATTTTGCATACAGGAGCCCCAGGTTCAATCCCTGATACTACAGGGTCCCCAGATCATAGTTGGGAAAGACCCCTGAGCATTAATTCTAGGAGTAGCCCCTAAACACTACTGTTTAGGTGTTGTCCAAAAATAAACAAATAACAAATCTGGCTTCAAATCTTTAGTTCCATTTCTTTTCTAATTTACCAACAAGAAATCTTAAACACCTATACAAGGTATAGAAAAGCAACTAAGGGGGCCGGAGCGATAGCACATCGGGTAGGGCATTTGCCTTGCACGCGGCCGACCCTGGTTCGATCCCCGGCATCCCATATGGTCCCCTGAGCACCGCCAGGAGTAATTCCTGAGTGCAAAGCAAGGAGTAACCCCTGTGCATCGCCCAAAAAGCAAAAAAAAAAAAAAAGAAAGAAAAGCAACTAAGGACAGGAGAGATAGCACTGGGTTAAGGTACTTGCCTTGCACCCAGCCAATTCTTACTAGATCTTGGCACCCCATATGATCTCCTGAGTACTGACTACGGTTGTCGAAAAGAGATTCATTATTTTATATCTCAAAATACATTTTCATTTCATTTAAGTCTATGAAACATAGCAAGTTTTCAATTTTCTTATATTTTTTTCAATGTTCCTATCCTTTTATTTTCCAGTGTCAAGGTTAGAATCCAGGCCTTACAAATCCAAGACATATGCTATATCTCAGTTACATGCCCAACCAAAAATATGTCAACATTTTATCTAAAATTTGTTCACAGACCTATCAGTTAAGTAACTCTAGGACAAGTTTACTAGCTTATATTTTTATCAACAAAAAAGAAAATTAATTTTACAAACTCTATTCAAATAATCAAGAAAAAATACTATTTAAAATATAAAGTATGCAGATAAAAAGTACTGTCAACGTCACTTACTTTTTGCATTTCTCACAACTGTACATATTGTCACCTGAAAACAGAACAGATCAGTCATTCTTTTTTTGCTCTTTTGTTCTTGTTGTGATTCTGGGGATCAAACCCAGGCAGGGTCTCATACATGCAAGGCAAGAGATCTACTGCTAAGCTATCGTTGGCTCCAGGTCACTTATGAAAAATTAAAGCAAGCTGTTTCCTATTGCTTCTGCAATTCTTTGTGTGTAACAAAAGGCATATTTCAGTCTCTAGTCCAAGGTCAGTTCATGATTTACCTTACCTTAACACCCTTCCCTTATCTTTCTTTCCAACCTTGAAGACCTATCACAAGTAAAATGCCTTTTCCATTCGTTCAATCCACCAGTCATATATGCCAACAAGATGCTAGATGCACAAAGATAGTTTTAAGGATTGCAATAGTATCACAGTAACAAGGCGTTCAGAGACTAGTCCAGAAATATGCATATTGGCTTATTTTCCTCTTCTTTGAATCTCCAGAGTGGTTTCACCCCTCGTATCACATTATCATATACCACAGGAATTTCTATATACTATTTTTTATTTGTTTTGGAGAGACACCCATCGTTGCTCAGGATTTAATCCTGGTGGGCTCAGGGGACCATATGTGGTACCAGGGATTGAACCTGGGTCAGTCCTGTGCAAGACAAGCGCCTCACCTGACATACTAGCTCTCCAGCCCATATATACATAATTTTAAGGTATTGATTTGGTATCTATTTTTTTATTGCTATGTCCCATAAAAAAATATGGGAGGTACTGGAACTGTGCCAATACATCTGCATCCCACTAGCATTTGAGATCACCCAAAACAGATAAGCCATAAATGAGCTTTCATGTTTCTTACCTTTTAATTCATCTCTGGCGAAGAAAGCAGCAAGACAATCTTGCAAGGTTACTATTGGACCCCAAAACCAGCTAGGGACACATGAGACAACAAACCTGAAACATTATTGATAGAAAAAAGAAAGTGTTCTGCCAATATAGCAGAAACTGCAGTTTTAGTAATCAATCAAAACAAAGAAAATGCATACATACCTTTTCACATATTCCATGAAAAACGCTATCCAGCCTTGTGGAGCATACGCCTCCCCACATGATCCTGCTTTGACTATGGAAGTTGGATGACTTGAGGAATGCAGCTTAGCAAGGTCTTCCTTGCCAGGGATTGGCAAGGACAGATCTTGAAAGGTCTCCAGGGTTACAGATACCTAAAATTGTTTTTTTGTTTTAAGAATAAGATGAAAATAATCCAGCACAAATATTCATGAGGATAGAACTTAGATTGCAAAGAATAAAGCGAATTATTTTTAAGTAACAAAATGAAAGTAAAAGTGGTTTCGCAGTAATAACAATAGAAAAAGACCCCTGATTCTGTACCAGAAGCTTTTCTATATTTAATCTTCAATAAACCTACACTACCGCTATTTAGGACACTGTAACAAAGTACTCGTATTCAGCACTGTAGCTTTAGGTCCAATTACTTTCTTTGTTTTAGGGCCACATCTGTTGGTGCTCAGAGATTACTCCTGAGAGACCCCTCCTGGCGGGGCTCAGGGAGCCATATGTGGTGCCAGAGACTGGACCTGGGCTGGCCGCTTGTAAAGCAAGAGCTCTACCCCTGTACTATTGTTCGAGTCCCTGTGTCCAAATTTTTGTTTTGTTTCAGTTTGTTTTTTTTGGTTTTGGGGCTAAACCTGGCAATGCTCAGGAGTTCCTTGTGCCTCTGCACTCAGGAATTACTCCTGGCAGTGCTTGGGGAACCATATGAGATGCCAGGGATCAAACCAGGTCGGTCACATAAGCACCTTACCACTGTACTATCTCTCCAGCCATAGATCCAAATCTTTTAACAATACTGTACTTACATTTAAAAATGACTGCCCATAGGGGTTTAAAAAAAAAACAAAAAAAACAGAACCAAGCAAATAGTATTTTAAATAACTAAAAAATTTCAGGAAAATTTCATTTCATAACAAAACAGGTAATATTAAAATGACACTACTGGTAGGAGTAAAGAAATAGTTCAAAGGGTTGTATACCCAGTATATCCACTTTGTATCCAGGAGGTCATTTTGATTACCGGCACCAAAGCCAGGAGTGACTGACCTCTAAGTATTGAGGCAGAAGTAGATCCCAAGCACCACTAGGTATGGGCCAAAAAATAAATAAATAAAATCACCCTATTTGGCTAGGGATGTGGCTCTGTGGTGGAGCATATGCCTTGATCCCCAGCACAATAGGGGTAAAACAAAACAAAACAAAACAAAAAGATTAAAATTACCCTATTGAAAGCCCTTAGATCTGACTATTAAGATATTTTTTGTTTTCGCTTCTGATAGGGATATGAAGGGGACACACATGGCTTGGTGCTTGAATGGATGGTTGGTGCCTGGTGCCTGGCAGTGCTCAGGTATCACATTCATATATGGTGGCTTTGTACCATTGTCACAACTGCAGTTGTATGCAAGACAAATGCCTTAACCTCTCCACTATATCTCTAGGCCCTGTCTTAAGTCTCACATAAAAATTAAAAACTTTGTTGTGAGCTTTCTCCAAGAAAGTTTAAATTAATTAAACTTGTCGTTTAGTTAATTCACTAGCTATTAATTTATTCCTTATTACACTCAAATAAAACCACTGATGAGATTCAGTGGTACTGAGATATAGTTAAATAACGTACAATGATTTTAATTTGTGTTCTTATGGATGAATCTAATACTTTATTATCTGATACTTTTATTATGAGTCAATTTTAACATGAGAAATATTTACAAGCTTTAAGTATAACCAATTGGAGAAGTTACAAACAAGAGTGTCCCCATGAATAACAATTGCTCCCCAGCACACTTATTTCATCAGCCGTGGCAGACGATGTTTACACAATTAACTAGTGTTGCTGAGCAACATCTTGCCTTGATATGAAACTAAATAAGGAAGACCGAGCAAATTCCTTCTGTTAGTCCACGCATGCCCTATCTGTAAAATGTCATGCTGTGATGGGGCTGGAGAGAGCAGGTCCTTGCATGGGGTTGACTAAGGCTCAACCCAGTACCATATGGTGCCCTAAGTCCTGCCAGGAGTGATCTTCAGCACATAGCCAGGAGTTAAGTAAGTCCTGGGCACCAGGAGTAAGTAAGCCCTGAGCACTGCAGGTGTGCCCCTATCCTACAATAAAAAGAAACAAACAAAACACACATATTGTGGATCAGAGCAAAGGAATGGGGGTTTAGATAATACAGGGCTTTAGCACATGGCTGATCCAGTTAGATTCCTGGCACTGCCAAGAATAATCACTGAGCAGAGAGCCACTGGCACCACTAGATGTGGCCCAAAACAACCAACAATCTCCCTCAAAAACAAACAAAAAAAAGGCAAAAAAAAAGGATATTGCTTTTACTTTCAAACAACAAAAAATTCTCCTAGTATCACCTTATGCTGATATAAAAACAAGAAATACATGTATAATTTCAATTAGGAGAAAGAATTTTTCATACCATTGCCAGTTTTATTTTTTTTAAGGTATTTAAAAGAAACTTTCTACATATTTAAATTCCTTCATACTCACCCTGTCACAAGTCAAACACTGTACTGAACTAATAATTGTTCCATCAAAGATGTCTGATATGACACTTCGGTATTTCTTATGCTGTTTTTTCCTCTTTGGAGATGAGGCAGATTGAGCTAGGATTGAAAAACAAGTGTACAATTAAGAAAAAAATAGAAGTAGCTCCTTAAGCATTTTTTCTCTAGCATCCGCATAATTTAATATGCTGAGTGTCATTTGTCAACATTACTTTTTAAAAAAATCAAAGACAAGCAATGATGAAATTAGAGAGATTGTGTTTCTCTCCCACCAAAATAATTTTGAATTCAATAAAAAATTTTGCTGGGGCCAGAGAAATAGTACAGTGAGTTCGGCACTTGCCTTACAAACAGTCCCCAGCACTGCTTATGGTCCCCCCAAGCCCTGCTAGGAGTAAGTCATGAGCACCATTGGGTGTGACCCAAAAATAAAAACATTTTTTTTTTTTTTTTTTTGCTTCTACTTGACTGAGTGTGCTTCCAAGTAAGGCTACTTAAACAGAGGACTTCTTATAAGATTGGGAACTATTCTAGATAAAAATCCAGTGAACTGTGTGATGTGGAAATAGCTTCTCCCAATCTTCCTTTTCACTTGCTTTAGCAATGTCTTCTGTCAATGAGAGTCTAAGATTTTTTTCTTTTATAAGTGATGCTTTTTAAGTTCTTGATGACCTTAAAAATCTTTGTTTGAGAAGGTAATAAAGACTTCTTAATTTTTTTCTAAGAATTTCATGGTTCTGTATTTCATAATACCCAAACTCTTTTAATAGCTAATGAAAATACAAAATGATATAATCACTCTGAAAACAATCTTGTACAATTTAAGCATAATAACACAAAACCCAATATCTTTACTTCTAAATAGTCAAGACCATTAGAAACCTATATTCATACAGAAACCTGTACACAAATGCTTATGGCAGCATTACAATTCCTCAAACTGGGAACAATTCACATATCCATTAAAGAGTGAAAAGAAGAAACCAGTAGATATACAAAGAAGTACTCAGTAATGAAAAGGAACTACTTAGGCATGCAACAATGTGTCAAATGAAAGAAGCCTGTTTCAGGACTACAGACTGAGAATACAGCTCAACAGCAGTTTGCCTTTGCATGTGAGTCCCTGAGTTCAATCACAGCACCACACACACAGAAGAGGTCTACATAACTGTATAATTCCATCTATGAATGGAATCCCATGGGGTCCCATTCTGAAAAAGGGAAAACAATAGGAACAGAGAACAGATCAATAGGATTAAGGTTCAAAGAAAGGTAGGGTGGGGTGGTTTGATTACAAAAAAGCAGCATGAGGGAATTTCTTGGGGTGTCAAAGTGTTACACTCTATTGTGTTTATTGTAATAAAAATCTACAAGTGTCAACACTAGAGCTCCATATCAAAAATAAAGAACATAAATATGTGCCATATGCACATAGAATTTAAACCACAGTAATGTCAAAATATGAGAACAATTATAAAAGATTAAGCATGTCACGATTATATTACTTTTACTTTATATTATAAAAGCAAAGAAACTTATATAACTGAAACTTCTACCTTTTTTGTGTGTGGGTGCCAAACCAGGCCACAAATTGCCAGATTTAGGAGGGCTTGCTGATAAACGTGGATTAACACTTTCATTTGATGGGATCTGTGGTGTAGACAGGTCATTCAGATGGACATCAGTAATGCATTCTGTAATATTTAAAATTTGTATTATTACCTTAAATAATAAAATTATTCCATCTAAAAATAGCATGTTTCTTGAGATTTTAAACTCCACTCACATCAATGTTACATAAAATATTTGAAAAAAGTTCTTACTAAGGGAAAAAAAAAGATTTTTCCTCTATAGGCAATTCAGAAAGTGAGCAGTAAAAGTTACTAGTGGTCCTATTTAAAAATAAGATATTTAGGACTTTTATTTTGTTTTGGGGCCATACCCAGCAGTACTCAGGGCTTACTCTTGGCTACATGCTCAGCAATCATTCCTGGTAGACTTAGGGAATCTTATGGGGATTGAACTCAGGGATTGAACCCAGGTCAGACACGTGCAAAGCAAGCATCCTACCCACTGTATTATGCTAGACCCAAGGACAGTTCTTTAAAAGCTTTTAAAAATCACGTTAGTGAAGAGATTATCTTCTCAAATGAATTAAAATCTAAAAAGAAACTTGTTATAGAAAAGTATAAATTATTTGTATTGTCATAAGAGGAAACATACCTGTTAGGAAAAGACCTTTCAAAAAGAGCTATTATTTGTTTTATATAGTATGTGGTAGCACTGTCTGTATGTAGCACTGTCGACCCATTGTTCATCAATTTGCTCGAGCAGACAACAGTAACAACTCCATTGTGAGACTTGTTGTTACTGTTTTTGGCATATCGAATACGCCATGGGTAGCTTGTCATGCTCTGCCATGTGGCCGGATACTTCCGGTAGCTGCCGGACTCTCCGAAAGAAACGGAGGAATTGAACCTGGGTTGGCCGCGTGCAAGGCAAATGCCCTACCCGCTGTGCTATTGCTGCAACCCATGATATGTGGTATCTTTGTCAAATTAGGTGTGTTTTTTGTTTGGGGGGCACACCTGCAATGCTCAGGGATTACTACTAGCTCTGCATTCTGGAATTATTCTTGGCTGAACCTGGGTCAGCCACGTGCAATTCAAAAGCCCTCAATGAGGTATTCATGTCATTAAGGAAATATCTTTTCCCCCCTACTAAGAATGCAGTTAGGATTCATTCAAATACTTAAATTATCAACTCGTTGTTAATCCTCTAAAATTATAGAAGATAATTTTTGTTACTTGTCTGTCATTTAAGATCAGAGAATTTGAACCTCTGATCATTTAATTTTATATGCTTTGGAGAACTAAATATTACATTAAACAAAAATAAGTTAACTTTTGAAAAGATAAATGTAAAAATACAAAGCAAATCAGTTGAACTATCATTCATATGGCCATTTGCTTTCTAAATAAATAGTGATGAATACCATAATCTAGCATAAGAGAGTAGATTACAGTGAGTTAACTCCTCTATCAATACATGTATCAGGCACTGGAGGGCAAAGTGTAGTGGATAAGGGGCTTTCTTTGTGCATGACTGTACCTGGTTTGATCCTGTGAGCCCACCAAGAGTGATCCTAAGAGGAATGCCAGAAGAAAGTCCTAAGTATCATTGGGCGTGGCCCCAGCCCAGCCTTCCCTCCAAAAAAACCCATATCAATTATTTGGTCAGCAGGGATCAGAGAAATAACACAGTGGGTAAGGTGCTTGCCTTGCATGCAGCTGACCCAGGTTCAATTCCCCAGCATCCCTTATGGTTCTCCAAGCCAGAAGTGATTCCTGAATGCAGAGCCAGGAGTAACCTCAGCCAAATGCATTCTGTAATATTTATATTTATATTTGGCAGACAACATGATGCCAATGTCAGCAAACTAACAATTTATATCATGACAAAATTATTATTTGTGTTATTCTGCTTCTCCCCAGAATCTCAACAGAATCTGCTTAGAAAAACTAACTTGATCTATGGAAATAGTTCAAAGGACCAGAGTACATGCTCTGCGCATAGGAAGCCCAGGTTTGAGCTTCAGCACTACAGGATGCCCTTACGTTGTTAGAAGTAACCACCAGGGCTGGAGCAATAGTATATTGGGTAAGGCATTTGCCTTGCATGCAGCCAACCTGGTTCAGATCTCCGAAACCCCTTATGATCCCCTGAGCACTGCCAGGAGTGATCCCTGGAGCCAAGCCAGGAGTAAGCCATGAGCACCACTGGGTATGGTCAAAAACAGGAGGGAGGGAGGGAGGGAGGAGGGGGGAGGGGGGGAGGGAGGAAGGAAGGAAGGAAGGAAGGAAGGAAGGAAGGAAGGAAGGAAGGAAGGAAGGAAGGAAGGAAGGAAGGAAGGAAGGAAGGAAGGAAGGAAGGAAGGGTGGGTGGGTCCCAAGCGACACACTGGGAGTAGCTTCTGAGTACCATCAAAGGTGTCTTCCCTCAAAGAAAAAAGGTTAACATTCATACACATGTTCTACAATATAATTCTACTAATTAGAAATCCCCAAGTAACAATTATTTCCTTCTTCTCTAAATCTAGTTTAATTGAATTATGTCATATGCTACACACAAATTAAGCCAAAGCTAAAATTTAGTCTACTTTATTTTTAGTACACTAAACACAATTTAATATTAGAAAAGTTTCTTCCATCAGTGCCATGTGGCTTTTCCCAAAGAAAAAAATATCAATTATGAAAGTAAAATCATAATAGCTCTTATACCATTGTCTACAAAGGAAACGCTGTCATTTTTAAGATCAAATTAATAATAGGGGCTGGAGTGATAGCACAGCGGGTAGGGCATTTGCCTTGCGTGCGGCTGACCCGGGTTTGATTCCCAGCATCCCATATGGTCCCCTAAGCACCACCAGGAGTAATTCCTGAGTGCAGAGCCAGGAGTAACCCCTGTGCATCACCGGGTATGACCCAAAAAGAAAAAAAAAATCAAATTAATAAACTGTCACCTGAAACTCGGCTGTGTATTTGCACTTTGACAGTTTCCTGGTTCAGATCGACTGTTTCAGACACAGAGTCTCTATCTTTATCTAATTCCCCTTCAGAATTCATTTTATTAATCTTATTGTACATCTTCTCTTTTTGCCAATCCTTTGAAATTTCTGAGTTGTTATCATCATCCTGAATCAACATTGTTGTTTCATTATTATCTTCAGAAAAGCCTCTAGAACCATTTTCATTTTCTGCTTTATCACTGCTGCTACAAGATTCACAGGACTGAAAATCCAAATCTGACTGGCTCTTATCTTCTTCCATGGTCTCCTCAGTATTTATAGTTTGAGAATCATCCTCTATTTCCATGATCTGCTCCTTCAATTCTTCATGGAGAAGATCCATTAAACATCGAAGGAATTCTTGAGCATCCTAATATAAGCAACAAACGCATTACTGTGTCATTCAAAATGTATGTAAGCAGAAACTTCGGAGAAAACATGCAAAATAGGGCTAGCACCTGACTTCGAAATGCATAGCATTATACTCAGTAAATACTAGTTTGCAGAACATAATACCTTGGAGGAGCTGGAAACACTAAGCTCTAAAAACTTACACAAAGATAAAGGGTCAGAGAAGTGGTTCAGGGGTAAGGTGCTTGCCATATATGTGACCAACCCTAGTTCATTTCCCAGCACCACAAAGGAACCCTGAACTCAACAGGATCGTCACTGAGTACCACTGGATGTGGCACCAAATCACCAAAATATAGAGCAAAAAATTATTCTAAGGACATGGCTCAACTTAGGTTGTGTCCTATGCACACCCCCATCCCAAAAGTACTTAAACTGAAGATGATTCAGATAGTGGCTTTTACTTTTTTTTTTACCTTCCCCCACCCCCCATCCCCCACCCCATCCCCTGCCTCATTCCCTTCCCCTCATCATGACATACCATGATATACAGTTCTGTTAATGACAACTTTTTGTATATATCCTTCCTACTCCACAACGACATGGTGGTGTTATGGTGGTTGTGGTACTGGAACACTACTTCCCTCCACCAATGTCCCAAAGACCCCTCCCATCCACCTGAAGGCCCTTCCTCAGCCTCCCCAGTTCAGTTCAGTTAGTTCCACTGCCTCTGGCCATTTGTTTGAACCAGTGGTTTTCAACTGCAGATCCATGGACCAATGCCGGTCCACAAAAATTTCCTGTTCATCTGCAAAAAAAGGTTATTGCTACATAACACATGTTATGCCTGGAATATAGTGATACTATCATAAATTCTGATGCATAAATATTCTTATAGTAAATAGTAGTTTTAATTTAAGTTGCAGAAGGGTGTCAATTATTTTTCCTCTTTTCACTATTGCACAGGTATAAAAAGGCCAAAAACTTTATCTGTCGGTCAGTTTTCTGTACCGATGCCATTTTAAAAAAGCTGCAGGAGGGGGTTAAGAGATAGTACAGCAGGTAAAGTTCTTGCTGTACATGTGGCTGGCCTGGGTTCATCCCCTGCACTCCATACTGTCACCCAAGCCTGACAGCAGTGACCCCAGAGTGCACAGCCAGGAGCAAGCGCTAAGGATGTAGTGCAAAAACAAGAAGAAAATAATAATAATAATAATAATAATAATAATAAACTGGAGAATTGGGAATGTAACAATAATAAAGCACATGCTTATTATGTGTTAAGTTCTAAGTTCAATAACCCACACCACAAGTAAATAAACAGTCACTGTTACTGTCATCCCACTGCTCACTGATTTGCTCCAGTGGGCACCAGTAACGTCTCCATCGTGAAACCTGTTGTTAACTGTTTTTGGCATATCGAATACGCCATGGGTAGCTTTCCAGGCTCTGCCATTCGGGCGAGATACTCTCAGTAGCCTGCTGGGCTCTCCAAGAGGGACGTAGGAATCAAACCCGAGTTGGCCGCATGCAAGGCCGACGCCCTACCCACTGTGCTATCGCTCCAGCCCAAATAAACAGTAAATAATTAAAAACAGAATGAAGAACTAAGGCATAAAGAAAATAAGGATTGGCCTTATGTTAAACCAAAATTCAGAGCGGTGTCCTAAATTCAATTATTTTATTAAGTTTGGCTTAAATTGTAGCTTTATTCAATCTTGTATCTAAAAGAACTATCACTGATTAAGTTAGAATGTTTTTTGTAAATGTGTGGGGGAGATTCTTTTTGGCTTTTTTTGTTTTGTTTCTTGTTTCTTGGGTTAACAGCCAGCAGTGCTCAGGAGTGCCCCCTGATGGTGGTCAGCAGTATGCTGACCTATTTTTTGTTGGGTTTTTCTCTTTTTTGTCCACAGCATCAGTGCTCAGAGATCACTTCAGTGATGCTGTATGGGATGCTGGCGATCAACCGGGTAGGCCACGTGCAATACAGGTGCCTTACCTGCTCTTCTGTCTCTCCAGTCACATAACAACTTAACCCTGTGCTCTCTCCAGCCCCTGTAATGCTTATTGAAAATACAAATTTATAGGCTCCAAATCATATCTACCAAATCAGTCTCTAGTAATTCATAAATTTGCATGAATGGACAATGGACAAATGGTACAGGAACTGTCATGAAAAATTGTTTTTATAGAGGCCACAGTCAGTAGTACTTAGGAAGAAAGAAAAACAGGACCACTTCCAGTAGTGCTCAGGCTAGCAATGCAAACGTAGCAGTATTCAGGAGTCCAAGCAGAGCAGGATATTAAACTTAAGTCCTCTGTGCCATTACCCACTTGAGCTAACATCCCTCTCCTTAAATCTAAGATTTTAAATGTAGCTCAGTAGACAACAGGTTTTTTTATATACAAAGCTCTGGGTTCCACCTAGCATAACCCCCCACTCCAAACGGAGAAGTGGGAGGTGGGGAAAAAAATATTTAATACTTAAATATCTTTTTAAAATATTTTAAAAATATTTAAGGGACAATAGGGATAGTACAGCAGGTACGGCGCATGCATGTGGCCAATCTAGGTTTAATTCCTGGCACCCCAGATGATCTCTTGAGCACTACCAGAAGTAAAATCTAAGCATTAAGACCTAAGCACCACCAGATATGGTTCAAAAACAAGAAGAAAAAATAAAGTCCAAACCAAAAGTTAAGTCTAAACCAATATTACAGTTGAAAATTTATCCCTATATAGAAAATTTTTGCTAAATTAAAAGCATCAGAATAAATACACTGACAAGAGCTGGAGAGAGTACAGCAGGAAGGACATTTGCCTTGCATGTGGCTGACCAAGGTTCGATCTCTGGCATCCTATACTGGTCCCCCATGCACTGCCAGGAGTAACTCCTGAGTGCAGAGCCAAGAGTAAGCCCTGAGTATTACTGGGCATGCCTCTGACCCCCTGCACCCAAGTACACTGACATAACCAATAACTGTCATTGTCACTGTCATCCCGTTGCTCATTGATCTGTTCGAGCGGGCGCCAGTAACATCTCTCATTGTGAGACTTATTGTTACTGTATTTGGCACATCCAATAGCAATAGCACAGCAGTAGGGCATTCGCCTTTCACGCAGCCGACCCGTGTTCGATTCCTCCGCCCCTCTCGGAGAGCCTGGCAAGCTACCGAGAGTATCGTGCCCGCAGGGCAGAGCCTGGCAAACCAATAACCAAAGTTTCTATAAAAACATAAAATTAAGAGAAAGCAGAAAATACAAAAGAAAAATATGAGAAAAAATTTATTGTTCATGGGGCAAGAGAAATGCAAGTAGTACAGCAAGTAGGGCACTTGCCTTGCATGTGGCCCACCTGGATTTGATTCCTGGCATCCCATATGGTCCCGCCCAAGTCCCACCAGGAGTTATCCCTAAGTGTAGAGACAGGAGTAACACCAATGGACAAGTCCCAAACACTCTCGCCCTTACAAAAAGAACAATTATTGTTCTTACTAAATAAAAACTTAAAGGGGAGCTGGAACGATAGCACAATGGGCAGGGCATTTGCCTTGAATGCAGCCGACCCGGGATCGATTCCCAGCATCCCATATGGTCCCCTGAGCACCACCAGGAATAATTCCTGAGTGCAGAGCCAGGAGTAACCTCTGTGCATCACCAGGTACGACCCAAAAAGAAAAAAAAAAGCCAAAAAAAAAAAAACCCAACAAAAAAAAAAAAACAAATAAGAAACATGATCATTATAAAAATGATCAGAAGATTCAGTATAAATAATCTGTGTTCATAAAAAAAAAAAAACCAACAAAATAGAAACTTAAAAATATTTAAGGACAAGAAACAAAAGGACTCTAAAATAATAATACATAATGTAATTTTCAAGTTTTTTAAGAGATTATTATTATGAATAAACAGAATGAAGCCTTACCTGCTGTGAATATCCTCTAAATGTTGGATTTACAGTTTTGATTCCTTGGAACAGATTAGTGGGCACAACAGATCCAGGCCTGAGGAAGAAAACATTAGAAAGAAATATGTGATTAAAAAAAAAATTAGAGGGGGCGATCACAACCAGCAGTGCTCAGGACTTATTCCAGCCTCCTCCTGGCAGGGGTTAGGGGACCATATTGAGGGCCAGGGATCAAACCCAGGTCAGCTACATACAAGGACAATGCCCTACCCACTATACTGTCACTCCAGTCCCATGATTTTTAGTTTTCATTAAAAAAAAATCATCAACGAAGAATTTAAGGTAGCAGGGACAGAACACAACGCTGGACAGTATTTTTCAAGAGCTAGGGATGTAGCTCAGTGCTGAAGCACTTGCCTACATGTATGATGCCCTAGGTTCCATCTCTGGCACAGGGAAAAAAAAAATTTCTGGACAGGGCTTCATCAAGTGCTTAGGTTTTAAGCCTATTACATGCCAAGTCCAGGTCCCATGTCTGGCAACACATAGCCTCCCAAATATCACTTCTGGTGTGTGATTTGTGATCCACAGCACTATAGGGCTGAAGAATTAAACTGCCTAACATATTTAGATGGAAGCATTAAGTTTTGGCTTTTTTAAGCAATGCACTTAGTAAGGAACTTATTGCTATATTAAGTTCCTTCCCAGCTGAGAGCTTCTTTCTCTTCTTTCCAATAAACTTTTCTTTCTTAAAAAAAAAAAAAATGGAGTTTTCAAATATCATTAAAAGGAGTTTTCAGATATCATTAAAATGAGGCACTTAGGAGAAAGAAATATCAAAATATGGAAAATACTACAATTTTAATTAAAATTAAGATCTCAGGCAGGAGAGTTATATAGTTCAAGGCAATAAGATGTTAGCTTGCACAGAGCTGACTCTGATTCTATTGCTGACACTGGCTATGGTCCCCAGGCACCACCAGTAATGATCATTAAGCACAGAGCTAGCAGTAACCCCTAAGCAATGCTGGCTGTGGTCCAAAAACAAAAGAGAAACAAAAATTAAACTCAAGGAGGGCTAGAGCTATAGTACAGTGAATAAGACACTTGCATGCCTGTGACCAATCCAGGTTAAATGCACTACATATAGTCCCCAAGTTCGTCAGGAGGTGATCCTTGAACACAGAGGCAGGAGTAAATGCTAAGCATAGCCAGGTATGGTATCAAAGGGAAAAAAAAAAAAAACTAAAGAAGCTAGAGAGAGAATTACACACAGCCAACCTGGTTTCTATTCCTGGCATCCCATATAGTCCACCAAGCCCCACCAATGGTGGTTCCTAAGCTCATAGCCAGAAGTAACCCCTGAGCACAGATGCATATGGTTCCAAAACAAAAACCAAAATTAAATAATTAAGGTCTCAAAAGTATTACATGGAAGAAAGCTTTAAAAAGAATAAC
Organism: Sorex araneus; assembly: GCF_027595985.1. Taxonomy (NCBI): domain Eukaryota; kingdom Metazoa; phylum Chordata; class Mammalia; order Eulipotyphla; family Soricidae; genus Sorex; species Sorex araneus. The sequence continues at coordinate 66,300,775 of NC_073306.1, forward strand.
AAGAATAACTGTCTTGTTATAGGTGATTCTAAATAATCATGAAAAAATACAATTCATGAAAGCAATTTTGGCCAATATTATTAATTTTTAATATTTCATTATTAAATTATTATTAAAATTATTAGCCAATAATTTTGGATAATAATAAAACAAAATTAGTAATGTATTATAGCAATTATTTTTCTATGTATGTTACAACAAATATAAGTGTAAAATTCATTTAAGTGTCATGATCTTATTTTAGCACTGAGAATGTCTACTCATATTAGAACTTAACTTTCAACAATAAATGTTTTAATTGGTCAATATTATGTCTCCAGTCTTGACAGGATAGAACTGGGTAATTTCAATAGCCTTTATTGGATATTTTCTTTCCTTTTCTTTACTTTTGGAGGGGTACCACCCACCCAGCAATGCTCAGGAGTTAGTTACTCCTGGCTCTGCACTCTGGAAATCTCCCAGCAATGTTCAGGGAACCACAGGGGATGATGCAAGGGATCAAACTCAGGTCCGACACATGCAAAATAAGTGCCTTATGCACTATGCTATCTCTCCCATTCTTTTCTTAGATATTTTCGATCTGCTTTGCTTTAAATTTTTTCAGCTCTATAAAAAAACAAACACAAAAACCTTACATCCTTTTACTATTTATGATATTCATTGAAACAAATCATTAAAAAAAAGGGGGGGTGGCATTAAGGGACAGGAAAGGGTCAGCAACAAAGTGCCTGCTTACAAGCATGAATGAGGACATGCTGCTCTCTGGGACACCCCTCTCAGTCCCACCCCAAGTTGCCACAGAGTGCAATCTCCAGAGCACAACAGTGAGATGCTCGGATGAGGTAACACTGAAGCCCAAGTGTGTGACTCCCAGCCAGCACTGCAACTACACTGTGCAACTGTGACTGAGCACACAAGCATCACTGCCACGCACACGGAACCACCAGTGAGCACTAACAACCAAGTGTTGTGAGAAGCACCACTAATGGCACATGGTTGCGCATGGCAACAAGAGCAACAAGGGGAAGGGTGGTGAAAGATTTTAAGGCAAATGTCCATACATACCTGCTTTTGTGCCATAATTCTGACATCAACTTGAGATAACTTTTACAAATGGCTGGTTTCTTATCTGTTCGAGCTAGTCCTCCACAATCAAGAAAGAACTGTGTCAAAGGTGGGCTAATTAAAAGAAGAAAGAATGTCAGGGTGGAATCAAGCTTACCACTGCTAGCCAGCCAATGAATTAACAGTGCACAGTGTTCTGATGTGATTATTTCTTTGCTCCCCTTTACAGCATCACACTCACGTCTTCAGATTCTTGGACACTCCTTCAAACCAGAGTATGACCTCACCATATCACACTCTTCAACACACTTCAGATTAACACTCTTCAGCTCCCTCTTGGCATTTGTGACAGGTGACTTAGCCCTTATTGTTGAATATTCTCTTTATCAAAACAACATACTTTTCTCATTTTCTTTATCTCTCTGGCAACTCTTCTCTCTTTACTGCTTTCTAGACATCTGCATAGCAAGGTTACTATAAGTGCCCCTATCTTCGCTATATATGCTTTCCTTGGGTGATCCTAAATTTTCTTTTAATTTTTGTTTTGGAGCTGCATTCATATACTTTCCTTGGGTAATTTTAAATTTTCTTTTGACTTTTTGGGGAGCTGCATTCAGCAGTGATCAAGGGTTACTCCTAAAACTGTTACTCAAGAATTACTCCTGGTGGTGCTCAGGAGACCACAGGGATTACAAGGATACAAGGCAGACACCCTACCCATTACACTTTCACGCTGGTCCCAATAGTCTTTTTTATAAGTTTATTAGCACAATCTATTCAGTAATAGCAAAACTGACCAGGCAAAAAACAAACCATGGCCTGCAAAATAGTGACTATTCTAACAAAGATATCCATTCAAGTAGAAAAGCAAAAGCAAACATTGGATTACTAACCTTAATTCAAAACAAAAGAGAATTTAACTCAAAAACTGTTACAAGTGACAGTTAATTAACATTATATAGTGACATTAAATAACGATAAAGAGGATAGCGTCTATAAATAGCTAAGCACCCAACGAGGAAGATCTAAATTATAAAGGAAATATAAAGAGGATCAAAAGGGAGAAATAAGACAACAGTAGAGTAATAGTAGGGAACTTCAATACTCCACTTTCAATGTTAGATCATTTTGACAAAAAAAAGGAAACACTGGACTTAAACTGCACATTAGACAAAATAGGCCTAACATGTGTATAGACTATTTCATCCTGCACCTACCTTCTTTTTGTTAGGAGTCATGATTAATTAAAAGAAGAATGAAAGAAAAAAAAAAGTGTGTGTGTGTGTGTGTGTGTGTGTGTGTGTGTGTGTAGATACAGGTATGTAGAGATAGACAGATAATATCACTGAGCTCTAAGTGACCTGAAGCATCAGTTTAAGCATTTCACTTTTAAGAAGTAGAACTATATGCCCAAAGACATATACTTGTTCCAGGTCTACTGAAGACCAGGAATCTAGAAAACCACAAGCACAAACTATGTAGCCCTGCTGAGACCAACCCAATTCTTGCCTTTTCTATTCTGAGTAGAATTAAAAAAGATGAAAATAACATTTTCAAAATTATTTAAACATTTATAGTTGTAGTTAATCCACAGAAATTTCTAAGTGGAGGAATACCAAACTTTTTTAAAGTGTTAAGAAATCTAATAAATAAGGCATAGCCAGGGATTTTAGGGAATTCCACTGGCTATAGAAACAGGATACAACTGTTAATGCTTTTCCATATTGCTGTTATATGTATTTCTTCTTAATCTCCTTACTTTTTAAAAAAAGCATATTACTATATAGCAGCATAATTTTCTGCTCAGTGATAAAATAATTACGGAAAAATAAATTACACAAAAATTGAAAAAATTAATTTTTCCACCTACCAATTAGAAAGAGCCTGCAAAGCTGCATTCATGTAACAAGTATTTCCAATATTCTTCAAACCTGTAAGACCTATTTAAAAAATTATAAATTATGTCATTCACAATATGACATTTCAATTATGTGAATGTTATTAACTACCTAGTAGTTAATAATCATTTCAGTTACGATGATTGCTAAATTACATTAAGGAAATATAAAACAACAACTTGAAAAAAACTAGAGAGGTTGACTCATAAAAAAAACCTTAATTTTTAGATAGTTAAGTATATATTTAAAAGAAATTGAATTTGAAATCAACAACAAACAGAATATATGTATCAGTTATATGCAGATAATACCAAGAACTGTAGGGCTTTGACAAAGTAATGCTTGAGAAACCAAGTATCACTTAAAATTACTGTTTGTTTTTTGGGTTTTGTTGGTTTTTTTTTTTTTCTTTACTTTTTGGGTCACACCCGGTGTTGCACAGAAGTTACTCCTGGCTCATGAACTCAAGAATTACTCCTGGCGGTGCTCGGGCGACTATATAGGATGCTGGGAATCGAACCCAGGTCAGCCGTGTGCAAGGCAAACGCCCTACCTGCTGTGCTACAGCTCCAGCCCTTTTCTTTGTTTTAGAAAATAAATTTTTTCACTTTTGTTTTTGGGCCACAACTGGTGCTTGGGCCTTAGTCCTGGCTCTGTACTCAAATATCACTCCAGGCAGGATTGGGGGACCATATTGAGTGCCAGGGCAAGCACCTTATCTGCTATGCCATCACTCTAATCTATATAAATGTAATTTCACTAAACAAAATTTTTCTTTTTTGGCCACACAGTGATGTGGCTTACTCCTGGCTCTTTGCTCAGGGATCTCTCCTGGCTGGTTTGGGGGACCATATCAGATGCTGGGAACCAAATCCAGATTGGTCATGAGCAAGGCAAATGACTACCCACTGTACTATCACTCCAGTCCCCTAAACAAAATTTATTTAAAAAAATTTTTTTTATGAACAGCAAGTCCTTTTTTATCTCCAGGTTTTGAAAAGTTCACACTGTAAAGTTTCTTAATGAAATAAGCATATAAAAAATATGAATCAGATTTTTTTTTACCTCTTGCTTTCCGTTCATCTTCTTCAACTTCTATGTCCAGATCATCAAATACAGCAACCAGAGGAGTTTTTAATGTTGTGTTACTGGGTATTTTAAAATCCTAATAATTAAATAATGCTCAGGTTAGGGAAAAAAATTAACTTTATTTTATCACATCTACACTCCAAAATACCAAGAGTATTGCGCCCGTACGGCAGAGCCTGGCAAGCTACCCGTGGCATATTCGATATGCCAAAAACAGTAACAATAAGTCTCATAATGAGAGACGTTACTGGTGTCCGCTTGAGCAAATCGATGAGCAACAGGATGACAGTGACAGTGACACTCCAAAAAATGATTGCTATTTTAATAGGACTCTAAGAATTTCTGATTCTGCCAGTCACAATTTACATGACGAAAGCAATTAAGAACACCAGGAAACAGCAAGTCACTCTACTTTTATCATGATGTTAATAAAGCCTATTTGTGATTCTTTTGAATGTAGATGTAATTAAATCAAATTCAAGCAAGATCACATTATAATTAAGATAAACATTCTACATTTTCTTTCCAAAGTTTTCTAATTTTCCACTGGGAAAAGTATTTCTAAATCATAATACACCAATTACTTTTATAGTTCTACAATCGTTCCACTACCATGTTTATTTGTTCTGTTTTGTTTTGTTTTGTTTTGTTTTGCTTTTTGGGTCACACCCGGTGATGCACAAGGGTTATTCCTGGCTCTGCACTCAAGAGTTACCCGTGGTGGTGCTCAGGGGACCATATGGGATGCTGGGAATCGAACCCGGGTCAGCCGCGTGCAAGGCAAACGCCCTACCCGCTATGCTATCACTCCAGCCCCTCCACTACCATGTTTAATTTATCCTTTTATGCATGCGTAAAAGTTCACTTAAACAACAATAAAATATTCCACAACTAATTTTCATGAATTGTCTTAACTCAGGTTGCTAGAGCTGACCAGGTGGTGAAATATTAGCCCACACTTTTTGTTGTTGTTGTTTGGTTAGGGGGCCAGACCCAGCAGTGCTCTGCACTTACTTCTGGCTCTGCACTCAACAGATCACTCATGGTGGAGTTTGGAGGACTATACCAGGTACCAGGGACCAAATCTGGATTCACCACATGGAAGGCAAGATCTTTACCCACTGTGCAGTCTCTCCAGACCCTAGCTCATACTTTTAATTTTTTTTCCTTTTTGGATCACACCTGCTGATGCTCAGGTGTTATTCCTGGCTCTGCACTCAGGAATTACTGCTGGCAGTCCTCGGCATACCATATAGGATGCTAGGTATTGAACCTGGGTTGGTTGGCTGTGTGCAAGGCAAATGCCCTACCCAGTGTACTATTGCTCCAGCCCCCTCACACTCTCCAAATAAACTCCCCCCTTCAAAGAAACTACCCTGGGGCTGGAGCAATAGCACAGCGGGTAGGGTGTTTGCCTTGCACGCGGCTGACCCGGGTTCGATTCCCAGCATCCCATATGGTCCCCTGAGCACCACCAGGGGTAACTCTTGAGTGCAGAGCACCGCCAGGAGTGATTCCTGAGTGCATGAGCCAGGAGTAACCCCTGTGCATCACCGGGTGTGACCCCTCCACCCAAAAAAAAGCAAAAAAAAAAATTTAAAAAAAAATAAAAGAAACTACCCTGACTTAATGCTTTAAACATTGAGAGATCAGGGGGTATGGTGCTACAACAGATCAACCTGTACCTCAGGGTGAGTACATCAGCAGCTTGATGGTGCCTTCAAGCTTCCTGACACCCCCAAATTGCCACTGTGCCTTTGGCTGGACCCAAACAATTTGGGACCAATTTTACCAAGAAATTAAATGACCAAAAGTTAGGTATGTGGGAACCACACCCAAAACCACCTCTGGTTCAGCTATACAAGCTCATTTATTGGCCTTATTTCAGAGACCCATAGAAAAATCTTGAAAGAGATTAAAAACCACAGTTAATCTTGGACCCGTGCATGGCTGAACAGCCTGGGGTAAATTGGAGAGAGTAGGTTGGCCTATGCCTGCCCAAGCAGAGCCCCCAACAGCTACTTGCTTCCACAACCCAAAATCGCCGCCATACCCCCAGCCTATCCCCACCGTATCAGGATGGACCTCACCAAGATATAATCTGCTGAAAATTCGGGTATGCGGGTTTTGTGACTGAAATTTCCTGGCTTTCACAGAGTTGGGATGGGCTACCTCCCCCCACTTCCCAATACACACGGAAGCACTGGCAGTCACCCCCATGAAACAACTCCAGCGCCACCCTGTAAACTCTATTACTGGCCTTGCTTCAGAGACTCGTATATAAATCTCGAGAAAGATCAAAAGCCAGAGACACAGCAGCGAGTCCCAGAAGACAGCACAAAGCTGGAGATCTCTCCGGGCCCCATACTGAGTCAATCTCTTGGGGCACCCCAGATGGAGCAGGTTCTGTCTCCCCACCTACTCCAGACGGACTCCCAGCGACCAAGAACTTCTGCAAGCAAGGCCCAGGTATGCGAGTCCCAGGACTAGTCTCCATGCTGCATGGCAGCAGAGGTAGGTGCCGGGCTGTCCCTCTCCCACTTTCCGCCTGCTCATTGTTCTGGCTGTCACACCCACAATGTGTCTTCAAGTGACATCTTAGCGCACCAACAGCCCTGGTCCGGAGACGCCCAATTGAATCCCAAAATGGGTTAGTGTCCTACAGAAATGTCTCTGGAACCCAACAATCTAGGATTCCAGAAGCACGTGGCCACGACACCCATGATATTCAAAATGAGCAATGGAAATAAATAAGCTAGCATCTGCCCCTGTCAGGCAGGTTTGAATGGTGGTGGGAAAATTCGAACAAAACATAATGCCCAAAAGTAGAGACAGAGTACTGGGGAAGTTGTCTGCCATGGAGACAGGGTGAGGACTGGGATGGAGTGGGGAGAGTGGGGGAATATACTGGGGACACTGGTGGTGAAAAGTGTGCACTGGTGGAGGGATGGGTGTTCGATCATTGTGTAGCTGAATCTCAAATATGAAAGCTTTGTAACTATCTCACAGTGATTCAATTAAAAAAAAAGTAATGTGGAGTTCATGCCCAATTCAATCAGCTTAATCAATGGCTGAATAAACAGCAGTACTCCTATATTTTAAAAAAAAATTGAGATCATATAAAAAGCAGATTGTGCAAGTACTCTTACAGTAGAAGGAAATCTCATACACTGAGATCTTCCTACAATAATCAGTTGTAACAGCAGCACATGTTTAATCTCCACACTGGTTCTCCAACCTACAGCCTTATTCCAAATGCTACAATAAAAGCATAAGTGCTTACATCAACTCATTTATACATCTACTTCACATTTCCAGCATCTGTAGACACTGGACATTTTAGTTGACAATGGGGTCATCAGAAAGTTGCATTTGAGGCCCGCATTGTAGCTCAGTAGTAAAATGCATGCCCTGCAGGGAATCTGGGTTTGATTCCCAATGTAGTAAAGAAAAATAAGTTGGATCAAATTCAATTCTTCACTTCTATATGTAACAAATTTAACTCACCTGAAAGTTATTTACAAGCCATGAAAAAAAAAATCTGTATTTCTTTAATCAGATTCAGTATTTATTAATTAGTTTGTAATCGTAAAGTATTCTGGTGGAAACAGCAACAAATGGCAATTTTAGCTTAATTTTTTTTAGTCAGTTATGACTATTATTGGGGGGTGAGGGTTGAGCCACACTCAGTGGTATTCCGATCTCTATGCTCAGGAGTTTATGTAGTGCTAGGGATCAAACAGAAGCCAGCCACATACATGGCACGAGTGCCTTACCCCCATACTATCTCCTCAACCTCAGTTAAAATTACTATTTTGTTTTTATGGGGTAGTCACACCCACCAGTGCACAGCGCTGATTCCAGGCTCTGCACTCAAGATCACTCTTGGTGGGAATCAAGGCAATACACGTGGTGCTGGGGATCAAAACTAGATCAGCTGCATACAAAATAACTGCCTTCCACACTGTACTATTTTTGGCCCAAGTTAGAATTATCTTATATCTACATATTTATATATTACATATAATTATTATATATTTTATATACATATACACAAACATATACATACATGTGTATTTGTTTTTGGTTTGGGGAGTCACACCCAGTGGTGCTCAAGGTTCACTCCTGGAGGTGCTCAGGGGACCATATGGGATGTCTGGGATTGAAAACAGGTCGGTCGCATGCAAGACCACGCCCTACCCACTGTACTATTTCTCCAGCCCAGTTAAAATAATTTTACATTTTAGTTATTATATTCTTTAATATGTAAAAGCTAAAAAATCTGTCACTGTTACTGTCACTGTCATCCCATTGCTCACCGATTTGCTCGAGCGTGCACCAGTAACGTCTCCATTGTGAGACTTATTGTTATTGTTATTGTTTTTGGCATATCGAGTACGCCACAGATAGCTTGCCAGGCTCTGCCGTGCAGGCGGGGTACTCTCAGTAGCCTGCCAGGCTCTCCAAGAAGGGTGAAGGAATCAAACCAGGGTCGGTGGCATGCAAGGCAAATGCCCTACTTGCTCTGCTATGGCTCCAGCCCCCACAAAAATCTGTAATCTTAAATAACTTGAATATTCAAAAATGAAGAAAACTGGGGTTGGAGCAGCAGAATAACAGGAAAGGCCTTGCAAGCGGCCGACCCAGGCTCCATCCCCAGCATCCCATATGGTCCCCTGAGTACCACCAGCAGGAATTTCTGAGTGCAAAGCCAGGAGTAACCCCTGAGCATTGCCAGGTGTGTCCCAAAAAGCTAAATAAATAAATCATTTATTTAAATAATAATTAAAAAAATCCATTACACTTCTGGGGAGGAAAGAGTATGGCAGATAAGGCACTTGTCTTACACACAGCCAACCTGGGTTTAATCCCTTGCACCACGTATGGTCCTTTTAGGACTACCAGAAGTGATCTCTAAACGCAGAGCCAGGAGCAAGCCAGGAGCACAGATGGGTGTGCCCAAAACCTAAAAACCAAAAACTATTATTTCTGAGTGGAAAAAAATAAAAATTTATTAAGTAGAACCAATTATGAAATTAGAAATGCAGAAATTATCTCTTGTCTAAAGTCCAGATACCCCATTATACAATGTTTGAGGCGAGACAATTTTCTATTACAAGTATCTACTACCAAAATGTGATAAAGAGGGGCTGGAGTAATAGGACAGTGGGTAGGGCGTTTGCCTTGCACTCGGCTGACCCAGGTTCAATTCCCAGCACCCCCTATGGTCCCCTGAGCACCGCCAGGGGTAATTCCTGAGTGCAGAGCCAGGAGTCACCTCTGTGTATCGCCAGGTGTGACCCAAAAAGCAAAAAAAAAAAAAAAAATGTGATAAAGAGCCACAGTGACAGCACAGCAGATAGGGTGCTGCCTTGCATATAGCTGACCCAAGTTTGAAACTTAGCACTATATATGGTCCCCGGCCATAACCGCCGGAGTGATCCTTGAGTACAGAGCCAGAAGTAAACCCATCACCAAGTGTGGACCCCAAACAAACAAACAACAACAAAAGTGTTATAGAAAGATACAACAAAAAATCTATTCAAGTCGGTATCAACAACCTAAGTCAGAAATAAAATGTGCTTTCTACACAACATGTGGAGAAAAAATCTTGCTAATGTGTTAATTAAACCACAGAGCAAACAGTGACAGGAATGAGTTAAACACTGGCTGAGGCTGACTTGTTTTACTGAACCACGGCCAGTCATATTGGGGGTGTATTAGGACCACTTGCTGAGATGTGTGTGCCAGTGACACATGTGACAGATGAAGGCTCAGACTGGGCAATGGTCAGGGGGCATGTAGTGCCAGAATCAAACTCAGTACGAAGTACAATCCCCAGCCTCCAGCATACCCAAAATGAAACAAAACCAAAAATATACATGACATTTTAAAAATTAGGTGAGCCCTTTTTAAGTTCAACTACTATGACAAATATTGAAACCAATACCTAAAAATAGTTGATAGCTTAATTAAATACTATTACCTGAACACTGTTTTCTTGTGTTTGGTGTAGCTGTCTTACAGAAGGCAATGAAGGTTGAGTTCCTAATTTCCTCTCCAAAAATACTTCCTTGCTGCAAGCATAACACCATACTCGAAGAGTGGTAAGGTTCACAGTTAGATAATGCTTTGTCTCCTGTATAATTTCACAAGAAAGGAAGGAAAGATCCAAAATTAGGTACAGTTGCAAACATTTCAAGAAATCAAGAAAATTATGCTTCTATTAAAACAACTCAACCAGTACTTAACTCATTCCTGTCACTGAAAAGATTTTATCTTTTAAAAAATAACAATAGGAACCCCACGCCAGGCTGTTTCACTTGGGGCGCCCTAGAAGGGGGTGGGTGAGACCCCTCCCCACCCCAAGGGACCCAGCTCCAGCAGCCAAAAACCTTCAGAACTCAACCGCCACCATGCTCAAGGCCTCTTTCCACACACTCGGGCTGAGCCTCACCCACGAGTGAACCTATTCCTGGACCTTTTCCAAGACACTTCATAGGACACACCCTACCCGTTGTCCAAGAGTACAACACCACATCTGATGGGATTCAAAGTTAGAGGCCAACAACCTGAGAGGGAAATATTATACTATTTCAGTTCTGCTTTGGGGCAGGGATTGAGGTTCTGGATGGAAATACCCGAAATATGGTGGTGGGAAGGTATAATGGTGGTGGAATTGGTGTTTGATTATTAAATATAATCAAATATTGTTAACTACTTTATAAATTTTCTTTAAAAAAATTTTAAATAACATATTCAAAAGAGTTAAGAGTGCCAAAAAAGTTCTTCTGATAAATTACTAAAGTATAATGATTTGTAATAATACCAAAACCTACTCTCAAAATTATTTTATTATTTTTTTACTATTATTCATTATAAACATAAATGTATAATACTGCTTTGTAGTCAGCAAAATAAGCCTAAAATAGCACAGCAACTATTCTAGGATATCAGAATGGCAAAATAACACATATGAATTGAAGCATGAAACACCTCAAGCAGTAATGATTATCCAATTCTTAACATACAAAATTTCAGCCTTCTCAACTGGAATCTCCAGGAAAATTACATATTGTAAAAATTTATTTGAGGGACTATTTTCAATTCTCCCAAGAATGACGCAGAGAATTACCACTATAATGCTCAGAAGAAAATGACATACGGATGTGGAGGGATGGGCATTCAATCATTGTATGACTGAAACTCAAACATGAAAGCTTTATAACTGTATTTCACAGTGGTTCAATTTAAAAAAATAATAATGTACAGTAATGTACAGAATAATAGTAATGCCTGAGAATCCGGGGGGCATTTGGGCTTAACTTTCCAGAACAACCCTGGCTGAGAACAGCTGATTTATAGGAATATCAGTATAAAAAGACTATTTCTCAAGAAATTTAAGGTTTAGATTAGGAGGTCTACTTAGCATCACGGAAGAGTCATGCCAGAATTACATACAAGCACCAAACAACCAGAGTAAAGTAAAAAGGAGAAGATGAGTAGGGTAAGGTAATATGAGTTGAGACTTGAAGTGAGCCAGGTCATAAGCCCAGACACCCACTCTTGATTCAACCTTGACACCCTCCTCAGACTCCAGCATCACTGCATACATCTGGAGATACCTACTTGGGAAAGCATTACTCTGTTTTCTTACTGTTCTGGAAGTGCTAAGAGGAGGACAGCAAGAAGTCCTAAGGATCAAACCCAAAGGATCAAGCCCACAAAACCCTCACATGTGCTCCTAACACTTGAGCCACAACTCCAGTCCCAATCATTCTTTCTTTTTTTGGGGGGATGGAGATTTTTTTGGGTCACACCCAGCGATGCCGAGGGGTTACTCCTGGCATTGCTCAGAGGTCCATACAGGATGCCAGGGCTAGAACCCGGGTCTGCCACATGAAGGCAAATGCTATACCCGCTGTACTATCACTCTGGCCCCTCAATCATTACTCTCTTAATGACAATCTCATTCTAATATTGAACTTAGAAATACCCACTTTCCACACCTATGAGAGAATAGAAGTAAAGGGTTAGTTGAATCACTGTATATCACTGTCATCCCGTTGCTCATCAATTTGCTCCAGCGGGCACCAGTAACGTCTCCATTATGAGACTTGTTGTTACTGTTTTTGGCATATCGAACACGCCACGGGAAGCTTGCCAGGTCTACCGTGCGGGTGAGATACTCTCGGTAGCTTCCCAGGCTCTCCGAAAGGGATGGAGAAATCGAACCCGGGTCTGCCACATGCAAGGCAAACGCCCTACCCACTGTGCTATCACTCCAGTACAGTTCAATATAAAGAAAAAAATTAATTATGTCCAAATTTAACAAATAATGTCATTTGTTTGCAACTTCCTTTAGGCTTTTTTACTTTTCTTTAAACTCTTCTTCCCCCCACCCCCCAACTCTTAACCCATCCTCCAGGGGTTTTTTTTTGTTTTTTTTTTTTTGTTTTTGCTTTTTGGGTCACACCTGGCAATGCACAGGGGTTACTCCTGGCTCTGCACTCAGGAATCAACCCTGGCAGTGCTCAGAGGACCATATGGGATGCTGGGAATCGAACCCGAGTCGGCCGCGTGCAAACGCCCTACCCGCTGTGCTATCACTCCAGTCCCAACCTCCAAGGTTTTTTTTAAAAAATGTCTTTCATGAAAATGTTCTATATACATACCTGAGAATGTATGGTGCTATGATCTACTTGTGACTCTCCACAGCCAACATAAGAACATCTATCCTATAATTTCACAAAAAGAAAATAGGGCATAATGTATAATTTCAACGACAGCATTAAATTTACATTTATGATTAAGTCTTTGAATAGGAGTCACTCGCACTGATGTCTAGGAAGCACAGAAATGTCGGCACTAATGCAGTGTCAGGGGCCCATGGTATTGGGGGCCCGAGGGCAACATCTAGCAATGTTCAAGGAATCTCTCAGTGCCAGGGACTGAATAGAGGGCTTTACTTTAAGCCATATCCCCAATTAAGTGAGTTCTTTTTGGTGGTGCCAGGAACTGAAGCCAAAAATTTCCACTGAACAACATCTCCATCCTCTACAATTAAATTTTTTGGTTGTGTTTTTTGATTTTGAGTCCTGGCTCTCAGCTCAGGAATGACTCCTGACAGTGTTTGGAGGACCATGTGCAGTGCTGGGAGTCAAACTGGAGTCATCCACATACAAGGCAAGCACCTTAACCCTGTCCTCTCTCTCCAGTCCTACAATTCAGTTTTGATAAAGTGTTTTAAAATAATGATTAAATGTTTTAGGGGAGGTATTTTTTTTGGTTTCGGGAGCATACCTAGCAGTACTCAAAGCTTACTTCTGGTTCTCAGGAATCACTTCCAGCAGGGTTCAGAGAACCATGAAGTGCTGAGGATCAAAAACAAATCAGTTGTGTGCAAGCTCCTTACCCACAGTACTGTCCCTCTGGCTCTAAATGACTTTTTGTTTTGTTTTGTTTTGGGACCACTCCTGGCTCTGCACTCAGAATTACTCCTGACCACTGCGCAGGGGACTATAAAGGATGTAAGGGATCAAACCCAGGTCAGTCACGTGTTAAGATAAATACCCACTGCACCATGGCTCCAGCACCCCTAAATGACTTTTTATACTCAGCAATTTTAACCAAAAGATACTAAACAAAAAAAGAATAAAATCAGAATATCTCTAAGCTAAACACTATGTCACTTTTTCTATTTTTTGGGTGGATGGGAGGGTGGCAGGCCATACTCAGTGGTGCTCAGAGATTACTACTGGCTCTGAACTTAGGTATCACTACTGGCAGGCTCCATGGACCACATGGAATGCCAAGGAGTCAACCTTGGTTGGTCACATGCATGCAAGCACTCTACACACTGTACCATCGCTCTGGCCCCACCTGTGTCATTTTTGATCAAAAAAATTATGATAAAACTGTGCAAGTTCAATTTTTTTTCTTTTTGGGTCACACCCAGCGATGCACAGGGGTTACTCCTGGCTCTGCACTCAGGAATTACTCCTGGCGGTGCTCAGGGGACCGTATGGGATGCTGGGATTCAAACCCGGGTCGGCCGCGTGCAAGGCAAACGCCTTACCCGCTTGCTATCGCTCCAGCCCAAAAGTTCAATTTTTGTTATAAAAAGTGATCTTATTACACGATGCTTATGGTAATTATTTAAATTTTCAAAGTCTTTTTATTCAGATCTACTTTTTTACAGTATCAAAATTTTGAGAAGAAACATATACATACCTCCAGGCATGCCCAAAGATTTGGTCCTCTGACTTTACAATCTTGACAAGTGCCCTATGAAAGGAAAATCACAGACATCATTACCATTTACTGACACCATCAAATAGCATAATTCACTAATACTATCATAAATAAAGGTCTCCTGGACATAGCAATCTAATAATTTATAAAATTAATAAAACAATATGTGAGGCAGTACAGGCATCAAGGCAAATGCTTTGCATAGGGCTGGCTCTGCTAGGTCAATTCCTGGCTCTAGGACCCCTTATATTACCTCTCTGGCTCCAGAAAATTGTTTTTGTTTTAAGGGGGAAAAGAGACACATCCAGCAGCGCTCAGAATTTACTCCTGGCTCTGAGTTCAGAGATCACTCGTGGCAGTACACGGGACATATGGGATGTCATATGCTTAAACCCAGGTCTGCTGTAAGAGAAGCGCCCTACCACTGTACTGTGTCATCACTCTGACCCCAATTTTTTCTTTTTTTTTAGGTTTTGGGCCATACCTGGAAGTTCTCAAGGGTTATGCCTGACTCTGCACTCAGGAATTACTCCTAGCAGTGCTCAGGATGCCGGGGATCAAATCCGGATCTGCAGCTTGCACGGCAAGCAGCCTACCTGCTGTACTATCACTCTGGTCCCCAGTATTATTTTTTTATTGTATCACTGTCACCCCCTTGTTCACCCATTTGCTCGAGCAGGCGCCAGTAACGTCTCCATTCGTCTCAACCCTGAGATTTTAGCAGCCTCCCCTTACTCGTCCTTCCAAACGGTGCCATATTGGAGGCTCTTTCAGGGTCAGGGGAATGAGACCCATCATTGTTACTGAATTTGGCATATTGAATATGCCACGAGGAGCTTGCCAGGCTCTGCCATGCATTATTTTTTTTAATTTTTTTTAATTATTTATTTTTAATTAGTGAATCAATGTGAGGGTACAGTTACAGTTTTATACATTTTTGTGCTCGTGTTTTCCCCATACAAAGTTCAAGAACCCATCCCTTCACCAGTGCCCATTCCCTACCACCAGTAAACCCAGCATCTCTCCCGCCCTCCCCAGTCCCGTCTCCCCCCACCCCACACTGCCACTATGGCAGGGTATTCCCTTTTGATCTCTCTCTCTGATTAGGTGTTGTAGTTTGCAATAAAGGTGTTCAGTGGCCATTGTGTTCAGTCTCTAGTCTATATTCGGCACGCATCACCCTTCCCCCGCATGACCTCCGACCACATTTTACTTGGTGTTCCCTTCTCTGAGTTGCCCAGAATGAGAGACCAGCCTCCAAGCCATGGGGACAACCTCCTGGTACTTATTTCTACTAATCTTGGGTGTTAGTCTTATAGTCTGTTATTCTATGCTCCACAGATGAGTGTAATCTTTCTATGTCTGTCTCTCTCTTTCTGATGCCATGCATTATTTTTTAAGGAAGGAAAAATTCATGGATCTTACATGAGATTTTTGTATTAAATCTTCTTTTGTTATTTCACCAACTGAATCCAAATGTGGACAGTGATTTCGAAAAGTTGACATTTTGTTCAAAACTTTTTCATGTTTCCCAAGGCTTTCCAAATGAGGTAATACCTATAGGAAAATTGTCAAAAGTTAGTTGTAATAAAAATAACAAAATAATTAAACATATGCAGTAAATTTGCCCTACAAAACAGTGTTTTCAAACTTCATGTTTAATAATACAGCTATTTCTACCAACTAGATACTAGAACACCTCCCTCACCATTATTCTTAGTTCTGACAACCAATATCACTAAACTGGAAAAGTATGTCTGAGAGTACAGAATTTCCTAAGTTGAGAAACACTTTATTATGATCCTTTCAATAATTATGTGGTAGGTATTATTATCTTCATTATTATCTTCATTTGCGTGTAAGGCAAATGACTTAATATTAGTATCTTGCCAAGTCAAGATCTGAATGCCTGTGTATCTTTTTTTTGGGGGGTGGGGGTGGGTAAAGGGGTTACACTTGCAGTGCTCAGGGGCTATTTGTGACTCTGTGTTCAGAAACCTCTGGCAGTTCTCTGGGGACAATATTCAGTGCCAAGATTCAAACCACAGTCAACAGGATGCAAGGTAAAGGGCTTAAATCCTTGCAGTATCTCTGCAGCCCCCAGACCTACATACCTTATAGGCAAGAGCAAGTCCTCTGAAACCAAAAAAATATGAGATTACCAGTATAATCAGAATGACACATCTAATTTATGTAGTTTCAAAAATTAAGTGAAGGGTATTGTTCAGTAGGTATGTGTGTGCACATACACAAAGTGTGCACATGTATACCTAAAATTTTATTAGGCACTCTGCAGCATGCCTTCATAGTTTATCTTTGTTTTCAGTATGACCAGAAAGATCTCATACCTCCCTACCAAAATCTACAAGTTTTCCTAAAGAGAGTGTTGAGAATCAGGGAGTCACAGATGACTAGAATTCAGGTTAGAATCCACAGAACAGAATAACAAAAGGAAAGAATTGAGTAGACAGCAAATGAACTCTGATTAAAACACCCTAAGCTGAAGAATTAACTGCTGGAAAGCAATTTAATTCAGTAAGTCCTCTTTTCAGGAGGCTGACAGCTTTTTGAAATCTGCAACTTTAATGCAAATTGTATAAAAAGTAGGTCCCTTAGTAA
Source organism: Sorex araneus (assembly GCF_027595985.1). NCBI lineage: Eukaryota > Metazoa > Chordata > Mammalia > Eulipotyphla > Soricidae > Sorex > Sorex araneus. The sequence goes on from NC_073306.1 coordinate 66,317,700, forward strand.
CTTTTCATTCAAAGCCAGGTGAGATTCCCTATTTCTCATATTGAACAATGAAATTATGATTAATAAAACATTATTCAACTGTAATTAAAACAACTGTCAAAGCAGACATAGATCTCAATGTGTTTCTATTAGGCAAAAGCAAAAACTTTAAAACATCATGGAAGGGGCAGGGATATTGCAGTGGCTAGGGACTCCATCCCTTGTACCAATAAGACTGGTCCTAGTAGACCCCAGCACCCCAAAACTGCATAGTCGAAACAGCAACAGACCTCAGGCCCCAGCACTGAACTGTCCAGTCAACTGGACAAGCATTACTAGGAGTGGCCCCCAGGTCTCTGAGCACAACTTAGGAGTCGATTCCCCTCCCCCAAGCACAAACAGAACAGACTTGCCAGAAGAGTACTGCCTTCATTTTGAGAAGAGGGAAGGGGGAGATCCCTAAAGCATACTTTGACTCTTGTCTCAAAACTAAAAGGCTAAGGGGTCAGAGAGACAGAAGAGTGGGTAGGGTATTTGCCTTGCACACAGCCAAGCAGGGTTCAATCCCCAGCATCCTATATGGCCCGCTCGAGCACCGACTGGTATTATTGCTGAGCCGGTATATTCCTAGAGCACAGAGCCAGGAGAAATCCCTGAGCGCCACTGGGTGTCGCCCCAAAACAGCTTTGCACGTAGCACTGTAGTCCCATTATTCATCGATTTGCTTGAGCGGGCACCAGTTAACGTCTCTATTGTGAGACTTGTTGTTACTGTTTTTGGCATATAGAATACGCCACGGGTAGTTTGCCAGGCTCTGCCGTGCGGGCAGGATACTCTCAGTAGCTTGCTGGGCTCTCCGAGAGGGACGGAGGAATCAAACCCAGGTCGGCCCCATGCAAGGCAAATCCTAAACAAACAAAAAAAACACACCTTCAAAAGTTAGTCTTACAGGGCCAAGCTGTTCTCAAGAAACTGAGCTGTGTCCCATAATAACACAGCTGACGAGCATTTAAAGAAATGGAAAAACTTAGCACCTGACACGGTTAAAGAAAAATAACCCACAATGTCTGGAATCCGATAGTCTAAGGCATACTATGAAGTGATCAGAATATGAGAGAGACCCATAGTTCCTTCAAGAAAGACGGCTCAAACAATGGAGACCATGCTTTGCATTCAGGAGCCCAGGTTTCCGGCCCCAGCACTGCCAAGAGTGACACTGGCAAGGTACCAGGTGGAGCCCTAAAGCATCACTGGGTGTGCCATTCCACCCAGAGTCAGCACTACAAAACAAAATCACTGATTTTTGGCTTTGTTCTACTTTTCTTTTCTTTTCTTTTTTTCCTTTTATTCACAGTTTACTCCTCTCTGATCAGCAAGCACTCCTGGCAGTTCAGGAGTCCATATGGCGTGCTGGGAATCAAACCTGGGTCAGCTACATCCAAGGTAAGCAACTTACCTACTATACTATTATTCTGGCCCTTGTTATTTTGTTTTTCTTGTTGTTGTTGTTGTTTTTGGGAGGTGGGGACAAACGCCCGCTGTGCTCAGGGCTTACTCCTGGGTCTATGCTCAGAGATCACTATGTAAGTACTGTGGGACCACATGGGATACCAGGGATCAAACCAGGGTGGCAGCATGCAGGACAAGTGTCTAAACCTCTGTACTACCTCTCTGGTCCCAAACATGTTTTTAATTTGGTTAAAACAGACCTAATCATTTTATCACCTGAACCATTTTAAGTGTACAGTTCAGTAGCATGAAGTACTACCACTATTCACACTGTTGCATGACCAATCGCCGAAACTCTTTTCCTCCTACAACCATTAGAGAAACTCTCCATTCCTCCCTCCTCCAACCAGCCTCTGGCAATCACCATAGTACTCTGCGTCTCAAAAATATGACTATTGAGAGATGCTACCGGATCTTGCGCCACGCCGATTTCACCGGGTGCCTCAGTCGTCATCCCTCCACCTGCGTCATCCTTCCACCTGCCCCCTAGGAATCCTGGTGGCCACAAACCTCCAGAACCCAATGAAAAACCCAGGTGCGCAGGATCAGTGACTGCAAACGGAGGGTTTGGGCCATCCCCAGCAAAGTGCTGGAGGGGAGCTACTCCTGGTTCTGTGCTCATGGGACATCTCTGTAGTGCTCGGGGGACCATAAAGTGCCAGGATCAAACCCTGGTCAGCCACGTTCGAAGCAAGTACTTAATCCCTCTTCTATCTCTCCAGCCTTGATTGACTTTTTGTATTTATAGAACCTCCTCTATCTTACAGTAGTGTCAAAATTTCCTTCCTGTCACAGGTTGAAAAACAACCTAGTATGTGTATATACCACATTTTATTTACCATTCACTCATCACTAGACACTTGGGTTGCTTCTAGTACTGGCTATTATGAATAATGCCTGTATGAACATGGCTATACAAATATTTTCAAGTACTCGCTTTCAATTGTTGGCTATATACTGAAGTGAAATCACCAAATCACATAGTAATTCTCTTTTTTTGCAGAGGGGATGGTTATAGTAAACAGTAGTGCTTAGGGCTTCTTTTGACTCTAGACTCAGAGATCAGCCCTGGTGAGGCTTAGGGGACCCTAAGTGGTACTGCAGATCAAGCCAGGATGGGATGTATTCAAGGTAAGTGCCTTAACATATGAACTATCTCTCTAGTCAACTTTTTGATGTTGTTGTTATGTTTGGAGGCCACACCTGGTGATGCTCAGGGGTTACTCCTGGCGGTGCTCAGTGCTCAGGGGACAATATGAGATGCCAGGGATAGAATCCAGTTCAGCTGTTTGCAAGGCAAATGCCCTATCCATTGTACTAGAGCTCTGACCCCAAATCCTTTTATTCTTAATTATTTTTTGAAATTAGAAATAATTTTAATGAACTTTATCAAGTACTTTCTCAGTAGCTACTGATGGCCAACTACATTCCTGCTTCATTTAGTCATAGACCCTATCACATTAACAAACTCGAAATTACTGATCTCATTCTGATAGATCAAAATGTACCATTACTGGGGCCGGAGCGATAGCACAGCAGGTAGGGCGTTTCCCTTGCACGCGGCCGACCCGGGTTCGATCCCTGGCATCCCATATGGTCCCCCCAAGCACTGCCAGGAGTAATTCCTGAGTGCAAAGCCAGGAGTAACCCCTGAGCATCGCTGGGTGTGACCAAAAAAGCAAAAATAAATAAATAAATAAATAAAATAAAATAAAAGCTTTAAAAATAAATAAATAAATAAAAATACTCCTCTTTGAGGCACATGAGAAAATGCTCTACATCACTAATCATCAGGGAGATGCAGATCAAAACAACAATGAGAGACCATCTCACACCACAGAGATTGGCCCACATCCAAAAGAACAAAAGCAAATGGTGTTGGCGCGGATGTGGGGAGAAAGGGACTCTCATTCACTGCTGGTGGGAATGCCAACTGGTTCAGCCCTTTGGGAAAACAGTATGGACAATTCTCAAAAAATTAGAAATTGGGGCTGGAGCAATAGCACAGCGGGTAGGGCGTTTGCCTTGCACGCGGCTGACCCGGGTTTGAATCCCAGCATCCCATATGGTCCCCCGAGCACAGCCAGGAGTAATTCCTGAGTGCATGAGCCAGGAGTAACCCCTGTGTATTGCCGGGTGTGACCCAAATAAAACCAAAAAAAAAAAAATTAGAAATTGAGCTCCCATTTGACCCAGCAATACCACTTTTGGGAATATATCCCGGAGAGGCAAAAAAGCATAGTAGAAATGACATCCTCATTTGTATGGTCATTGCAGCACTGTTTACAATAGCCAAAATCTTGAAAAAAAAAGGAGTGCCCAAAAACAGATGACTGGTTAAAGAAACTTTGATACATCTACAGAATGGAATATTATGCAGCTGTTAGAAAAGATGAAGTCATGAAATTTGCATGTAAGTGAATCAACATGGAAAGTATCATGTTGATGAAATGAGTCAGAAAGAGAGAGACAGACATAGAAAGATCGCACTCATCTGTGGAATATAAAGTAACAGAATGGGAGACTAACACCCAAGAGTAGTAGAGATAAGGACCAGGAGGTCTGCCCCACAGCTTGGAAACTGACCTCACATGCTGGGGGAAAAGGCAGCTGACATAAAGAAGGGAATACCTAGTAGAGGATGTTGGGAGACCCACTCGGGTTGAAAGATGTGTGCCGAAAGCAAACTATAGACCGAACATGATGGCCACTCTAATACCTCTATTACAAACTACAACACCCAAAAGGAGTGAGAACAAAAGGGAATGCCCTGCTGCAGAGGCAGGGTGGGGTGGTGGGGATTGGGGCGGGGGTGGTGGGAGGGATACTGGGAACATTGGTGGAGGAGAATGGGCACTGGTGGAGGGATGTAAATGATCATTGTATGACTGAAATGCAAACATGAAAGTTCATAAGTTTGTAACTGTACCTCACGGTGATTCACTAATAAAAATTTTTTTAAAAAAAAGGTTTGTTTGACGGCATGCCTTTCACATAATAAAAAATAGAAGTTAAAAAAATACTTCTCTTTAGTAAAAAATAAGCTAATGACTACTTTTTCCATACTTACCATAAAAGAAAACTGTGACCCCCACAAAAGTTGAAATAACTGATGAATGGGTGAAAACAGTTAAAAAAAAAAAAGCAGTAAAGTTTGAAATCAATCTATAATGTTTGTGGAGACTTTTAACTTAAGAGGCTGCTGCAAAGAACTTTATAAGAACTGTTTCCTGGGGCTGGAGCAATAGCACAGCGGGTAGGCGTTTGCCTTGCACGCGGCCGACCCGGGTTCTAATCCCAGCATCCCATATGGTCCCCTGAGCACCGCCAGGGGTAATTCCTGAGTGAAGAGCCAGGAGTAATCCCTGTGCATCGCCGGGTGTGACCCAAAAACCAAAAAAAAAAAAAAAAAAAGAACTGTTTCCTGTCCTTTAAACAGATATCTTGGTGAATATAAATTCCTTCAAATCTTCAGATAGCTCTCACAGTTCTAAAAATCCTCTCTTAATCATTTAAAATATTCACTGAGAACATAACATGGAAAAAGATATTTAGAGGCCATGGACGTGACTCAAAGGTAGAGCCACTTGTCTTTCACTTGAGAGACTCAGTACTTTTATTTTCCCTCTTCCCAGAAACATGTCTTGACCATATCAGTCTTACGTCTATTATGAGAACTCTATAGTCTTCTAACTGATTTTTCTATTTGGCAATCTAGTTGATTCTGGAATCTGTGATTGACATGCCATACCTAACCATATAGAAGCAGAGTTCCAGTTTGACAACCCTCAACTCTAAATAAAATCCTTTAGCTGAGATTTGGAAATTCATAACTGACTATTCCCTATATAGAAAAAATAATATCTGTCCAATAGTGAAAAACTACAGCCAACTGTGAATGTATCTATTGTAATTATAACACATAAACACTAGTGGGAGGGAGAATGGGAAGGGAGGGAAAAAGGGAGAAAGAAGGAAAAAGAACAGGAATTGAGGAATGTTTGTTTCAATAACTAAAGCTAACCATCCTTGGGGCTGGAGTGATAGCACAGCAGGTAGGGTGTTTGCCTTGAACACAGACGACCCAAGTTCGATTCCCAGTATCCCATGCGGTCCTGAGCATGGCCAGGAGTAATTCCTCAGTGCAGAGCCAGGAGTAACCCCTGTGCATCGCCGGGTATGACCCCCCCCCCAAAAAAAAAGCTAACCATCCTAATCAGATCCCGGATTTGGGCTTTTGTTTGTTTTATTTTGGAGTAGTTCTCATACCTGGCTGTGCTGGGTGATAGAGTCACTTACATCAATGATAAGGGGCCCATGACCTGCTAGAATCCAAGTCAGGGTCTCACACATACAAGGCAATGGTTCTACCACTCAACCACCTCCCCAGGTCCCAGCCCAACGCCTCCCAATCAAGACTATGATAAAAAGTGCTCAAAACAACTGATGGTGATTTTTTGTGTTACGTCTGTGCAAAATGGAGGATTAACAAGTGCATAGTGTCAAGAGACTAGTTCAAAACACTTTTGTAGATTATATTGAAACACAGGAAAATAAATATAACCACCATATTCAAATAAGAACCCCTTTATCAGAAATTGTTTCAAATCAGAATATTGATGAGTATAAAAAGTGCCTCTACTGGAAATAGTAAATACTCCTCCTTCAGGATTTTATAGTCAAAAACTGTAAGAGTTTTATTTTGGACTGGAGACACAGTACAGTGGATAGGCATTTGCCTTTCATATGCTGACTCCAGTTCAAATCCCAAAAGCACCACTGGGAATGAACTCTGGAGCATAGAGCCAGGAGTAAACCCTGAATACCTTCAGGGGAAGGAAGGAGGGAGGGAGTGAGGGAGGAGGATAGGGGTAAATGGGGGGGGGGGAGAGAGAAAGAGAGAATAAAAGGGAGGAAGGGAAGACAGAAGAAAGGGAGGGAGGGAGGAAGGAGAAAAAGGGAAGGGAGGGAGTGGACTAAGAGGGAAAAGAAAGGGGAAGAGGAGGGGTGAAGGGTGGAAGGAAGTGTGGGCCAAATTTTATGAAGCATCCTGTCCCATATTTAGAGTACATTACCGTATTTTAGGATTGTGCTGGGACCTATAAGTACAGAAACTAATGAAGTATGAGCAAGATTATAAATCGAGTGGGGTAGCAGCACCATTCCAATCTCAATTTTTCCATATGAATGACATCATCCACATTCCACTTCATCCACAGTCTCTAATACTCTGAGATTCCTTTATATTCCTGACAGTGAATTTCTGTTTTTTCTTTTTTGCTTTTGCTTTTTGGGTCACACCCGGCGATGCACAGGGGTTACTCCTGGCTTTGCACTCAGGAATTACTCCTGGCGGTGCTCAGGGGACCATATGGGATGCTGGGATTCAAACCCAGGTTGGCTGCGTGCAAGGCAAATGCCCTACCCACTATGCTATCGCTCCAGCCCCCAAGAATCAGTGAATTTCTGCCCACCCTACTCATTCACAAATTACCTGATTTCAAAATCCTGAGATTACTGTATCTTAGATTCATTCCCTCTTCACTACCTATATTCTATCAGTGACCTGTTTTTTTTCTATACCCATGAATGCTCAGGCATCACTCCTGGCGGGCTCGGGGACCATATGGGATGTCAAGGATCAAACCTAAGTAGGCCACGCGCCAAGACAAGCACCTCAGCCACTGTACTACCTCTCCAGCCCCACTGTGACCAAATTCTACTACATGTTTCTGTTTTCGCTACTTTTCATCAATGTACATTCCTTCTCAGTCTCTACCACCTAAATTAGGGCTTTTTTTCACCCTTTTCTTTCTAAATTAAATTTGTCCTTAACGCAAATTGTTAAATAATTCAGGTGAGCTATTTAATGAGGATACCTGTAAGCAGACACAGTTCGTATCTGAGTCTGTATCTATTTGGTTTACCTCACTACACTTGGAGCTGGAATGGAACGTTACCAAGAACATTCACAACTTTCCACCTCCACTAATTTGCTGTTCTAAATTCTCCAAGTACCTCAGGAACTACCTCAAGGCTCACCAAAGCAACTGAAATACTTGCATCAGTTCAGAGACAATCCCAATCAATAAGGAATGGAAGTAGGTAGAAAAACCTCTCCAACTAGCCTTCAATCTGATAGGGCAGTTCTGAGGCAATTCTCCAGAAATCCTTAGATCTTAATCACAGGATTAAGTCCTCAGTTGCCTATTCATTACTGGCTTTCTTCTCTTTCCTAATTATTACTCCATCCTGTGTACTTCCTGGCTCCTTACCTGTGCCCGTGCTCTTATCTATCTCAAGGTCTGCTTTCTAAATAGAATTTCAGAAAAAAAAAAAACTATAAGGATCACAAAAGAAATGGTGTCAACATCTACCAATCCAAAACTACCCGAATAGTCTCCTAATCTCAATCTTCCACTCCCACCAAGTAAATTTGCCCTGCGCTTACGTAGATCACATACCTCTTCTAATCTCCAACTGGAGTCTTTCATAATTTACCTTCTGCATCTCATGTTACTAACGCGTATAAATCATAAATTACTATCACTAAAGGGCTCTACAGATCCTTTCCCATATACAACTTGCACCTCTCTAAGAACTCAAGAATCAGTTCATTTTAGAAATGGCATGTCCTATTTGCCTCACTCATCTCAAACATCAAGACCAGATCACATGTTTCCCCACATCTAAATTCCTGTTATTGAGGTCTGATCTCGGAGAGACACCGGCAGCTGAGTTATCCCAGGTAGGCCCAGCTGCCACGGGGCCAAGATCTCCGAACCCTCTGCGGGATGGAGGCAGATCAAATCCCCCACCATGCCAAAGGCCCAGGACTCCACCAACACATTATCTGGCTCCCACCTTTGCTAGAGAAATGGCCCAGGTTCACACCTGATCTGAAAGACAGGTCAGAGAACACCACTACAGTTCACTGCGCCAGCTCCGAAGTCCCTGAAGCAGGCAGCCATGTAAGCAGGGTCGCAACACTCCCAAACTTCACAGCCCACAGACAGAAGAAACAGAAAATTATATGGGAAAAATGAGCAGAGGCCCACTTAGCTCCATAAGTGAAAGTAACACAAGAGGCCCAACTAGCACCTAACAGCTCAATGTTATCCTCAGGCCATAACTTTAGCAACACCATTACCAGATAAATGTTGTAACAAGCAATATAAAGTAAATTAATTTGTGTTTACTGAGGGAGCAGCCTGGGGTGTGGGGGGAGGACTAGTAATACTAGGGGTAGAGGTAAGGGCACATTGGTGATGGGACCTGAAACAACTGTAGTTCACGGTGTTTAAATAAAGTTTTCAAAAATAAACAAAATAAAAGTAAATAAATAAAATAAACAAAAAAAATAAATTCCTGCTAATACTCAAAAGACCGTTGCTGTGGGTGGGAAAAAAAATATGCAACTTCCCTTTACATTTTTTTTTTAAAGAAAAGCTTCATTCTTTTCATTTTTCCAAAGGACTTTCCTGGTTAGATTCAAAGATAATGACTTTTCTAAAGTAACTTTTCAAGGCTCTATATTTTCAGACACATCTTGTTTTTTAAATATCAGCTCTAACATATAGTATATTAAACTAATTGTTCTCATCCGTGAGATTATCGAAGCTATCCAATTTGTTAAAATGCCTGCAATCACATGTAGACTTTTTTTCTAAGTTTTAAAATTATACTAAAGAAGGTGCTACATATTCCTTAATTTTTTTTTTTTTTTAGTTTACAAGCTTTTAAGACGGCAAAACAGGGTTCAAAGTGATACTACAGCAAGTAACTGTGTGCAGGGCACACAGTTCAACTGAACCCAGTTCAATCCTTATGGTCTCCGCTGAAACCACCAGAAGTGATCCCTGCCAACGAAACAGGAGTAAGTCCTGAGCCCCGCCAGGTGTGGCCCAAAAGCCAAAGAAAGCAGATTGTAGAGGGGAATCTACTAAGAGGGAAAGAACAGGCATCCGCATAGGGATGGAGTATCCAAGGGAGGGATGCCCCACCCCCCTCCCTTTTTTAAGAGATGAAGAGGTTTTATATTTAACATCAGAAACCTTTCACCATCATATACTTCATTTTCTTGCCAAGAATCCAGACTGTCATTATGTTATAGTACAGTTCCAATATGTCTGAATCCTAATATATGTCAAAGGTTACTCCCACAGATTATTTCAGGCTTTAAGGACATTGTGATGCTTACACAATCTTGAAATGTGTCTGTCATGGGAAAAGACTTTTACTTCTTAGTATTCCTAACTCAGAGCACTGGCGTCAAGATCTAATAAGATCTTCTACATGAAGTCATTGAAAAAGTCCTCAAAAAACATAGATGTGAGAACTACCCTAATTTCAAATATTTGATGTATTTACTACAACCTAATGACATTCAACAGCAGTGTTATGTTATTTGCTTATTGATAGGTTATATAGAGCACATAAAAAATAAAGCGAAAATTGGCAATAAACAAGATAAAAAAATCTAATAGATAATCCCTTCTGCATCTGGTAAGTCACCATTCTGTACTGCCTTTTCTTTTTCAATCATGCCAAAATTAATGAAATAAACTAAAGCTCCTGGCACTAAGTAACCATCACTGTTTCTTAAAATTTGTAGTCTTTCAATAAGATTCCTAAGTTTTCCCCGTATTTACATGAACCAGCATAAATTCAATAATATTTTAATTTAAACCAAACAATCTATTATTTGATATGGTCAAACCTTTACATATGATCATGATTCTCAAAACCAGAGAAAGAAAAACCAGAGAATGAACTGGGATGATCTCGATGGCTTCTAGAAACAGGTTTTTTTCCTCCAAGGAAAAATATTGGGACTCTATTTTAAAAGTCTTTGATTCTATACACTAAACCAAAAGTCTAGAGATCTTCCATGATAAGACGCATCCTTGGATAAGAGTCTATACTCCCTGTAGAGGGTTCCATTTAAGAGCAACCGAAGGATGTAAATCCCTAAAACACTGAAAATCCCATAGAAGATTCATCTGACAGCTCAACTTGCACATGCAAAAGATCAAACGAAGGGCACCGAGGAGTCGGGAAAGCGGACAGACAGAGAAAAGATGGGGAGAAACCAAAGATTACAGAAATCAAGTGGGGCTAGTAGCACTGTCATACCGTTCATCGAGTTGGTGCTCCAGCAGGCACCAGTAACGTCTCCACCGTTACTGTTTTTGTTACTGTTTTTGGCATATCGTATACACCACGGTAGCTTGCCAGGTTCTCCAAGGGGGCGGAGGAATAGAACCCGGGTCGGCGACGTGCAAAGCAAACGCCCTAACCCGCTGTGCTATCGCTCCAGTCCGAAGTGGGGGTAAAATTAATTAATTAATTAATTAAAAGCTGCAGGTGGAGAGGCTGCAGGCAAAAAAGAGACAGGGCTACACAAGAACCGAAGGAAACACGCCAGAGCCCGGGACGCCCAGACGTCCGCGAACATCCCGAACCAGGGAAATAACGGGGCCTCCGGGAGCGCACGGCTCACCCCACCCGCGCCGCAGAGCGGAACCCAGGAGCCGGGAGGCGGCGCGCCGCGGGGCTCTCGCCCGCCTGCGCCCCCCCCCAGCCCGAACCCCGGGCGCGCCGGGGGGCCTCGCCGCCCCCTGCCGCCAGCCGCTCTGCAGGGGCGCCCCCACCCGCGCCCCAGCAGCCCCGCGAGCACCGGCAGCCCAGCCGAGCCGCGGCCTTCCCGCCCGCGCGTCCCTCCGCACCCCGGACGGAGAAATCGAGGCCCGCCGGCGCGCCGCCCCGAAAAGGAAGAGAGACGGGGGGGGGGGGGCTTTACACACACACACACACACAACACACGCACGCACACACGCACGCCCCCCCACACACACCTAGGGCGGGCACACACATACACACATACACACCCCTAGAGCACACACACACACAGAGCGCACACACACACACACACAGGGCCCGCGCACACACACACACACACACACACAACACACACAGGGCGCGCCCGCGCACACACACCCAGGGCATACAGATGCGCACACATACACACGCACCTCTAGGGCGCGCGCGCGCGCGCGCACACACACACACACACACACACATCCCGAGAAGCGGAGGGCCACACACACACACGCACACCCCGAGAAGCGGGGGACCGCACGCACACACACACACACACACACACACACACACCGAGAGGCGGGGGGGGGGACACACATACACAGTCAGGGCGGGGGGGGCCCACACACACACACACACCCCTAGGGCGGGGGGCACACACACACAACACACACACACCCCAGGGCGGCAAGGCTGGGCGCCCTTCGGCCCCGTGCCCCTCCCCGGCACTCCGCCGCGCTCACCTCCAGCGCCGTCGCCACGGGCTCCGCCAGCGCGCCCAGGGATGGCCAGAGGCCGTGCTCCCAGCCAGCTGCCCCGCTCTTGCCCCCCAGGCCCGTGGAAAGCCGGGGCGCCGCCACCCGAAGAGCCGAAAGAGCTGATCCACAGCGCCGCAAGGTCCCCGCCTCCCACACCGGCCACTTCCCGCAGCAGCCCCGGCTCCTTCCGGTGTGTCCCGGGCCGCCGCAGGCGCCTCCGGCGTCGCGGGAGGGGCGGGGCTTCCCGGTCAGCCGGGCCCGCCCCCGGGGCGTGGCCTCGGCAGCCCAGCCCAGGTGCGCAGACCCAGACCAACCCCTTTAGTGCTGGAACTGAGAACGTGGGAGTGATGCTGGGACATGTGTGCAGGGCGTTTCTAGGCTTTGGGCGCTTTTTATTTTATTTATTTATTTTCACACACTTTTCTCTCCCCAACCCGTGCCCCCCCCATAGTCATACTACCCAATCATGAGCAAGTTTTGTCTACATTAAGCCTGTCTGGTTTCTTTTTTTTTTTTTAACTTTTTTTTATTGAATCACTGTGAGATAGACCCTTACAAAGCTGATCATGATTGGATTTCAGTCATACAGTATTCCAACACCATCCCTCCACCAGGGTACATTCCCCAGCACCAGTGTCCCCAGGTTCCTTCCCATCACCTACTCACACCCCCAGCCCCCTGACTGCACCCCCCTTTGGGCATTGTGGTTTGAAATATTGATACTGAAAGGTTATCAAGAATATCCCTTTACCTACTTTTAAGATCTTGTGCGGCATGAACATTCCCAGTTATTATTGTCATACTGGTCTCTTCTCGATCTTACCTACTCTCAGCCCCACACACACTAACCACACACACTTGTGGTTAGTTCCAATCATTGAACCTGGCTGTTTTACAACCCTGTCCCAGGATTTAAACTTCAGACCCAACTTCTTCAACTTCATTCCCCAAACCCTATTCTCCAGGAAACTACAGACTGTGCTTAGCAATGCCAGAAGCACCCGGAATTCGCTTCACAGTTGATTTTCAATCTTTTATTTGTTTTGTTTTGCATCCACACCTGGCAGTGCTCAGGGCTTACCCCTGGCTCTGTGTTCAGGGATCATGTTTGGTGGGCCTGGGGACCATATGAGATGCAGGGGATGGAAACCAGGCCTACAGTCTGCAAGACAAAGGATTGCTATACTATCATTGTGACCCCGATTTTCAACTTAAATGTGATTGTTGCCCATCCAGAAATCTTTTACTGTTGCCAAGTTTTTTGAGATATACCCACATTCAGTGCTGCAACCCCATATGTGGTTGCGACTTACAATTTTAAAAGTTAGGTATTAGGCACCTTGATCCAAAGCTGTATTCCCTCTGTTCCTTTTCTCCTAACCTCTTGGCTCTAGATTATCAAGTAATTGTGTGTCCTTTCTCATGTCTGCAAAGTTTAAATTCATCTCTCCTTTTTCACCTATGACAGAATCAAGATGGTCAAATCAAATGTTTACTGAAACCTTAGTGTCTGATTAGTGCCAGAGCATTGAAAGAAACCTACCTTCTAATTCACAACATAATTTACTGACTTGGCTGATAACATGAAAATAAATAGCAAGTTGGGTGCGTTCCTTCCATCTGCTGGCCCCGGTTTCATCCCCTGTGCCCCATATGGTTGACCAATCACCACCAGGATTAATTACTGAGGGCAGAGTCAGGAGTAACCCCTGATCATAGACGAGTGTAGCCCCCTCAGAAGTCCCCCCCAAAAAATAGAATGAAAGAAAGAAAATAAAAAGTTAAATTAATACTTATTAATGACAGGGGTGAATGGAGATGTTACTGGCGCCCGCTTGAGCAAATCGATGAGCAACAGCAAGTGATACAAGTGATAGTTTAAACTGCTAGTTTAAATTTGATTACCTCTAACTTTTTTGTTTCCAGAATGGGCATATGTATCCACATGTTCTCCAAATATACTGACCTTATCAGGAATAAGTTAAAAAGAATGATAGTTTCTACTTTTATTTTTTTGTGGGAAAAATTAAAGAGATGAGGGGCCAGAGAGAAAGCACAGTGGGTAGGGGACTTGCCTTGCACCTGGCCAACCTGGGTTGGCTCGGTGACATCCCATACAGTCGTCAGAACATCAGGAGTGATTACGTAGTGAAGAGTTACGTTGACCCCTGAGCATCGCTTGGTGTGACCCAATACAAACAAATAAACAAACAAAAATTTAAAGAGATAAATCCTTTTCAACATTATATATAGAAGTGACATTAAGTCTTCAGTTTACACTACAAATGGTCACATATCCTGGGATCACTGAACAAAAATAGAAGTTTCACAATTTGAATGGTGCTGGTGGTGCTACCACCTCTTACTTCATTTTCAACAGATTTCAAAATACTGCACTTTACATTCCATGATGCAAGCAAAGTTATTTTTAAAAAATGAAATATCTAGATGTTTCAAATATTTATTCTCTTTTGCAAAGAGATAATGATCATGAAAATCTTCTGTCAAGTAATTTTGCTGGACAAGAGATGGCTCAAAGGGCAGAACTGCATGCTTTGCATGCCAGAGTCCTAAGTTCAATCTCTAGAGCCAAATGGTCCCCCAGGAGAGTCCCTGAGAATCACTGGGTATGGTAAAAAAAAAAAAAAAAAAAAGGTAATGTGTCTCAAACATTTATATTTATAATATTACCTATAAAAACTCATGGCACATTTAAGAGATGAAAAGTCAGAACAGAGAGCTGGATCAATGGGCGGAGCAAATGGTTTGCATGCAGAAGGCCTGGGTTCCACCTCTGATCCCAAGATGAAACAAAAAAACAAGTCAAAGTCAAGTCACCAAATAGTTGATATTTGAAATATAAAAGAGAACATATTTGCATATATATTCTATTTATTTGTTTATAGTACTTATGTTTAGGAGCAATAGCACAGCAGGTAGGGCATTTGACTTGCACGCGGCAGATCAAGATTTGATTCCTCCGTCCCTCTCGGAGAGCCTGGCACGCTACTGAGAGTATCCCACCTGCACGGCAGATCCTGGCAAGCTACCCCTGGCATATTCTATATGCCAAAAACAGTAACAATAAGTCTCACCATGGAGATGTTACTGGTGCCTGCTCGAGCAAATCAATGAACAATGGGATGACAATGCTATAGTGCTACTTATATTTAATGTATAAGATATATAAACAAATTTGTAAGACAGATGACCACCAAATAGAAAAACAGTTTAACCCAGGGGAATAACACAATTGTTTCAAGCACTGTCAATTAACCAGTTCTGGTCAGCAGGTATGAAAACCAAAGCTCTATATCTTTGTTATACCTACTGATTCAGGGGCCTGAGAGATAGTAAAGGGGTTACTAATTTCTACCTATTAGAAATAAGGTACTTGCCTTGCATGTAGCCGCCCCCATATGAAGCCTTAGTACCACATATTGTCCCCCAATCACCACCAGTTGTAACCTTTGAGCACAGAGTCGGGAATGATCCCAAAGTACTGCTCAGTACAGCCCCCAAATAAAATTATAATAATAACAGCTGGTTTATAAAACCAGTATGCAGGACCGGTGCTAGTTCATAGGTACAAACAATTTACAAAATGCTGGTTTAGAGCACCTGCCTTGCAAATACAGTGTTACAAGTTCAAATTCCCACATACACAAGTTCTATATGCACAGAATGTGATCCTGACAGCTCTGCTAATTGAACCTGACAGGTCTGCTGTCTGTGATCTTCAGTACCACAAGCAATTTCTGGATGTGCCAAATCCAGACGTGTGTTTGAGCATTCCAAAAAGGGAACACCACAACTAATAGATGTGTGAATGCCACACCCAGGGAGAGCAACCCCTGGTGCATATGTGAGTGAGCACGGCAACTATAACTTGTGTACCTCAACCTAGAGGGTGAGCCTCAGCAAGCACGTGTGCAGGCACCATTGTTAAAGCAGTGTGAAGGGCTGGAGTGGCGGCACAGTGGGGAAGGCGTTTGCCTAGCACGCGGCCCACCCTAGTTCAATCCCTGTCATCCCATATGGCCCACCCATGCACCACAAGGAGTAATTCTTGAGTACAGAGCCAGGAGTAACCCCTGAACATCGCCGGCTATGACTCAAAAAAAAAAAAAAGTAAAAGAATATGTTTTTTAAAAAAAGGAGTGTAAACCTCAAATGAATATGGAGGTTAACTATGCAAGCACCACAGCCTGATGTGCAACTCTGGAGGAATGCTACTGCTAAAACTGTGTGAGCGTCACAGCCAGTTCTATGTGTTTGTGTGTGTTTATATATGTATATATATATACATATATATGTGTATATATATATTCACTGTGTCACTGTATCACTGTCATCCCATTGTTCATTGATTTGCACCAGTAATGTCTCCAATGTGAGATTTGTTACTGTTTTTGGCATATCAAATACATCACGAGTAGCTTGCCAGGCTCTGCCATGTGGGCAAGATATTCTCGGTAGCTTGCCGGGCTCTCCGAGAGGGGCGGAGGAATTGAACCCGGGTTGTTCACGTGCAAGGCAAACGCCCTACCCGCTGTGCTATCACTCCAGCCCATATAAATATTTATATATTTATCTAAAACTTAGAAATAAGTTTATGGTACTTCTTTCTATATGAGGCTTTTTTCCCCCTCCATCTTCTACGGTAAAGGAAATACATCGATTTATAGAGTCACTAGTACTGGTTAGAAAGAAGGAACTTTTGCTTCATTTCGCCCCAGATTTCTTAGTGACTTTTCAGTGGTGAACCTGACCCTTGTAAGCTGCTGAAAGCACATGGGGACCTGTGTTCCCAAGGAGTTGTCATTCAAAACAAGCCCCACCCTCAGTCTGGAGATGGAAACTACATGCATGAATGCCAGGGAGCTGGATATCAGATCTAAGGCTATAGCAGAGAACCTGCTAGAGAAGTTGGACCAAACGGTGTCGATAGACCTCTTGTTCTTTTGTGCAGTTAACTATGTAGTCATACAGAAAGCGCTGTTACAGACCCTTAGAACATTTGGAGAGACACGTTACCCGTCATGGCTAAGGACTGAACATTCATACAGTATTTGGGCCCTTCTGCCTTGAAATTATGATGCCTTTAAAGCATATTGTTTTAAGAACCAACTGAAAGGTCATTAGGGAGATATTTATAAACTCCTAGGTTCTTGCTGCCTCTCATTCTGTGTCACAGAACTGTGCAAAGTAAAATAGACCTAGGACTTCCATCCAAGTCACTGGCAGTGGGAGGCTTGTCCATTGCACAATGCCATGAGTACAGCTTCCAAAGAACTGGTGGTACTTCTCTGTTCATTCTCTCGAAGCTTCAGCATTCCCTTGTCTTTTCCTCCCGCTATCTTATAAGTGACTTAGGATCAATGCTCAACAGTATGTAAATTAGAAAACTAGTTTAGAGAGGATCTAAAGAATTCTTGGTTAAATAATTATTTTCTATATGAAATATACAAGAAATGTTGTATATCACTTGTGATCAGGCTAGAGCAAGCTGAGTTGACAAAGTCTAGTGCTCTTTTTTTGTTTTGGTTTTGGTTTTGGTTTTTGGGTCGCTTCCGGCAATGCACAGGGGTTACTCCTGGTTCTGCACTAAGGAATTAACCCTGGCGATGCTCGGGGGACCATATGGGACGCTGGGATTTGAACCCAGGTTGGCCGCGTGCAAGGCAAAAGCCCTACCCGCTGTGCTATTGCTCCAGCCCCTAGTGCTCTTTTTTTGAAGAGAACACTATTTCTTGTTCACTCCTAGTTTATAGAATTAGAGTAGAACAATGTAGGGCCTATTGGAAACATTATCTAAGATCATGAAAACTCAGCGAAAAAACTTAGTGCTTAAGGGTCCCAAAAGTTAATGTGAGCTCAAACGCAAATCCTCCCCTTAATGATCTTGTGTTTACTCAATCTGAAACTAAAGGCTTATAGTGGAGGGTGTTTGCCTTGCACGAGGCCAACCCAGGTCCAATTCCTCCGTCCCTCTCAGAGAGCCCAGGAAGCTACCTAGAGTATCCCGCCCGCACGGCAGAGCCTGACAAGCTACCCATAGCGTATTCGATATGCCAAAAACGGTAACAATAAGTCTCACAATGGAGACGTTACTGGTGCCCGCTCGAGCAAATCGATGAGTAATGGGATGACAGTGATCCAGTGATATATATGGGCTGGAATGATGGCATAGCAGGTAGGGCGTTTGCCTTGCATGAGGCTGACCCGGGTTCAATTCCTTCGTCCCTCTTGGAGAGCCCAGCAAGCTACTGAAAATATCCTGCCCCGGCAAGATACCCCTGGCATATTCGATATGCCCCAAACAGTAAAAACAAGTCTCACAATGGACACGTTATTGGTGCCCACTCAAACAAATTGGTGAACAACAGGATGACAGTGCTACAGTGCATAGACACAGATATATGTATCTGTGTCTGTGCAGGCATGCACACACCTGCGTGTATCTCCTGGGTCATCACAACAACAACAAAAAAGGAAGGAGGAAGAAAAATCAGTTAATTAGCTAAGTTAATTATAAAATTTAGCTAAAATAATAAAATTAATTCTTTTTTTTTTTTTTTTTTGGCTTTTTGGATCACACCCAGCGATGCTCAGGGGTTATTCCAGACTTTGCACTCAGGAATTACTCCTGGCGGTGCTTGCGAGACCATATGGGATGCTGGGAATCGAACCCAGGTCAGCTGCATGCAAAGCAAGCGCCCTACCCACTGTGCTATCACTCCAGCCCCATAAAATTAATTCTTATTAAGTAATTAATAGTAAAACAAATTAGCTAAAAATGTTTCAAAAGAAAGCCCCCGGGGGACTGCTTCCAGAAGCTTGCTGCACTATCTCTCAGGGTCTAGTTTTCACTTTGTAGCTATTATGTAGAATGTCTCCATACACATTCATGTACAAATTTTCTGTTTCTATGTACAAATTTTCATTTCTCAGGGGAGTTAGATAGTAGTGGAATTCCTGAGCCCTAGGTAACTAACTGTTGGGGGTGGGGAGAGTTCTCAAGCAATGCTTAGGTGGCCTGGACCACTCCTGGTGATACTCAGTCTGGCCACAAAGGCCTCTCCGTTCAATGCTTAGGCATGATGATGCAATGCCACTTGAGCCCAGCGGTGCTAGGGACCACCAGGGTGACCATTTCTGGGGCCAGCAATGCCTAAGGATATAACTTGGGCCATTGAATATATCAACATGCATTCTTTCAAGCTAGCTCCCTGTTTATCACTCCTATTTTACCATTTTAAGAAACTAAATGGGAACTACTTGGGAGTGTATGAAATATTTATTCTAAATTAGCAATTAGAACTATAGTCTGAGTTCTATATTTCTTGGTTAGTTTAGTGGAGACTTCTAGGACTCTGGATTTGGCTTAGCAGTAGAACTTTTGCCTTGCATGTGTAAGGCCCTGAGTTCTATCCCTGGCACTGCAAAAAAGTAAAAGAATAGATACAGAGTGATAGAGGAGTCCTATCAAATACTTCCAGATGGGTGTTAGCAATAAAGATATTATGGTGAGTATGTACTGTATGGCATTTTATAATTGTATCTATTATTTTCCCTCTTCCCTTCTCTTTGTTACTCCAGGGATAAGGATTTCAAACATTTGAGTGTGGGATCTGAAAACCTAGGGCTTTTTTTGCTGCATCAGGGTGGATGTGAGTTACACCTGGCTGTGCTCAGGGCTTACTCCTGACTCTGTGCTCAGGAGATCAGATGTAGTGCAGAGGATCAAATTCAGGTCAGCTGCATGCAAAGAAAGCACCTTACCCTCTGTTTCCACCTTAACAGTTTATCTATACGTAAGTATGTGTATTGCACTCAGCACTGTCGTCCCATTGTTCATCGATTTGCTCGAGCGGGCACCAGTAATGTCTCCATTGTGAGACTTGTTACTGTTTTTGGCATATCGAATTACGCCAGGGGTAGCTTGCCAGGCTCTGCCATGCAGGCGAGATACTCTCAGTAGCTTACTGGGCTCTCCAAGAAGGACGAAGGAATCGAACCCAGGTTGGCCGCATGCAAGGCAAACGCCCTACCCGCTTGCTATCGCTCCAGTCCAAGTGTATGTATTAGCAGTATTAATAATATTAATAATTATTAATACATACACTTGGTTACAGTGTACTGGAGATGCCATTCCTTGATGGGACACTTAGGGGTCCCAAATGATCACACTTGTGGGGTGGTATCAGGGCTTGAACTCAGGTTTCTTAAGCCTTTAATGCAGGAGCTTTACCATTGAGCTGCATTCCTTAGCCCTAAGAGATTTAAAAGGAGATCCTGAGTTGCTTCTGGGGATTTTGCCAGGTTTTAGCAGTTAATGGAACAGGCAGTTGTATATGTGGATACCCTTAAAGTGTTTATCTACTTAGATAATATAATTGTGTTTAATTCTTGCAAGGGCTAGACTTTGGATGGCTTAATGTTGTCACCTAAAAAGTGCTGTTTCCATTAATAATTCATGAAGTACATTTGCTATACACTGTCTCAACTGAATGATCCTATATGTCCTAAATAAAACATCAGATATATCCCATCTCGTGGCTCAGTATGACTTGGAACCCTCTGCAGGTTCACTGTATCACTGTCATCCTGTTGCCCATCGGTTTGTTCAAACAGGCACCAGTAATATCTCTCATTGAGAGACTTATTGTTACTGTTTTTGGCATATCCAATACGCACAGGTAGCTTGCCAGGCTCTGGCATGCGGGCTTGATACTCTTGGTAGCTTGCCAGGCTCTCCGAGAGGGGCAGAGGAATCGAACACAGGTCGGCCGCGTGAAAGGCGAAAGCCCAACCTCTGTGCTATCCCTGCAGCCCCTCTGCAGGGGCTCTGCAGGTTAGATACTCCAAAATGCTGACGTTGGTGATTCTTTGTGGGTTCCTCGACTATTGACTCACTTGCTGGAGTCTTCTTACTGTTTAATTTTCTAACATTTGTGGAAATCTGTGGCTAATTATTAGAGGCTCCTTTTAGCTACTAAAGTGAAGCAATACAATCTTTGTTGTTGGTTTTATTTTGTTTTGTGTGATTTTAGGGTTATACCTGGTGATGCTCAGAGGTTACCCCTGGTTCTGCACTCAGGAATTACTCCTGGTGGTGCTCAGGGGACCATATGGAATGCCAGGGATCAAACTGGGGTCAGCAGTGTGCAAAACAAATGCTTTGCCCGCTGTACTATCACTCCAGCCGCCCCAAGGTATAACCTTTGAATATAACTTAAGCTTGGCTACCTCTTTGTGGCATTTCCTATCCATTGTAGTGCCTACCCAAGCCTCCGTTCCCCCACCCGCAAAGCACACCTTCTGCTACCAAAACTCTCTACAGATAGCGTATAACCTTTAGAGACTCTTCTAGAAGACACAGAATAAAAGAAAGAGAGGTCAAGTTGTCTGAGTTGCTATTATTATATTGTTATTATTTATTTTGTTTGGGGTCCATTCCTGGTCATGCTCAAGACTCACTCCAGACTCTGAAGCTGAGGGGTCACTCCTGGTGGCCTGGGGTGACCCTATATGGTGCCAGAGGTCGAGCCTGTATTGCTGTGTGCAAAGCAAGAGCCCTACCTGCTGTATTAACACTCAGGCTTGGTTTTTTTTTTTTTTTTTTTTTTTTTGCTCATAACTAACAGTAATCTAGTTATCACTGTATCACTGTCATTCCGTTGCTCATTGATTTGCTCGAGCAGGCACCAGTAACATCTCCATTTGCCTTGCATGCAGCCAACCCAGGTTGGATTCCTCTGTCCCTCTAGGAGAGCCCAGCAAGCTACCGAGAGTATCTCATCCACACGGCAGAGCTTGGCAAGCTACCCGTGGTGTATTCGATATGCCAAAAACAGTAACAGTAACAACAATCTAGTTATACAGTTGGAAATTACGAAGATGACTGTTCTGCCAACTGAGAAGGAATACTCAGAGAAAATTATTTTTATTTAGAAAAATAAATAAATAAAATTGTTCAAACTGAGTCCTGTGTGAAATATCTTGCATTTAGAAGGTAAACGAAGCTTTTGACACTTTAGGAAAGTGGAATTCATTTTTTTCAATTTTAATCTAGTTAATTAATTTTCCTTAATTTTATTTGGGGGCCACAGCCCCAGCAGAGCTCAGGATTTAGTTCTGACTTTGCAGTTATGGGTCATTCCTGGAAGCTATTTAGAAAAATAAATTTTATTTAGAAAAATAAACTTAAAAATAGGGTATTTCTAGTTTTTTCTGAAATATTAAAATAACCCAAAACATTTAAGTCCTTTCCTAATGCGTAATAATACCTCTTTCCTGATGTTTTTTGGGAAATAAAAAAGCAATAATATTCTTAGGAAAGTTGCTCTAAATTATAGCTATTATTATTATTATTGCTCTTCCTATTAAGTTGAATGCTTGAAAATCATGAGAAGTAGAAACAAGGTAGCAGAAAGAAGATTGGAAATAAACATAAATAGCCTAACAAATTTCAGTCTTTTAGGGGACCAAAGAGATAATATTTTGGATAAAGTGCTTGCCTTTTATGTCACTGAACTGAGTTTGATCCCTGGAGCCCTGTATAATCCTCTGAGCCTTCCAGGAGTATTTTCTTTCTTTTTTTTTTTTTTGCTTTTTGGGTCACACCCAGCGATGCTCAGGGGTTACTCCTGGCTTTGCACTCAGGAATTACTCCTGGCGGTGCTTGGGGGACCATATGGGATGCCGGGGATCGAACCCGGGTCGGCCGAGTGCAAGGCAAACGCCCTACCCGCTGTGCTATCGCTCCGGCCCCATTCAGGAGTATTTTCTAATTGCAGAGCCAGGACTAAGTCCTGAGCAATGTGGGTGTAGCCCCAAAACAAAAATAAAGAAAATTAATTGACTAGATTAAACCTGAAAAAACCCCAAAAACTAAAGTCCATTTTCCTAAAGTGTTAAGAGCTTTGTTTACCTTACAAATGCTAGATATTTCACATCAGACTCATTTTGAACAATTTTAGTTATAATTTAGCTAATATCACACACAAGGATATTTTCATTCTTCCTGTTTTCTACTTGACTAAATGAGCACTTTGAAAATTAACAGGATTTTGCTTAGTCTTATTCCTTCACATGCTGTTATATATTAGCTATCATTACAAAATTTTCTTGGCTTTTCAGCACAAACATGTCCAGCAATTGGAATTTTGTTATGCTTTGCGCCCACATCCATTGTGCTCAGTGGGTGCTTTGCGGTATTTGAGAGACCATGCACTGCCAGGATTTGAATCTGGGCATCTGCGTGCACTCGGCCCTTTGAGTTGTCTCTGCAAATGAAGTTGCTTGCTTATCATTTTTTAGGCCACACTTGGTGGTGCTCAGAGGATACTCCTGGCTTTGTGTTCAGGAGTCCTAACATCTCTCCCTTCCCAGTTAGAATTTTTCTTCCCTTTGTTGTTTCTGCAAAGATTGGGGTTTGTACATACTCGGTTGTGGAACTTTTGCTCCCGGTTATGGTGCTAGACGGGATGTCGCACTTTTGTGGTATTTCCACATATGTGGTGGTGATGTGCTGGAAATTGCACACTTAGTCATGGCCCTAGAAGTCTCAAACAGCTGAACTGCTATGATTCTACTGGGGCCTCTGGGGTGTGGTGAGGGGGTGAAGGGTGGAACTCACGACCTCATGCTTATCATCCTAGGTGTTCCAGAGCTCTTGGAACTTTAAAATCTGCGATTCTGATTGTGATTGAGCTCAAGACTGCACATAGAGATAGTGTCTTGTGAATTTTTTGTTTGTTTCCTCTCCCTCTCCCATTAATTTACTGTGTATTAGACATTCAGCATTGACTACCCTATGTATGCCTTCACAGTTGGCTGTGTTGGCTTATTCTTTAGTTACCTAATCCAGCGAGAGAGACAAGGGGAAAAGCAAAGAGAAATGAAATTAATAATAACTTCCTCACTGATACAGGTTGGGATGCTTCTTGAAAGGCATTTCTTTGGAGACTGTATCCACAGTTTGTATTTCTCTCTCTCCCTCTCTCTCTCTCTTGTTCTTTCTCTCTCCCTCTCTATTTCCTTCCTTTCTTTCAATTGGAATGTCCATGTATTACTGGTAACAAATTCTATAATCATCGTGGAAAACAATTCGGTGGTCCTCAAAGAATGAAAAATAGATTTACCATATGGTATAGTAACAACAAGTCTCACAATGGAGATGTTACTGGTACCCACTCGAGCAAATCGATGAACATCGGGAAGACAGTGCTACAGTGCTATGGTATAGTAATTTCGCCCCTAGGTATTATACCCAAAGATGTTTAAAGGAGGATCTCAAAAACAGATACTTGCATACAAATGTTCATTCACGATAACATCTTCCCCAACAGTAAAATATATACATCAGCAAATGTCTGGCTAAACAAAATATGATGTATACATATTATTGTACAGACAGTCATAAAGCATTATTCCAGCCATTAAGAGAAAAAGAAAGTTCTTAATCTGGATCTCTGGTGTGTTTGTGGTCTGAATTTGTTTTGCTTTTCTTTTTAGCAATCTATGGAGGAAGACTGCATTTTTTTTTTTCTACAGGCAAGTGCCCGCTGTCAGCAGCTTCGCAGGATGCTTAGCGACGCCGCAGGAGCTGGCAGCGTTGGAGAAAGGAGGTCTTTCCGTCCACCTGGCAACGCCTGCGCCTGTGCCCAAAACAAAAATGGCGTGAGAAGCTTCACACGTGGCCCCTCACGCCGAAAGGCCAGAAGGCCCCCACCACTCTCTCTCCACCTTCCATCCCCTGACCCCGGAAGGACTCCGCCCCAGCGACCGGGCTGCTGCTCTGCACCCGGCTTCAGCCGGGAAGCAGGCGTGGGCACGGGGGTACCTGGCTGGGAGTACCAGGTACGCGGGCGCAGGCGACGATCGTTTGGATGGGTGGGATCGGGGCGCCGACGGGGCGAAAGCTACGGGAAGGGGTCGGCCGGGTGCAGACCCCTGCGCCGGCCTTGGCGCTGTGAATCACGAGCGAATTACGAATGAAAGCCGGAGGGAGGCCCGCGGGAGCCGGGTGGGGTGTGGGTGGGCGCAGGACAGCTTGGCTCCAAAGTGAGAGTCCCGACTGCCGAGTGCAGAGGGAGCCCCCTTTTTGGCCCTCTTGGTAAAGGGAAAGGAGGTCTTCAGAGGATGGCGCTGTGGGAGAAGAGGGGATTCTTCTGGAGGTGGGATGCTGATGTGGTCCAAGTTTGTGCTTGCGTGCTGGTTGTTAGAGCGGGGAGTGGTTTTTGGATTAGGAGGATTGCGTTTTGTTTGAAGGTGCGTTCAGAGGATAATTCAGCATCAGAAGGATGGTGGCATAGAAGCCCGTCTGTACATGCAATTGTTCAGCATTTATTTTCTGGCTTTAGGACGCCAAGAACTTTTGCTCTTACTATTATGATTATTTCAATATGATGGCAACTGAGCGTTTCCACTATGTTTAAAAACTCTTCGTAGAGTTAGGTTTGTATAGATTTCTGATTCGTGTCAGTTTTTGGAGCATTTCGGACTTCCATTTTTGCTTGGATCCTAAAGTCTAAGTTGAGGAATAGAAGTTTAGAGTGGTTAAAACATACTCGAGTTTTCATACTTGTTAATTTTCCCGGGGTTAGAATGGAGAAAAGTGTATTATATGCTACTGTACTTCCGATGATATTGTAGATACTCTTTTATACATTTGAATATGAAAAATGCCTTTATATTTAATGGACTCTTAAGAAAGTAATTAAAATAACTGCATTTTAAATATTCATAGAGGGGTCAGGAAGATAGCTCAAAGGATGGCGCGCGCACATATTTTGCATGTAGATCACCCCGGTTTGATCCGCAGCCTGCAGTGAGCACTGAGCGGGGAGTAGCTTCCTTCAGCCCTTCTGGGTGTGGCTTCCACCAGAATAGAACAAAAACAAAATAAAAAATAAAAGTTGTTCAGTCATTAGCAATTCAGCTTGGAGTCATTGTAACAAGGGATGAAAGAGGAAATTAGAATGCACAATTCTCAAACTCTGAAAAAAAAATGAAGTGTTTGTTTTATTTTTTCTCCTCTGGTTGAAACCTTGGGCCAGAGAGTATAATGGGCAGGGCACTTGCCTTGAGGCGAACTGGGTTCCATTTCTGGCACCAGATATGGTCCCCCCAAAACTCGCCATAAGCTATCCCTGAGTGGAAAACCAGGAATACACCCTGAACTGGGCTAGGTATGGCACAAAAACAAAGCAAACAAGAAATTGAAGTATGTTTTATGGAGTAATTCATTTGCTAGGACTGGGCGACTTACTCTCTCTTTCTTTCCCCCCTCACTGTCAGTCTGTATGTTTACATATGTACAAAGATAAATATGTGTATATAGATGAATGCAGGAGCATAAATGGCTTAACGATGCAGAATTTAATTGCTAATAATGTTTCTAGAAAAGAAGCGTGTGTGAGAGTAATGTGATAAGTGTGATTTTTTTTTTCCTTTCTGGTTCACACCCAGCGATGCTTAGAGGATGCTCCTGGCTCTGCACTCAGTAATTACTCCTGGCTGTGCTTGGGGGACTGTATGGGATGCCTGGGATTGAACCCAGGTTGGACATGTGCAAGGCAAATGCCCTACCCGCTGGATTATTGCATTGGCCCCATCTGTTTTTTGAAAGCACACACTGGCAGTGCTTTGGTGTTACTCCCAGCTTTGGGCTTGGAGTTTGTTCCTGGTGGTGCTCCTGGAACCCTGTTATGCAGGACCCCTGCATGCCAAGGCATGAACTATCACCCTGGTCTGGTTTTCTTGCTTTGTTTTGTTTGCTTTTAGTCTAACATTTAAAATAGAAAGCAAATATACAGGCATCTGAAATAAAAGACTGCAGGGAGGTGATAAGTAAACTAAGGCTGCCTGGTCACTGTCACTGTCATCCCGTTGCTCATCGATTTGCTCGAGCGGGCATCAGTAACGTCTGCATCGTGAGACTTATTGTTACTGTTTTTGGCATATCGAATATGCCATTCGGGTGGGATACTCTCGGTAGCTTGCCGGGCTCTCCGAGAGGGATGGAGGAAATTGAACCCAGGTTGGCCGTGTGCAAGGCAAACGCCCAAGATGAATGGAGAGAAATCAAAGGAATGGAATGAATTTGAGATGCCCAGGCCCCATGCCTGGCACATCATGGTTCTCCCTAGCACCACTTTAGTAACCCCCAAGCATTGAGCTGGGAGTAGCCCCTAGCATTGCTGGGCGTGATGCAGGAAACAAAACAAACAGGACATCCAATAGTCAGAAGGCCTTTAATGGAAGCAGTGGTTCCCTGCCCAGTCACCCTGTGCTGTTACTCATTCTCCAGAGAAGCAATTTTTACTTAAATATTTCTTGATTTCCTTTGCATTTCTAAATATGTCTGTATCGCAGTTAATTGAAATGAATGCACTTCAATTAGAGCTAGTTACACTGAATCCTAAAAGTTGTAATTAGAGCATGGGTGGGGGTGATTACATTTATACCCTGGGAGTGCAAGAAAGTTGGGCACAGTGTCAGCAGTAACCCACCATTATACTGTTCTTTCTGAATGCCCTCGACAGTGTCTTGGAAACTGTGATTTTTTTAAAAGAATGATGTACAGTATAAATAAACAGATTCTTGAACAACATTCTTTTGGCTAGATCTTATTATTTTTCACTACAGAAAGGACATTCCTTGAGGATCCTGCAGTATTATTCTTTACTCTGAAAGGAAACTACAACTTAATCAGTAGTTTTGATTCTTGTGTGAATAAAATGAGGGGTATTCAGAGTTGCCTGGGTTCCACATACAGCAGAGATAAATGCAGATGAATGTTTTGGGGTTTCACTAGGCTCTGCTGGAGAATTGCACTCAGCTCAGAGCCAGGGGCTCTCAGCAATGTTTAGAGGATCATTTGGTGCCAGGGATTAAACCTGGGGCTTGTGCATGCAAAACATTCTCAGTCCTTCGAGCTAGCTCTCTGCCCCTCCTTCTCTCCCTCCCTCCTTCCTTCTTTCTCTTTCTCTCTCCCTCTTTCTTTCTCCCTTTTCCATAACTGTCAAGGCTCAGATAACTGGCTCTGCACTCAGGGAATCACTCCCGGCAGTGCTCTGGGGACCATATGGTATGCAGAGGATTAAACCCAAATCAGCCACATACAAGCCAAGCGCCTTATCCACTGTACTATCTTTCTGGCCCCTGCTTTTTCCTGTTGACAGTGCTGGGAATCAAATCCAGGGCCTCATATGTGCTAAGCAGTTGCTGTACCCCTGAGCCACTTTCCCTGGCATGCAAGAGCCCATTAATTTTGTGCTGTACCCCTGAGCCACTTTCCCTGGCATGCAAGAGCCCATTAATTTGTATGCTTACCAGGCAGCCTTGGGCTGGAGCAATAGCACAGCGGTTGGGCGTTCGCCTTTCACGCGGCCGACCCGAGTTTGATTCCTCCACCCCTCTCGGAGAGCCCAGCAAGCTACCAAGAGTATCGAGCCCGCGCGGCAGAGCCTGGCAAGCTACCCGTGCGTATTGGATATGCCAAAAACAGTAACAATAAGTCTCTCAATGAGAGACATTACTGGTGCCTGCTCGAACAAATCGATGAGCAACGGTATGACAGTGACAGTGACCCGGCAGCCTTAATTTACTTATCACCTCCCTGCACTCTTTTATTTCAGAGGGGATATATTTTAATCCACTGGTGTATTTCCCTATTATAAACTAATTCTTAATGCACCAAAACTGTGTGACTTTGCTAAATGTATGTCCATTTGGATATACTGACTAAACTGAGTTTCTGATGGCCCAGATCATGAACCATCCTGTTTCTTTCAGTTCACTTCTGCTATCCTTAAGGGCCCTGCTGAGTAATAACTGCCTTTTCTGTAGATAGCTGACTTCAGTCTGACTCAACATACTTTTGGTTTCATTGTAGCACTGTCACACTGTCATCCCATAGTTCATCAGTCGAGCAGGCACCAGTAACATCTCCATTGTGAGACTTGTTACTGTTTTGGGGATATCGAATACATCATGGGTAGCTTGCCAGGCTCTGCTGTGAAGGTGGGATACTCTCGGTAGCTTGCTGGGCTCTTGGAGAGGGATGGAGGAATTGAACCCGGGTCTGCCACATGCAAGGCAAACGCCCTACCTGCTGTGCTAATGCTCCAGTCCATTTGCTTTCATTAGAAAAAGATAACAGAATTATGTCGCATAAAATGACATTTTTTTGGAAGATCTTTAAAATGGGACAGCTAGCAAATAATTGCACAAGTTTGGAAGTTCAGTGAATTGGGAAGTTGCTTTCTAGCTCCAGGAATCTGTTTTTCCAACCAGATTTTGTTTTGCACTAATCCCTCCCCTATTCCTAGGAAATGATTAAGGACAAGTAGATTATTGATTGATTGATTGATTTTTTGGTCACACCCAGCACCACACAGGGGTTACTCCTGGCTCATGCACTCAGGAATTACTCCTGGTGGTGCTTGGGGGACCATATGGGATACTGGGAATCGAACCCGGGTTGACTGCATGCAAGGCAAAGGCCCTACCTGCCATGCTATCACTCCAGCTCCACAAGTAGAATTTTTAATTATAATCAAAAAGCCAAAATGTTTATTTAATACAAAAGGAGAATCTTACACTTTCAATTCCCTAAGGAAAATTTACTACCTGAAACTCAAAGTGCAAATCAAACTTATTTTCTTGTTTCTTGCTTTGGTGATCAATGAACAGACTTTTGGATCAAGTAAATTTGGCCCAGAATGTGTGTGTGTGTGTGTGTGTGTGTTTCAGGTAAGTGTAACGATATAAGTAATTAACTTAAAAAAAAAAAAGTTAAATTATGAATTTTTTTTCTTTCCACTGGTAGAGTAGAAAGCTTTGTGACTAATCAGTTTTTACTATTTCATGTATTGAAGATTAGAAGTGGAGTCATGTCAGAAGAAACAGCAAGGGAATCACAGTTTCCCTTGAAGATTGCAGTACTCAGAGTGTTTGATCTTCCTCTATCATGGTACTACTCTCTCTCCCAGGTAAATAAAACAAACACCAAATAAGAAATTATTGGAAGAACATATTTCGCTTACAATATTTATTTTCATTTGAGGACTTTTAAAATAGAAAAAAATAAAACTTTTTTGGTTTTGTTTTTGGGTTGTACTCGGCAGTGCTCAGGGCTTACTCCTGATTGTGAACTTAGGACTCACTCCCGATGGTGCTGGCATGATTGACTACATATTGTTCTGGGGATCAAACCAGGGTTGACCGCATGCAAGGCAAGTGCCTTAACTGCCCTGTAATATCTCTCTGTTTCCTCAGTTGAGCTTTTAAGTGCTTCAGTCAAGAAATGTACACTGGTGGAGGGATGGGTGTTGGAACACTGAAATCTAATAATAAAGGGTCTATCTCACAGTGATCCAATGTAAAAAAAATTGAAAACAAACGAACAAAAACTTGCTTGGTTTTTAGCGTAGGAGAGATAGGTACAGCTGGCAAGGCACTTGCCTTGTGCATACCTGACCTAGGTTCAATCTCTAGCTTCCTATACGGTCCCCTGAGCACCAGCAGGAGTGGTTCCTGTGTGCAGAGCCAGGAGTAACCCCTGTGCATTGCCACTGTGACCCCAAAACTAAAATAAATAAACAACAGCAAAAAGTAAAACGCTTCTGGGGCTGGAGTGATAGCACAGCAGGTAGGGCGTTTGCCTTGCATGCGGCCGACCCGGGTTCGATTCCCAGCATTCCATATGGTCCCCTGAGCACCGCCAGGAGTGATTTCTGAGTGCAGAGCCAGGAGGAACCCCTGTGCAAAGCAAAAAAAAAAAAAAAAAAAGTAAAACGCTTATTTGGTTTTAACTGATGGAGATTAGAAGAAAATTGTATGTGTGTGTGTATGTTATATATATGTATATATGTGTGTGTGTGTGTGTGTATATATATATATATACATACATACATACACATATTCTCCTCCCCCTCTTGGCTTCCTCATTGGTGCTCAGAGGGCTTCTGGGTTATATCAATGCTGAGTGGTGGAGGCAGGTAGTACCAGGGGTTCGACTCAGGGTATTTAGCATGCAGAGCTTGCATTGCACTCCTTTGAACAATTTCCCTGCACTAAAGTTCATATTCTTAACTTTTAAAGGAGATTGTATAACTTAAGGAAGAAGAAAAACAACACAACCTACATTAAGTGAATTTACAGAGTTGATTATCAGAGATTTCAGTGAATTATATTATTCTTATGGACCTGTCCTTACTGTTAGGGGACTTTAAGTCTGTTTTATTGTGGTAAGACATAGGTGTCATAAACTTGACCAGTTTGTCCCTTTACATGTATAGTTTCATGGCATTAAATTTATTCACATTGCTGTGCAACCTACCTCAGAGCTCTCTTTATCTTACAAAAACAAAACGACAGCCCTTAAACAGATACTCTTCATACCCACTTCCGGCCACCCTTGGCAACCACCTTTCTACTTTTTTTCTCAATGGATTATTTATCCTCGGGACTTCAGAAGTGAGATGATATAGTATGACTTTTTGTGACTGATCTCCAAAAGTTTCAATATTGCGTTTTCCAGTCCAGTTTCTCCCCGTTTTGACCCACACAACAACTCATCTGCTTTCAAGATTTTATCGATTGTGTTTTCTAGACTTTCAAGTAAAATCATAATAGTGTGTGTTAGTATGTGTTTTCTTTTGTCTGGCTCTTTTCACTCTGTCCAGTAATTCTGAAAAGATATACATGCTGCTATAGGTATCAGTAGTTAGTACTCTTTAATTACTGTTATTTCATTGCATGGTTAAGTCGATGTTCTTTTTGTAGGGGTGGGTGTGGTTTTGGGATCACGCCTACTCAGGGGTCATTTCTGGCAGAGCAGGGCATCAAGTCCCAGTTGATTGAGCACCTTAATCTTTTCTATATTATCTTTCTTAGCCCAACTTTACATTTATTCACATGTTGATGGGCATTTAGTGTTTTCTGTCTATTTCAAACATAAGTAAAAAAGTCTATTTATGGATATGACTTCTTGTTTGGGTAATACCTAGGAGTAGAGCGACTAATAAAGTAAAAAAAAAAAATTTTTTTTAATTGGAAGCTTTTTCCAGAGTGCTTATACCGTGAAGCATGATCAGTCTTTAAAAAATTTCTCGGGGCTGGAGCGATAGCACAGCGGGTAGGGCATTTGCCTTGCACGCTGCCGACCCGGGTTCGATTCCCAGCATCCTATATGGTTGCCTGAGCACTGCCCGGAGTGATTCCTGAGTGCAGAGCCAGGAGTAACCCCTGTGCATCGCCGGGTGTGACCCAAAAAGAAAAAAAAAACTCCAGATATTTATAAAATTGTGCATATATTTGGTGTATATATTCTTTATTCATTATATACTTAAAGGCGTGTGTGTGTGTGTGTGTGTGTGTGTGTGTGTGTGTGTGTGTGTGTGTGTTGTTTTGGGGCCACACCCAGCAGTGCTCAGGACTTCCTTTTGGCTCCGTGCTCAGGGGTCACTCTTGGCAGTGTTCAGCACTGAATCAGGGCTGGGACACATGCCAGGAAGCGTCCTACCCTTTGTACTATTGTCCCTAAGCTTTTATCTTAAGAAGTGACTTATAGGAAGTTGCAAAATTAGTAAAGAGAGAGTAATTTAAATTTGATTCTTTTTTTTTATTTATTTGTTTTTCTTTTTTGGGTCACACCCAGCAATGCTCAGGGGTTACTCCTGGCTCTGCACTCAGGAATTACTCATGGCGGTGCTCGAGGGACCGTATGGGATGCTGGGAATCAAACCCGGGTCAACCACATGCAAGGCAAATGCCCTACCCGCTGTGCTATTGCTCCAGCCCCTAAACTAGTTTCTTTTTATTTTAGTATTCTGTGGTATAGATTGATATACCCCAGATGGTTTTATTTTTAATGGGGGTTGGAGGCATGACAAGATTTTATTAAAAAATTTTTTTATTGCTAGAAAACATTAACTATCATCTGAGTCCTTAGTAAATATAATCTTTTTGGCGGGTGACGGGGGAGAAAGAGCCATATCCAGCAGTGCTTGGGGATATTCCTAACTATAGAAATTACTTGGGAGATCCTGGGGATTGAACCTAGTTGGCAAGGCTAATAATGCCCGTTCCGCTGTACTAGTTCTCAGGCTTCAGTAAATATAATCTTTTTGTGGTTGTTGTTGCCGTGGAGTCTTGCCTTATAGCTGCTGATAAGCTGCTATGAACAATTTAAGCTACAAAATGATTATTTTCTGAAGTAAATAAATGTTCTCTATAGATCCATATCTATAACTTTAGAATTCTTTTGCATTTTTGGGTGATTAATAGTATTTGTCTCCAAAGACAAAGTTAATTCCCTGTTGCTCTGATGTTGGAGTTGAGTAACAATTGTATTATTGTGTTTATTATACTATAATGTGATTGTATATGAATATATGTCTATTACAATTCAGCATGCTGCTCCAAGGACACTAGACCTTTGTTCTTTATATTACCCAGTGCATTTTGAACAAAAGAAGACATTCAGTATTTGCTTGTTGAATAATTACGTCAAGATTTTATGGGGGTTTTTTGTTTGTTTGTTTTGTGGCCACATCAGCAGTACTCAGGGGTTACTCCTGGCTCTGTATTCAGTAATTACTCCTGGCTTACCTTGGGGGCCACATAGGATGCTGATGATTGAACCCTTACCACCTGTACTATTTCTCTGACCCCTTACATCAAGATTTTAATTTCAGTGTTTATAACATAATCTGTACATTGTAAAAATGCCAAATACATATTGCCTGAAGAATTCACAAATGAAAGTACTCATTTAAATGGTATTTAGAAATTGATAGATAGATAAATTAGAGTTAATTTATCTTTGCCCGGGTATCCAGATGGCATGGGGATGGTTTATGTTTTCAAGGATCTACTCGAATAACTCTGGTAGTTACAAATGTTGCTGTGATATAGATTTAGTTGCATAAACTTAGTAGCCCAGAAGACCCCTGCCCCTGTGGGTATGACCCTAGTGTTTCCTGACACTGCATGATATCCTTTAGTTCAGCTGTCTGGTAAACTTGCTGAGAATCAAAGGAGTGGCATTTGAGCTTCACTTTTTTTTTTTTTTTTTTTTTTTGCTTTTTGGGTCACACCTGGCGATGCACAGGGGTTACTCCTGGCTCATGCACTCAGGAATTACTCCTGGTGGTGCTCAGGGGACCATATGGGATGCTGGGAATCGAACCAGGTCGGCCGCATGCAAGGCAAACGCCCTACCCACTGTGCTATTGCTCTAGCCCCTTTACTTTGTTATCTTTTATTTTGTTTTGGAGCCCTGTCTGGTGGTGCTCATAGGGTCATGCGGTTCATGCAGGAGCTTGGCTGAGAGGTTGCTTGAGCACTCACTGTTTAGCACTGTGGACAAAAACAAAACAAAACAAAATGAGTAAATTTAGTTTTACAGCTTTAAGTGATTAAGTAAAATAATTTTTTTTCAATCTAACTGCATCTTTTCCAGATAAAATTTTCACCAGTAGCTAAGAAATTGTTTGTGGTAACTGCAGTGAGTGCTGTGTCTGTAATTTTTCTGGCTCATCACTTCAAAAGAAGACGTGGAAAGAAGAAAGGAAAAATATTACCATGGGAACCAGAGCACCTCTTACTTGAATGTACTAAAAGAGCAGCTTCAGACAAAGGTATGTGGAAATGACTGAAATAAGTTTTCAAAGGAGATTTTATGTGTAAATAATTAACTGGAAAGTACAGTCATTTCAGTGAGTGAGTGTGTGTGTGTGTGTGTGTGTGTGTGTGTGTGTGTGTGTGTGTGAGGTATGTGCCAGAAATTGAACCCTGGCTCACATACATTTGGAGCACAGACTATACCACTGAGCTATATCCCTGCCCCCTAATTTTAATGTTTTGGTTTCCAAAATTTCTGAACAAAGAAAATTTTTAAGCCACTTTAACTTCTGCTACCCAGAACTAATTGTTGACACACTTTGGCATATGTATCTGTCATTTTATATTTTTGTTTAGATGTCATATTGAAATATAAAATTTCATATTTATACAAGTGATTTATATATTTTAAAATTAAGAGTTTTTAAATCTACTTTAAAAATATTTAGCAATATAGAAATATGTTTTTTCCCAGTCAATGAATGTCTCTATGCTATCATTTTTAATATGTTTAGAGCTAAAATCGTACAAATCTGTCCTAACATATTTAACCAGTTCCCTGTTGTTTCCTTCAGGGTATTTTTCTTGCTTTGCATATATTTTGAATATATAGTCTAATAATTTCCTAGTTTTTTAGAAGTCAATTTGCAGAGCTTTAAAGAATCTGTGTTTGTTGAAGATAAGGTACATATTGCTAAATTTGCCACTAAAAGTATTTTTTTTTTTTTTTTTTGCTTTTTGGGTCACACCCAGAGATGTGCAGGGTTACTCCTGGCTCTGCACTCAGGAATTACTCCTGGTGGTGCTCAGGGGACCATATGGGATGCTGGGAATCCAACCCGGGTCAGCCCCATGCAAGGCAAAGGCCTTAACCGCTGTGCTATCACTCCAGCCCCTAAAAGTAATTTCTTGAGCATGGTAGATTATACATTTTATGAGGTCTTATTACTTTCAAGTTTATTATTTAGCATGTTACGCTTTTGTGATCTAGTTTGTAGTTAATGAATTTTGTGCCAAGTACAGTGAATATTGCAGTGGTGATGATGGTAGTAGCTGAGAGTTTATTTGATTTTAGGTACAATGCTAAGCGTCTTACAGTCATTGCACTGCTTACTGTTAGTAGTAACCCTGTTGAATGACTTGGACGATATAATGCTGTCTTGATTCCTATTTGTACATAAATTTGAGAGATGGAAAAATTAAATTACTTGCTCAAGTCCATCAGTGCTTCCCAACGAGGAAGAGAGTGCATCACCTTCACCAGGGGCTATTGGAATGATCAGGGGGTTGGTGCCCTAGAGGCCTCAGGTGCAACTGGGGGACAGTTTGTTTGCTTATTTGTTTGCTTAGTGAAGGTAGATTTTGAGTTAGGTGCTGAAGCAGCCTTTTTTTTGATAATGGATTGATAGGCCAGAGAAGTTTATAAACCTTTAATTTAACTAGATTATGCTAGGATTTGAAATCAGCCGTACCTTAACTGCTGCATTAAATTAACCTGTCACATCTGCTCTAGATAATGAACAATGCCTAGAGAAGACAGAAGTATAAAAGATGACCACATATTTGATGAGATATAGCTTGGACTTTAGCTGTGATTCAGGGAAAGTGCTTCTATTTCATTACATTTTTAGCTTAAAAATTTATGGTTGATAATTACAATAGATAACTGTTTACTATACCTGATACTTACAGATGATTGCAACAGACCAAATACCACCCTGGTTAATTAGACGAATGTTTCCATCTTCATTACAGAGCAGATATTAGCAATGTTAACGTTACTTAACGATGCAGGTTTTAATTGTGTGCATGTAGTAACTTTTCCAATTGAGAGCAGTAGGTTTTAAAATAAGCTTACTGATGACTATCATTAAAATTTGAAAAAAACTTTCCCTTCACTTTCCTATGTTGTTGTCAGGGCTCCTTACTCACTCATGGAGCTCACATACTTGCTTGCTGAGACCTGAGGCCTCACACACTTCCTTGCATCATACAGTCCTTGCACTTGTTTTGGTGCTAGGCTTCTGATAGCACTACTGGCATCACACTGGGTGAAGTGGGGTGTTGCCAAGGATTGAAGTCGAGAGCTCTCTCAGGCAGGGCAGGCTCACACGCATTGAGCCACTTTCTCAGGCCTTCAGATTTTAGAATTTTACTTGAAATGTACCACTGGAGTTACTGACACTTACCATTTGCTTCCTAGGTTCAAGCTGTTCCAGCAGTCGACAGAATTTGACGTTATCTTTAAGTTCCACCAAAGACAAAGGATCTCAGTCTTGTAACTATACTAATGGAGGACTTTTCAGTAAATACTCGGGGTCTGCACAGAGTTTGGCTTCTGTAAGTAAAATTAAAAAATGGTCCTGAACTGGGGGCTGGAGTGATAGCATAGCGGGTAGGGCGTTTGCCTTGCACGTGGCCGACCCGGGTTCAAATCCCAGCATCCCATATGGTCCCCTGAGCACCACAGGGGGGGGTGATTCCTGAGTGCAGAGCCAGGAGTAACCCCTGTGCATTGCCAGGTGTGACCCAAAAACCAAAAAAAATATATATATACTTTGAAAACTACAAATAAAT
Organism: Sorex araneus; assembly: GCF_027595985.1. Taxonomy (NCBI): domain Eukaryota; kingdom Metazoa; phylum Chordata; class Mammalia; order Eulipotyphla; family Soricidae; genus Sorex; species Sorex araneus. Next base: position 66,354,764 of record NC_073306.1, read on the forward strand.
GTCTTTAAAAAAAAAAAAAATGGTCCTGAACACCCAAGTAGAGAATGTTGGGAGGACCCATTCGGGTTATAAGATGCGAACTAAAAGTAGACTATAGACCGAACATGAAGGCCACTCAGTACCTCTATTGCAAACTACAACACCCCAAAAGAGAGAGAACAAAAGGGAATGCCCTGCCGCAGAGGCAGGGTGGGGTGGTGGGGGATGGGGTGAGAGTGGTAAGAGGGATACTGGGTCATTGGTGGAGGTGAATGGTGCAGAGATGGGTAAATGATCACTGTATGAGTGAAATGCAGGTGCAAAAGTTCATAAGTTTGTAAGTATATCACAGTGATTCTCTAATGAAAAAAAATTTTTTTTTAAATGATCCTTTTATTTGGGAAGCAGGGGGAGGGGTTTGTCCACACCTGTAGGTACTTGGAATCTACCTTTAACTCTGTTCTTATTAAAAAAAAATTTTTTTAATTGAATATCAGTGAGTTAGGACCATTACAAAGCGGTTCATGATTGGGTTTTAGTCATACAATGATATAACACCCATCCCTCCACTAGTGTTCATTTCCCACCACCAGTGTCCCGCATTTCCCTCCCACCATCTCCCAAACCTCCCCCCCCACCCTATATCCCCACCCCCACCCCCACCCCTGCTGCCTTTACAGAAGGCACTTTTCTTCTTTCTCTCTCTCTCCTTTTGTGCATTATGGTTTGCAATACAGGTACTAAGAGATCATCATGTTTGTTTAGGACATTCAGTATTTTTATTGGGAAGGTAAGGCTGGAGTAGCTTTTTTAACTAGGTGGCAGCTTGGGGTGTGGACGTGATTGCTGGTGCTTCTAGGAGTATAAGGAGTTGGCAGGAGGCAGCCCATCCCAACTCTGAGAAAGCCTGGAGATTTCAGTCACAAAACCCACATACTTGAATTTTCAGCAAATTACAACTTAGTGAGGTCCATCCCCAGATGGTGGAGTCTGGCCGGGGGCATGGCTGTGATTTTGGATTGTGGAAGCAAGTGGCTGCTGGGGACTCGCTCGGGCGGGCAGGCTGACCTGCCCCCCTTCAGCTCATCCTAGTCAGTTCTGCCTTGCGCGTGTCCAAGATTAACTGTGGCTTTTGATCTCTTTTATTTAGGAGTCTCTAAAGCAAGGCCGGTAGTAGAGCTTACAGGGTGGCTCTGAAGTTGGTTAGTGGGGGTGACTGCTGGCACTTGCATGAATATAGGAAAGTGGGGAGAGGTAGCCCTTCCCAACCCTGGAAAGCCTGGAGATTTCAGTCACAAAACCCGCAAACCTGAATTTGCAACAGGTTAATATCTCAGTGAGATGGTAGAATCCAGCCAGGGGCGTGGCGGCGATTTTGGATTGTGGGAGCTGCTTGGGTAGGCACCAGGCTAACCTGCCCCCCTCTCATTTACCCCTGTCTGCTCAGCCTTCCATGAGTCCGAGATTAATTGTGGCTTTTGATCTTTTTCAAGATTTATTTATGGGTCTCTGAAGCAAGGCCTATAAATGAACTTGTGTAGCTGAGCCAGAGGTGGTTTGGGGTGTTGCTACCACATACCTAACTTTTGGCCATTTAATTTCTCAGGAAACTTGGTCCCGAGTTTTTGTGGTCTGGCCAGAGGCACAGCAGCAATTTTGGGGTATCAGGAAGCCTGAAGATACTATGAGGCTGCTGCTGAACTTGCCCTGTGGGTACAGGTTGACCTGCTGGCCAAATTGCACTCCCATGTTGGCTCTGTTCTGGGGTCACTCCCAACTGTTAGATAGAGATTGTATCCAGACCTCCTGTATGCAAAGCATTCACTCATCCCTTTGAGCTATCTCTCCAGCCCCTATTTTCTTTCTGGCTTTTTGGGTTTTTTGTTTTGGTTTTGGGCAGTGCTCAGGAATGACTCTTGGCTCTGCACTCAGGAATCACTTAGCAGATTCAGGGGACAATATTGGATGCTGGAGATTGAACCTGGATTGTCTGCTTGCAATGCAAACACCCTACCTGCTGTACTATCTCTCTGGGCTCTCCAGACTTTTTTTTTTAATGTTTATTTATTTTTACCTGTTGACTTAACTATTAGACCATTACAGATAACTCATTGTAAGGAAATAATCATCTGTTAAATCTGGCTTCTGGCTTCTATTTTTTTTTTTTTAGGTAAGTAAAAGTAAACTTTTGCTAACTATTTAGTTAGTTGCATTCTAGGTTTCTTGGAATATGAGGTGTGGTTCTATGGGGTTCTTTGAGAATGATGTTGATATGGTGGTGTTATATCATGACTGTTCTGCAAAAATTCTAGAAGGAGTTAGCCGGAGTGATAGTACAGTGGGAAAGGCACTTGCCTTGCATTGTGGCTGCTCCAGGTTCAATCCCCAGCATCCCGTATGTTCCCCCCCCCCCTAACACCTCACCAGGAGTAATTTCTGAGGACCCAAAAACAACCACACAAAATCTGGAAGAGATCTGGCATGTTGCTCAAGAGCACATGCATTGCTGTGAGACCCTCAGTCCGATCCTATTAACTTCACAACCTAGTGAAGCACTGGTTGATTTAAAAAAAGCTTAAAAAGATAAAAAACTGGAATATGTAGCCAGACTTTGTATGTAGCTCATCAAAAAATCATTCATAGCTTGATTAGCTTGATGAGCTGGTAAGCTTGAAAAGCTAGGTTTGGGTGAACCCAGGTATGGAGTTCTTTACCTCCTTTGGCACATTAATTATTTGTTTGGTTTTGGACCACACCTGGCGGTGCTCAGAACTTACTCTTGGTTCTGTGCTCAGGGACCATTCCTGACAGGATTCCAAGGGCTGTATAGGGTGCTGGGGACTGAACCCAGCCATATGCAAGACAAGCATCTCTCTGGCCCTAACTATAGTATTTCACTGAAGTGAGGAATGAAGTTAAACTTGGTTTGAATGTAAGATTGTGTAAAAAATATTTTTAAGAATTGATAAGATATGTGTGCTACTAAATAAAGAAGAGGCAGAAATGAGTCAATGAAATTGCTCTTTGTCCTCAGTTCTCCTTGGGGACAAACAGCATGGGCAGTGTGTTATATATCATTCCAGAGACTGTGTGCCTCAATCATCATAATTATACATTAAAAAGTTGCTTGTAAAACACCATATTCCGAGGCTGGAGCAATAGCACAGCAGGTAGGGCGTTTGCCTTGGTCGGAAATCAAACCAAGGGCCTTACACATGCAAGACAAGTGCTTTACTGCTAAGCTCCATTCCCCAGAACCAATTTTTCATGTAAGAATTACATGGGCTGTTTCACCAGCAATAGGTTTTGTTTGAATAATTTATAATCATAAACAGGTCATAAAATCCTATCACAAAAGAGATTTTGAAATAACTTCTCTCAATATTAATTTTAGGTCCAAAGTGTCAATTCTTGTCATAGCTGTGCGTGCGGCAACTCTAATTCCTGGGACAAAGCAGATGAAGATGATATTAAACTTGTTAATATCCCTGTGACCACTCCTGAGAACTTATACCTGATGGGTAGGAATAACATGATATTTTAAGATACTATATAGTATTTTAAGATACTATGTTCTCACTGAATGTGAAACTAAACAATGACTTTTTTTTTCTCAGGAAAGCAAATATAATTGTATTCACTTATTTTGTGTTTTGGGCCTGTACGAGAAAGTGTCCCAGGAGTTACTTCTGGCTCATGCCCAGGGGTCACTCCTGGCAGTACTCTGGGGATCGTTTGTGGTGCCAAGGATTGAACCCTGGCCTCCTGCATGCACTCTAGGCCCTTGAACTGTCTCATTAGTCTGTCGGACAGAGTCCATTATAAGAGTTTCCTGAGGGTGATGCAACAGATTACCATAAATTTGGTGGCTTTAAAGCAACAGAAATTTCTTGTCTGACCTTGGAGGCCAGAAGTCTGAAATCCTTTACTCTGAACTGAGATGACAGTGCCATGAGGGCCTGGCGCCCCCTGGAGGCTTAGGGGAGCATCGCTTCCTCATCTCAGCTTCTGGTGCCTGTGGTGTTCCTTGGCTTGTGCCCACAGGAACACAATCTTTACTTTCTTTTTCCTACCCCCTACTCCTCTGTATCTTTCAGATCGTTTTCTGCCTCTCTTAGGAGCTTTATGCCTCCACTATGATGAGATTTAGAGTTTACCATCTAATCTAGGATAATCTCCCCATGTTAAGCCCTTAATGTAGTCCCATAAACAAAGACCTTCTTGGGTGATCTTTTACAGCTTCCAGGTATTAGAGCCTTACGTCTTTTGGAGGGTATTATTCAGCTTATTATACTTACCCAACTTTATATTTTTTATCTAGCTATCATTTGTAGCTTTCTTGGATCCAGAAAAAATTTTTTTCTGTGATGCAAGAAGGTTTTCATTGACTTATTTAGAAAGATGTGAGGAATGAGATAGGAGAAACATAGAAACAAATGTGTTCAAGAGAGAACATGGGCTTGAAGACCAAGCCCAGAAAAAAGGGTTGTTGTTGTTGTTGTTTTTTAATAGCAAAAAAATCTATTTTACATTCTAGTATTCCTCTTGACTACTAGCCTCACGAAAAAGATTCTCTTTCCTCCCTCTCCCTCCCTTTCCCCCCTTCTCTCTCTCCCTTCTTCTTTCCCTCCCTGCCTCCCTTTTCTTCCTCCCTTCCTTCTTCCACCAGGGCTACACCCTACAGTGCTCATGAGGCCATGAGGTACCTGGGATCAAACCAGAAGCCTAAGCATGCCTACCCTGCGCTCCAGCCTTTGAACTGTGTCCCTGGCCCCACTCACCCTTTTTATTTATTTATTTATTTATTTTTACTTTTGATTTTTGGGCCACGCACGGCAGTGCTCAGGGCTTACTTCTGGCTTTGTGCTTAGGGATCACTCCTGTAGGGCGTAAGGAACCATATGAGGTTCGGGGGTTGGACCCGGGTCAGCTATGTGGAAGGCAGATATCGTACCAGCTGTGCTATCTCTTGCCCTTCCTCCACCCGATCTTTTTCCCCAATGCTTTTCCCTGCTTTTCTCTATTCTGTTTCAGGCTCTCTTCACTTCTAATGGAAATGTATGCTCCTTCAGAAATAGCACTTTGGGGATTTGGAGCGATAGCACAGAAAGAAAGAAAGAAAAGAAAGAAAGAAAGAAAGAAAGAAAGAAAGAAAGAAAGAAAGAAAGAAAGAAAGAAAGAAAGAAAGAAAGAAAGAAAGAAAAGAAAGAAAGAAAGAAAGAAAAGAGCACTTTAAAACCTTAACGTGGCCCTAGCCAGTGTGATCAGTTAAGGGGGTGATGGGAAAGAAAGAAAGAAAGAAAGAAAGAAAGAAAGAAAGAAAGAAAGAAAGAAAGAAAGAAAGAAAGAAAGAAAGAAGAGCACTTTAAAACCTTAACGTGGCCCTAGCCAGTGTGATCAGTTAAGGGGGTGATGGGAAAGAAAGAAAGAAAGAAAGAAAGAAAGAAAGAAAGAAAGAAAGAAAGAAAGAAAGAAAGAAAGAAAGAAAGAAAGAAAGAAAGAAAAAGAAAGAAAAGAGCACTTTAAAACCTTAACGTGGCCCTAGCCAGTGTGATCAGTTAAGGGGGTGATGGGGAAGGAAGGAAGGAAGGAAGGAAGGAAGGAAGGAAGGAAGGAAGGAAGGAAGGAAGGAAGGAAGGAAGGAAGGAAGAAAAGAAAGAAGGGGAGAGGGAGGGAGGAAGGAAGGAAGGACGGAAGGAAGGAAGGAAGGAAGGAAGGAAGGAAGGAAGGAAGGAAGGAAGGAAGGAAGGAAGGAAGGAAGGAGAAGGACTTTAAAACCTTAACGTGGAAGGAAGGAAAGAAAGAGCACTTTAAAACCTTAACGTGGAAGGAAGGAAAGAAAGAGCACTTTAAAACCTTAATGTGATCACTTAAGGGTGTGATGGCTTGGCAGGACTATACCCCCGAATGAATTACCATGCACTAGAGCAGTTAAGGACATGGTCCTTTGCTGCTCCTCATTCTCTACTCCTGCCTGGTTCTCTGCTGCCTTTTCCAGGGGTCTCCAAATAATCATTCCCACTGAGTTTTTTAATTACTCTATGCTGAGTGAGCTCACATTCACAATTTCTATTATAGTACTGAGAGTTAGAAGAGAAATAGGCAAAACTAAAATGGGTGCAGGGAAACTCAGGAACAGCACCAGCTGCCAATAGCCTGATCACCCATCCCTACTTCAAGTCATTTTGCAAAACTGATAACATTTTTTAAAAAGTGGTGGAGTATGTTTGAATTCCTGTTGTACAGCTAATGATATCTGATGGCTTTGGCCCTTTCTACTGTGAGATGAGACAGTACCTCTTGAGGAGGTAACTTTAATGTGGGCAACTGCTAAGTGGGAAAGCACCTTAATTAGAACTTTTATTCAACATGCATTATCATTTAATCAGAAAATGGATAGACAAGAAGTAATTGTGAAATGGTGGATGAGAGATAAGGCAGTTTTCTTCAAGCATTATTTGTTTTTTTGCTTGTTGTTTTGGGCCACACCCAGGGCTTTCTTCTAGCTCTGTGCTCAAGGATCATTTCTAGAGTTCAGGAGAACATAGTAGTGCCAGTGATTGAACCTGGGTGAGCCACAGGCAAAGCGAATACCTTAACCCCTGTGTTGTCTCTCTGGCCCCAGATGTAACTTAAATCTTCGATCATTATACTTTTAAATTCTTCTTAAAGTGTAGCCCAAATAATCAAGTGGATGGAGAAAAGATAGTTAAGAAAGGCTGGAGGAATAAATTGTATAGCTTGTCGAAAAGGATGATCGATAGTCACATAATTTTCAAGTACCCAGGGTCTCTCTCTGTCTCTGTCTCTGTCTCTGTCTCTGTCTCTGTCTCTCTCTCTCTCTCTCTCTCACACACACACACACACACACACACACACACACACAGGCACACAGGGCAAGTGCCCTACTGCTGAGCTACATCCCTGGCCTAAGTAGGTAAAATTTTTAGAAGATTCAGATATTGATTTTTTTGCTATAGAAAATGAAAGAAGGAAAGGCCTGAGTGGCATTTAAAGAATATTCTATTTATTTATGATTGTAGAGTCCTCTGATCATTGAAAAATAATTTCAAAGGAGAGATACTACTTTCCCCCCCCCCTTGGTTTTTGGGCCACATCCCGTGGGCTCATGTTTTTTTTCCTGGTTTTGCACTCAGGGATCTCTCCTGGTGGGGCTCAGGTGACCATCTGGAGTGCTAGGGTTGAACCTGGGTCAACCTCGTGCAAGGCAACCCCACTATACAATCTCTCCGGCCCTCAGAGGAGAGGTATTCCCTAACTAGCACATCTAGAAACATTTTGAGAATGACTCACCCAGCTTCCTAAGCAACTTTGAAAGATCTTTTGTATATTGAAAAAAGTTGAATTTTAGAATATTTGGGATTTTTAGATGCAGAATCATTATATACATTATATTTATCTGGAAAAAAAGCTGAACACATATATACCACAACAATTTCTATTAACAGCAATTAAAAGAAAAATCCTAACTGGTCTTTTCTAATAGTCTTTTCTAATAGTCAATAGATTTTTAACTCTGACCCAGAAATTTATGCGTTGAAATCAGTAAGTTGGTATATAGTGGTTTAAAATAACTTTTGGTGGAAAAAAGATGGTAGGATATTTTATTTTCTACTATATGCTATTATCTTTCCTTTTAGCTGGACTGTCTCCTCCTGACAGTGAGAACATCTTATAAACCTCATAGCTTCTTTCCAACTAATTTCTTCTACCCTACCTATCCCTTTTCTTTTTTCTTTTTTTCTTTTTGTGTCATACCGTTCGATGCACAGGGGTTACTCCTGGCTCATGCACTCAGGAATTACTCCTGGCGGTGCTCGGGGGACCATATAGGATACTGGGAATCGAACCAGGTCAGCTGCGTGCAAGGCAAACGCTCTACCCTCTGTGCTATCACTCCAGCCCCATCTACCTGTCCCTTTTCTTTTCTAATTTAGGAACCATAGTTGTATGACTGTAAAAATCTAAATTGTTGGACTTTTGATAAACTCATGGTTGTTTTAGTTAAATTATATATATATATATACATATATATATTTGAAATACATTTAAAGAAACTTTTTATGACTTTTTTTTTGATTGAGTAGAATTGTCAACTTAGGATTTGGGGAGGGGGTGCTGTGGGGAACTTTAAGATTCTATTAAAAGATACTCCAAGATGTGATAAAATAATTTTGGTTTACTAGAATTGTCAACAGGATTGGGGGGGGAGCATTAAGATTCTATTAAGAAGTGCTCCAAGAGGGGTTGGAGCAATAGTACAGTGGGTAGGGCATTTGCCTTGCATGTGGCTGACCCGGGTTCGATTCCCAGCGTCCCATATGGTCCCCTGAGCTGGAGTAGCCAGGAGTAACCCCTGTGCATCGCTGGGTGTGACCCAAAAATAAAAAAAAAATGCTCCAAGATTTGATAACATTATTTTTTATTTATTTTTGCCTTTTTGTTTTGGGCCACCTGGTGGTACTCGGGACTTACTCCTGGCTCTGCACTCAGGGATCACTTCAGGGTTGGGGGACCACATATGGGGCTGGAGATTGAGCCCTGGTCGCCTGCATGTAAGGCAAGCACCTTATTCGCTGTGCTATCTCTCTGATCCTAGATCAAATTATTTTTTAGTGCTCAGATCTGATCATCTCATTGATGATGACCGTGTGTGAAGCATTTCAGAACCCCAAGTAATTTTATTTTATTTTATTTATTTATTTATATGCTTTTTGGGTCACACCCAGCAATGCACAGGGACTATTCCTGGCTCTGCACTCAGGAATTACTCCTAGTGGTGCCCGGGGGACCATATGGGATGTTGGGAGTCGAACCTGGTTTGGCCGAGTGCAAGGCAAACACCCTACCCGCTGTGCTAGCGCTCTAGCCCCAGTAATTTTATTTTGACATTGGTTTTGCTTCTTTCTAATTTTCTGATCTTTGTAGGTATGGAACTGTTTGAAGAGGCACTGCGTCGATGGGAGCAGGCGCTAACCTTTCGACATAGACAGGCCGAAGATGAAGCCTGTGGTTCCATTAAACTGGGTGCGGGAGATGCCATTGCCGAAGAGACTGTAGATGTAAGCATGGCTTATTGGAAAGTTTCCTTCATAATATTGCAAAAGTAAACTGCTTTTAATACTGGTTTAGTGTACTTGCTGTTGGTTGCATTTAATAGAACCATATATTTTCCTTTGGTGGGATTATTTAAAAAATGCTTTTTGAGCTTATTTTTAAATTCTTAAATTTTTCTTAAGACACCTTTATTTACAAAGTTGTTCATAATAGAGTTGTGTCGGGCATGTAGTGCTCCAGCATCAGCGTCCCTTCTCTCCACCAATGTCCCAGGTTCCCTTCCACTCTCCAGCCTGCCTCTTTGACCTGCATATAACAAGTTTATTTCATACTGCTTCCTCCAATACAGCTTAAAGGAATGCAAATAGAATTTCAGAAAACAAAATAAATAAAATCAATAAAGTCAATTTGTGGTGATTGTTGCATACTTTTAGCCATTCTTATTCTAGAAGAGGACAACCATATGCAGCTAAGGAGTGCTGGTACTCAGTACCACACGATGGGAAGTTTTTTCTGTCCTTTAAAGCCGTTCTTTTTTGTCTTTAAACATTCTTTTTAATTGAATCACTGTGAGATTATACCCTCACAAAGCTTTTCATGATTGGATTTTAACCATACAGTATTCCAACACCCATCCCTCCACCAGTGTACACCTTCCAGCACCAGTGTCCCCAGGTTCCCTCCCATCACCCCACACCCCCCCACCTCTGCCTACCTCTGGCAGTTTTCTTTTGCCAATATTACCTACCTCTCTCTTCTCCCTCCCTCCCTCCCTCCCTCTCAACCCCCTTTCTCTCTCTCTCTTTCTCTCTACTCTCTCTTTCTCGCTTCCTCCTCTCTCTCTCTTTCCTCTTTCTCTCTCTCTCTAAAGCAGTTCATTTAATGCTTCCTGCAAAAGTGGTTTCAAGGCTATAAGTTCCCTAAATTATTGCCTGTCAATGATAAAAAGTACTTTTTATTGAGTTTTCTGTTCAAATTGTTGAAGTTCAGATTTGAAACTTATCATATTTCCTGATTTTTTTCCAAGAATATTGATAATTAGCCAGATATGGTTTCTAGATGAATACTTTTTACAGGGATCATACCCAGTGGTGCTTAGGTGGGGGGCCTCTGGTGGCCATCTGGATTACGTCTATTGTTGCTGGGTGGGCATGAGGTGCTAGGTTAATGTTAAACCTCAGGACTGTGCCTATAGGCATAGGTCTACTACTTGATTTATCTCCCTGGCCCTAAGGAAAAAAATTTTTCCTCTTTGGGTCACACCCAGCAATACTCAGGGGTTACTCCTGGCTCGGGATTTATTTCTGGCGATACTTTGGGGACTATATGGGATGTCTGGGACTAAACCCAAGTTGACCGCATGCAGGCAAACATCCTATCTGCTCTGCTGTCACTCAGGCACCAGAATTTTTTTTTTTTTCCTACATCTGACTGTGCTCAGAGATTATTCCTGGCTCTGCACTCAGGGAGTATAATCACTCCTGGTGTGCTCACAGGATCATATGGGTGCTGACATTGAACCCGTCGGCTGTGTACAAGGCAAATGTCATACTTATGTACTATCTCTCTGGCCCTAAAGGAAATTTTTTTGAATTTGGGGATGGGGACTTGTGCCACACCAGCTGTGCTCAGGGGCTGCTCCATGCTCTGTGCTCAGGGGACATCTATAGTGCTATGTATTGGACTGAGGCTGGCCACTTGCAAGGCAAACACCTTAACCTCTGTGCTCTCTGGAGATATTGTTATTATTATTATTTTTTGGGTCAAACCCTGCGAGGCTTAGGGGTTACTCCTGGCTCTGAGCTTAGGAATTATTCCTGGAAGTGCTCAGGGGGCCATCTGGGATGCCAGGGATTGAACCCTGGTTGGCTGCATGCAAGGCAAATGCCCTACTCTCTGTACTATTGCTCTGCCACACTGGAGATCTTTTATTTTTTTATTATTTATTTATTTTTATTTTTTTATTTTATTGAATCACCATGTGGAAAATTACAATGCTTTCAGGCTTAAGTCTCAGTTATACAATGCTGAAACAACCATCCCTTCACTAGTGCACATATCCCACTACCAAAAAAACCCCAGTACACCTCCCATCCCCCCACCCGCCACCCCCACCTGTGTAACTGATAAATTTCACTTTTCTTTCTCTTTACTTTGGTTACATTCAATATTGCAACTGAAAATTCACTATTATTGTTAGGAGTTCCCCACTAGAGTCAGACCTGCTGTTAAGCGGTATGAGGTCGTGCGGCCGCTATTGCGGTTTTGGATTTCTGTATTTTAGCAACTAAGTCCAGGGAAATTTCTTCCAGAAATTGGATCATTGCAAGCTTGTATCTCTCATTTATGGTCCTCATAATATGGCAGTCACCACGCCCTTCCCCCCTGGCAAGGAAAAGGCGAGAGAGAAAAACCTTTCCTCTCCTGGGAAGGCATGGGGCCTGGGCTTAGTTCTCAGTCTGGAGACATTCTGCAAGGAGCTGCCAGTACCAAAAGTAGTTTAGCTGGCCTCTGGAATCATGCTGGTGCAGCTGCGGTGAGGCCGCACAAGGAGATCTTTTAAAAACTGCGACGTGGGTTGTAAAACTCAGAGTATTAAGCAGAGGAAGAGAGGAACCTGTCTTCCTGCCCACTAGGCAAGCGCCCTGCCCGCTATATTATACTACATTCTTAGATTCTCTCTTGAGACTTGTGTCTCAGCAGTTTTTCCACTATGGAGCAGTAGGGTTTTTTTTTTTTTTTTTAATACATCTCTGACTTTGCTTGACTTTCATTGAGGAGTAGAGAATGTTTGGAACTTCAACACTGCAATGTGATGTTTGTTATGTGTACACGTTTCTCTCCTTGTAGGATATTATTAGTTCTGAGTTTATCCATAAACTGGAAGCGCTGCTGCAAAGAGCATATCGTCTCCAGGAGGAGTTTGAAGCTACCCTGGGGACTTCTGACCCAAATTCCCTTGCTAATGATATTGGTAAGATGCTATTATGTTTTATTTTAGGATATTTTTTGGGGGGAGAGGTGCAACCTGGCTGTGCTCAGGGCTTTCCCCTGCTTCTGTGGTGTCAGGGGCCAGACTGGGTCAGCTGCAGGCAGTGTATGCTCTTTGGTCTGTACATTACTGTAGTAAAGCATTCTGCTTTGATTTTCTTCTTCCTATGAAAAGGGCCTTTGGGATGTCTGTATGCTTTCTCTATTATGAACTAGAAACCTGATCATTATAATAATAGAGCCTAAGAGTTACATTAGCTTTTTTAGTATTACTTATATTGAGCTTATGGCCACTGTACACATATTTATTAAGTATACCTCTCTTAAAAAAAAAGTATGGTATGTTTCTAAATAATTATGGTGGTGGTTGCACAACTCCATACATTCACCAATGTATATAGAATTGTACTCTAAAAGGGAGAGAGTATTTGTTTGCTTATTTTTATTGGCCTCCATTCAGCAGAGCTCAGGGCTTACTTCTGGCTCTGTGCTCAGGACATACTCCTGGTGGGATTGGGAAACCATACGGGATGCTGAGGATCGGACCAGTGTCGGGTGTATGCAAGGCAAATGCCATTCTCACTATGTACTATTGCTCAGGCCCCAAAAAAGTATTTAATGTTATGTGAGTTATGTAAAGTAATTTAAGAGGAAGTATGGCTGCTGTAAAGCTAATTTTAAGTGAGTATTTGTGAATTTGAAATAGTACAAAATAATTCTTTGTATTATATTTTTTAAATAATGCAAGTCTTCCCTCTATTTTTTTTTTTTATGGTGCCGGGGCTCAAATCCAGCCCACATGCCAGGCAAGTGCTTTACCACTTACTACACCACCAGCATCCCACATTTTGAAAAACCTAACCAGAATCACTTAGTTTCTGGGGCTGGAGTGATAGTACAGTGGGTACGGCTCTTGTCTCACACTCGACCAACCCGGGTTCGATCCCTGGCATCCCGTATGGTCCCCCAAGCACTGCTAGAAGTGATTCCTGAGTGCAGAGACAGGAATAGCCTCTGAGCATCACTACATGAGGCCCCCAAAAACAAACAAACAAAAACCAGTTTCAAAGCTCATGTGCCTGGTGACTTATAAACCAAGTTTACTCTAGGTGGTGCCATTTCATCTAGTAATCAGAAAAACCGAGCCTCTTTGTTACTATCCAGGCTCCCTTTCGGTTTCACTTATAGAACTTCTGCAAGTGATTTTGGTGATTATTTATTGTTGTATTCACTTTATTGTTAAATTTGGAAACACTTTGTAAAGTTTTTTTTTCTTTCTGAAGTAATACTGGCTTATAACACATCGCAGATGTACATCATTGTAAACCAGCGTCTGTGGATGCTCTTGTTTACCAGTTCTGCCCTTCACAACCTGCCGGGCTCCTCTCGCCCAACTTGCCCAGTAACTTCTGTTAACCATTAATTTGGTCTTATGTTCTAAGAGTTTATTTTTGTTTCATTTGTTCATTTGATTTGTTTTCACTACATAGGAGTAAAATCCAACAGTGTTTGTCTTTCTCCATCTGGCTTATGTCACTCAGTTCCATTTGCGTTGTTGTACAGGGTAGAATTTCATCTTTTTGGTACCTGAGAAGTATTTCATTGTGTTTGTCATCTATAGTCATCTGCCGATGGCACTTACTTTGTTTCCCACTCTGGACTATTGTCATTGATGCTCTGATGAACACAAGGGGGTGGATAGCACTTGGATGTGGTGTTTTTTTTGTTTGTTTATTTTTTATTTTTGGGTCACACCCAGCGATGCTCAGGGGTTATTCCTGGCTCTGCACTCAGGAATTACTCCTGGTGGTGCTCAGGGGACCATATGGGATGCTGGGAATCAAACCTGGGTTTGCCTTGTGCAAGGCAAACACCCTACCCGCTGTGCTATTGCTCCCTTGGATGTAATGTTTTTATAGTCCTTAGGCAGATACCCAGAATTGGGATGACTGGGTTGTATGGAATTTCTATTTCTAATTTTTTGGTTATTTTGTTTTGGGCCAGTGCTCAGGTGCTACTTGTGGCTTTGTGATTGGGCATCGGTCACTCCCGGTGGTACTTAGAGGACTGTGTAGTGGGTATTGACTCAAGACCTCCTGAATGCAAAGCATGTTGTGAGCCCTGAGCTCTCTCCAAACTCTTTTGGGGGCTCAAGGAGGCAGGTTGGGCCATGCCCAGTAGTGCTCAGGGACTACTCCTGGTTCTATACTCCGAGGTGGTCACTCCGGGGATGCGTGGGGATTGAACTGGTATTGGCTACATGCAAGGCAAGCATCTTAAGCCTTTGCTATCTCTCTGGTCCATTAAATTTTTTGAGGGGGTGCGGTCTTCATACTGTTTTCCACAATGACTACACTCATTTTATTCCCACCAACAGTATTCAAAAGTTTCCTTCTATTTGTATCCTCTGCAATCATTTTTGTATTGTTGTTATCCCAGCGGTGATTAAATTAAAGATAAGGATTTTCTCCGCGCCCGCACCCCCAGAATGACTGACGAAGAGGACGGAGCTGCTTGGGACACCGGCAGCCCACCAGCAACCTGCAGTATGTGACTTGAGAGTTTCCGCCAGGTCCCCCGAGCGGGGGCCTGGCGTTTCTCTTTTTTTTTTTTCTTTAATCTATCTCTCTTCCCCTCAACCTCTGGGCACAGCACAGCATCTATCCCACTTCTGAGCACAAAATGGAGAGACGCACCCAAGTGCGCGGCGCGGCTGGCGGGGGATCGAGGGCGGGGAAGTACCGGTCTCCGCCCACATCGGACACTTAAAGAGAGTGCAGCCACGTGGGCTTTCCCATTTCTCCGCGCCCGCACCCCCAGAATGACTGACGAAGAGGACGGAGCTGCTTGGGACACCGGCAGCCCACCAGCAACCTGCAGTATGTGACTTGAGAGTTTCCGCCAGGTCCCCCGTGCGGAAATCTCTCTCTCTCTCTCCTTCAACTTTCTCCCTGGACTTTAGACAGAAACCCAAAACCGCGCGGCCGCTGCCGCGGCCGCTCGACTTAATGTCATCTTAGTATCAGCAGTATGTAATGGTTCCTTCTTAATGGGTCGGACTTTTGTGGGTGATCCTAACAAGAATAGTAAGTATTTTGTTGAAATATTGAAGGCAATCAAAATGGTAGCCATCTCTCTAGACTGCACTAAGCTATATCCCCACGCTGGCTGAGAAGAAATATCCTTCTTTCTCGGGAAGAAACGTGGCGTGGTGTCAAACATAGTGTGATGTCCATTAAGCAAACAGACCTGGTGGCGTGGGAATGGGAAATAAGGGGAAAAATTAGGTACATGGACCAGTGGGACGCTGGTGGTATCTCGAGCCGGAGCCGATATCAGCGCAAGAGCTTTGGTTCCAGAAACTGCTTCCAGACACTCTACTAGACTATCAACTAAGCCAGAGCCCCACGCCGGCTGATGACGGGAAATAACCATCCTCTTCGGTTTTTTTTCCCTTTGTCAGACAGCGTGGCGATTACTAAACAGGCGTGAACTCGGTGGCGCGGGGCAAGGGGGAAAAAGAAAAGTTATGTAACAAACAGCAGGACTTAATATCTCTATATGCTTAGTAATGGAGAATTATCAAATGCCTCATTGGCAGTAGGACTGTCTTTTTCTTTTTGGGGGGAAACCCCAGCAACGGTAGTGAGTTGTGTGTTGAAACATGGAATGTAATCGAGATAAGCGCAAATGAAGTGAAACCTATCACGTATAAGGGTGGGGACTAGGGAGGTGGGAGGGGGCGGCAGATAGACTGGGGGGGTTGGGAATGTAAGATGGGCACTGGTGAAGGAAGGGGTATTTGAATATTGTATAACTGACATAATCCTGAGAACTTTGTAACCCTCCACTTGGTGATTCAATAAAAAAAAAAAATAAATAAAAAAAAAATATATAAAAAAAAAAAAATTAAAGATAAGGGGCTGGAGAGACAGGACAGAGTTAAGGCACTTGCCTTGCATGCAGCCAATCCTGGGTTCAATCCCCAGCATCTTATACAGTGCCTCAAGCACTGCCAAGAGTGAGTGTAGGAACAGGACTAAGCCCTGAGCACTGCCGAGTGTGACACCGAACAACAAACAAACCAGAAACTACAAAAAAAGGAAAGACAGCAGTATTGTACTTTCACTCTTCTTATATTTATTCCATATAGAAAAATAGCATCGGCTTAGCATTTGAATTCTGTTTTGCTCTATGCACTGTTGTTTTATTGTTTTATTATTCCTTTCCTTTTGTTATTGGGCAGCACACACTTGTGCATCTGGGGCTCACACTCTTCGTTAAGGTGCCAGCACATACCTGGTTGGTGCACCAGGTATACTTTGCATATTTACTTGGTGTCAGGGATCACAGTGGCTCTGCCAGCAATTGCAGGTGGCCATGTGGGGCAACAATAATGTAAACAAACAGAAAAAATAAGAGAAAAAAGAAAGCAAAATAATACTGCATAAGGCTAAATTATGACTCATCAAGTTATAATTGTCATTTTATTTTATTTTATTTTTTTGCAATGTTGGGGATCAAACCCAGAGCTTCATGTGTAAGGCGAGTGCTCTATTTTCTTTCCCTGTAAATTCTTTTTTCTTTTTTTTTTACAAAGTTGTTCATGATGATTTGTAACAGATATTCAGTATTGCAACACCAGTCCTACCACCATTGCACCCTCCCACCACCATAATTTGCAATTTTCCCAACCACTCCTTAAGCCTGCCCCTATAGCAGCAGGCCCTCAATAATTATTTTATATTACTTGTTATAAATAATTTGCTAAAAATAATCAAAAAATGTTTCCGTAGAAGAAAGTTAGTGGTGTTGTATCTCACCA
This sequence comes from Sorex araneus, assembly GCF_027595985.1. Taxonomy (NCBI): domain Eukaryota; kingdom Metazoa; phylum Chordata; class Mammalia; order Eulipotyphla; family Soricidae; genus Sorex; species Sorex araneus. The sequence goes on from NC_073306.1 coordinate 66,371,637, forward strand.
CGGCGCCATTAAGCCTTTGAATTTGTTGTTTACAATATATTGCTTACCAATATGTTGTTACAGATTTAAGCCTTGTGTGTTTAGATTTTAATTGAGATCAGTTGCCTTATACTTTACATCTTACTCAATGTGCTGCGCTACTTCTGGTTTATCAGTGATGTAAACTTTGAGATGTCATTCTAGGAATTCCAGAATTTTGAATGGGGTGATACAGCTGTAGTTACATTTTTAACTTTGGGGTGTGAGCATGACTGCCAAGGCTTCTGAAAGTATAGGGAGATATGGGGAGGTAGCCCATCCCTGACTCGGTAAGAGCCTGGAGATTTCAGTCACTAACCAGCATACCTGAGTTTTTAAACAAATTCATTTCTCGTCCTGAGCAGTGGAGTCTGGCCATGAGCATGGTGGCGATTGTAGAATCGTTTTTGGCTGTAGGAGCTCTGTCTGGGTGGGTGGTGGGCTTACGTGCCCCCGCTCCAGGGTCACCCAGATTAATTAAGCCTGGCGTAGGGAGGCGACTGCTCTATCCTTGAGCTACATCCAGACCCCTCATTATGCTCTTCAGTGTACTAATTCAGACTTAGAAAATTAGTTATTAGAAAATGAATTCATTTTTTTTTTATTGTTGTTTTGGGGTTACCCCTAGCAGTTCTTAGATCCCTTGTGCTCAGGGATCCCTCCTGGTGGGATTCAGGAGGCCTTATGGGATGCCAGAGATTGGACCCAGGTTGGCAGCATGCAAGGCAAACACCCTACCCACTGTACTGTCTCTCCAGCCCATAATCAATTTTATAAGAAGAATAAATTTGGGTATGCAAGAACAAAGATGGAAAGATATTCACTGGCAATTCGTTAATTTAGAATGTTTATGAAAAACCTCAGCCAAAACATGGCAAAAAGAGAAATTAGAGAGTACAGGATGGTTTTACGTGGTAAACAAAGAACTCATGTTTCAAAGTACAATCCAAGGGATCAAGAATGTGGCTCCGTGATAGCCTATAAGGTTCCTGCAAGGCTATTGCAGGAGCCAATGCTTTGTTTTCTAAATTAGTTGATTTATTTCTGTAAGAAAGGTTTTCTTTCTTAGCTCTGGTTAGTGTTACATGTGAGGTGTTGAAATCACTAGAGGGCAGCACATTTTATCTACAGATTGGATTCGGGTGACTCATAAATGCCATGGTGTGCTGCTTGTAGCTCTGGGAGTTAAATTTAGGTCACCGCTCTATTTCTGACACACAGCATGTACACCTGCTGCTGTAGCTCAGAGTAGGACAGACTATAGAGGTTATACACAGAGACTTGAAATAACATTGGTATAATTTTCATTAGCGTGCAGCTTCTAGCTGGGAATGGAATTGGGGTTGGCTGCATGCAAGACAAGTGAAGGTATTCTGTTTACCTGTAGTACCCACTTTTCCGAGAATTGTTACATTACAGTTTTTATTATTGTAATGTATTGTATTTTATTGTACTTTTATTGAAGTTTTATTACAGTTTCATTGTAATATTTGAAAGCCCAAACAAAGAATGCTTCAGTGTGATTTCAGCTATTGATAGTCAAGCTTAGAGGTTAAGGGCTGTGGTTTCATGATTGAAACAGCCTGAGTTCAAATCCTGGCTCTCCATATTCGTGAAATCTAAGTAAGCCTTAGCCTTTCTTGTACTAAACTCATTCATTGATAAGATGGAGGACTATTTGTACAGATTTTCCTCTGTGCAAAAATAGAGTGGTTTTTTTTTTTTTTTTTGTACCACATGGGCAGTTCTCAGGGCTAATGCCAGGTTCTGTGCTCAGAGATCAGTCATGGTAGTGTTCGAAGGACTGTGAGGGGTCCTGGGGATTGAACCTTGGGTGGCTGTTTGTAAGCACAGCCTGGCCCACTGTGCTATTGCTCTGTCCCCAAAAGAGAAACTTTCTCTTTGGTATGATTGATTAGGTGATTTTTTGGGCCCGGGAATGCTAAAAATTTTGTTCCATAGAAATTAATGACAGTAGTATTCACAGGCATAAAAAAAGTTGCCTCTTGGGGCTGGAGTGATAGCACAGCGGGTAGGGCGTTTGCCTTGCACTCGGCCGACCTGGGTTCAATTCCCAGCATCCCGTATGGTCTCCTGAGCACCGCCAGGGGTAGTTCCTGAGCACAGAGCCAGGAGTAACCCCTGTGACCAAACCCAGGAGTAACCCCTGGGTGTGATCAAAAAAAAAAAAAGCAAAAAAAGTCGACTCTTCTTTTTTTTATGGTAACACCTTACTTTAGGTCGTGGGAAAACTCCTGTTAGGATCCAGCTTATAACCCTGTGAAGATTAAATGAAGTAATCTGTCATATTGTAGCATAGGCACATAGTACACACTTGTTATCTGTTTGTATTATAATTATAGTCTTGCATTTTTATGAGACCTGCTCTAAGGTTATTAAAAATTTTATGGTTGCAAGGCAGATTGATCTCACATATTCAGAATTTGTTTTACAGTGATATCTTATTCAGTCATATTTTCCAGATAAAGTTCATTTTTCCTGGGAATTAATTTAATTTTTCTTAAACTACAGAAATAACATAAATTTTCATTTCTTAAAACAAAGTGTTTAAGTTATGTTTAAAGTTGTTTATTTGAGAAAATGAAAAAGGATGTGCTATATAAACCTCCTTTTTTTGAACTGTTAGGAAACTGTCATCTGAAAGACAAATGCTTTGCAAAAGTATTTATTCCAGATGTAGCTAAAAATTCCGGCTTTCCTTGATCCCTGATAGCTCTCCATAACTAGAAGGGAAATAGAAAGTAAAAGTGGCTGTACTCTCTCTAAATTCACCCAACTCCATTATTTTGCCTACATAATGGCTATTATTCACCCCTTCTTTTTACCACCATTATATTTTATTTGGATTTAAATTTAAATTCATTTAGTAGCCCCTAAATGAGTTCTTATCTCCATTCTTTTCCCAAGGAATATGTAGCCTGGTCTCTGAGTTCTCTTCTGAGTGCACTATTCTCGTCTTGTCACTCTCAGATTCCCAGGCCACTTTTCCTGACCTGTTTGTCATCCTGTTTCCCAGTATTCCCAGTTAAACTCCATGCTCTCTTCCAGAACTAAAATTAATCTCTAAACTTTAGTTGTATAATCAACTCCAGATTTTAAGTGAGATATAGTTTTATTTTTCTACTCTTTTTCTACTCTTTTTCTTGATGTTGTTCCTTTGCATAATATAACCTGATTTGAATCTTTTTTTTTTCTGCTTATAGAATGCAGCTCTGTTCAAAATTGTTGTGTTTCAAATCTGTTTCTTCTGTTTGTGATGCTCTGTTTTCCAGCCAGAAGAAACCTCTTGCTCTCTTCTCTGATCCTTAATAATGCATTTATTGGACTAAAGGGTACCATTTAAAAACTCATCTTATTTCTCTGGATTCAGAATCAATTTAAAACAAACAGCCAGATGTTGGTTATGAAGTATTATTACCTTAAATTTGAACTCTTTCACTAATGTCTGGATCGAACGATGTGGTAAAGCTTCCTACACCTTACTCCCCTCCCCTCAAAAGAAATTCTCTGGAGAAGAACTGGGAATGCAGCAGAAATTCCTAGCACACTAATGCGTTCAAGTGCAAAGGGATATTCTGCCTGTTTTATATTCCCTGCCAGCATACTCTCTCCAGCCCAGGAGAATGAGATCCAATACAAAAGTGATGTGTTGCAGGCATAGTTGTTTCTCTCCAAGACTTGGGTGAGTGAGCCAGCACTAGCGCACAAGCAGCAACCATACAGAAGATAGAAGAACCTGGTTCTTCTCTCTCTGTCATGGCGCTGGGATTCTTAGCATTAGCGAAATTACTTTTCGCATAGAGAGAACCAAATGAAGTGGTGATAGCAACTTTCTGTTTTGGTTTGGTATTGGGGATGATTAGGGCTACACTGGGAAGATGGAGGGTGGATTGTGGGGTGATGGAGATGGAACCTGGGGCCTCTGTATGCCACGCCACATGAAATATATGAATGATGTACATATAGTGGCTGTATATGATCCATCTGCCTGACCTGAAAGGACCAGCTTTCATATTAAACCAGGATAGCTGCTCCCTGGGGAATGAAGTGAAAATCACACGTGGCATATGAAGTTGGGGAGGTTTGACCAGTTTCCTCAATGGCATTGGTGAGTTTTGATGGTACTTACTTATTTATGCACGTATTCAATCTTTTAGATCTTGTGGGCATTGAAGGCATTAATATTATTCTTTTTAACAATTTCCCTCTCCCTTTTCTGGTGTGCAATGATCAGGAGTCATGTACACATGCTTTGCTGTGACGCTTTAACATGATAAGACTTTTTAAAAAAATTTTATTGAATCACTGTGAGATAGTTACAAGCTTTCATGTTTGGGTTACAATCACACAATGATCAAACACCCATCCCTCCACCAGTGCACATTCCCCCACCACCAATATCCCGGTGCACCCCCTTTTCCCATCCTTCCCTTACCTCCATGGCAGACAATATTCCCCATACTCTCTCTCTCTCTACTTTGGGGCATTATGGCTTGCAACACAGACACTGAAAGGTCATCATGTTTGGTCCATTATCTACTTTCGGCGTGCCTCTCCCACCCCAGCTGGTTCCTCTAGCCATCATTTTCTTAGTGATCCCTTCTCTATTCCATCTGCCTTCTCCCCTCTGCTCATGAAGCAGGCTTCCAACTATGAGGCAGTCCTCCTGGCCCTTGTATCTACTATTCTTGAGTGTCAACCTCACCTTTACTCCACAAATGGGTACAGTCCTTCTGTGTCTGGCCCTTTCTTTCTGACTTATTTCACTTAGCATGATACGCTTCATGTCTATCCATTTATAAGCAAACTTCATGACTTTATCTCTCCTAACAGCATCACACAGAGACTGGCACACATTCAAAAGAACAAAAGCAACCAGTGCTGGTGTGGATATGGGGAAAAAGGGATGCTCTTTCATTGTTGGTGGGAATGCCGACTGGTCCAGCCTTTCTGGAAAACAATATGGACAGTCCTTCAAAAACTAGAAATTGAGCTTCCATATGACCCACAATACCACTTCTGGGAATATACCCTGAGGATGCAAAAAAAACACAGTAGAAATGACATCTGTACCTCTATGTTCATTGCAGCACTGTTCACCAAAGCCAAAATCTAAAATGAACCCAACTGCCCTAGAACAGATGACTGGTTAAAAAAACTGTGGTACATCTACACAATAACATAATAAGATGTTTAATGGAATCACTCTATTGCTTTTCAACAATACGAATTCTGGAGCGGGAGTGATAGTACAGCGGGTAGGGTGTTTGCCTTGCATGCGACTGTCCCAGTTTCTATCCCCGGCATCTCATACGGTGCCCTGAGTACCACCAGGAGTAATTCCTGAATGCAGAGCCAGGAGTGATCTCTGAATATTGCTGGATGTGACCCAAAAAGCAAAAAATACAATCAACAATACAGATTCTTAGGCCTCCTTTACGTCTACTGAAATTTGAAACTTTGGGATCAGGATTGTGAATGTATTTGTGTTTGATAGCTCAGGAAGTGAGTCTCAAGCATACTAAGCCAGGGGTTACTCCTGGCTCTGAGCTCGGGAATAAATAATGTGTTTATTTATTTTTTTTTACCAGTTCTTATGTGTCGGTGTTTTCGTTCTTAATTTTCTTCCCCCATCTAACTGCTCTGCATAGATTTTTTTTCCTTGTTTCTGTTTTGTTTTTTTAATAATATCTAAAATGTTACTCTTGGCCATGCTTTGGGGGGACCTTATGTGATGCTAGGGATTCAAGATTCAACCCAGGTCTGCCTTGTGCAAGGCAAATGCCCACTATACTATCATTCCAGCCCATACCAAGATTTTTTAAAAATTTAAATGTTGGCACAATTAACAATATTTGAAATATCAATATTTGAAGTACTAAGGTGTTTAACAGAACCATTTTTTTTTATCTTTTCAACAATATGGATTCTTAGGCCTTCTTTAGAGCTACTCAAATTTGAAACTTCGGGATAAGGATTGTGAATCTATTTGTTTGATAATTCAGGAAGTGATTCTCGAGTGTATTTGTGTTAAGATGACTTATTATATTGCATTTGTCAGTCAGTTTGTTTTGTTTTTTGCTTTTTTGGCCACACGCCAAACCAGATAGCACCTAGGGGCCATTCCTGGCTTTGTGCTCAAGAGTGATCCTGGCCTGTGCTGGGGGACCATCTGTGTGCCAGAGATTCAAACTAGGGTTAGGGATATGAGGCAAGTGACTTTGCTGTGTACTATCTTTCTGACCTTTGTAGGTCAGTTAGTAGGAGAATTTGCAATTTTAAAATGTTGATGCTCTCATTTCTGAATATGGTGTGATTTTTTCATTAAAATGTTTTAACATTTTATAATTACCATCAAAGAGGTCTTATATATCTTTATTGCTAATCCCTTATAGTTTTGTTGGTATTATATGTGGTTTCTTTTTAAAAATATGCTTTTATAACTTTTTTTGGATGATATCTAAAATGTTATTTATTTGCATTGAAATATTAACATCAGCCCTTTTGAGCTCTTTTTAGTTTATTTTTATTTAATTTTATTTTTATTATTTTTTTTTGCTTTTTGGGTCACACCTAGCGATGCACAGGGGTCACTCCTGGCTCTGCACTCAGGAACTACCCCTGGCGGTGCTCAGGGGACCACATGGGATGCTGGGAATTGAACCCAGGTCGGCCACGTGCAAGCCAAACGCCCTACCTGCTGTGCTATCACTCCAGCCCCAAGCTCTTTTTAGTTTAACTACCATAATATTGCCGTAGTGTTTTGGTGAATTGATTTTATTTAGATCACATATTTGTGAATGATAATGTGTTTTTTTTTTTTTACCAGTTCTTATGTGTCAGTGTTTTCTTGCTTGATTTTCTTCCCTCATCTAACTGCTCTGCATTTTTTCTTGTTATTGTTTGTTTTTGGACCACACCTGGCAAGCGCCCCACTTCATGCTTGTGGTTCACCCTTAGAGATGCTTGAAGGAATCAGTGGTGCTAGGAATTGAACCCAGGCCTCCTGAATTAGGACATATATTCAGTTCTCTCCACTCCTCCGGTAGATGCTTAATAGTCTTTCCACCTCTTATGAGAGCTGTGTAGAAATGTGGACTAGGAGTTTCTTGACTTACTGCACAGAATTAAACACTATGCCCATATTTCCATAACGCGTCCCCCTCCCCCCTATTGAAGTTTGTGGGAGGGAGTCATGAACACGGCAAAGGCAAATAGCTGCTTTTAAAAGTCAACTTGTGTGTCATCTGCTAATTTAGTCTGTGTCCTTTATATGAGGAAAGTCATATGAAGTAAGAACTGAACTAGCCCTTTCCCCGTTGCTGGTAGTTCCAGGGGTCAGTTAAGACTTCCTCCCTGTTTTGAGGTGGGGATCCCATCCAGCAGTGCTCGGGAGCCTGGGACCCACACTCCCCATGACACTGAGCTAGCCCAGTAGACTGCTCAGTGTTAGGGCTTTGGCATGGAGCTGTCTGGGGCCTCACAGGGTGACACCCAGCTGGGCTTTGGGATACTCTGCTATGCCGGGGCTCCCCAAATCGCAGAATTATCTCTGTGTCTCATACTAACAATTAGGAAGCAGTTAGGAAGCACCATAAGTTTATGGCCATTCCACCCTGATTGCACTGTATCTGGTCTGATCTCAGCAACTAAACAGGGCCTGGCCTGGTAAATGCTCGGGTGGGAGAAAGCATATATAGTTAGTATATATATATCACTGTACTGAGCTATTTTGTAGCACCCAGAGCTTAAGCTCCCATCACAAAACAGAAGATAATTCTTTTAACTTTTCGTTCCCACCTCTCTTCTTTCCAGTATATCTGAACTGAAGTGTACTCAGCCTGTTTTAAGAGCCTAAGATAAGAACTTGAAAGTAAACAGATCTCCTTTGAGAAAGGTAGTTATCTTTGGCTATCTGCTGCAGATGGATTTTTTTTTTTTGGCTGAAATAGCTGAAGGTCTATGAAATTTATTTGGAGACCCACATATCTTGAGTAGGTAAAAAGAAGATGTGAACATTACTGTTTTCTGCATGGTTATATTATTTTTCCCTTCCCTGTAGAATTAATAATTTGACAAACTTTGAAAAATATTCATTGTGATTTCTGAATGTTTTGATTTTAAAACACATCTGTATTATGTTTCCAGTTTTAGGATATCAAGCATCATTCAACAAATTCATAGAATGTCTGTGTTGTTCATGTTAGCCAAAGTAGTTATCTAAATTATTTTTGTTAAAACTTTGACTTTAGTTGGTCTTCAACAGTTGAAGATTAGTTAAAAAACTAACACCAACATGTGATTTATGCTTTTGGTTACTACTTTATTTTATGCAAGATATTCATCAGTACTTGATTTGGTGGTTCATTTTAGTAATAAATATATACAGGAATTAAGATTGTTTTCTATATCATTTTAGCTAAGCTACTAGGGTAAGACTAAATGGCTAAATATAACACCCGTGTTAGATAAGCCCAGTAAAAAACAAGTTAAGCATACTCTATAGTCTTTTGGGTCATTACTTAGTTGATATGATTTGTGCAGATGTTTATTTAATTTAATAAAGCATATAATAATGCTTTTGTTAAATTTCTTCAAATTTTTTTGAGCTTCAAAGATGGCTTTACATTTTCCATAAAGAGTAATACATGTTTGCAACTTTATTATTAGTAGGCAACCCTGAAGTCATAAATTTGAAAAATGGATTTATTTTTCTTTTTTTTCTGAAGTTAAGGACTTTGAGATTCTTTTATACTGATGTGTAGGAACAAATTTAGCCCTTAAAAACAGACCAGGAATTTTTGTAGCTTTACAGCATTGCTTTGCATATTTTTGATATGTGTTTCAGCCTCTTTATAACTATTTTTTGAACAGAATGTACTCATAGAATAGGTCTGAATATTTATTTGGCAAACATTTGATTACCTAGTTTATATGGAGCGTGATTTAAGACAATGATGAGACATGGATTTCGTCTTTGCTTTTGGCAGTATTAAGTCTAGTTTGGGAACTAGTCATTAAGAAATTATGTAGCACGGTGGAGTAAGTGCTATCCTAATGGGTTTAGAAAGTGCTGTTGAAGCACTGAAGAGAAAGTTTGATTATTCATGGGTGGCAAGGGGTGGGGGGCGGGGGACTCAGGAAGGATTCCAGGCCTGACTTTTGAGGAAAGACAGTACACCAGGCCAGTGACTGAGAAAAGGGCATTCCCAGCAAAAGGAACAACGTGGATCAAGGCGTAGAATGGAATTTGTTTGGGGAACTATAGTCTATTTGATATATTTTAAACTAATATGAGTTAAAATATATTAGTTATGTGGGAGTGGTAGAAAGCAAATCTAGAGAATTGAGCAAGTGATAAATCATTTTTCTGAAGACTCTTGTTTGTACCTGGAGGCCAAAGGAGCCACTGAAAATGGGAAGGTGTCATAATCAAATAAGGTGTTTGCGAGAGATTGTGTGCTGGAGTGCAGGCTAAGTGGCACAGCTTAAGTATTTATCAGCCTTTATTTCTGCTCTCTAATAATTGAGACAATGCGACATCCTTAAAGAAAAATTGTTTTTTTCCAGTCTTCTAATTACTGCGCAAATAGTCTGACAGAGAATAAGAAAAGTGGTAAAGTGGGACCTTTTGTCCACTGAGAGTTGTTTCCCTTCTCTTCCTCTTCCTTTTCTCTTTTCTCTTCCCCTCCCCCCCAAGCAAACAGAATAGTACCCTTATCATCATTGAAAGAGCTTGAAGTAAGAACATCCCTGAACCTCTCCTGTTGAGCCAATTGTTGCACAGCCCAGAGTTGACGCTCTTAGGGACCTTGTCCTTTTTTGCAGCATCACTGTGGTTGGAGGATAAACTCCCTGAGGGTTTATTTTTAGGGAGTGACATGAATTACAGCTTCTGTGTCTTTTGTATTCAAGTTACATCTTATCAGCTAGATTTCTTAAGCCCAGGACCTTCACTAGTCCCCACAAGGTCCTCATATGATTTAGGAAAGGCCCAAGGGGTGCCTTGGAAAAGACACTTTGATAAGTAATAGGTTCACTTTCCTCCAGGAAGATGCAGGATCAGGATAGGGACTGGATTTCTGCCTCTACTTACCATACCGTGGGACATACACAGTGGCCAACTGATCCTAGAGATCCCAATAAAGTCTCTAGAACTATTGACTCAGGCTTAATTACAGTTGCTCACCAATATTTTCCAGTTTAAAATTACAGTAGGTACATTCATTGACCAAGCATGGCCTAGAAGAAATTTTTTGATAAAGAGATAAATCCAGAGGCTTCATTTCTGCGTAGTGCTCCAATAGGGGCTGTTTTAGTACATGTCCTATCATTTCCCACAGGCAAAACTGAGTAAGTCCTAACCTATCAATAACTGGGTAAGTGTTCCTTTCTCTTGTTTGGTGGATTTCACTGATATTTTTTTTCATTAGCAATGTTATGGTTTGAGGAGAAAAATGAATAAAGTAGCTCTTAGCATGTTTCTTTCACTTTCTGAAATTCAGTGTTTGATTTTTTGTGCTTTTTTTGTGTGTGTGTCTCAAACCAGACAGTAGCATTTTAAAACAAATCAGAGTAAAAAATGAAGTTTTCTCGATTTCTTTATTATTTCAGCAGTTTATGGTAGATACTGGAAAATAGCTTATCTGCAGTAGGAACTGCTCCATTTTCAATAAAACCATAGAAAGGACAAAGTTCCAAATCATATGAACTGCCAAAAATCATCTGGAGAATAGCTGCTGACATAGAGTCAGCTGACACTGAGACATTTGGCAGGTGTCCTTTTTTCGCTGGTGTTAGAAACTCCACAGTGGACAGCCCGGATTTTAAAAGAAGAGTGGCATCTTTGGAATCTCCGCTAGAATCTGCTGAGGTTAAAATAGATGTGATGCCTTTAAAGTGACAGAAAATAGAATTGCCTAGGAATGGCAGAAGTAAGACGTGCAGAAAACCTACTTGGATCAGTTTAAACTACTGGATTCAGGCCCGATGTTTCATGTTCCAGGGCTGGAGTATCTTCTAGTTTTTCCTTTTTGAAACTTTCAAACAAATTCTCCTTTGGGGAAAAAAAACTTAGAATGAGAATTACGGGATTGTGAAAGAAGGAGGAAGGCTGGAATCCAGTCAGATTTTTGGCCTGGAATATATGAGTGCTTCCTTAAAAGTAAACATGTTTCTGGTATTCTTCCAGAGAAGGACATAGTTTATGTCTAGGCATGAATGTTTCAAAGATTCTGGTGATTAAGACAGGTAAAGAAGAGTTTAAATTTTTTGAAGATTTGTTATTTTTAAACCTTAGTGAAACAGAGAAGTTACTTTGCCAAGACCCAGTATGGCAACTTATGGAACTTTAAAAAATATTTAATGGAGATTGGGAGGCAGACTGAGGACATTGGTGGTGGGAAATATACACTGGTGCAGGGCGGTTGTTGTAATATCATATGATGACAGCCCAATCATGAACAACTTGTAACTCTGCGTCTCACTCTGATTCAATTAAAAAAATAATTAAATTTACTAAATATATCTTCTAAAAATTAAGAATAAATAAAAAATACTTAAATCACCCAATTGTGTATATCTTTTAGGTACTTCTAAAGATGAGTCATTAAAATGAGCTTACACTGCATACCTCAAGTTTATAAGATAGTCTCAAATTTAATTTAGGGCTGATTATTAAAAATAAAATTTTAAGAGGACTCCAAAAACAAATTAATGTCATGCAACAGAGAAAATGGCCCAGAGTATAAATGTATACTGTGATGTATACTGTGTCTCAGTTCTGTGCCTTCATAAGTCCCTCATTTAATCCTCTGAACTACTTTATGAGATCATCATTATCCTGAATTTACCTAAACATGAATAAGAAGGTTAGGTTTGGTACAAGAATGATAGTACAGGAGGTAGGTTGTTTGAGTTGCAAGTGACCAAACCAGTTTAATTGCCTCTCCAAAAGAAAAAAAAATTAAGATTGGGTGCCAAAGCCTAAACCTTTACCCCACTGTATTATCACTGTACGGTGAATGGGGGTTGGGGAACACACTCTGCCAAAGCTGGTGGGGAGGAGCCTTCTTTATTAAATGGTGGGAAACAAGAGTATAGAGGCAGGGTAGACAGATTATGGAAAACTTTGAAGCCAGACCAGAGTTTACTGAAGATTTTTTGTTGTTGTTTTGTATTAGGGGCCACATCCGGCTGTGTTTAGGACTTACTCCTGGTCCAGTGCTCAGGGATCACTCCTGGCAGGTCCTGGGGGAACCATATGGAGATTGAACCTGGGTCAGACATGTGCAAACAGCTTACCCACTGTTACTATTGCTGTGGACCCTTCATTGAATATTTTGATTAGAAAATGATTTTTTCCCTCTAGTTAAAATATTTTGTATTATTCATTGACTATTCCTACCTGAATGTTACATATATTAAATGAAGTAACCTGTGATAATTCTTAGCAGAATGTCTTAGACACATAGTTGTCACTCAGAAAATGTGAGCTGAGTCTTATTTCTCTAAGGAACGCTTTAGGTCTTGTACTGGAGATAAGATGAGGCAGGAATATTTTAACAGTGCTCATCGTCGTCATCATCATCTCGTTGATCGTCGAATTTCTCGAATTTCAGTAACATCTCCATTCACACTAGCCCTGGGATTTTAGAAGCCTCTCTTTACTCGTTCTTTCCAATGTGCCAATGTGCCGCATTGGTGGCTCTTTCAGGGTCAGGAGAATGAGACCCATCATTGTTACTGGTTTTGGCATATGAATACACCATGGGGAGTTTGCAAGGCTCTCCCATGTGGGCAGGAAACTCTTGGTAGCTTGCCAGGTTCTCCCAGAGGGAGAACAAGGCTATAAGATGTTGCTCGGCCTCTTTGCTTCTGGGAACTTGGTTTTATAGTCTCTGGATGTTGGCTGTTGATGTTGATGGGATTACACGGCACCCGGGGCAGTCCCTGGGTGTGACCGCCTAGCTACTGGAAAATGGGGAATCTGGGCAGAAGAGGCCCAGTCCCGATCTGAGCCGGCTTGGAGGTCTCAGCCCTGGCTTCCTCTACTGGTTCCTTCATGCATGAGGCTCGTCCGAACATGTGGAGAGGGGCCTTGAGCATGACTGTGGCTGGGTTCCGGAGGTCTTTGATTGCCGGGGCTCTGCTTGGGGCAGGGAGGGAAACTAAAGCCCACCCCCTCCAAGGGGGCCCCAGGGAAGACAGCCAGGCGCTGGGGCAAGAGACTCTGTGAGTGCTATCCAGTATAATTAATGGGCAGTATTTTTTTCCAGTTTGAAGGCATTATAAGCCATTATGGACATTTTTATGCATATGCACATGCAATTCTGTAAAGCACAGCCAAGGGTAGAATATCTAAATCATAAAGAATGCAGTCTTGAAATTTCATCGATAATGCCAAACTTTCCGAGTGGTTTTACAAATTTGTGCCTCTGCCAGTGGTGTGTGGCAACTTATTATTGTTGTAAGTCCATAATAGCAACAAAACCCTGCCGTTTATTCCATTTTACTTCTTCTGATAGGTGTCTAATGCTTCTAATTGTGATTTCAGCATTTGCTTTTTTTTTCCCTGGCTAAGAAAAATTAGGTAAGAAGTTTCTGCAGATATTAACTAACATGTCTTTGGTATCCAATTTTCTGTGCTGTTCTGATTTTTCAGTAAGATAATCAATAGTTGATGACACATCTTACATCTTAAAGCTTTCTTTTCTTTCTTTTTTTTTTTTTAAGGTTTTTGGACCACACCTGATGATAGCAAGGGCTGACTCCTGGCTCTGAGCTCAGGAATTTTCCTGGTGTTGCTTGGGGGACCATATGGGATACCAGGGATCAAACCTGGGTTGGGCACATTCGAGGCAAGCACTTTACCCTCTGTACTGTCTCTCCAGCCCAAGACATTTTTTTTCTTTCCATTTTTTTTTTTTGTTTCTGAACCATACCAATCAATGTTCAGGACTTAATCCTGGCACTGAACTTAGGGATCACCTCTGGTGGGGATCAGGGTCCATATGGGATGCCAGGGATCTAGCCCGGGTCAGCCATATACAAGGAAAGCACCCTCCCTGCTGCCCTATTGCTCCCACCCCCTTGATAATACATTTTAGAGAGAATATTTTAAATTTTAATTGGATGCATGAAAGCAGTTAGTCTTAAGATATTTCCCTCTTTTTTTTTTTTTTACTTTTAACTGACTTATCTAAAACCCGGATGTACTATTTCCTTCATTGTTATCAAGCTGCCATTCCAGATAGCATAACAATTACTGAAATGAGAGATTTGATCTGTAATTTACAAAGTAGGGTTTAATGAATAAATCTTTCCAGGTCCTTTGGGCCATATTACTTTGTAAGATTTTTAAAAAATAAGTACAACCATGGTAACTGATTAAGATGACATAGAATGGTTGGTTACTGTTGAGTGAAGTAAAACAGTTCATGGGTAATGTTTGAATCATAAAGTGACATCAGAGAAATGTCTGTTTTCCACTCTTTTTTTTTTAAATTCTTTTATTAATTCACCATGTGGAAAGTTACAAAGCGTTCAGGTTAAAGTCTCAGTTATACAATGCTCAAACACCCATCCCTTCACCAGTGCACATATTCCACCACCAAGAATCACGATATACCTCCCCCTTTCCCCCCACTTCCCCAGCCCCCCACCCTGCATGTGTAACTGTTTTCCACTCTTAAAGTAACACAAGGTACAGAAAGCCAAGCATTAATTTAATTGACTTGCCATTTAATACCACTTGAAAAGAGCTTCAGTGTACTGAAAACTCTACTAGATTTCATTTTGCACATTTTAATACTAATGGTGGAAGATAAGATAAAGATGAAAGTCTAAGTGATAATTTTCTTTATTTTTTTAAGTGTGATAATTTTCAATAGTTTTGCAAATAATTTACTAGTATGTATACATTAAAACAATCAGAATAATGGCGCTTAACAAGATTAGTAGAATATTAAAAAGTAAAATAGTTTATTGAATAAGAATGCTGATTCTGGGGCCGGAGCGATAGCACAGCGGGTAGGGCGTTTGCCTTGCACACGGCCGACCTGGGTTCAATCCCCCGGCATCCCATATGGTCCCCCAAGCACTGCCAGGAGTAATTCCTGAGTGCAAAGCCAGGAGTAACCCCTGAGCATCGCTGGGTATGACCCAAAAAGCAAAAAAAAAAAAAAAAAAAAAAAGCTGATTCTGAAGAGAATATGGGTTGAGAGAGGAGAGGGAGGAAGCATGGAAGAAAAGAGGAGGGAGAGAAAGACAACCTTATAACAAAGGAGGAGAAATTGTGCGTCCCAAGCTGAGATTGGGGTAGCTCAAGATCAGATTCACCAAAATAGTGGAACTTTTTTTTTTTTTTCAGGATAATTGAATGTCCCAAATGCCAGTTTACAGCTATAGCACTGTAGCACTGTTGTCCCGTTGTTCATCGATTTGCTCAAGCGGGCACCAGGCACCAGTAATGTCTCCATTGTGAGACTTGTTACTGTTTTTGGCATATCGAATATGCCATGGGTAGCTTTCTGGGCTCTGCTGTGTAGGTGAGATACTCTCGATAGCTTGCCAGGCTCTCTGAGAGGGATGGAGGAATTGAACCTGGGTCAGCTGACGTGCAAGGCGAGCACCCTACCCGCTGTGCTATTATTCCAGCTATCATAAAATATATTTGAGAGCTATATATAAAACAAGTATGTTGATATCTCAAATTTGATACAAAATTAAAAGTTAAATTAAGAAATTAAAAATTGTCTTTCACAAAGAACAAATATATTTGGAAATGGCATAATTTGATCTCAAATTTTGTTTGATTTATTGTCATTGACAAGCAGAAAGATTTATTTATTTTTGTGCAGTGCCGGACAGCAGACCCAGGGCTTCATACATGCAGTGCCTGTGTACTTTAAAACTGAACCACATCTCAGGCCCTAGTAAAGGATTTTAAGCTGTTAAGTTAGATATTTTAAAAGGATTGATGTCTACATCTGAAAATAATTATAATACAAACCTCATAAATAAATAATTGAAAAGTTAAATGTGATCCACCACATGTAAATTGGAAAAAATAATGTTATATTTTTGTCTGGCTATTTTTTGATACTTAATGGGAGTGAACTTTGTGCCAGTTATAGCTTATTTGCTCTTCAGCTTGGCCTAGAGCTTGGAAAATAAATTGGCTGCTAAACTTTTGAGTGGAAATTAGATTAGGGGTTTAGATTTTAAAAAGAAGACGAAGAAAGCTAGAACAGGGAGATAATTCAGACAACTGAGTTTATGCTCTGCAGGCAGGAACCCCGGGTTTGATCCTCGGCACCCACCCTGTGGTCTCCTGAGCTCCATGAGGAGTGACACCCAAACGTAGAGCCAGAGTAGTCCCTAGCACCACCGGGGTGGCCCAAACACCAAATCACACCAGAACAACAAACAAAAAGCTCCGTCTTCTGCAGAGAGTCAAGAATGTGTTTTCTGGTAGTTGGGTGTTTTAAATAGGACTTGGAATATTTCTGGTAAAGATAATAAAATTTAGTTTAGAAAGCAATACATCATAGAAGTTTATTTGAATGAAAGCCAAAGAAAATTTCTGGTTTTTATTAGTTTTTTTTTTTTCTTAATCATTCCCATTGGTGTTTGGGCCAGTTTTGTGGTACATGACCTGGAGTGCTCAGGGGCCATCAGGGCCACCTGGCAGAGCTCAGGGAGCTGTGCTGTGCTACGGGTCTGGACCGTGCACGTGCTAGGCATGTGTTCTATCAGTTGAGCAATCATCTCAACCTAGATTTCTTTTTAAAGAAGGTAAAGTCTGACAAATTTAGATTAAGAATCAAATTAAGAAATCTCTATATTTTATTCTGTGAATCATCCTACTTGTGGTAAATTTCTTAGCACATAAGTTGTTTCCATTGTGTACTCACAGATGTAAGCAAAGACAAATAATCATTTAAAGATTCATAATTTTAACAGATTCCTGATAGCATGTGAAAGTATTGACACCCATATTCCAAGTGCTGTGTGTTGTTGATAGTCTATTTCGGTATAGTCAGACTCATCAGTTGAAAATATAGTAACACATTTTTTATAAACAATGAAAGTTACATTGGACTATCAGGTTTGCAGAGTAAATGTCAAAAATAGGGAAGTTAGGCTCTGGAGAGCAGAGAGCAGGGCATTTCCTGGCACACAGCGCACCCTGGTTCGATCCCTAGCATCTCAGATGGTCCCCCGAGCACCACCAGAAGTGATTCCTGAGTGCAGAACCAGTAATAATCCCTCATTGCTGAGTGTGGCCCCAACCCCCCCTCCCTGCAAAAAAAAAAAAAACCCAAATGAACAAAAGAATTAAATTTTTTGTTTTGCCTTTTTGTTTGTTTTTGTTTTGGGGTGACACCTGGCAATGCTTAGGGCTTACTCCTGGCTCTATGCTCTGAGCCTTGAGGAGCTCAGGGGACCCATATACTCAGAGTGCCAGGAATTGAATCTGGGTCAACTGCATGCAAGGCAAGCACTCTACCCACTGTACTATTTGTCTTTCACTTTTGAGGGATGCCAGGAAGCAAACTCAAGACCTCATACTTGCAAAGCAGGTACTCTCTGCTGTGCCATATCCCAGGTCACCTTTCATTCTTTTTAAGTAGGGCTTAGCAGAGGAAGAACTCATAATGTTGACATAATTAAATTAGTTCATCACAAGTGACTGATCTGACATTTGGGGGTAGGGGAAACAAGCCACACACCCCATGGTGTTCAGGGATATAACCTGGGCCAGTCTGTCTTGCAGGGTGAGCATCTTAGCTGCTATACTATTTCTCAGGCCTCTAGTCAGACAACATTTTGTGTTAATAACTTACTTAATTTGCGTGATGTACTCGTTCTCCCAATTAGGGAAGTAACTCTTCAAACTAAGCTGCTCGTGGGGGCTGGAGCAATAGTACAGCGGGAAGATGCTTGCCTTGCATGTGGCCAATCCTGGTTCCATTCCCTGCATTTCATATGGTATCCCAGAGCACAGCCGGGAGTAATTCCTGAGTGCAGAGCCAGGAGTAACCCTTGAGCGTTGCAGGATATGGCCAAATAAAACTAAACTAAACTAACTTAAACTGCTCTCTCTAGGGCTGGAGCGATAGTATAGTGGGTAGGACGTTTGCCTTGCACGCGGCCGACCCGGGTCCAATTCCCAGTATCCTGTATCCTGAGTACCGCCAGGGGTAGTTCCTGAGTGCGTGAGCCAGGAGTAACCCCTAAGCATCACCGGTTGTGACCCAAAAAGAGAAAAAGAAAAAAGAAAAAATGCTAAACTGCTCTCTTCAAACCATTTTCTTGATACTTCCTGTTTTACCGGGTAGATAATCTGACTTCATTATATACTCAAAGCTGTATTTTTTTTTATTTAGGAGTTTGGGGCCACGCTAGGCTGTATTCAGGGCTTATTTTTGGCTCTTGGTAGTGCTTATGGGACCATGTGTGGTGCTCAGGAGCAAACCCTGGCCGGCTGCATGCCAAGCAAGCACCTTACAGCTATACTATCTCTCCTGGCCATCAGATCTATTTTGTTTGTTTGCTTGTTCTTATTTTGGATGGGGACACACCCAGTGATGGCTCAGGGAATATTTCAGGTTTTGCACTCAGAAATTACTCCTAGCGGTACAGAGGACCATATGGGATGCCGAGAATTGAAGCTGGGTCAGCTGTGTGCAAGGCAAATGCCCTACCTACTGTATTATCACTCAAACCCCCAAAGCTGGTTTAAATCTGAAATTAAGTTTAGTACCTTTTATTTTATTTTTAAAATTATTTATCTATTTTTACAGAGTTGTTCATGAATATTTGTTACATTCAATGATTTGTTACATTCCAACATCAATCTCACCATCATTGTATCTTTCCACCACCATTATTTAAAATTTTCCCAACCACCACTCAAGCCTGTCCCAATAGCAGGCCCTAAATGATTTGTATTATATTGCTTGTTATGAATAATTCTCTAAAAATGATCAAATGTTTCCAAGAAAGTGTGTGAAGATTTTATATCTCACCATGGAAGTCATTAAGCCCTTGTATAAGAGATTACTAACATACTGTTACAGGTTAAGTTTTGGTGTGTTAATATTTTCTTAATTGAGATTGGTTTTCTTCTACTTTATATTTCATCCAATGTAGTGTGCTACTCCTAGTAAGTCAGTGGTGTAGGGCTTGTGATGTTATGCAGCTGTGCACTCCAGGAATTCTAAAATTTTGAATGGGGTGATACAGAAGTTAAATTTTTAAATGAATGGTGATTTGGAGTCCAGAAACATCTCTGCAGCTTGTTGATCTCTTTTGAGGTTTATTTATGAATGTCTGGATCATGGTGAGTTAATGAGCTTATTTGGTGCCAGAGACAGTTTATGAGTATGACTGCCAGGCTCCCGGAAGAATAGGGAGATGCAGGGGAGGTAGCCCATCCCCGACTCCATGAAAGCCTGGAGATTTTGATCACAATACCTGCATACCTGAATTCTTCAACAGATCAATTTCTTGATGAGGTTTGTCCCTGTAGGATAACATCTGTTTATCATTTCTCCAAGCTGCAGGGAGCTGAGGTTTATTGGAGTACACTCATCACAGTGCTCTCGAGGCACTCCCATTCCTCTGTGTTTATCTTTAACCTCTTCTCTGTGCTCTGCTTCCCCAACCAATCACCTTTATCCCCAAGCCAGACTCAGTTGGTTTGTATTTGTAAGTAAAATACTGCTTTTCTCTTTCCTTATGTCCTTTCGCATAGTTTACTTGAGAGCAATGTCCTTTTTGTATAGACACAGGAAGACAGTTAATGTTATGCTCTTATAACTTGGGAGTTAATTTACTCCAAATAACATTCACTCTGGGCATCTGTTTTTTCAACTTAAGCCTTAGTTGCCTTTGGTTCTTAACACCCCAAAAGCAGGGTCCCGGCGAGGGACTGGATAGACCCAGGGCAAGCTGTGAATTACCCTGGCATTGAAATGGACCAGGCTGAGAGCCATAATATTTAACTCTAAGTTAAGAGCATGGTCATGGACAAATTCCGTCATGATCCAAAGAGTAACAACTGGATTAGGACCCTGATAGAATTAGGAAAGACTAATCTGGCCTGAGCAGCACTGTTGTCTGGGATCTAGAATGAGATGTCCCTAGGAGAGCCACCCTACAAGCTTAATGTATCTCTTACTATGTCCATACAAAATGGCTAATATTAAGAAATAGAATTCAAATGAATGTTTGAATGGGTATTGGACTAAGGAAAAGAGAAACACACTCCCAGATGGTATTTGGCCCTTGAGCAGATCTCCTGACTGCAGGAGACCTTTAGAAGAGCTTCCCCGAAAGGAAGGGCCTTTACATATGTTGATTGTGTTACTGGACCTAGGTGTGGTTGCTACCTGGAATGCTTGGGGGTTAGGACTAGACCAAGGCAGTGAGACTAGCATGGGGGACGGGGTAGGTGGGAGTGAGGGGCAGTGTGAGACTGGAATGGGGTGCTTAGTGAGATTGGAACAGGTGTGTGGTTAGAATTGAATAGATAACAGCTGATCACCAACCAGCCTGGTAGCCCTGTTCCTTCCATCATATGTCTGTTAGCTGCGGCAGCACATGGCCACCGAACACACATGGTGGGCGAGAGACCACCACCGCCACCACCACCAGCTCACTTATTTATTTTGTGATTACACAGTCCCGACTGGTGGAGTCTGGGCTTGAGCATGGTGGTGAATTTTGATTGTGGAGGCTTTTGACTGTCGGGGCTCTCTTTGGGCGGGTGGTGGACTCACCTGCTGTTTAGTGTCTTTTAAAAGTAAAAATAACTTCTGGCTTACCGCACTTTCTTCTGCTTCCCAGTGTCTCAAAATCAGTTAAACAGTTAATACACTTAAATTATTATGTTATTTTTATTTTAGATTTAGTGGCCTAAATAAAGACAACATTTGAAAAATTGTGGAATATAATATAGGGCAGTAATAAGGAAAATCATTTTCTAACCTCTTTATTTTTTCCTTCTAAGACAAGGATACAGATATCACCATGAAGGGAAATGTGGATGACTTTGGCCTGCGGGACACCTTGAGCATTGCATCAACTGATTCCTTTGCTTCAGCAGCAGAGGTAGGTCATTCATGTTTCTAATAAAGATTTCTCAGTCTTTTCAGATAGAGGACACTTTTGTCATGGTGCTAATCAGCCTTTTATTTAGCATCTACTGTATAATCGATTCTGGGAGACAAAGATGAATATAACAAACATAGGTTTCTACAGGAATTTAGAATAATTTTTGCTTTGTTTCATTTTACTTTGGGGCCATACTCAGCAGTGCTCAGGGTTTACTCCTGGCTCTGCGCTCAGGGATTATTCCTGGTGGATTTAGGGAACCAAGTGGGGTGACAGGGCTCAAACCCAGGTCAGACATGTACAAGGTGATCTTACTCACTGTACTATGTCTCTGTTCCCATCACTGTGGCACTTCAATAAGAATAAGAAATAAGCCATAAACACATTTCATACAGACAGTCAATTTATATATAGTAAGTTTGTGTTTATTGCATATACATTTACATAAATACATATATATATACATATATATATATATACAGTCAAAAATACATTAGCTTAAATGATTGGGGTCAGGGTGTACTCCCAAACTTGCTTAGGAACTGGAAAATTTTAGGCTCAACTGTATGGGTCACATCCACTAGTACTGGAGGCTGTGCAGTGCTGGGCATCTCACATGGGTTCTCATGCATGCAGGGAATGCACTCCACCCCTTTGAGCTATCTCCCTGGCACTCAGTCATTTTTAATGGCATTGGAACATATGTCATGAAAAGAATGTATGGAAAGCTTATTATAGAAGGTATGGTTGCAATTTTGTAGTAAGAAAAACCACATAAGTATTATATAATTACCTGTAATCACTGTAATCACTGTCATCCGGTTGTTCGTCGATTTACTCGAGCGGGCACCAGTAACATCTCTATTCCTCCCAGCCCTGAGATTTTAGCAGGCTCTCTTTACTCATCTTCCCCAAAGATTGGAGGCTCTTTAAGAGTCAGGGGAATGAGACCTATTGTTACTGTTTTTGGCATGTCGAAAATGCCATGGTAACTTGCCAGGTTCTACCCATGCGGGTGGAATACTCTCAGTAACTACTAGCCAGGCTCTCTGATAAACTAAACAGAAGAGAAAAAATGTCTGAAAAGAAATGTACAACTTACAGAGAACTGTGGGATGAATTTTAGAAGAACATTATAAAAATTATCTGAGTCTCTGAGGAACTGGAAGATGAATTTGGTAACTGATTAGTCAAAAGAAGACATGGATAAGAATTTCTCAGAATTAGGGAGTGCAGGTACCTAGATTCAAGAGGTCCAAAAGATTCCAGGCACAATAGACACGAATAGAGACTAGAGAGATAGCACAGTATTAGGATGCTTGCCTTGCATGCTGCTGACCTGGGTTTGGTCCCTGGCATCCCTTATGGTCCCCTGAGCACTACTAGGAGTAATGACCTGAATGCAGAGCCAGGAGTAACCCCTGAGCATCACCAGGTATGTCCCCCAAACAAAAACAAACAAAATAAGCACAAACAGAAAACTTGTAGACATGTTGTAATTAGAATGCCAAAAGTCAGAGACAAAATTTTGAAAGCAGAAGCAAGAGCATTCCAAGAAGAAAATTACATACAAAAAACTTCCATCAGATTCAAGCACAGCAAATGAGACTCTACAGACTAGAAGAGAATGGTGGAATATAGTTAAAAAGCAAAAAAACCTCTGTGAAATGAACATCTTATCAAGAATATGCTATCTGGCTGGATTATCTTTCAGTTTAAAGTAATGGACAAAACTTCTTGGACAAACAAGAGTTTAAATTAATGTTGCAAAACTCCATGGACAAAACTTCATGGACAAACAAACTTCATAACCTTGAAATCAGTTTTGCAAGAGCATTAAAAAGCTTCTATAAAGACAAGAGAAAAACTCACAAACATGCATAACTTCTAAAACTGATGGCAATAGAAGATGTTGGCACTAGATTTCTTTTTCTCAGTAATCTTACTCAATGTTTATGGCTTTAAATCACTAATCAAGAGATACTGAATGTCAGGATGGATCAGAAAACTGAATCCAGCTATCTGCTGCCATCAAGAGACAGGTCTGAACAATCAGGGTAAAGTCAAAGGCTGGAAAACGATCTTACAGGCATATAGTTCCCTTAAAAAGTCCAGAGAGCCTGTATTTGATTATCAGAAAACATAGACTTCAAATTTTATTTATTTGTTTTATTTTTGGGGACCACACCAAATGCTCAAGGTTTATTTCTGGCTCTACACTCAGGAATTACTCATGGGGGTGCTTGAGGGACCAAATGGGATCCCAGGGACTGAATCCAGGTTGGCCGTATGTGTCCTACCACCTGAATTATTTGTCTAGCCCCAGACTTCAAATATTAAAAAACTATAAGGACAGGGTTGGTCATTTTCTTAATGATTAAAGGATCTCTGCATCCAGAACCCACACTCGTAAATACCTATACACCTAGTTAGGGGCCTTTGAAAACAACTGCTTATAGAGGGTGAAAGGAAAATATTGACAGCAGTACAATACTCATAGTAGACTTTAACACTTCTCTATCACTGATGGATTAACTAGACAAAAACTCAACACGGAAACACTAGCCTTGGAGGGAGAAATGAAAGAGATGAGCCTAGCAAACATAGTTTAGGGCCCTCCATCTCCCAGAAGTACACAGTGTCCTCCCGTGCACATGGGACATTCTTCAAGATAGAACACATGCTGAGTCACAAAGCATGGGTCCAAAACCCAGCAAGGTAAAAACTATATCAAATATCCTCAGACCACTGTGCTTTAAAATGCTAAGTAATCAATGCAGCTGTTAGAAAGGATGAAGTCATGAACTTTGCATATAAGTGGATCAACATGGAAAGTATCATGGTAAGTGAAATGAGTCAGAAAGAGAGGGACAGACATAGAAAGATTGCACTCACCTGTGAAATATAGAACAACAGAGTACGAGACTAATACCCAAGAATGGTAGTATATAATACCAGGAGATTGGCTCCATAGCTTGGAAGCTGGCCTCACATGCTGGGGGAAAGTCATCCCAGATAGAGAAGGGAACACCAAGTAAAATGTGATTGGAGATCCTGCACGGGAAGGGAGATGCATGCTGAAAGTAGACTAAAGACTGAACAGGATGACCACTCAATACCCCTATTTCAAACCACAACACCCAAAAGGAAAGAGAGATATCAAATTGGAATGCCCCGCCACAGAGGATGGTGGGGTGGGGTGATGGGACTGGGAGGGGGGGAGGGATACTGGGTTCATTGGTGGTGGAGAATGGACACTGGTGGAGGGATGGGCTCTTAAACATTGCATGAGGGAAAAACAAAAACAAAAATGTGTGAATCTGTAACTGTACCCTCACTGTGACTCACTAATTAAAAAATAAATTTAAAAAAAAAAAAGAAAAAGAAAATCAAGTTCTAAAATTAAAAAAAAAAAAAGCAAAGTAATCAGAAACAGGAAGGAGAAAAAAACTCAAAACAGAGCCGGAGTGATAGCACAGTGGGTAGGATGATTGCCTTGCACGTGGCCAACACGGGTTCGATTCCCAGCATCCCATATGATCTCCCTAGTACCACCAGGAGTAATTCCTGACTGTAGAGCCAGGAGTAACCCCTGAGCACCTCTGGGTATGACCCCAAAACAAAAAAAAATATTTTTTAATTAAAGTGAGAAAAACATTATCAGACACTCCTCAAAATACTAGGAATAGATCTACTATATGTATATGATCCAGCAATTCCATTTTTTGGAATATACCCCAGGGACCCAAAACACAATGCAGGAAGTATTTTTGCACCCATGTTCCTTGCAGCATTATTCACAAGAAACAAAATCTGGAAACAACCCAAGTGCCCAAGATTAGATGAGTGAGTAAACTATGGTACACACAGTGGAATACTAGGTGACTGTAAGAAAAGATGGAAGTCAGGCAGTTTGCTGGCATCCCTGGTTCCCCTTTCTTCCCCCCCCCCCCAGCCCCACTGGGCATCACCAGGAACATTGCTGGGTGTGGCCCCAAAACAAAGCTAAAGAAATAGAAATACTGATATGCATATCAGTAATCAGTAACAGTTTTGTAAGCCACAGTGTCTAAAAGGGTAAAAAAAGTTGCCTTCTATAGAGGCAGGCTATCGTAGGGGTGGGAGGGAAATGGGTCACTGGTGAAGGGAGTGGACACTGGTGGAGTGATTGGTTTTGGAACATGGTATGCCTGAAACTCTGAAGCACTGTGAAACACTGTTGTCCCCGTTGTTGATCGATTTGCTCGAGTAGGCACCAGTAATGTGTCCATTGTGAGACTTGTTGTTACTGTTTTTGGCATATCGAGTATGCCACGGGTAGCTTGCCAGGCTCTGCTGTGCGGGCAGGATACTCCGTGCTTGCCGGGCCCTCCGAGAGGGACAAAGAAATCAAACCCGGGTCGGCCTCCTGCAAAGCAAACGCCCTACCCTCTGTGCTATCGCTCCAGTCCAGCCTGCAACTCAGTCATGAGTAACTTTGTAAATCACAGTGCTTCAATAGAAATACATTTTTAAAAGATTCTTAGAATTTGTCAAGTTGAAATTACTTCAGTGTTTTTGTGGTAAGTTTTATTTTGTTCTCAGTTGTTAATTATAATACTTTGGATTTTAAGCATTTTTTGAATGGTAAAATTCTGGTTTTCCCCCAAGACTTTATCTTCAGATTTTTTTTGTTTTTTGTGAGCTGCATTTCTTTGCACCCCATGGATTTTTTTTTTCTTTTTGGGTCACACCCAGCGATGCTCAGGGGTTACTCCTGGCTCTGCACTCAGGAATTACTCCTGGCGGTGCTTGGGGGACCATATGGGATGCCGGGGATCGAATCTGGGTCGGCCGCATGCAAGGCAAACGCCCTACCCGCTGTGCTATCGCTCCGGCCCCTGCACCCCATGGATTTAAATAGTTGGGATGAAAGTGAACTTTAGTTGGTTTAGGGTATTTTTTTTTGCCACACCTGAGTGCTGCTCACGGGACCATATGTGATGCCAGGCTTTGCCCAATGCCACTGTCATGGCCTCAGCTGCGTGTACATACCTTCAGCACCATCACCTTAGCCCCAAACTTACTTTTATTGTTGTTTTGTTTTTGGAGGAAAGTGCCCTTTCTGCTGTATTATGTCTCCAGCAGGTCCCCAACCCCACTCCCCCCAACTAGTGTTAATTTGTTTTACTACCTGTAAGATTTTAGTGAATGACTTTTCCAGTTTCATACAATGTATCATAATGTAACATATTTGGGTGTTAGCAAAAATCCTGTTTTCTATCATATATCGTTCCCTCCACAGTGACCTATTTCCCTCCCACTCTGCAGCCTGCCTCTATGGTAGGCAACTTTTTTTTTTTCCTTATGGTCTGTTTTTTTTTCTTTCTCCCTCCTCGCCCCCCCCACCAGCCTTATGGTCTGTTTTAAATCCGTGTATTCTCAGCTTGCAGAACACAGAGAAGTGCGGCATCCCTACAGTCTGGAGTCTCTCTGCCACTGCCCTTTTTATGAAGAAGCCATGCATTTAGTTGAAGAAGGAAAAATTTACTCAAGGGTGCTGAGGTATCACTGCAGTTTTGCTTTTTTATGACAAATATTAATGTACTCTTGCCATGTTTGTGCAGCATTATTGCATATTTATGAGACGGGGAGGTTCAAAATCTCTTTAATCTGTTTGTCAATGTTGAGTTGACATGTGTTACATATTAAGGTCCTGAAGTTCAGCCTTCCATGCATCCTTATGTGTCATGGGCTTTGTGGTGAGTGCAGCGTAGTAACCTTCTCCCTTGTTTATGGCCTAGGACTGAGATGTTGGAATGTCTGGGAGACAGTGATTTTCTTGCCAAACTTCACTGCATTCGACAGGCCTTTCAGGTAATATCTTAATATTAAGTGGCTTCACCAAGCTACTCATTTCTACCCTCGTCCTGTTGAGTTCGGCTGCATACCAATAGGACAGCTCTCTTCTCTTCCTTATCCATTTTCCTCCTAATGACAAATAGAAAGCCTGCTAAGTTTTTGTTTTTGTTTTTGTTTTTAGTGTCTCTTGTGTCCCTTCATTGTCACTATCTTACCTATGGCTTCCCAGGAGTCCACATTTTGTTGGAACTAAATACTTTCTTTCTTTTCCTTTTTTTAATGAAGCAGAATAGTTGGGTGTTTTAATTTTGTTTCTTTTTTTGTTTTGTTTTATTTTGGTTTGGTTTGGTTTTTGTGCCACACCCAGCGATGCTGGGGGTTACTCCTGGCTCTGTATTCAGCAATTACTCCTGTCGGTTTTCGAGGGATCATTTGAGATGCTGGGGATTGAACCTGGTTCGTGCAAGACAAGTGTCCATCCAACTGTACTATCTCTTCAGCCCAGTAGCAAGGTAGTGTTTATTGAACTAAAAGATGTGAGGGAAGGGAAAGAGCAGAAACACGTGCTTCTCCAGAGTGGAAGAAGCCAGCAAAGAGACATAGGGATGAGCAAGCAAGATACATGTCCAGGGAAGAACATGGGCTTGAAAAACAAGTGAGGGATAGGATATTTGATGTTGTGGATATGTGCAGATGTCTGTTTAAAATGAAGACATGCTTTCTTATTATCAGTCAGCATGTATTCTAACTTTTTTTTCCCTTCAAATCAATTGTAAAGTCATGTGTTTTCTAAAATAAAATGAGGTCATCTAGGAACAGAATTACCTCTGTCTTCTTTTGGGATTCTATGACTTTTTATTGGATTTCTAATATTAAGTTGAACAGAATTTCAATTCAGGTTTATCTCTTTCTGTTATAGGTTTTAAGAGCTCTCATTGTTTTTCATAAATTAGGGCTTTGTAGCCTGCCTGCTTGAACTAGTGCGGCATAGACTCATTCAGGTTGTTTATGTATACATGTGTGTTCTAAGATCCAGAGCCTAATCAGATTATTTACAGGGCTTCTCTCTTTTTTTTTTTTTTTTTTTTTTGTTTGGGTATGGATTTTTTTTCAGGTAATTCTTTCAGAAACAGCTAACAGGATATTCCTTGCTGAGAGTGGAAGGAAAATTTTATCAGCATTAATTGTGAAAGCACGAAAGGTAAAGTTGTTTTGCTGGCATGGCATGTTTTGGTTGTTGTTGTTTCAGGTGAACTAAATTAAGATTTAAATTAATTGAATTTTTAATTCAAGAAAATGGTTTTCTATGATGCTGGAGAGAGTACCCAGGTTAAATTCTTGCCTTGCTTGTCATCACCCTGATTTGATCTCCGGTACTGCATGGGGTGTCGTGAGCACTCCCAGGTGTCACCCCAGAGCACAGCAAGGTGTAGCCCAAAAGCAAAAAAAAAATTATGCATTGTTAATAAGTTACTGATAAGTTATTGGGCTGGAGCATTAGCACAGCAGGTAGGGCATTTGCCTTGCACACGGCTGACACGGGTTCGATTCCTCCATCCTTCTCGGAGAGCCCAGCAAGCTACTGAGAGTTTCCCACCTGCATGGCAGAGCCAGGCAAGCTACCTGTGGCGTATTCAATGTGCCAAAAACAGTAACAAGTTTCACAATAGAGATGTTACTGGTGCCCACTTGAGCAAATCCATGAACAACAGGATGACAGTGCTACAGTGCTGCTTTTATTATTATGGTGGGAGAGAGTAAGAGGTGTATGACCAGGCCCTTATACATGCAAGTAACATGCCATTACCTCATCCACATCCCTGGCTCCTAATTAGCCTGCCTGCATGCCTGCCTCCTTCCTTCCCTCCTTCCCTCCCTTTCTTCCTTCCTCCCATTCATCCTTCCTCCCTTCCTCCCTCCCTCCCTTCCTTCCTTCCTTCCTTCCTCCCTCCCTCCCTCTTTTCCTCCCTCCCTCCCTCCCTCCCTCCCTCCCTCCCTTCCTTCCTTCCTTCCTTCCTTCCTTCCTTCCTTCCTTCCTTCCTTCCTTCCTTCCTTCCTTCCTTCCTTCCTTCCTTAATCCTTCCTCTCTTCCTCCCTCCCTCCCTCTCTCCCCTTCCTTCCTGTTTCACTGCTGTTGCTGTTACCATGATCAACAATTGCACGATCTGGTTGTAATGCACATTCTCTGATTGTAGTGCACGATGGAGGGTCACACACTCCTTTGTGGTGCTTGCACACATATTGGGAATCACCATCTTTGTGATGCTCATATACATTTCGGTCGCAGAACTCACGCTTGGTTGTGGTGTGCAGCTGGGGCACACACTTTACTTGCAGTGCCTCAGGATTGCCTTAGTGAGTGGGGAAACACAAAATAGTAACCCAGATGAATGCAGCATACCTCAACCATACATTTGCATGCAGTTACTTAATAGAATGATGATCTAAAGACTCTCCGGAAGAGTCTTTAGCTTTGTTTTAGCGTATAGGATTAAAATTTGTTTTCTTCCACAGAATCCAAAGAAATTTGAAGATGTTTTTGATGAGATGATCTATTTTTTGGAGCAGACTGATCATTGGGATAATACTGAAATGGAACTTGCTGCTAGAGGAGTAAGTTTATTTTTCAAAAAATTAACTCCCCCCCTATTGTTCTTTTGGTTTGGTTTTGAGGCCACACTCAGTGATGCTCAGGGCTGACTCCTTGATCTGAACTCAGGAATTACTCTTGGTGTGCTTGGGGGACCTTATGGGATGCCAGGGACCAAACCCGGGTTGGCCACATGCAAGGCAAGTGTCCTACCATCTGTACTATTGCTCCAGCCCCCATGTTTCCCTTTTTATTTACATGTAATGTTCACGTCATTTCAGGCCACAATTTCCTGATTCTTGTTACAAGACAGTGAAGCCAGTTGTGTGTTATGACAGAGCCATAAACAATAGCAATGACCACACTTATACATTGGGGCAATAGTTACAAATAATTGTCTTTTGAATTTCTTCCTTTATCTTCTTCTTTCCCTTCATCTTTCCTTCTTTATTTCCATGTGAAAATTAGTGAACGGGCTTTGGCGAGGTGGTCATGGTGGCCTGTGCAAGGGCATTTCCAGGTGGGACCATGGGTAGCTCAGTAAAGCCAGGGATTACTTAAGTTACATACACAGGATCAAATAAATTAAATATATTGAAAATAATCAGAGAGGGAGGTATTAAAAAAAAAACTAGGGTTAGAATTATTGCCGTCATTGTAAATTCACAGTTTATAGTAAATACACAGATATGGAAAAATAGATGAAAAATAGATATCTGCATATGACAGGGCTGGAGCAATAGCACAGCGGGTAGGGCATTTGTCTTGCACACGACTGACCAGGGTTTAATTCCCAGCATCCCATATGGGTCCTCTGAGCACCGCCAGGAGTAATTCCTGAGTGCATGAGCCAAGAGTAACCCCTGTGCATCAGCGAGTGTGACCTAAAAAGCAAAAAAAAATAAAAAATGCTTTGCATTTGGGGCTTAGAGATGGTACAGAGGTTGGGTGCATGCCTAGCACGTGCCCAATTTGGATTTCATTCCTGAGAACACATGGTCCTCCAAGCATTGCGGGGTGTAGCCCTGGAGGTCCCAGCTCTGCAGCCGTGCCCTGAGTAATCACCAGCACCACAGGGCCCGAGCAGCAATCTCACCTGGGGGGCCATGACATGAGCAACTGGTGTGGTTGGCTGAGAAGTGCTGATGGGGCCCACAGAACTCCTGAGCACTGCTTGAGAGCCCTGTCAGACATTTGCATATATGTAACATGCATGTTCTTCCTAGCTCTGTTGCAGCAGCGCCTTTAGAGGAATGGCTTCTGGCATTCAGATCTTGGCTTCTAAGAAAAAAGAGCTAGAACTCCTTGGGAAAAAATGGCTGATGTGAGCACTAACCTAGAGAATAGGTGATGTGTCTACAATAGTTTATTGGGGCTGGAGTGATAGTACAGCGGGTAGGGCGTTTGTTTGCCTTGCATGTGGCTGACTGGGTTCTATCCCCAGCTTCCCATGTGGTCCCCTGAGCATCGCCAGAGTCATTCCTGAGTGCCGAGCCAGGAATGATCCCTGAACATTGCCGGATGTGACTGATCCAAAAAGCCAAAAATAAATAAATAAATACACAAATAAATAAATAAAATGCCTTGTTGTAGCAAGGAGTTTAAAGAATGGGTTGTGCAGAGGGCCAGGGAAATAGCTAAGAGGGCTAGAGCACCTGCTTTGCTTGCAGAAATCCTGGACTCAGTCTCTGAGACCACGTGGTCCCCAGGGCACCGCAGAAATTGACCTCTTCACCTAGCACGTTGCTGGGAGTGGCCCACAAACTCCACTGGGTGTGGCCTCAAAACCAAAAACACAAAAGTCAAAAGTATGAGACCTGAGCTTTATTTCCTCTCTGTGTAGTAATAATTTAATTACGTATTAACGATAATTTATGGTTTTTAACTCATTTTCACTTAGGTGAAAAATCTTAATTTCTATGATGTTGTTCTGGATTTTATATTAATGGATTCTTTTGAAGATTTAGAAAACCCACCTTCATCTATACAAAATATAGTAAATAATCGCTGGCTAAACTCCTCTTTCAAAGAAACTGTAAGTAGTGGTTTATCTCTCCATTATTAAAATTTGATGAAAAATGGTTAGATCTGGATTTTTTACATTTACAATATCCAAATAACCAATGTTGAAAGTAAGCTTATTGACATTGGAATCAAATGTTTGTGATACACAGCATCTTCCTATAAAATTACCATTTAGGGATTTTTTTTTTTTGTTAGTGCTTGCTAATGATGGCATCTGAAGGACCCTATTCACCGTTTCTTTAGATTTCAGAGACGTCTCTGATTTCCTACTAGTTCAATCCTAACAAAGAAATAATCTGTAACTGACTTGGCTCTATGACCAAAATGTAAGGTAGGACTTGCACTGAAAAGATAACATGTTTTTTTAGGAGGAAAATTTAGAGATTCATGTTCCCAAATATATTCAGAAATTAGGGTTATGATAATAACAGGTTAAATTCTATTCTGAGCGTTGTGTTGTTTCTGTCTTTTGTTCTTAAATTTGTTTGATGTTTTTTAATTTTAATTAAGTGTACAGAGGAATAGATAGTCATGACAAAGTTTCAGTGTCTTTTTTTAAATGTTCCAATTGACTGTTTCATAATTGTCCTTGAAATTCCCGATTCTAAATTTTAAAGCATTTTTAGTAAATCTGCTTTTCCCTCTAAGTATACTTTAACCATAAGAGAGGAGATGTTCTCTATTTTGTAGCTGATGTGGTGAAGTGACCTGGATCCTTGGTCAGAGTTGTTTTGTGCTAGAGTAAGGTCAGATTTCATTCTGATCCACCTGTGTGATTTTATCCCTTTTGCGATGGTTGGTTTTCTTAGTTCTTTATTTGAATAAAACTGTGACTTCTACCCAGGGATGTAGCTCAGAACAATTGCCTTGCATGTTTTGAGGCTGTGAGTTTGACTTCCAGCACTGAGAAACAGCAGTAACAACAAAAACTGTTAGTTCTTCCCATAACTATTCCCAGCAGTTTATGTATTGGAGAACAATATTATTTACTATTTTTACATTATTACACACATTATGCACATGTTGTGTGCATACCTATGTCTTCATTTTTCTTGTAGAAACAGAATTTAAGAACTCTGAGTATTAAAATATAATTACCAAGTTCCTTGGTACCAAAGTTACACATTTTTGAGGGATGTAATCAATCACTGTATGACTGAAATGCAAACATGAAAGTTCATAAGTTTGTAACGGTACCTCATGGTGATTCACTAATAAATTTTTTTTTTAAAGTTATACTTTTTGTTTTTCAGTGACTTTGTTTTAATTTTAAACTTTATAAATTCAAAATGCATTGCCTGGTTATGAGTAACTAATATTTTGAACAGTTTAGGCCTGTAAACTGAGTGTGTAATAAATATAAGTCTAGAAAGAAAGTTACATGTATTTATACATTTAATTTTGCTTTATTTCCTTTGCTTATATTTAGGCTGTGGCTTCAAGTTGTTGGTCAGTGCTGAAACAGAAAAAGCAGCAGATGAAGGTAAAATTCATTAGGACTTGAAGTTTGTGAGTCACTTGAGGTTTCTGTCCAAGGAACACCTGAGTGGGGAGTGGGGTAGACGTGGCAGCTGCTAGGACTGTCCTCAAGCTAGAGGTGTGACCTACGAGAACTGAGTTGGCTTCTGCTTTAAAAAAAAAAAAATTCCTGCTCCCTCTTTAACTTTCTAATGAATTCTGTATTACAGGTGTGGAAGCATGCGTGGGATTTCTGCTAAGTGGGAGAGCGCACATCTCATACAGAGGGTTCCACTATAATTTAATTGAGAAATTATTTGATTCTAATAGCCACTTTATTCTGCCAAGCACTGTACCCCCCAAAAGTCTTGGCATTTTTAGTCTCCCCTCCATACCCCACCCCTCTAGATCATCTCACCTGCTGCGGTCTGTTTTCAAAGCCAGCATCTCCAGCAAGTTGCTTTATTCTTTATGCCTTAATTGCCTCGTCTCTGAAAAAGCAGAGCATTTGCCTCATGGGGTTTTTGGGAATTAGATATAAAATGCATACAGTAGTGCTTGGCACCACATATTATTTAAATGTTTTTTATTATATTATTGTCCCAATATGTCAATTTTTTTTTAGCATTAGTAATTTTTGAATCTTATCATAGTTTCGAGATAGTATTGCCAACTACAGTGTTTCTGGAATGCAGTCCTTAAAGTGTCTTTAGAAAGTGCTTGCTACAAACAATTCTGGAGGCTGCATATGTTTATAATTCTTGTTCAAATGACCTCCAAATACCCTGGACTTTTTTTGTTTGTTTCTTCTTCTTTTTTTTTTGGTTGTTGTTGTTGTTGTTGTGTGTGTGTGTCTGTGTGAGTGTGTGTGTGTGTGTGTGTGTGTGTGTGTGTGTGTGTGTGTGTGTGTGTGATGGTGGTTTGGGGGCCCCACCCAGCGGGTGCCAAGGAGATAAAGACCTTAACTGGCTGTAATATGTCTCTCACCCCTATAGTGCATTTTTTAAGTCGAGATTTTAAAGATCTCTTGGAGTCTATAAAATAGAAAATAACCCTTCCCAGACTAAGAAGCTTAAAGCATACTTCTCCCCAGTGAATGCTCTGTGGTAAATCTCAGAGGATATCTGTATTTTTGTTTTGAGAGGTTCCCAAGCAGTGTTTTGGAAGCCCAGGGGCCACTCCTGGCGATGGTTGGTTGGCCAGCTGATAGGGCAGGAGGGTGCAGTGTTGCTCAGGCCCTGGTGCTGGCTTGGGGGTGGGGATATCTGGGGCCCTGCCCAGCGATGCTCAGGGCTTTCCCAGACTATACCTGGCAGTACACAGAAGCCTTTTGGTGCCTGGGATCAAGATCTAGGTTTAATGTCTTACTTGTGCTCTAGTGTCTGTGCTATTTCCCTGGACCCTCACACAGGGTTATTTAACAAAGGAAATGTAGCATTAGTAATTTTTTGGAGGGGGTGTTTAAAGCACACTCAGTGATACTCTGGGTTACTTCTGACTCTGTGCTTTGGAATCACCCCTAGTGGTACTTGGGGTACCATTATGGGATGCCGGGGATTGAACCCTGGTTGGCCATGTGCAAGCAAACAAACACCCTGCCATCTTTACTATTGCTCCGGCCCCTATTTCCTTTTTTTTTTTAATTTATTTGTTTTGTTTTGTTTGGGCACACCCAACTATGCTCAGGGCTTGCTCCTGGCTCTGTGCTCAGGGATCACTCCTGGCAGGGGTCAGGAAACCATATGGGGTCCCAGGGATTGAACCCCTATCAGGTACTTGAAAAGCAAGAGCCTTACCCGCTGTACTATCTCTCCAACCACTCTATTGCTATTTCATAAGAGACAAAATAATTAAGTAACGTTTGTCTCTTTAACTAAAAGAAATCTCATAAGCATATTTTTGTGTCTGCTAATTTAAAAACCATTTTAGTCTTCTTAGATAATTAAGTGACCGAATAAAGCATTTTAATGGCTGAAATCGTGGTAGTCGAGTTCATTCTTAGTGTACCGCTAAGGAGTGTCATGACATTCTTGTTACTGCTTGGTTATAGCAATGATATGATTTTCTTTAATGAAGTATTTTTATGAGGTGAAAATGCCTTTAAGAAATAACATTTCTCAGCACATTTCAAGCTATTGACTTGATGCCGGGGATTGAAGGATTGAAGTTTACACAAGTCAGTTCTGTGATTTTTAAAAGTTATTGGTAGTCTCAAAGTTACTTACAAGTTCCAGAACTTTCTTTAAGAGACTGCTCATCATTGACTTTTTGGTCTGTCATCAAAAAGAAAATGATCATATGATGGATAGTAATTTCAGTTTCTCCGTTAGAGGAAGCATAAACAAGAATGTAAAAATAACTTGATTTTTCTTTCCTTCCCAATAGATTCCAGATGGATTTTTTGCCCATTTTTATGCCATTTGTGAACACATCAGCCCGATCCTAGCCTGGGGCTTTTTGGGTCCTAGAAATTCTCTCTATGATTTATGTTGCTTCTTTAAGGTACGTTAAGTCATTCAACTTTGTTTACTAAAGTGAAAAGTTTAAAATAATATTTTATTTTGGTAGAAAAAAAGAATAAAATGATAAGTTACCCAAATCCAATCTTAAAAGTCCGTGGAACAGGGTTATATGGATTTGTTGCTCTGTTCTGGAGTTAAGTCACATGGCCACTCACTGTTTCATTGCCTTCTGTAATGCTTGCATGTTATTATATTTTCTTGCGGTACAGTCAAATTGCTGTAGACGGGTTTTTTCTTCATGGCTGGGCATTTTTGAAATTTAAGAAAAATATCTGCTTTTTGCACATGTAGCAGTTTAGAAATAAATTCTGGCTCTAGGTAATTTGTGTGATAAAATCTACGTTGTGAGAAATTAGTAGAGGAGTTATAGCTATATTCTAGTGTCAACAGTTAAAATTTGCCAAAATACAATCTGCTCATTGCAGATTTTTCTTTTTTTAACCTGGCACAGGGTTGGAAGAAATCTCACCATTTAATAGTTTTGAATTTAGGCCGAGTTTCAAGAAGCAAATGAAAATAAGCATAGTCAAGTATGAATTTGAAAGTTTTGATGTTTTGGGCATTTGTGTATTTCTCTATCCACTTCATTTAAAAATCTTACATTAGGGCTTGGGGTATGGTTCAGCAGTCACATGCTTTGCATGTATGAGTCCCTCTCTCACTGGCCAAGTTAAGAAATTGTTAACTTCAACACCCTTCCTTAAAAAAACAAACGAACAAAAAAAACTTAAGACTGCAGATCACTGCTTGGGTGTGGCCAGGGCACATGCCTTGTGTTTGCAAGGCCCTTAGTTCAGTCCCCAGGACCATAATTTTCCTGAGCACCAACCAGGAATCCGTCCCACCCTCTGCTCCCCAAATTATCATGTTTTGTACGATGTGGGAAATGGTCTTTTTTTTTTTTTATAACTGCTTAAAATTCAATGTGTGTATGTGTGTTAAATGGTTTTATGTGTGAGTGTGTGTGTTAGTTTTATTTAGAAAATATGAGAGGAGTGGGAGAGTGTTGAGATTATGCCCCCCAAGGTAGGATGTAGGCAACTCCAGAATGGAGTTCACCCCTAATTCATTATTTTTTTTTTATTTGTTTGTATTTGGGCTACCCCCAGTAGTGCTCAGGGCTTACTCCCGGCTCTGTGCTCAGGGCTTACTCCTAGTGGGCTCAGGGGACCATGTGGGTTACCGGGGATTGAACCCAGGTTGGCCGCAAGCAAGGTGAGCACCCTACCTGCTATATCACTCCAGCCCTATAAATTCGTTAATTTTATTGACAAGTTTACTTGACTTTCCAAATATAAGGTATGTGTTTAGTGGGACAAATTTGACATGGCAATTAAGTTTCTCGTAAATGCACAGTATGACTCTGGGCCATGTCTTTTTCTCCTTTTCATTACAAAATGAGGGTGTAGCAGGTTGGTAGCTAGCAGTCTTTCCCTATGTAAATACCAGTGAATCTGCTCGCTGTGCCTTTTAGGGACTTCTTTTTTTTTTTTTTTATAAAATTTATTTATTTTTAATTAGAGAATCACCGTGAGGGTACAGTTACAGATTTATACACTTTTGTGCTTATACTTCCCTCATACAAAGTTTGGGAACCCATCCCTTCACCAGTGCCCATTCTCCACCACCCGTAAACCCAGTGTCCCTCCCACCCTCCCCAATCCCATCTCCCCCCCACCCCACCCTGCCACTGTGGCAAGGCATTCCCTTCTGTTTTCTCTCTCTAATTAGCTGTTGTGGTTTGCAATAAAGGTGTTGAGTGGCCGCTGTGCTCAGTCTCTAGCCCTCATTCAGCCCGCAACTCCCTTCCCCCACATGGCCTTCGACTACAATGTAGTTGGTGATCGCTTCTCTGAGTTGACCTTTCCCCGGAACGTGAGGCCAGCCTCGAAGCCATGGAGTCAACCTCCTGGTACTTATTTCTACAGTTCTTGGGTGTTAGTCTCCCACTCTGTTATTCTATATACCATAGATGAGTGCAATCTTTCTATGTCTGTCTCTCTCTTTCTGACTCATTTCACTCAGCATGAAACTTTTCATGCCCATCCACTTGACTACAAAATTCTTGACCTCCTTTTTTCTAACAGCTGCATAGTATTCCATTGTATAGATGTACCAAAGTTTCCTCAACCAGTCATCCGTTCTGGGGCATTCGGGTTTTTTCCAGATTCTGGCTATTGTAAACAGTGCTGCGATGAACATACATGTGCAGATGTTGTTTCGATTGTACTTTTTTGCCTCTCTGGGATATATTCCCAGCAGTGGTATTGCTGGGTCAAATGGGAATTCAGTATCTAATTTTTTGAGAGTCGTCCAAATTGTTTTCCAGAAGGGCTGAACCAGTCGGCATTCCCACCAGCAGTGAAGAAGGGTCCCTTTCTCCCCACATCCTCTCCAACAGCGGTTGCTTTTGTTCTTTTGGATGTGTGCTAGTCTCTGTGGTGTGAGGTGGTATCTCAAAGTTGTTTTGATCTGCATCTCTCTGATGATTAGTGATGCAGAGCACTTTTTCATGTGCCTTTTGGCCATTCGTATTTCTTCCTTGGTAAAGTTTCTGTTCATTTCTTCGCCCCATTTTTTGATGGGGTTGGATGTTTTCTTCTTGTAGAGTTCAACCAGTGCTTTATATACCATTGATATCAACCCCTTATCTGATGGGTATTGTGTAAATATCCTTTCCCATTCTGTGGATAGTCTTTGGATTCTGGTCACTGTATCTCTTGCGGTGCAGAAGCTTTTTAGTTTAATGTAGTCCCATTTGTTGATCTCTGTTTTTACTAGATTGCTTAGTTCCGTGTCACCTTTGAAGATACCTTTATCTTCAATATCGTGGAGGGTTTCGCCGACCTTGTCTTCAATGTACCTTATGGTTTGTGGTCTAATGTTGAGGTCTTTAATCCATTTTGATCTGACTTTTGTGCATGGTGTCAGGTCAAGGTCTAAACCCATTTTTTTGCATGTGGTTGTCCAGTTGTGCCAGCACCATTTGTTAAAGAGGCTTTCCTTGCTCCACTTCACATCTCTTGCTCCCTTATCAAAGATTAGATGGTCATACATTTGGGGTTGTGTGTAGGGATATTCCACCCTGTTCCATTGGTCTACGGCTCTGCCTTTGTTCCAGTACCATGCTGTTTTAATTGTTACTGCTTTGTAGTAAAGTTTGAGGTTGGGGATGGTGATGCCTCCCATCATCTTTTTCCCAAGAATTGTTTTAGCTATCCTTGGACGTTTGTTATTCCATATGAATTTTAGGATTGCTTGATCCATTTCTTTGAAGAATGTCATGGGTATACTTATAGGGATCGCATTGAATCTGTATAATGCTTTAGGGAGTATTGCCATTTTGACAACATTGATTCTCCTTTTAGGGACTTCTTAACATTAGATGTTCATGGTTTAGAAATTAAATAATTCCTGGGTAATCCCTGGGTTTGTTTTCTGGAATTCCTCACCCCCCCAATCCTAGTTGAGACTTGATGCTTAATAATATACCATTTCCTTAAATGATCAGTATATGCATTAAATTACTGAAATGAAACATCCTTTATGATCTTCCATAGAATTGAGATCTGAAAGTATTTTCTTATTTTTCATGTGTCTTAGGTTTCCTTGTTTGTTTTGTGTGGGGGTTATACCTGGTGTGCTCAGGGGCGCTTCCTGGACATGTGCTCAGGGATTCATATGTTGCTAAGGATTGGACTGAGGCTTCCTCATGAAAAGTGTGCACTCTGCCCATAGCACTAGCTCTCTGGCCTCCTGTTATATTTTTTGATATATGAAAAATAGGTTTTTAAAACGTATAGATTACAATTATTGGAAGTCATTTACTTTTCTATCATAAGGCAATGGCAGTACTTAGACAATGTTAAAAATATTACTAGGATAGGACTAGTAATAGTTTCTTACATTTTAATATTGCTTTAGTACTTACAGGCATTTCTCATCATTTATCATCATTAATGTTTGATCATCACATCAGCCTTGTAGTAAAAGAGTTAGTATTGTCGGGGCCGGAGCGATAGCACAGCGGGTAGGGCGTTTGCCTTGCACGCAGCCGACCTGGGTTCAATCCCCGGCATCCCATATGGTCCCCCAAGCACTGCCAGGAGTAATTCCTGAGTGCAAAGCCAGGAGTAACCCCTGAGCGTTGCTGGGTATGACCCAAAAAGCAAAAAAAAGAGTATTTGTCCTTTTTTTAACAGAAAAAGAACATGAGACCCAGGAAAGGTTCCTTTTCAGTGAGATTTGAAACTAGACCATAATTTCCTCCTCCTGACTCCTAATTCAGTGTTTGATGCTTATTGATAACTATTTAAATTTCCTGTAATATTGGGCCAAATGCCAATTTTCTTGTGCTTATTTTCCAGAATCAAGTTGTGTATTTTCTCAAAGACATTTTTGACTTCGAGAAGGTACGCTACTCCAGTATAGAGACTTTGGCTGAGGACCTCCTGCAGTTACTCAATCGTCGCACTGAGCTTTTAGTGGCCTACCTTGGAGCCGATGCTTTGCGGCATACAAGCAGTTGTGTAACTAGTCATGGTCCTGTCATGTCTGGTGGCCTGGTGGAAGCCAAAGTACAATAAGTACCACAGGAATCATAGAATTGGAATGTGCTATGAAATATTTAAAGGTGACTATTGATTTTGTACGTTTATTACAAAATCAACAGAATTGGTGAATATGGACTCAGGGAGGGAAAAATATCTAGTAAAGGATGAGTGTGAACGTACTGTATTTACACAGAAATTCTGACATTGAATTCCTGTGTATGTCCAAAGCGGCTTTTTACAATCTGTAACAATTTAAGTCATCAATGTGTATTTTACAGAAATATTTCCTGAATTTAATTCAGAACTTAAAAGTTCATTGAGTTATTGTCTTGAAACTGTCTGGAATGTCCATTGTCGTCGTCAAAAGCTGTTATAAAGATAGCTTTGCACCTTGAAAATGTACACTTTAGCCACGACCTTCATGGCCCACACGTGTAAGAATATATTACTCCTCATGTCAACACATATAACTTTGCCTGAAGATGTATTTTAAACAGTAAAGTTACTCATTTGTTTAATCAGGTTTCGGCAGTAGTGGTGTTTAGTACCGATTACTTTATCGCTTGTGCATTTACTTATGTATTTGAATCAAAGAAATTGTAGTGGCTGACTATCACTATAAAACATTTAAATGAATTGACACTGAGAAGTTTACAAGTTAAAATTTATATTAGATTTACTATAGTTTCTAGGATACATGACTGTTATGATCATAATTGATAATAGCCTAAAGAAATTTTTTTCTTTACTTGATTAGAACATTCTTCTCAGGGGCTGGAGCAATAGTACAGCAGGTAGAGCTCACGCCTTGCTCGAGGCTGACCTGGGCTCAATCCTCAGCACCCTTGAGGGTCCCCCAAGCTCTGCCAGGAGTGATACCTGAGTAGAGCCAGGAAAAGACCTGAGCACAGTGGGGTGTGCCCAAAATTAAAAAAAAAAAATTTCAAATACAACATTTTTCTCTTGAATGAATAGATAGTTTAAAATGGCATTTATTAACTGTGACAATTAAAAAATTTCTTGCATAATTTTGATACTCTCTTCCTACATCTAAAGATATTAGTTTTGGTACAGTAAAACATAATTTCTATTTTTATTTCTGCGAAACTGTTTTAGTTATTCTCATAGAGAAATTATCACAGTAGAAATTTGTTTTATGCCCATGTTTTAAAAATAGGCATATTTTGAATCTTGGGGATGTTTTAAGGAAGGTTTTTTTTCTTCTGACAGTAGAATGAAATATTTTTAATGTATGGAACTGTGTTTCATATACTCTATGATAAATAGATGAACAGCTATTTGTTCATATGGATAAGGTTCTTCAGAGCATATTAAATATTTTCAGAGTTGTATTAATTTCATTTCTAACTCATACATTACTTATTTGGAGTGACTGGCTCAGTATTAGATGTGTAGAGTTTGCTCCTAAAGTGAACTGTATTACTTTTAGGAGTGAGTTACTCAGAAGGATCTAAAATATATTTTTTAAAACATGCGTAAAGTGCCTAGGTTGTAAGTAATAGAAAGTGAAAAGTTGGGCAGGGGAAGTTTAATTATTTAAGATTTTAAGTTTGTGTGTGCCATACTTATGAAATATTAGTTACAAATGTGACATTAAAAGAATTTGTCTATTGTTTGCATATACTGTATTCTATAATATATAGATTATAGCATTAAATAATAAAACATTTTGCTTTATTTTTGAGTATTTGGGGGGCCACACCTGGCAGGGTTTGGAGATACTCCAGCCCTGGGCTTGGGGGTTGCTCCTGGAAATGTTCAGAGGACCATGTGGTGCTGGAGATGGAACCAGGAACTCCTGCAGATGAAGTATGCCTGTTGAGTTATCTCTCCAGCCCAGGTTACATATATTCTTGATAACAATTGGCTATTCAATATTCATGATTGATAAAGGAATATTGTTAAAAGTATCAAAGTTTTAGAAGTCCATTCTGTGTTGGTTTGTTTTCATTTGTATTTTGTGTTTTCAGTGTTTTGTGAGGTGCCCAGGACCTCATGCACACACACACACATTCCCATTGCCACATAAGCAAGGTAGTTATTGTTTATAACTCTCTTGTTTGGAGGACTCTGTTTTAAACTATGGTTTTTATAAACCAAGCTGTAAGTAAACCTAAACCTTTTTTTTTAAGAAGATACCATTTGAAATCTATTTTTGAAGAGTTGCACTATTTAATAATGTTGCTGCTACAACAAATAATTCTGGTGAATCAATTTCATGGATGGCTTTCCAGAAGGTGGTTTTCATTTCACTTTTATATTTCACCTTAAGAGAAAAACACTTGGCCATATTCAGAAGATTTGTTCATTAGGTTAGTGCTTGAAGCTGATTAGTTTCCTGGCCAGTTGAGTAGCTTCTACTTGAACAAGATGCTTTCTTTGTGGCCTTTGACAAACAGAGACAAGAATGACCAAATAGAATTTCAGGGCAATAAGTACAGAAAACAAGTCTTCTATATTAGAAGGGAAGAAACAACCCTTTTAAGAAAAAACATCCCTAAAATTTTTCTTAACCACAGACACTTGACTTGTATTTTTTTTAAAAAACAGTTCTTCTTATACCCTGTATTCTGTAATACTTTATTCTGCTAGTTCTCTCTTTTGAGTCCTTGAAATAATAGTCTTTCATCATGCCTTGAAATTTGGTTAATCAGGTAAAGTAATGCTTAAAAATTAAATGATTAAACTGTTTCAGAGTCTTTTTTTGGCAAGCCCCTATTTTAACACTTATTATGGTTTTGTCAAGCAAGTGCCACCACCACATACTTCCTGCCATCCCTTTCTGATGGAGATTATAAGAGGGCCTTATATGAATCTGGGAAAATGGCTTTTTTCCTCCTCGTTATGGGGAGGAACAAAGATAACATGTTCGGGTAATTTCTATTTCCTTTTTCTATTTTGGTTTCTCCACTTTTCTGTGCTAATATTTAAAAAGCTGGTTTTGTCCCCTGAAGTTCAGAATGTTTATTAAATATCAAAATAAGATTGTCTTTTTAAAAAGAAGCCACTTTTTTCATATTATTTTCTGCTCTAAGTTTTCTCTCCTACAGTAGCATTCATTATTTGCAGCCTTTGCTATGATTTTATTAATTTGTTGAATTAATTAAACTTGTAAAGATATTTAAAACCTTTTTATTGCTTTGTGATAACATTTTCTACTTAACTATTCACCTAACAAATGATTATCCTAAAAGAATTTATTTTATCATTCCTTTAAGCCTATGAAATATGGATGTCAGAGTAACATATAATGAACTTCTCTGTGACCTTTCATAATCAGGAATTTTTCATTATGATCATAAATTTGCTTTCATTGTAATGGGACCACATTAGGAAATTGTTTGGAGTATACACTTTAATTATAAAAGTAAGATAGAATTTAAATCATTTGGTTTTTTGCTTGGATTAATCAGTTTTAAAAACGGCTCTGTGTGGAGACTTAAAACTTTGTGTATATAACCCTAACTAATGGAAATAAGGACATCTTTTCTTCTTAGTGATTATGTTATTGTTTTGCTTATTTTGAGAGCAACCGTATATTAGCTTTACTTGGCTGATATTAGTAAATGTGTCTACTTTCTAAATGTAAAGATTGCACTTAATGTAAAAGTGAAACACTACAGTAGCAGAAAAAAATAGCACTTTAGGCAAAATAAGCTCTGTAACATGGATGTATTTCTAGTACTGCCAAATAAAAAAACTGATGGTAATCTTGCTGATGTTTTGAGTATCTTTAAAAATTATATATTGAAGAATATATAATCGCGCCTCAATGCTGGGGAACCAGGACCATTCCTGGTGATTCTTGTGGGCTGCTAGGGCTAGCAGAGGCTCAGGGGCCATGTTCTGGGATCAAACTTCGGTCTTGCATGTGCTATAGACAGATTCTCTACCATTTGAGGTCTCTCTGACATTGTATTGAACACTATACAATGCTTTTAAATATTTGCAAGGTCATACTTGTCTTATCAGCTCCAAAGCTATGAAGTTTTTAATCTCCATAATACTACCAGTATAGATAAACTGCAGAAGCACTGAAATCAGTATAAAACAGGGCAGAAAGGAAAAATGCTTATGATTAGGGCCCGAGAGATAGTACGGGGTTAAAGTGCTTGCCTTGCACATGGTCTATTCTGGGTCAATTCCTGGCACTGCAGATAGCCCCAATTACTACCACCAGGAGTGATCCATGAGCACAGAGCCAGGTGTAAGCCCTAAGCACCATGTATAGGGTGTGGTCCAAAATCTCAAAAACCAAAACAAAACCAAAAAACCCAAACCAAATCATTTATGATAA
Organism: Sorex araneus; assembly: GCF_027595985.1. Classification (NCBI taxonomy): domain Eukaryota; kingdom Metazoa; phylum Chordata; class Mammalia; order Eulipotyphla; family Soricidae; genus Sorex; species Sorex araneus. Next base: position 66,416,106 of record NC_073306.1, read on the forward strand.
ATAAAGTGACATACTAGAGGATTATTTGTAATTTTATACAAAACTTATAATTTTCAATGTTTCTTTGATATGGCGATTTGCTCCTGTCTCCTACTTCTGGTTAAGAGTTCAGATAACATTTAGCCAGGGAGAAGGCTGTTTTATGAATTCTGCTATAGAAAAATGATAGTGTAAAGAGTTTGCTTGGATATAAAAAACAGTCTTCTTGACTTGGGACTTAAAAGGTTTATTCTTTGTCTTTGTTTTATTTGTTTTGGAGCCATACCCAACTCTGCTAATGCTTACCCCTGGCTGTTCACTTGAGTCACTCCTGATGGATCTGGGGGATCATATGTGATGCCAGGGATGGAATTTGGGTTGGCCATGTGCGAGGCAAGTGCCTATGTGCAGTGGAAATAAAAGTATGTCATTCTGTTTTATTGTTATATATGGTTAGAATTTTAGGGCTTTTTTTTTTAAAGCTAATAGACATTAACTTAAGTATGAGGTATGCCACTTAATAGCAATTATTCATGGTTGAATCTTTTCCTAGCTAGAATTTGGATGTTAGGGATGGACTTCGAAGCTGGATCAGCATCTCAGGGTGTTTGGGGATTGTTTTTTATTTATTTTTTTTTGACATCTACCACTCCTGATGTCTAATGTCATCCTGTTTGATTCTGCTTCCTGAACTTCAGTCATTGGTACTTGAAACATCTCTCTGAATTTTTATGTATGTTTTAAAGATGTCTCTACAAGTATGTTTGTGTCGTATTATTACACTATTTGTAGGTCTTTGCTGGAAATCTTTATAATTCATTTGGTTTGTCCACTATCCTTTTTACTGTTCACATACTGCTTGGATTTCTGTTTTTTATGTAGTGTTTCTCCTCCATATTCTGTAGTCTTTTACCTGACCATTTTTCCTTTAATCTTTTTCTCTCCTTATGTTGCTGACATCTTTGATCAGTCAGAACAGCTCATTTGTCTGCTGAGGTCCTTCCGTGCCTCCCCCTACCTCCCACCCCACATACACACACATCTGTACAGTGAAAGCTCTTAAGTAACTCATCTCTTGGACAGAGGACTAGACTAGATTCCAGTACAGGGAAAAAAAGAAAAAGCAAGCCTTCCTTCTATGACACTCTTTATTCTTTACTTAAAAGCCACAGCACACAGCAAAGCAACTGGCACATCAAATACCACCTCAGCATTTCGCTTTTAACCATTCCATATGTGTGTTACAAAAGCCTTTCACAGGTACATTTATATATAGGAATTATAGAACTTTTATCATTGACTGTTTTGAAATAATACTTAACTATAAAGAAGCAGTTTGACATTTGATAGAAGTTGAAATATATCACTTCCAGAAGTCTACTAATTCTTAACGCTGTTCAGAGAATAAACCCAAGAACTTTAATTTTTTTGTCCATGTTGTGTGGCTGGGGGGGCTGTGTCACACCCAAGTGGTGCTTGGAGGACCATGTGACACTAGGAATTGAAGTTGGGACTCCCACATGCGAAGCATATATTCTAGCCCTTTGAACCATCTTCCTGGTCAATTTCCCAGGAAATTGAAAAAAAGATTAATGTAGCACTGTATCACTATAATCCCATTGCTCATCAATTTGCTCGAGCGGGCACCAGTAACATCTCCATTCTGAGACTTGTTGTTACCGTTTTTGGGATATCAAATATGCCAGAGGTAGCTTTCCAGGCTCTGCCTTGTGGGTGAGATACTCTCGGTAGCTGGCTAGGCTCTCCAAGAGGGATGGAGGAATTGAACCCTGGTCGGCCGTGTGCAAGGCAAACACCCTAAGGGCTGTGCTATCGCTCCAGCCCTTAATGTAGCAGAAGATGATAATATTTATTTTTTCACTAGCAAATTCTTCCAAACATTTATTTATTTATTTTTAATAAAAATTTTATTTTATTGAATCACCATGTGGAAAATTACAATGCTTTCAGGCTTAAGTCTCAGTTATACAGTGCTGAAACAACCATCCCTTCACCAGTGCCCATATTTCACTACCAAAAAAAAAAAAAAACCCAGTACACCTCCCATCCTGCCGCCCTCCCCCTCCCCATAACTGATAAATTTCACTTTACTTTCTCTTTACTTTGGTTACATTCAATATTTCAACAAAAACCTCACTATTATTGTTAGGAGTTCCCCACTAGAGTCAGACCTGTTGTAAAGAGATATGAGGTTGTGTGGCCACAGTAGCGGCCGCCTTTGGTTTTGGATTTCTGTACTTTAGCAACTAAATCCAGGGAGATTTCTTCCAGATGTTGGATCATTGCAAGCTTGTAACTCATCTGTGGTCGTCATAATATGGCGGTCGCCACGCCCTTCACCCTCGGCAAGGAAGAGGCGAGAGAGAGAAATACTTTTCCCCTCCTGGGCAGGCATGGGGCCGAGGCTTAGTTCTCAGTCTGGAGACATTCTGCAAGGAGCTGCCCATACCAAAAGTAGTTTAGCTGGCCTCTGGAGTCATGTTCGTGCATCTGCGGATAGGCCGCTCACGTGCGGCTCCTGGGATCACAAGATGATAATATTTTAAAATTTAAACAAGTGCATTTGGGACTGAAGTGATAGATCAGCAGGTAGGCTGCTTACCTTGTACGCAGCCGACCCAGATTTGATCCCCGTACCCCCATATTGTCCTCAGAGCCCACCAAAAGTGTTCCTTGAGTAGAGTCAGGAGTAAGCCCTGAGCAGAGCTAGGTATAGTCCAAATAAGAACTAAAAAAAAAGAAAGAAAGAAAAAGAAAGTATTTGTTCTCAATTGCTATATAATGAAGTATCCCAAAGTTTGGTAGTTTGAAGCAACTAACCTTATATTCTACAGTGTTCAGTAAGGAAAGCAGGAGTATCTGATTTCTGTGATTCTGTGTGAGGGTCTCTCCCAAGATTATAGTCATCTGAGTTTATTTCATTCTTGATTAGCATCAGAAAAGTTATTCCGAAAGTTGCTCAATCACGGGCTCATTATCAGGATGGGGAGGACACAGGGGTTAGGGTGCATACTTGAGCTGACCCCTGGCACCACATGGTCCCCAGAAATCTAACACGTACGGCCCTGGAGACCCCAGCACAGCGGAACTCTCGCACTGAATCACATGGGTCAAGTTGTTACTGGGAGTGGCCCCTGGATTCCCCTGAGAATTGCTTGAAAGGGCCCACTCGGAAACAAAACAGAAACATGGTGGCCCTCTTAATAGAACTGCCTGGTAACACATGACAACTGGTGATGCTGGGGGTTCAAACCAGGTCAGCAGAAAACAGGTAAAGGAATAAACATGATAATGTCTCAGTACCTGTATGGCAAACCATCATGCCCCAAAGGGGCGGGAAGGATGGAGGGAGCAAGGGAGGGACGCAAGAAGAGGGAGAGGAAGAGGGAAGGTGGTGGGAGGGAAACTGGGGACGTTGGTGGTGGGAAATGTACACTGGTGGAGCGGATGGGTGTTGGAATACTTTTTGACTAAAACCCGACCAATGATCAGCTTTTAACTCTGTATCTCACTGTGATTGAATTAAAAAAATGTTTTAAGTAAAATAAAATCTGAAAAAGAAAACAAAACACAAGTTGTCCATATACAAGGCAAGTTCCTTTTTATCAAGTTTTATCAAGTCTTCTAAGCAATCAACTAAGATTTTATATAAAGTATAACTGTTCTAGTTCACTAGTGCTGAACATTGAAATGTGCTAGGCTTGTGCTCTCCTATTTAGTCATCTCCCTAGACCCTCAGAGAACATTAATACGTCATGGCACATATTGGATGAAATCTGCTCAAATTCAGCATATACAGTCTAGAACTGATCTACTGATCACACCTGCCTAGTTCTCCTCCTCCTAATCTTTTCGATCCAGTAAACGACAGCTCCATTCTTCCAGTTACTCAGGTCAGACTTCTTTTTCTTATATTTTAATCTGTTGTCCAAAATTCTACCATTTCTACTTTAATAATTGTACCATGAAAAAAGAATGTGCCAGGCATTTCTAAGAAACCTTCACTGCTAGGGGGCTGGAGCGATAGCACAGCGGGTAGGGCATTTGCCTTGCACGAGGTCTACCTGGGTTCGATTCCCAGCATCCCATATGGTCCCCTAAGCACTGCCAGGAGTGATTCCTGACTGCAGAGCCAGGAGTAACCCCTGTGCATCGCCAGGTGTGACCCAAAAAGAAAAAAAAAGAAACCTTCACTGCTATCACCTTGGCCCAAACTCCTGTTATTTGTCATTCAGGTATTTTCAAGGCCTAACTGGTCTCCCAGCTTTATTTAGGATATTGTAGCACACTGCCGCCACACTTCAGGCTGCTTTCTGGATGCTCAGACCAAGCCTCACGCATGAATGAAGTTCCAGAGAACCAGGTAATACAGACCTAGTGTGACCTTGGACACTAGGTTCAACGGGACCCGGAAACAGATCCTCTGGCCTGCTTTCACCAATCTTCGGCGACCCAGGGCTCACATCCATAAGACCCACCCTGCTGGCACCAGATAAATTCCTCACCAGCCGACCTCCACTCCCCAACTGCTGCCACACTCCAGGCTGCTTTCCAGACCACATGGCCTCGAAGAATCATGAACACTTCCTACCCATTTTCCATCTTTACTGCACCATAGTTGATGAGGTTCAAATATAGCGTGAACCATCAGAACACATATAATGGCGATTGGAGGCTGCCCTAAAAGCCTTGGAGAGCCCAGCAAGCTACTGAGAGTACCACGCCCGCATGGCAAGCTACCTGTGTCATATTCGATATGCCAAAAACAGTAACAACAATGGTCCTTATTCCCTCAACCCTAGAATAGTCCCCCATACGGCAGCGTTAAGAAGGATGAACAAGGAGAGGCTGATAAAGTCTCAGGGATGAACTAGGCTGCCAAAATGAAGAAGGACTAAAATGACTGTTTGCACTTTTAATGCGTGTATGCTGGCATCGGAAGCATCCATCAAGGACCTGATGGTGTAAGCGCGGAAGATCAACTACGACGTCATTGGATTGACCAAGATGAGAAGGTATCAAACACATCACGCCGTTTCCAACACTGGAGAAGAACTGTTCCTCGGAACATGCGACAGTAGAGACGGTGGTGGTGTTGGTGTCCTTGTCAACATGAACTTGGCCGTGAGCATTGATTCGTTTGAATGCCTAACAACTTGAATTGGATGCTTACATTTGAATAGATGTGGCTCATTGCCTACAGTTTCTATCTTCGTCATCTACGCACCAACATCCAACTACGACAAAGAAGAAATTGAGAAGTTCTACATGGAGCTGCAGAAGTTTTATAAAGAAGACCACACCTTCTACAAGGTCATTGTCGGTGATTTTAATGCCAAGATAGGACCTAGAAGGTCACTCGAAGAACTCCACATTGGGACCCACAGCCTAGAAAGGAACAAATAGGGTGAGAGACTGTCTTGAGTTCATCATGTTGACCAAGATCACCCATGGTAACTCACAATTTCAGGAGGCTGATTATAAACATTGGACATGGGAGTCTCCCGGTGGACAGTTCCACAATAAAATTGACCTCATCATATTCAATCAACAGTTTTGCCTGACCGATGTCTTTGTTGTCCCAAAATTCTAAACAGGATCAGACCAACATCTCCTTCATGCAAATTCTACTTCACAGAGCGGGGAGAAAGGGCTGCAAAGTTTAAGAAGAGAACTCCCAGAACGACCACCAACTGGGAACAATTTGGCACTACTGCAGCAATATGGGAAGATGCCATTGTTGACAACATTGACGAGGAATACAATCGACTGGTTCAGCACCTCCATGATTGTGCAAGGAATACAGAGAGAGAGAAAGCCACAAAAAGTCACCTGTCTTCAGAAACTTGAGCTCATTCACCAACATGGTCTGGCTTGAGCCTCAGGTAATCACAAGCTAATGTCCGAGCCTGCAAAGCTATGCAGAGAAGTGATAAAGGAAAACTTCAAAGAGAGAAGAGCAGCAGTGTTGTCCAATGTGGTAGAATCTGGGAAAAGTATTCACAACACCCGCCTATCCTTTGCCAGCTATAAAACCAAGATGACTGCCCTCCAACATCCTGATGGATCTATCACATCTTCCAGAAGGGCAATGGAGAAGGTTATCCATGCCTTCTACTCAGATCTCTTTGATAGCCACATCCACCTGCCCACATACTAAATTCCGCAGGATGGATATGTCGTTACCCGCATTCTCCCTTCTGAAATATGACATGCCATTTCATCAGTAAAGAAGTGTACAGCACCTGGTCCAGACAAGGTCAGACCTGAACACCTGAAGAATCTGACACAGTACTCGTCAATACACTGGCTCAGCTCTTCACACACTACCTGTCTGAATGCCAGGTTCCGTCCCAATGCAAAACCAGCAGGACCATCCTGTTGTAAAAGAAGGGAGACATCCACAACATCAGCAACTATTGCCCGATCTGCCTGTTGTCCATCATCTACAAGTTATTTACTCGAGTTATCCTGAATAGGATTGGCAGAACACTAGACCAAGGACAACTGTGTGAGCAAGCCAGGTTCTGAAAAGGATTAAGCACGATCAACCATATTTACAAGGTGATCAAGCTCATTGAGGTTTCTCGAGAGTTCAAGATGCCGCTCTGCCTAACGTTCATCGATTTAAAGAAGGCCTTTGATTCTGTTGAGACTGAAGCAGTTATCGAAGCCCTAGCCAAATAGGGTGTCCAAACTCAATACATCAGGATCCTCCATGAGCTGTATTACAGATTCACCACCAGGATCTCACCATTCTACAAAGAAATGATCATCAACGTAAAAAGAGGGGTTCGGCAGGTCGACACAGTTTCACCAAAACTCTTCAGTGCTACCCTCAAAAAATCATGCGATGACTGGAATGGGAAGGAATGGGAGTGAAGATAGACGGTCGGCAACTACACCACCTTTGCTTCGCTGATGACCTCGTTCTCATAACACCAATACCAGCCAAGCAGCACAAATGCTGGCCGACTTCGACCATGAGTGTGGAAAGGTCGGACTGCGCTGAATCTCACCAAGACAATGTTCATGAGAAACAGACTAGTTCCTGATGTTCCATTTGCCCTCATTGGAATGAACATCTCCAAATACAACAGTTATGTGTACCTAGGTTGAGAACTCAACATGACAAATGACCTGGCACCTGAACTGCGCAGGAGGAAGAGAGCAGCGTGGAACGCCTTCAAGAGTGTCCAAGATTCCTGTGTGTGTCTCTGGATTGTGACCATGTGAGAGCTGGTGCTTCTTGCCAGCTTTTAGAAAATGGCAATTGCTGGAGGTCTTAGAAGGCAGGCGGTGGGATGGCACCTGCCCCCGTTCGGAGTGGCCCAGCGGAGAAGGCCTATTGCAAAATCTGGGGCCATATCTATCGCAAGTTGCTCGGGTCCGAGATTTCTCTGTGTGTCCTACAAAAACATTTTTTGTTTGATTCGTTTTACAGGGGACGGGGACACACCTGTTGACACTCAGGGTTTAGTCCTGGCTCTGCTCTCAGGGATCACTCCTGGAGGTTCATGGGGAGCCACATGAAGGGGAGGGGTGGTCCAGGATCAAATCCAGGTCTGCCAATGAGCAAGGCAAGTACCCTACCCATTGTACTATCTCCTCAACCCCTACAAAAGCAACTTTAAGAAAACCAAGAAAATATAGAATATTAGGTAGATGAAGGATGGGGGGAAAGGATGATGTGTGTAGAACAGTTCCTGCAAAGGTACTCTAGCTAGAAAAACTATGGAAGGGGCTGGAGCAATAGCATGGCAGGTAGGGTATTTGCCTTGCACGCGGCCGACCCGGGTTCCATTCCCAGCATCCCATATGGTCCCCTGAGCACCGCCAGGAGTAATTCCTGAGTGCAGAACCAGGAGTAACCCCTGTGCATCGCCAGGTGTGACCCAAAAAGCAAAAAAAAAAAAAAAAGAAAGAAAGAAAGAAAGAAAGAAAAACTATGGAAAATTCCATGAAGCAAAGGCCAATGATGCTGAAGGGAATAAGGGCTGAGCTGGATCATCTAAATCATCTATCATTTCCTGAGTTTTTTTTTTCTGGAGGGGCGGAGAGGTTATAACCAGTGATTCTTGGGGTTTACTACTGGCTCTCTGCTCAGGGAGTCCTGTCAGGCGTGGTGCTGGGGATAGAACCCAAGTCTGCTGGGTGCAAGGCAAGCATGCTAACTGCAGTACTATCTCCCCAGCCTCTGAGGTTTTTTCCTTGTGTGTGTGTGCGGGGGTGTTGGAATACATCTGAAGGTGCTCAGGGGATATACCTGACTCTGTGCTCGAATGTCCCCTGGCAGTACCCAGAGAACAATAATGTGGTGATGGGGATTTGAACTAGGGTCAACTGTATACAAGATAAGCACCTTACCTCCTGTACTCCCTCCCTGGCAAGTAAATCCCAACAGCCGTTTTAATTACAAATCACTGTCACTGTCACTGTCACTGTCATCCCATTGCTCATTGATTTGCTTGAGCAGGCACCAGTAATGTATCCATTGTGAGACTTGTTACTGTTTTTGGCATATCAAATCTGCCACGGGTAGCTTGCCAGGCTCTGCTGTGCGGGCGAGATACTCTCGGTAGCTTGCCGGGCTCTCTGAGAGGGGCAGAGGAATCGAACCCAGGACGGCCACGTGCAAGGCGATTGTCCTACCTGCTGTGCTATCTAATCAAATTGAATAATGAATATCTTCTCTTAAAAAATTTCTCATCTTTAGTAAATAGGAGAGCAAGATGGAAGGGGAACAGTCACAGTTATGAGCAGATGACTTTTTTAACATTGTAAAAATAAAACCTGAATACCACTGGCTGCCCAGGACTGGGAGCTGGAAGTGTTTATCCTGGGATTATCTGTGTGACTCTTAAATTTATTATCATCATGGGGTCAGAGTGATAGTACAAGCTAATAGAGCACTTGCTGTGCACACAGTTTACTTCATTTGGCACTCCATATGGTTCACTGAACCCACGAGGATTAATCCCTGAGCACACAGCCAGGAGTAAGCCCTGAGCATCCCCAGGTATGGTCCTCAAAGAAAACAAAACAAAAGTTTATCACCATCATCTTTCGTTTCGATTGCTTGTAATGAAGAGTTAAAGATCTCCCCACCCCCTCCTGCGAAATGCCCCCAGCAAACATTTCAGGGTTTTTATTGGGGGTTGATGGGGGTTGATTTCACAGCCCATGGTGTTTAGGGGTTACTCCTCACTCTGTGTTCAGGGATCATATAACTGTCAGGGGTTAAACGGGCCCCCTGCATGCAAGGCAAGCACCTTCCCTCTTGTCCTCTCTCTGACCCCAAACATTTCAGGTTTTGAAATGGAGTTGTTTGTTAGGTTAAATTGACAGACTCGTGGTCTCAGTTGAGTAGGTCTGTAGATGTTATATTTTTAGATGGCTTTAGAAAGACAATGTGATGGTTTGCTTTAAGGAAAGGCTGAAAGAGTACACAAATACACGCCTTTCTTCTTCTTCTTTTTTTTGGGGGAGGGGGGTCTGTCACACCCACTCTGCGCTCAGAGATTTCTCCTAGAGGGATTGGGGTGCCGTAGGGGTGCCAGAGATCTAAACCGGGTCGGGTGCGTGAGAGGCCAGCGCCTTCCCTGCTATGCTATCTCCGGGGGGCCCCTTTCATGCCTTCGTTTCCTCCTCCTCTTCTTCGTCCCTACCCCCACCACCTCCTTCTCCAACCCCTTTTGGGACACTTAAAACACCAAAGGCAAGAAAAGGCAAGCAACACGCAAATGAGGAGTCCCGGGACTCCTGCCCTGTGCTCTTCCCCAGTCGAGAACGGTGAAGGCGGCTGCCTTAGCCTCCAGTCTGGTTCGAGTCCCCGCACCGCCCCTGGACCCCCAGCACCGAGCCAGCAGTGACCACAAAACCCAACCGAAGTCGGCGGCAGGTCAGCGCTCCGAGTGAAAAAGGGTAGGGAGTGGTCGGGCCAGGTGAGAGCAGCCGGGGGAGCCCAGGCCAGCGCGTTTGCGAACCCCCATTCCAGAGGAGGAGTTTGTGTGTGTGTGTGTGTGTGTGTGTGTGTGTGTGTGTGTGTGTGTGTGTGTGTGGTGTGGTGTGGTGGTGGTGGTGGTGGTGGTGGTGTGTGTGTGTGTGTGTGTGTGTGTGTGTGTGTGTGTGTGTTTCCCGCCCGGCAGAGTCGCAGCCTCCCCGGGCCGGGCTCAGAGCGTGGGGTGCAGGGGGTCCCCCCGAGCCGGGTGCTGCGAGCCAGCGGGCAGCCCCCGCCGGCCTCCGCCCGCCTCCGCCCTGCACCCCTCTCCCGGCGACACGGCGGAGGTGGGGGCGGGGGCCTGGCCCGGCGCGCTGGAACAGCTGCAGCCGCGCCGGGCCCGCCTGGAATGCGGGAACCGGCTGCGCACCAGGACTTTTATGGAAACTTGCTGGGAGAGACGGCGGCGGCCACAGCAGCCAGACGCTCCCGGCGGCCGCGCAGCAGCCAGACCCCGGCCCGCGCTCGGGCGCGCCCCGCGCAGCCACCGCCGTCGCTCGCCGCAGGCTCCCGGCCGGTGAGGGGAGCCGGGGAAGGCGGGGAGGTGAGGCGGGGAGGGTGGTGGTGGGGGCAGCCGCCGAGGGGCCGGGGGCCGGGGTCGGGGCTGCGGGGAACGCGCGCCGGAGCGGCCACCGAGCGGACGACCCGAGTGCAGCCGCGGTGCGGCGCCCGGTCCTCGGACCCGGTCCTGCGGGCTCCGCCGAGCGCGCGCCCGCGGCTGCCTGTCCTCCCGCTGCCCGGTGTCCGGCCGCGGTCCCGCGGGGCTGAGTTTCGGGGGGACGCTCCCGCTGCGCCAGGGAAAGCGCCCCCCAACCCACCCCCCGCGCGCACTGGGCGCTCGCCCTTGGTGCTCGCCCCCTGGGGGTCCCGGCGGCGGCTCAAGTTCAGCATCGTTCCCCCTCATCCCAGACCCACCACCGTCGCCACCGCCACCACGTGTCCCCGGCACTGTCTCAAATCTGCGTCCTGCAGGGCCCCGGGCGGCTGGGGCGTGAGCTGTGACCTAGGGACCGACCGGGTGGTCCGGCCGGGATGGAGCGCTGGGTGCTGGGACTGCAGCAGCGAGCCGGGCTCCAGACCGAGATGCCCGCCCTGGTGCCAAACGTGGACTGTGCGCTGCTCTGCGCCCACCCCGCAGTTACAGTTAGTGACGACGGGCAAAAGCCAACGGTGGTTGCAATCGCTGGGGTCCACAAAGTGCAGTGTGTGTGTGTGTGTGTGTGTGTGTGTGTGTGTGTGTGTGTGTGTGTGTGTGCGCGCGCGCGTGTGCGAGTGTGTATGTGTGTGTGTGTGTGTGTGTGAGAGAGAGAGAGAGAGAGAGAGAGCGCGAGCGAGAGAGAGACAGACAGACCGACAGAGACAGAGGGAGGGAGGGAGAGACAGAGACAGAGACAGAGAGAGACAGAGAGAGGGAGAGAGATAGGGAGAGAGAGAAAGACAGGGAGAGGGTGAGAGAGAGAGGGAACATACAAGGTAAAAATAGCATTAGGATATGTCCTAACAAAATGTCTGTCCTTGGGAAAGAGGCAGGTAGATAGAGAAGTAAGCCACTATGAGAGTCAGCAGCAATCATTCACCAGCTAATATTTGTTAATGAGTTCATGGACGGGCCTGTGAGTGTTACCATAACTATGTGATGGGTAGTATGATTAAGTAAACTTACAAATTGGTGTCTTAGTCACATGTTATTCCTCTCCCCCCATCCTTTTTACAGGTTAAATAACATCTTAGTCACATGTTATTCCTCTCCCCCCCATCCTTTTTACAGGTTAAGTTGTTGTCATAAGAAAACTCAAAATGCATAGAACTCTCTGAATTTCTTTTTAGTTAAGATGGAAAATTTTGGGTATATTTAAGACGTGATTTTTTTCATTGTTGAATGCAGTTTGAAATTCCTTCTGATGATTATTAGCACTTAAAAATATTTTGACAGGGATAATTTAAAGAAAAAGAGGGTACAATTCTATATTTTATTTATGTAACACTGCCCTTATGAACCTTAGCAAAAACCACCAAAAAATTCCTTCAAGTCCAGTTTTCCTCACTATTGTTAATGATGCAATTCAGTTTAATAGAAGATTCACACTTTGGAACTGAGATGTAGTGAATAGTGATTTTTCTTGTTCGCCTTAAAAGGGATTCTGTGCTATATTTGAAAATTTGATAGGTAAGACTGATCATTGTCAAAATGTATGTCATCTTGAAATGGCTATATTTAGCACCAACAAAGGAATGCATTATCTGGGTTTTTTGAACAGTATTTTTTCCCCCTGAAATTACACTTGAGGAATTTAGGTTAGGGTTTCATTTATGAAGAGATTGAACACTTAACATTTGAAAAAGATTAATTGGAAATTTAGATCACCCTGAAATAACATTCTTGATTTGGAGGTAGGGGACATAGCAGTTGTCTTTGATATATTCGAAGAGCACTGAGTACATTTTAGAGAATATAGGGCATAAATGCAAAATAGAACAAAAGAGGGAGAAAGGGCTGGAGCACTGGGCCTGGGGCTCCATATGCCTGGTCCTTACATACCTCCCCCTCACTTTGAGCACTGAGGTATGTAGCTTTTGTGACCCACTGCACTGCATGCCCTGTGGCTCACACAAAGGCATTCTACAGCATTCTCAACAATTCCGTGCATTTTTGTTCCGAACCAATCTGTTGTCTTTGCCACCTGTGTAGTATTTTTAAATATTTTCTTTATTCCAGTTTTGTAATCGCAAAGTTGTGTATGATTTAGAAATGCTTGAAACTGTTACACTTTTCTGTTTTAAATATTCAGTCCCTAGAATAGCTTGGCTTGTGATGGTAGACTTTCAGCACTCTAGGAGGGATGAATTTTCTTATCTAGAAACACAACTTACTTAACTTTTACTCAAATACATTATAAAAGCAGTGGGGCTAGAAGTCCAGGGAGAGTACTGTGGTTTGATTCCCAGAGCCATACGAGCATCGCTAGTACAGCCCTGGAAGACTCTGAGCACTGCTGGGTGGGCCCCTGAGGCCCCCAGCGTCAGTACCGTGGCCTGGGGTGGCCCAACCATCCCCTGCACTGAAGGGCTGGAGCAGGGTTGGGTCCCCAGGTACTTGAGCTGAACTTTTGGGGACCAGGGCTCAGCTGGCCAAGAATTCCTAGTGGGGTGCCCAGACCTCCTAAGCACTACTTGGATAATACCCCCCACACCCCCCAAAAACCCCAACAGTAACAAACCATGATTTAAAAAAAAATGGTTTGTGGTTAAACATCATGGTAAGAGCTAGAGTGATAGTACAATGGGTAGGGCGATTGCCTTGTACATGAAGGACCTGGGTTCGATCCCCAGCACCATATCTGGTCCCCTGAGCACTGGTCCCTGAGTATAAAGCCAAGAGTAAGCACTGAGCACAATCAGGTGTAACCCCCAAGGCTCCCCACCCCCAAAATCAGGGCAAATAGAAATGAGGTTGCAAATCTGATCCCTCTTCTATTTCTCTCTTGATATATTTCCTTTTTCCCCATGCTTAGGATTTTTTTCTTGCTGGAGTGATAGCGCAACGGGTAGTGTTTGTCTTGCACACGGCTGACCTGCGTTCGATTCCTCCACCCCTCTCGGAGAGCCTGGCAAGCTACCCGTGGCGTATTCGACATGCCAAAAACAGTAACAACAAGTCTCACAATGGAGATGTTACTGGTGCCCACTTGAGCAAATCGATGGCAACGGGATGACAGTGACAGTGACAGTGCCATATCTCAGTAAAATTCTATAAATCAAAACATTTCATGAAAACTCTGCCATCCAGAGTTTGTGAGCATACAACGATTGTTTCTCCCACCTGCTTCATGTTCCTTTCCTGTCCTCAGATCAGAAGACAGATAGATTAGGGCTCTTTAGGCCTGGTTTGGGGGTAAGTGGGAACTGACTTTCTTTATCTCTTCTTGTCTTTTCAATCTTTATGACTGTGCCTCTCTCCCTGTGGGGAAGACAGGCCCAGGCCTCCTTTATCTTGTCTCTTCCGACTTTCTTATTGGTGCCTGTTCATTGCAGTTGGTGTGTGTGTGTGTGTGTGTGTGTGTGTGTGTATAACAAATCAGCAGTCAAAAAGCCACTTTCAGTTACAGAGTCCTTTTTAAAAAAAATATGCACATACGTTATATTAAAGTATGGGTTTATCATCTTCTCTTGAAAAACTGGAAGATCTGGGCAAAACTGGCTCTGCCTTCCTGCATATCAGCATTGCTCTGTACAAAACAGGAGCTGACCGCCCTTGCCCCCCATAGAGCACCTCCTCACCATCGAAGATCTCCAATGTTCCTGTTGTTTCACGAATCACTGCTCATAATTAATGTCAATTACATAATAACGTTAACTTAGCTTCCATCTACATTGACTGACCCCGGACACTTGAATCTAAGGATGAAAGCAAGTCTGGAACTATGATAGGATGGGAAATCTGTTGGAATTGGCATTCAGAACCTCAGCCTTGTCTATTTTAGTTGTGTTTAGGTTAGCAGTTCTCGCTAAATGATGTGATCATAGGCATGGGAGGAAGGTCTGGGTTTGATCCTTAGTGCCTCAGGGTCTCCTGAGCACCCACAGGAGCAACCCCGAGCATCAGCAAGAGTAGCTTCCAGCATCACCAATTGTGACCCAGAATATTATAACCCCAAATTATACATATGCAACTATATAACATGGAATTTTAGAAAGCATAGGGTAGATATTCTTGGAAGAGAATTGTTCCTAACACCTCCTATTGAATACTGCTTTGTCTCCAAACCTGGAAGCATTTGTCAAAGTTTTTCCAATTCCTGAGAGCAGTGTTTCTCCACCTCTCCCAACCTTGATCCCTGTCTGATCCTGTTTCCTTTCTGGGGTTCCTGCCTTCCTGATTGCTCCCTTAGTCTCCTGCTGTGGGCTCCCATTACACAGTTTGCACCTGTGAGTCCTTGGAATATCTTGGAGTCTGCAGGAGGCATATAGCCCCCAGCTGAGGAGTGGTGTCTAGTGGAGCTTGGCTAGACACCAAGCAAGAGAAGTTAACCAATCTCCTAACTCTGTCTCCCTGGTCCACAACTTTTCTGAGGCCGGAAAGGCCTCTCTTGCCCTTCTCATCTGTGTTCTCTTTGAAAAACCATCTCCACTTGCCGAAATGGTGAGGCAGCCTGGTTCTTCCAGATTATCACATCTGTTTGCTTGGAAGTGAGCTTTATGACAAGCCAAATCTGGATTTTTTTTTCTTTCATGATATTTGGTTTGCTGCACCACTCTCATTTTCTTTTTGATTATTTTGTTCATCCATCCATTCAATTATGCATCTTCATCTGTAGACTTCCTTTTGGAGCCATAAATCATATGTTTTTTCTAAGCTGATTTTTAGATTAAACTGTTCTCCTTGTTATGTCTTTGATTACAGAGCCAAGAGTAACCACTGAGCATTACCTGTGTGGCAAAAAAAAAAAACCCAAAATAGATAGATAAAATAAAAAAATAAAAGTCGGGGGGGCCGGAGCGATAGCACAGCAGGTAGGGCGTTTGCTTTGCATGAGGCTGACCTGGGTTTGATCTCTGGCATCCCATATGGTCCCCCAAGCACTGCCAGGAGCAATTCCTGAGTGCAAAGCCAGGAGTGACCCCTGAGCATCGCTGGGTGTGACCCAAAAAGAAAAAAAAAAGTGGGGACAAAGAATTCACTTGAGTTTCAAGTTGGCACTATCTGAATTATATTCTTGAGAAAGTTATGTAAATATACATATAAATTTATATTTATATAAATATAAAATATAAATAAGTATAAAATATAAATATACAGTACACCTAAAACAGTGAAATAATTATTATAAAGGATGTAGAGTTATGGCCTTACAGTCTCAATCCATCAGTATTTATTTTTGAAACATTTTTATTGCATGTCTATAAAAGTCAAGAAAATTAATTTAGCCAACAAAATGTACAGGTCAATTTTATATCCAGTGAAATTCTAGAACAGAAACATATACGTGCATATTTTTAAATATAGCTATTGTACATAAATATCATACTCTGAGATTTCTGTATTTTGGCATAGGTGCAGGTTCAAATATTCAAGTAACATAAAAATTATAACAATTTTTGCAATGAAAATGTACCTGGGACATTTTATCAAGCTATTGTCATTTTCGGGAACTTCTTAGAACACATCTCATTAATTTCTGTCAGCAAATGTATATGCATATATATATATACACATATATTTTTTTAAGTAAAGACAGATTTTATTTAGAGATTTTTTGGAAGGGGAAGGAGGGAGAGAAAGTGAGAGAGATCATCATGCTCAAGAGAGGGGCTGAAGTGATAGAACTGCAGGTAGGGCATTTGCCTTGCATGCGGCTGACCCAGGTTCGATTCCCAGCATCCCATATGGTCCCCCGAGCACCACCAGGAGTAATTCCTGAGTGCATGAGCCAGGAATAACTCCTGTGCATCACCAGGTGTGACCAAAATAAAAAAAAAGAGAGAGAGAGAGAAAGCACTGGCTTCTCCAAGGGCAGAGAGCGCTCCTACACACACCCCAGCATGAGATATGGAAGCATAAAAGTACATATCTCATGTATGCGGGTGCCACATGTACTCTGACGCCACATATTCTCAGCCATGTGGGCACAAGCAGTATATGGGCTCAGACAGCATATACGCTCAACAGATATATTGGTATTACCACTTGCCATACTATGTATATTCATTGTTATGTTTCTATATAAAATAATTAATGTTTTAATGTTTGAAAAGTGGGAAATGGGGAGCTGGAGAGGCAGTAGAGTGGGTAGGGCACTTGCTTTGCACATGGCCGAGTTGCATTTCATTCCTAGCACACCTGTGGTCCTCACAACTCCAAAAGGAGTAATTCCTGAGCAGTGCTGGGTGTGGCCCAAAAGACAAAAAGAAAGAAAGAAAGAAAGAAAGAAAGAAAGAAAGAAAGAAAGAAAGAAAGAAAGAAAGAAAGAAAGAAAGAAAGAAAGAAAGAAAGAAAGAGAGAGAAAGAGAGAAAGAAAAAAGAGAAAGAGAGAGGGAGGGAGGGAGAGGAAGGAAGGAAGGAAGGAAGAAAAAAGGAAGGAAAGGAAGAAAGAAAGAGAGAAAAGAAAGAAAGAAAGAAAGAAAGAAAGAAAGAAAGAAAGAAAGAAAGAAAGAAAGAAAGAAAGAAAGAAAGAAAGAAAGGAGCAGCTAACTGAAAGTAAAAAAAAAAAAACCCTAGAATCCTGTTCTTTGTTCTCTATTGAACAGCTTGAAACCTTGGATAATCACTAGTCCCTTTTTGCCTCACATTTTCAATATGGTAGATGAGGAAACTGGAGTTAAAGTATCTTTCAAGTTCTTAGATAGAGAGCTTTTAAAATGCGTCACCATTCCCATATAGTTATGACTGATAATAAACCTGTTTGAAACTGAACTCATTTCTGACCCCTTAGGCAAGCTTTTAAATTCAATGTTAATGTTAAACCTGCTCACCCATAGGCTCAAAATAGAAGCCTTGGATTAATTCTTGACAGTACTTGTCTCCTCACCTCCAAATCTATTTAGCCAAAAAAGCTTGCCATCTTGCCCCCCTTACGATATAAGTGTCCACAACATGCCTTTAGTTCACCTCCAGTCTCCCATAGCCAAGGATACTGTCTGGCACAGAGGTGGAGCTTAAAAATGCTTGTTAAAGAGGTGGATGAATGGGTCACCAGGTCCTGTCATTCCCACTTCTATTTCAGCTTGTCATTCCTCATTCTTCAAGTCAGGCCCTTATCGCCTCCTGCCAGGATTATTGTGCTTGTCCCCTGAACCATAGTCTTTCTCCCTTTCACTACATTTTCTACACTCAGAGCCTCTTTCTTCCTTTCTAGAATACGGATCTCATTAGGATACATTTTTTGCTTGAAGTTTTCATTGCCTGCTTTGCCCGAAGGTGAGACTTAGAAAATGTCTGAATTTTTCCTTTTTTTTTTCTTTTTTTTTTCTTTTTTTTGCTTTTTGGGTCACACCCAGCAATGCACAGGGGTCACTCCTGGCTCATGAGCTCAGGAATCACCCCTGGCGGTGCTCAGGGGACCCTGTGGGATGCTGGGATTTGAACCCGGGTCGGCCGCGTGCAGGGCAAACGCCCTACCCGCTGTGCTATCACTCCAGCCCCAATCTGAATTTTTCTTAACATGGTATTTTGAACTCTTCCCAATTTATGCTCATCCTGTCTTTTTACTCTTACCATGGTTTTACTAGAAAATTTACAATCTCCCAAATTTGAAGGCTGTAGGTCACCAGACATTGGTATTTTGTTTTTGGTTATTTTTTCCTTCCCCCAATTTTCCTCTTACAGAATTATGAAATCCTATAAAGTATAACTCAATGTATAACTTAAATGTCACCATTTCTGTGAAACCTTCACTAAGCCCCACTATAGTCTTTTCCACCACTTTTGTAAGTTTCTTTAGCCCAGAAACTATAGTAGTACTTATTCCTTTTAAATATAGCTACTTATGACCATCGTAAAATTGCAATATTCCTTTTGAAACTTGGCATGGTTACTCATTAGCTTCATTTAATATAAATACATAATATCCTAGAATGACATTATTTAATCATTCCAACCTTCTTTATTATAACAAAACTCTTGTTAACTAGTTACTTGTTTAACTCTATCCTTTAGTCACTATTTTTTTTTTCTTCTTGGAGTCACATCTGGCAATGCACTGGGGTCACTCCTGGCTCTGCACTCAGGAATTACCCCTCTCGGTACTCAGAGGACCATATGGGATGCTGGAATTCGAACCCGTGTTGGCCGCATGCAAGGCAAATGAGCAGTGATACCCGATGTGCTATCACTCCAGCCCCTAGTCACTATTTTTTTTCTACTCATTCTCAGACTGGCTGGTCTGAGCTCATGGACACGTTACTATAAATGTGTGGGATTGAATTGCTGTGTTGTTGCTGCCCCTGTAAGGTGACCAAAGATACTGCATCTGCCTGATCTGAATTAAGTCACTTCATACTAGTCTGTAAGATTCCAGATTTAAAATCCTTTGACATTTAGGTTTCTTAAGTATACTAAGTATAGGAATTACTCTTCTATCAGAATTCATTTAGTTTTCTAAAATATAGTGAGAGTACTCCATCCCATTAATCTCTTTCTACAGCAAGGACAAACAGGATTTCATAGAATGTTCTTTGCTATAATTCAACAAATCTCAGTATGAAATCTTAGAATCTCTGGAACTCACCAAGACTTTTGAGGCATTCAGTAAAATCCTTCCTTGTCTAACTTTATACCTCTATGAGGCTGTGTTTTCTTTGTATTCTTCATCAAACCAACATTATCAGGGCCAAAGAAATACTACCAGGATTATGAGACACTTGTCTGGGGTATCACTGATCTCAGTTTCATGAGCACAGAGCCAGGAGTAAGTCCTGAGCACCACTAGCAGTGACCTGCAAGCCCAAAACTAAAACAAAAACTCATTATCATACAATAGTTTGAAACTTTAGGGGCTGGAGCGATAGCACAGCGGGTAAGGCGTTTGCCTTGCATGCGGCCGACCCGGGTTCGATTCCCAGCATCCCAAATGGTACCCTGAGAGTAATTTCTGAGTGTCAAGCCAGGAGTAACCCCTGTGCATTGCCGGGTGTGACCCAGAAAGCAAAAAAAAATAGTTTGAAACTTTAGAACAAAATTGTATGCAATGATGGAATGCAAAAGCATATGTGAGGATGTGCCTCATTTTATTAATCTAGATATTAAAGAGATATGCAAAACTTTCAAAGAAATTCTATATTCTTATTAATTATTATTATTATTAGATTTGGGAGGGACCATACCTGGCTGTGCTCAGGGCTTACTCCTGGCTCTGCACTCAGAGATCACTCCTGGGAGGTTTCCAGTGGCCATACAGGATGTCACAGATCAAACCTGGACCAGCTGTGTGCAAAGCAAGTGTCCTAATCAATATATTGTCATCCCAGCCCTACTAATTATTTTTTGAAAATGGTTATTTTCTGTTACTAAATGTTCGTGTTGGTATGTGCTGTAACTGTTATTTTACATGATTTTGTAATATATGTTTAAATTTTCTTTTTAATTTCAATTACATTAAATATATATAGATATAATTTATTCAAATAGACAAAAACATTCAAGGGCTCTCAGTAATAAGCCTAGGAATGAGGCCTTGAGACCCAAAATATTGAGAATCATCCCATAATTCATAGATCTTTTTACAGTTTTCTTTCTTTCTTTTTTTTTTTTTTTTTTTGCTTTTTGGGTCACACTCGGTCATGCACAGGGGTTACTCCTGGCTCTGCACTCAGGAATTACTGCTGGCAGTGCTCAGGGGACCATATGTGATGCTGGGAATCGAACCTGGGTCGGCCACGTGCAAGGCAAACGCCCTACCCGCTGTGCTATTGCTCCAGCCCCAAGTTTTATTTATTTCTATTGTGGTATAGTTTATAATCGAATGGAAGTCATTGATTTCAGCTTCACTGCTGCCTCATCAATCCTTACATGATCCCTTCCTCTTCTCACATCTCAGACCCTTAATCTCTCTCATCTTGCAGTTCTATTGATCATGTCTCAGGATTTGTTTCCATTGGGGATTGCATAATTCCTTTGTTTCTTTGCACTCCACGTATGAGCAAGATCATCTGGTATTTGTCTTTTACTGTCTGACTCATTTCACATAATATTCACAAAACACAAAAAGCACATCAGTTCCATCCAATTGTGCATATGACTAAACATTTATATAAAAATTAAATCTAAAAGATAGATTAGGGACTGAGGAAATAGACCAAAGGACCAGAATGTATGCTTTACATGCAGAAGGCCCTGGTTTGTTCCCTGGCACAGCATGGTCCCCAGATAACTACCCCACCCAAATATTACATGAGTAGCGGCCCCCTGACACTGGCTCTGACCCCAAACCAAGCAAACAAGAAAGAAAATAGATTAGATTTAAGTCTGGTAGTGGTGGCGGGGGGTGGGGTTTGAGAATACAAAAAAATATTATTCCCATCCTCTTATTGTTGTTGATATTGCTGTGCTAAATGGGGGTCACACACTAGGGGTCTGCACACATTTTAATGATGCTGCTTGCCAAGGGTTGTACATTAGGTTGTGTTGCCGACTCCTTTAGCTGTGGTGCTCGAAGAAACCCAGGCCATGATGCTTTCACATCCCCTCCCTGGTGCTCACTGGGGTCACACGGTTTTACTGTTGTGCTTCATACACCTGGTTGTACCTGAAAATCATCTGTGGCCATGGCTTCAAATTGCAGAGATGCCAGGGTTCCACTTGTGGGGTTTGTGTGTGGGTCCCAGGGATTGAACTCATCAATTTAAGATTATAAAGCAGGTCTTCTAAGCAAGTGGGCCCTAATTTCTTCCCTTGGGCCCTAACACCTAGAAGCCTGAGCACATTTAGAGGTGTCAGAGTCTGAGGGAGGACAAAAAACCACAGTAAAGTTAGAGTGAAAATGAAAATAGTTCCCCATTTCAATTATATTTCATTTGGGGAAAGATCTCACTGGTAAATAAGTGGCTATAGCATAATCTTGGGAGCCCAAATCCAAATCCCTGGTCCCCACATTCATCTGGAGAAGCCCTGCAAGTTCTGCTATCAGTGTTCTCTAAGTTGTAAGTAAGTTCCAGCCTTACTACAGCCAGGTATGTGTAAGCTCCACAGAAGAAGATGTGACCCCTGGCGCGCATGTGTGAGTACCGGAGCGAGCACGACGACTATAACTCGTGTGCCTCAGTTAACGTGTGTGATCTCAACTAAAGAGCATGTGTACAAACACTGAGAATCCAGGAGTACAAATCGTGGTGGGCAGCTCAAGGAACTCTGCAAGCAGTACAGCCTGATGTGTGACCATCCTCATGGAGCACTACAGCTAAAATCTGTGTGCATCATCTATGAGTACCATGATTCAAAGACAGCAGGTGTGTATGTGTGTGTATGTGTGTATGTGTGTGCATCCATGAAGGCATGGAACCACTGGTTATCAAAACAGCATCACCAACAATAAAGAGAAGAAGACAGATGGAGGGAATAAAAAAAATGTCTTGGGGCTCCAGGGGATAACTCAGTGGCAAGTAGCACCTGTCTCCCAAGCCTGAAGCCAGAGTTTGATCCTGGTGCTTCCCACATGTGCTGAGAGCTAGCCCGGTCACACTCTCTGGGACCCCATTGCCCGGCAGTGCACAATCTCCAGCCCACTGTATCCAGGTGTGTGTGAGCACCGTGATTTAAAGACATGCATGTACTATGGCCAGGAATGTGTCCCCCAGATGTGGGGGTATTAAGTCCAAATATTAAGTCCAGAATGTGCTTGAACACCACAATCAAAGCAGTATGGCTTCTGATAAGCATGTGTGAAGCCTCACAACGAAAAGTGTGAAATCCTGGAACACTGCAAACTGAAGGTACCAAAACTCAGTGTGTGTGAGCCCCAGCCATCAGCCACTTCATCAACAGCAAAGGGAAGGGAAGGAAAAGGAAAAAAAAATTCATAGACTTATCTTGGATGTGGAAAAAGGCTCATAGATATATTGGTTTAAGAGGAACACTGACACAGTCGGGAGCGACTAGCAAATCCTGAGTCTGAACGGACCGACCGCAGGCCCTGGAATTAGGGCTAGAAGTTGCCTCTGCAAACTGTTTAAAACATATTTTATTAATAATTTATACTTGAAACAGTTATTATGGCAGTATGTATTAAGACCTTTTGGAGAAACCAAGCTGGAGAGATAGTACAATGTTAGAGCACTTAAGAGCTGGAGTGATAGTACAGAGGGTAGGGCATTTGCCTTGCATGCGGCTGACCTGGGTTCAATCGCTGGCATCCCGTATGGTGCCCCAAGCACTACCAGGAGTGATTTCTGAGTGCAGAGCCAGGAGTAACCCCCGAGCATTGCTGGGTGTGACCCAAAAAGCCAAAAAAAAAAAATACCCAAAACACCACAAAAAATAATGCTGGGGCACTTGCCCTGCATGTGACTGACCTAGGTTTCATTTCCAGCATATGGTCTCTGGAATCATATGGTCTCTGGAACACCTCTAGGAGTGATCCCTGGAAGCAGAGTCAGGAGTAATCTCTGAACACAGCTGGATGTGGCCAATAATAATAATAAAAATAATAAAGCCCTTGAGGAAATGCATTTAAAGTTGAGTTGACTTGGACTCTGGCACCTTTGGAAAAAGATTGGTTTTGGTCGATGATTATACATACCATAGATATAAAAAATGTTTCATGATGGCTCTGGGGTTATGTATTTACTTCCCTTTCCCTGTTGCTATTGTTATGATGACCAGGGGTCAAACACTTGGCTGTGGTGTTAGAGGGACTCACATACCCAGTTGCAGTGCTTGCTTTATTTTGGCTCCAGGGATCAAAAAAGATTTAAAAAAAATTTTTTGTTAAGTCATGAAGTTAATTTATTTAACTGTGTGGGAATATAAACATTTAGATCATGCACCAGAGTTACATCTAGGCTTTGCTCTCAAGGGGATGTTTAATGCAGCTTCATAATGTCATGAATAAATTCTAGTACACTGCCAAGAAGAAACAATTAAGTACTCACTGATGTATTCTGATTATGAATTTTTTATCTGATGTGCTCAAGGTTAGAATTTTATATGGATACTTAATCAGACTAACCTGGATAATCATTTTCCGAGGAGTTGGAAAGATCATATAGTGGGTAGGGTGCTTGTCTTGCACATGGCTGAATTTGAAATCCCAGGGTGCCCCATATGGTCTCCGAAGCCCGACAGGAGTGACCCCTGAGCATAGAGCCAGGAGTAAGCCCTAAGCACTGCTGGGTGTAGCCCCAAAACCCAAACAAAGCAAAATCCTATTCTGAGGTTTTCACTGAATTTTTCCGAAGACTGATAACCTAAGAAAAGAAATAATGCCTATCTGTTGAGTTCATTTATTTTTTCTCATTTTTAATTTTTTTGTTTATTTTTGGGTCACACTCAGCAATGCACATGAGTTACTCCTGGCTCTGCACTCAGGAATTACTCCTGGCTGTGCTCAGGGGACCATATGGGATGCTGGAAATCAAACCTGGGTCAGCCACGTGCAAGGCAAGCGCCCTACCCGCTGTGCTATCGCTCCAGCCCCTCACTTGTAATTATTTTACTTCATGTAGAAAAAAGTGGCAACTGATGATACAATTCTAAGATTAAAATGGATGAGATAACAAAGTTGCAATATTAATATCAATAGATCTGGAAAATAAATTTATGTGACATTGTTTTATCCGATTGCAGGGTTGGTAAGTTCTTGTCTAAGAGTTTATTAAGCTTTTTGTTGCTTCAGGTTCAGACATTTCCTATCTCTGGCCTGGGCCAAAGAGTCGACAAGGTTATAGACGTGTAATGGTGCGCGGGACTATGGGGGCTTCTAGAAATATCTGGGGTGGGAAGAGGCTAACCACCCCAACTCTGAAAAATATCCCAGAGTTCCTAGTTGGGGCGGGCACTGGTACCTGCTATCAATCAGAGATTGCTGTCTATGCAGAGAATATTCATGAGGCGATGGAGTTGAGCCCTGGTGTGGCTGCAGAGGTGGAAGTGAGTGTTGCTGCTGTAGCCTTCCTTTGGCGGTTTTGGGGCTTGCCTACCTCCTGCTGGCACTCAGGGGTTTTCAGTAGCAGGAACTGGCATTTCCATAAGGTTTAGCAGCTTAGTGTGCATCTCCTGGGAGATTTGGCTGTGATATGCTGGAGCAGGGCTGGCAAGTGAGTCTTGAGTTTATTTCCTAATGCTTGTCAGTGTGATAGCACAGTGGGTAGGGCATTTGCCTTGCCTGCAGCCGACCCGGGTTCGATTTCTCCGTCCCTCTCGGAGAGCCCGGCAAGCTACCTAGAGTATCTCACCCACACGGCAGAGCCTGGCAAGCTACCCCTGGCGTATTCGATATGCCAAAAACAGTAAGAGCAAGTCTCACAATGGAGATGTTACTGGTGCCCTCTCGAGCAAATTAATGAGAAACGGGATACAGTGACAGTGACAGCTTGTCAGTGTGCCTGCTTAATAACCATCTGTTAATTAATGGCATATTCTGCTCACGAAGTGTTTCTGCGCAATGGTCATCATAATATTCAGACAGTACTTAGCTGCTTAACTTGACATTCTGTCTGCCAGGCACATGTGCTAAGGATATAATAGTGTCTAAGATATAGCCTCTACTCTCAAAAAAACTCATTCTGGAAGAGGAAGAAGTCAAGAAAAGGAAATGTTACAATCAAAGATGCTACGGGAACATATAGAAGTGCTAGTCCAGGCTTATGGAGTCAAGATTGGCTTCCTTGGGGCTGTGGAGCGATAGCACAGCAGTAGGGCATTTGCCTTGCACACGGCCAACTCGGGTTCTATTCCCAGCATCCCATCTGGTCCCCTTAGCACAGCCAGGGGTAATTCCTGAGTGCAGAGCCAGGAGTGACCCCTGAGCATCGGTGGGTGCAACCCAAAAAGAAAAAAAAATTGGCTTCCTGGAAGAAAGTGACAGTATATCTGATGGAATGAGGAGGAGTAAACTCAGGGAAAGGAAAGAACGTTAAGCTGAGGGAGCTAGCTGTGCAAACGCTTGCATTGTGCCCTTATTCAGTATGAGTGTTAGAGTGGGGGAGAGGGAGCGAGGGAGATGCAGCTGAAGGGGTTATCTAGACTGCCAGGACATCTAACGTGGGCTAGGATATCACTTCAAGACTGGAGCTGCCCAGCAGTACAGGGCCCTGAGCTTGATTCCTGGTGCTGCAGAGGTGGTTCTGGTGAGCCCCAGTAATGCCAGTCGGAGCATCACTATGGAGTGTCAAACTTTCGGGCCCCAGAAGGGCCAAATGTTGCCCCAGGTGGCCTCCCGTCCTCCTGAACACAGCGTGGTAGAGATAAAATATATTAAAATTAAAAATGTATTTTATTACTGCCAGCATGTAATCAGTCAGTAGAGAAAAGGACGTAGAAGAGGGGAAACACTGAAAACAGGTCATCTACACCTATGCAATGCCAAGAGGCAAAGCTGTGCTGAAAGGAGAAAGAAGCAGCAGACAGAAACAGTCTGAGTTTTTGGTTTGTTTTTTTTTTTCTTTTTGGGTCACACCGGGCATTGCACAAGAGTAACTCTTGGCTCATGAACTCAGGAATTACCCCTGGCAGTGCTTGGGGGACCATATGGCATGCTGAGAATCAAACCCGGGTTGGCTGCGTGCAAGGCAAACTCCCTACCCTCTGTGCTATCGCTCCAGCCCCAGAAGAAGCAAACAGTCTGAGTCAGGCACAGGGAGAGGGTGGGACAAGGGGCCTGGGGATTTTCAGACATGGCAGTGGGGTGCAGACAGGGGGAACTGTCCATTTGATTTGGCAGTGAGAAAAGCATCATTGTGAGAGTTCTCAAGAAAACTGAGGTGCACAGAAGTTAACTTACTTTCCCAGGACTGTATATCTACTCAACCAGCTGAATAGCAACTACTCACCCAGATAATCTTCTGATTATCCCAGTGTTCCACCACCATCGCTGTCTTTTCAATATGTTTGAAGAAAATCAGCATTTAACCAAATGTTTATTTTTCATTCTGAATGGTTTGTTATCAAAGTCATTAGGAAGCAAAAGGTCTAGGTTCTAGGAGAACATTTTGGAAGACATTAAATTGCATTATTTTATTTTTAAATTGAATAAATTATTTTTTACTCAATTTAAAAATAAAAGGGTTTGTAAATCTTTTGTGAGAGGGTTTATGAAAAGTTAATGACAAGATTGAACAAGTAGGTTGAGTACAAAAACTCAGTCAATTGTTCTGAATCTTAATTATCATAAATGTTTCTCTACATATAACTATGTTTATTTCTATATTGACCTTCTAATACTAAGTCCAAAAATTGTTTCCTAATGAAGAGAAAAACCAGACGTGATATAGGGACAGTGGTGAAGGGCCTAGGGCATTTTGGTGGTGGGGGGTGGTGGTGCAGTGACATCAATGCCATTAATGTTAATTTCATTAACTATTGAAACCAGGTTACCTGTATCACTGTATCACTATCATCCCGTTGCTCATCGATTTGCTCGAGCGGTCACCAGTAAGGTCTCCATCATGAGACTTGTTACTGTTTTGGGCATATCAAATACGCCACGGGTAGCTTGCTAGGCTCTGCCATACGGGATACTCTCGGTAGCTTTCCGGGCTCTACGAGAGAGGTGGAGGAATCAAACCTGGGTTGGTCATGTGCAAGGCAAATACCCTACCCTTTGTGCTATCGCTCCAGCCCCCAGGTTACCTAAGTTATAATTTTTTTTTTTTGCTTTTTTGGGTCACACCTGGCAATGCTCAGGGATTATTCTTGGCTCTGCACTCAGGAACTACCTCTGGCGGTGCTCAGGGGACCATAAGGGATGCTGGGAATCGAACCTGGGTCGGCCGCGTGCAAGGCAAATGCCCTACTCACTGTGCTATTGCTCCAGCCCCTAAATTATAATAATTTGTAAGAGCAGAAATATAATTTAAAATAACACTGTTACCTCAAAAAGTATTTCTGGGTTGTCTATAAAGAAGGAATTGATTTGGGCAAAGTTGAAGATAGCTGTGACTCTTCTTGGTATGTAGGACTCTGTTGATGAGGATTATATAATTGGGATTATATCACTGGGATTATATAATTTTAGTTGTGTCAAGACCATTTGGTACTTGTGGGAGACATTGGGGGTCAAGTGCTTGGCATCATGCTTGTTAGCCTTTGTCACTGACTCATCCCTGGGCCCCTCAGCTCCATTTCTTGATGAAAGATCAGTATCTGTGGGGCTGGAGGAATAGGTGACATTCAACAGTTTTGGAACATTTTACAGAATCCTTGTGACGAGTAGTTTGGAATCATTTAATACTTGAAAAAGTCATCATAAAGCTAAATTTTCATTGTCATTATACAACTCAAAGTGAATTCAGTTATTTTAAGAATACATTACTGGATTCTGTTCCATTAGATAAGAGAATAAGAAGTCTTTAAGAGCCTTTGTACTCTTGGCAATTTAGCAGAATGATGAGCTATCTCAGTGTGTTCCTGAATCAAGTGAGTAATATACATGTGACCATTGTGATTGATTCTTCACTATCATTAATTGCCACAATGGAAGTGCTACTTAGATATTGCTGAGTTGAGCTGAGTTGAGCACTTTAAAAATGAGAACCCAAGGATCTGGGGTTTATTTTAGTGCTATGGTGCATGCTGTGCATGTATGAGGCTCAGGATTCAAACTCCAGCGCTACAGAAATAATAAAAAATGAGATTTTTTAAAAAATCACTGACTTTATCGTACATGAATAGATCCACTAAATTAATTCTAAACAACCAACTGAGGCGCTGCATTTCACTCAGTACTGGAGTTATTTATTTGGACTGGAGCGATAGCACAGTGGGTAGGGCATTTGCCTTGCACGCGGTCAACCCGGATCCCCAGCATCACATGAACTGTCTCCTGAGCACCAAGCCAGTAAGACTCCCTGAGCCACTGGGTGTTGCTACCCACTCTAAAAAGCAAAATAGATAAAAACTGTCAGTAAAGAATCGCTTGCATATATTAAATAAAAAATTGAAGGTTGATGCTGTTCTCATTTTATACTAACTTTCAAAATGAGATCTCAGATGGAGCCTGAGAGGAAGTACGGTGGGGTAGGGTGCCTGCCTTGCACAAGGCCAACCTGGGTTTGATCCTTGGCATCCCATATAGTTCCCCAAACCCACCATGAGTAATTCCTGAGTGCAGAGCCAGGAGTAACCCCTGAGCATTGCCGGATATACCCTAAAACCCAACCCAAAACAAAAGAAAACAAAATTAGGTCTCAGAATTTTGAAGTGACATTTACAAAGCTATTTTAAGTGGTTTACTCATAGTAAATTTATAAAATCAATCTTATTTTGTTCTCAGTCTATAATTAGTCAAGCAATAATTTGGGTATTAAAAAATAAAATTAAGAGCACTAGCTGATTCATTTATTCTTCAGGAATATTCTTGACAGGCTAATTAATGTTCACTGTCACCAAACCACGCAGTTTTTTTCCCATTTCAATAGGGGAATAAAAGCTTTCTTGATTATAATTATCAGTCCCTGTAATTCTATGTGGGATTGCGCAAGGTGGTTTTTTTTGATGGCCACACCTAGCAACTGATTGATATCTAATATTATTATGTATTATTAACCACTGTATCACTGTCATCCCATTGTTCGTCGATTTACTCGAGCAAGCACCAGTAACGTCTCTTTTACACTCAGCACTGAGATTTTAGCAGCCTCTCCTTACTCATCTTTCCCAATGATTGGAGGCTCTTACAGGGTCAGGAGAGTGAGACTTATTGTTACTGTTTTTGGCAAATAGAATATGCCATGGGTAGCTTGCCAGGTTCTGCCGTACGGGATACTCTTAGTAGCTTGCCGGGCTCTCCAAGAGGTGTGTATATATCTGTTACTGTATTTTGGATATGAATAAAGCCATCGGGAGCTTGCCAGGCTCTCCCAAGTGGACAATAGACTCTCGGTAGCTTGTCAGGTTCTCTAAGAGAGAGAACTAGGCTATTAGATGTTTGCAGTCATGCGCGCTTCTGGGAGCTTGGTTTTATAGTCTCTGGATGTTGGCTGTTGATGGGATTACACGGTGCTGGGGGAAGTCTCTGGGTGTGACTGCCTAGCTACTGGAAAATGGGGGATCTGAGTGGAAGAGGCCCAGTGCCGATCCGAGCAGCCTTGTAGATCTTGACCCCGGGTCCCGAACACCTGGGTTCCTCTGCTAGCTAAATAATACTAAATAATACTAGGTGTTATTTTAGAGTTTATATATATCCTATCTCAAGTAATTTTAGAGAGGGAAAAAAGAAAATTGGAATGTGGATTAAGGTCTGATCAAATTGCAATAATCATATTTGAGGTGATAAAGACTTTTAGTAGTATAGGGGCAACAGAAAGTGGAATGATATAGAAAACAAGAAATTACAAAAAAATTCACAAATGCTGTCAAACAATTAAAATTTAGGAAATACATAGAAGAACAATCCAGAAATAAAACCAGTTTGAAAAGCTATGAGAGTAAGGTCGATATTTTGTTGGTTATACAAGAAAATATGTTTTAAAGTAACCTAGATATGATTCAGTGACTCAGGTAAAGGAATAGGATGAGAGCAGTTTGCTATTTTTGTCTCAGTCAGTAGAATTAGATTACTATTAAGACCTGGCTCATGATACACTCCGTGTGCGACTAAGAGGAAATTATTAACAATGTAATAAGTACCCATTGACCCACTGAATAATAAAATTTAGTACCCCGTATGATCCCTTGAGCCCACCAGTCATGATCACTGACTGCAGAGTCAGGGGTAAGTCTTGAGCACCGCCAGGTATGGGCCTGAAACAAACAAAAAGCAAAATCAAAACAAAACAAGAACACCTTGATGCAAAATGTGTGTGTGTGTGTGTGTGTGTTGCCAGGAATAAAACCCAGGGCCTCAGACATGTGAGGAATGCATGAAAAACTGGTTCTAGATCAGGCCCCCTTCGTAAGAATTTTGTCAGGGGGTCTCTACTACTGATTCTTGGCCAACCGCTAGCAGATCACTGGAAGGGTCTGAGGATGCACTACTGCTCAGACCTTGTGGCACCACAGCCACCCAGGCAACCCTGTGCTGGACCTTCAGGGTCACACTTGGTGGTGCTCTGGGGCCTCCACATCTCAGCTGGGGATGTTCAGGGGACCATATGGTGCCGGGAATTCAGTCGTTTTGCTAGGCATGTATCCATAACCATTGTGGTACCTCCTGGCCCCTGAAACTTTAACAATATTTTATTTTTGGTTTGGGGGCCACAGCCAGCAGTGATCTTGGCTTACTCCAAGCTCTAAACTCAGACATCACTTCTGGCAGGGCTCTGGGGGCCATTTGGGGTTCTGGGAATCGAACCTGGGCCATCCATGCACAAGGCCATCCATGCACAAGCCTTACCAGAGCTGTACCATCTCTCCAACCCTCTGAGGCCTTAAAAAAGTTCCCTCCCACCTTCCCGTTCCTTTTAGTCTTATTTGTGAGGGTGAGGGCTCCATCCCAGGGCCATCATATGTGCAAGGCAAGTGCTCTACCACTAAGTCGCCCCACCTTCCACCTTCAGTCCATTGTTGTTGAGATCTTGCTTCAATGACGGGGTCACAGTTTTAGCTGTAGTGTTTGCATAGGGTCACACATCAAGTTGTGATGCTTGTCTACTCAGCCCTGTGCTCACTGAGGTTTGCATTTCTTGAGCTGCAGCACTTGCATAAATGCTGACTGGTGGTCACTCTTTGGGCGAGACCAGTTACAGTGATGTGCTTGCTGGGATCACTGTGCTCACACAGGTGCTCACGAGGAGCTGTGATTCCTGCTCATGGAAAGTAGCTGTGGCGGCGGGGGGGGGGCTAAGGGTGGGGGGGCTGGGGCGTGGGGGGGTTAGGGGTGTGGGGGGGCGGGGTGGAGCTATACTGGGATTCTTGGTGGTGGAATATGAGCACTGGTGAAGGGATGGGTATTCGAGCATTGTATAACTGAGATTTAAACCTGAAAACTTTCTAACTTTCCACATGGTGACTCAATAAAAAATTTTTAAAAAAATAATAAATAAATAAATCTGGGACACTGCAAAAAAAATAAAAATAAAAATAAAATAAAAATCTAAAAAAAAAAAGAAAAAAGAAAGTAGCTGTGGCTTATCACAATTTATTACTCAAGTAGATTATGTCAGTGTTTTTTTTTTTTTTTTTTTTGCTTTCTGGGTCACACCCAGTGATGCACAGGGATTACTCCTGGCTTTGCACTCAGGAATTACCCCTGGCGGTACTCAGGGTATCATATGGGATGCTGGGAATAGAACCCAGGTTGGCGGCATGCAAGGCAAATGCCCTACCCACTGTGCTATGTCAGTATTTTTTGAGAGACAGTTAGCATGTTCTTTGTTGGGAAATATATATGGCCTATTTTAAAAACGAAGTCTTTAAAAAGAATATTAAAATGTATTTTCAGGTGAAAAGATATACAACGCTTTATAATCATCTGAAGACCTCACAGCGCAAACATGAATGATATTTCCCAGAAGGCTGAGGTAAGCGTCAAAAAAAAAAGCTTTTCTGTGGGGTGAAATACAGGATTTACTACAGAATTGTTGACAGGGCAATTGTTTAAAGATCACATTCAGAAGTGCACAATAACATCATGTCAAGATGTGTTATGGAAACTGGAGAAATATTATAGTGGGTAGAGCATTTGCCTCTACACAGCTGACCCAGGTTCAATCTCCAGCATCCCATATGGTCCCCTGAGCCCTTGGGGGGTGGTTCCTGAGTGCAGAGCCAGGAGTAACTCAAGAACACACACAAAAAAGGGAAAAAATAAAATATGAAAATTAAAAAGAGATAAAATTCACAGGCTGGTCTTGGTTCAGTGTTTTCATTGGGATAATAATCTAGGAAATATTTATTGCTAAATTTGTGAATGATGATTGTAAATATGATGGTAGAATATTAAAATATATTTATATATACTCTATATTTATATATAATATATTTGCATCTTTATTATTTTTTCAGTATTAAAAACATATTGGAGGGGCTGAAAAAGCATGTAGGGCTTGCACAGGGCCAACCCAGGTTCAATCCCCCACAACGCAAATGGTCCCAAGCACTTTCTGGAGTAATTCCTAAGCCAGGAGTAAGTCCTGAGTATTTCTGGGTGTAACCTCCAAACCAGAAAAAAACAAAAACCCAAAAATTAGATTTGACATCTACTCTTAGGAGAAAAATGATAAATCTCTCTTTGATAAGGATCCTTTCTTTGCTTCTTCCAGCAGCTGCAATAAATTTTTTTCATCTGGGTTTAGCTGTAGTCACTATGTTCCTGAGGTCTATAGAAATGATATGAAGCTGGATTTACCACAGATTAATTAAACAATGCGGGACTGGAGCGATAGCACAGAGGGTAGGGTGTTTGCCTTCCACGTGGCCAACCTGTGTTCGATTCCTACGTCCTTCTCAGAGAGCCTGGCAAACTACCGAGAGTATTCTGCCCTCATGGCAGAGCCTGGCAAGCTACCCCTGGCATATTCGGTATGCCAAAAACAGTAACAAGTCTCACAATGGAGACGTTACTGGTGCCCGCTCGAACAAGTTGATGAACAATGGGATGACGGTGCTACAGTGCTACAGTGCTACCATTATTTTTAGGAGAAAATTTTGGTGTTCTGAAATATTGAAGTTTTAAGGGTGTGTTTAATTTTCGTATTGGTATTATCAACGGCTCGAACCCAGAGTCACACACATGTGAGGCGTGCACTCTGTCACTGAACTACTTCCTCGGATCACTGAGCTTAATTTTTTGTTTGCTTTGAGCCATGCCCAGCTGTGCACAAGAGTCACTGTTATGCTAGAGAATGAACCCAGACCTCAGCATGCAAAGCATGTGCCCTAGCCTGTTGAACTATTTCTGTGGCTCCAGTGAATTTAAGTTTTTGGATTAAAATAATTTCCTTTTACTGGCTTAGAAAATTTTTTCTTTGACCGTTTAGATTTTTCCTTCTTTGGAAAACTCTTTGTCTTTTGGAAATTTTCCTCTTACAGTTTAACCTATTTGGAATGATATAATCTTCTTATTCATTTTAAATGTTGATTTAAGGAAATTCTTATTGGGCAGTATTTGTAGTGAGGATATATGTACACCCCAGCCTCAAATGAGAAGTAAAGTTCTGGCCTTCAGCTTTGCTTAACTATGGAAAAAAGCTAGAGTAGATATAATATGTGAATTAGGCTTCCATTTTGTGTTTTAAATTTTTTATTTTTTTTTTTAATTATGGGGTCATACCCAGCAGTGTTCAGGGCTTATCCCTGACCCTATGCTCAGGAATGGCTCCAGACAGGGCTGGGTGAACCATTTGTGGTGCCAGGAATCTTCTGGTGTTGGTCATAAGCAAGTCAAGCAACTTCTCCACTGTACTATCTCTCCAGGACCTACGCTTCAACTTTAAAACTAAAATTTTGCCTATTTTCAACATTGTCTAACTTATTGAAATTAGTCTTGATATCTTTCAAACAGGCTATTTCACAACTGAATCTTTAATAATGGAGTAGGACAATAAAAGGCGCAGGTTGTTTTAAATTATGGTGCAGTATTCAATTTTTACTAGACATCAGTTTCAGTGGAATTTGCTTACAAGGTGTTCACTCTTCTCTATAGTAATAGTTTTATTCATATTCATATTACCTGAAATTTTATACGATGATATTTCACCATATTCTGATGGTAAAAATAAAGATTTAAGATTTCTGTTTCTGTTCCTGTAAGCATTTCTTATATTACTTGCTCTGTTCTTTCTTTACCTAATTTCTTCCTATCCTTTAAAAAAACTTTTTTCTTTCTCTTTATTTTCCTCTAATGAAGATTCTGCTTTCTTCATCTAAACCTGTCCCAAAAACCTATGTGCCCAAACTTGGCAAGGGTGATGTAAAGGATAAGTTTGAAGCCATGCAGAAAGCCAGGGAAGAAAGAAACCAAAGGAGATCTAGAGATGAAAAGCAAAGAAGAAAAGAACAATTGATTAGAGAGAGAGAATGGAACAGGAGAAAGCAGGAGGTTATTTTATTTTATTTTTTTCTTGTGCAGATATTTAAAATGTTAAACTTATACTTTATTATTCATATTAACCACTTTTAATTCCCAATTAACTACTTTTCTGTATGTCTATGCTAATTTCACACCACATATGTGATCTAGTCTATTTTTGGAAGTATTTCTTACTAATTTATTTAACCATCTAGATTAAAGAAATGCTTGCTTCTGATGATGAGGAAGAAGGATCTTCTAAAGTGGAAAAGGCTTATGTTCCAAAGCTAACAGGTGAGAAACTTGAGAGATAAATTGTAAATGAAATAGCAAAACAGGGGGGCTGGAACAATAGCACAGTGGGTAGGGCGTTTTCCTTGCACATGGCCGACCCGGGTTTGATTCCCAGAATCCCATATGGTTCCCTGAGCACCATCAGGGGTAATTCCTGAGTGCAGAGCCAGAAGTAAACCCTGTGCATCACCAGGTGTGACCCAATAAGCAAAAAAAAACAAAACAAAACATACAGGAAACAGCAAAATATTAAGCACATTTCATAATTTTTTAGGTACTGTCAAAGGTAGATTTGCTGAAATGGAGAAACAAAGACAAGAAGAACAAAGGAAAAGAACAGAGGAAGAACGAAAACGCAGAATTGAGCAGGACATGTTAGAAAAGAGGAAGATACAGCGTGAATTAGCCAAAAGGGCTGAGCAGGTATTTACTGGGTTTTTTAGTTGGCATTTACTTCAGAAACTGTACAGAGTAAAATTAATTAGCATTCTGCCAAATAGTATAAAATATTGAATAGCATCTGACTTGAAGACTTTAAGCAGAAAATGTTAGTATATTACTCCTGGAGGGTAGGAGCGAATGTGCCTGTTTTAACATCAAACACTGAGATGAGATTTTGTCATATGTCATCTTACCTTTCTGTTCATGTTCTGTACTTTGTCTATATCCTTATTTTGGGGGACATGTTAGAGGATTTACAAATATGTGAGGCTATTTCACACTTAAGATACACAAGCATCTAACAAAAATTATATATCTGTTAACATAAATGTGGAAGATAAACTAACATATAAAAGAACACTGATGTTTTGATTAGCATAAGGTTGATTTATTTACTAACAATCAATAAATATACAACTAGGATAACTTTGTTTTCAATTTATTTGAAATAAGAGTGAGAGAAAATGCCTTGCATGCTGCTGACCCAGGTTTGATCCCTAGCATCCCATATGGTCCTCTGAGCCCTGCCAGGAATAATCATACCCCAAGCCTTGCTACGATTGATTCCTGAGAGTAGAGATTAGAGTGAGCCCTTTGCACTGCTAGGTGTGGCCTCCAAACAATCAAACAAACAAAAAAATAAGTCAATTACATTTTATTTAATTATGGTATTTGCTAGATTATTGACTTTTTTCGCAGTGGTGATAAAGGGAGAAATGTCTGATTGTCATTTCCTACATAAGTCATTACTGATTCCCACAGCCAGAGAGAACAAATTGGAAGAGAGGAAAGTATTATTGCTGTAATTTTCAGTTTTATGAGCAACGGGATGACAGTGACAGTGACAGTGATATCATCTCTCTCTCTCTCTTTTTTTTTAGCATTGCCTCCTATTTTATTTTATTTTATTATTTTTTGCTTTTTGGGTCACACCTGGCAATGCACAGGGGTTACTCCTGGCTCTGCACTCAGGAATTACCCCCTGGCGGTGCTCAGGGAACCATATGGAATGCTGGGAATCGAACCCAGGTTGGCTGCATGCAAGGCAAACACCTTACCCGCTATGCTATTTCTCCAACCCCAATATTATCTCTTAATGAACTTAGAATTCTCATATATTTTAACTTAGCACATTTGAGGACTAAGAGACTGGTAAGTATTTTTATAAGTTCTTATTTCCAGAAAAAAAGCTAATCTCTCAAAACTGATTAATAATTTTAATGTCATCAGGGCTTAACATTTTAATAGTCATAATTATAGTGTATTGAGAACATTCACAAAATGTCTTTAATGTGTTTGTTTTTGTCTTACATTATAAATTATCTGTAGTCACTAAGTTGAAAAGATGACAAAAGAAAAGAGAATGATAGCACAGTGGGTGGGGCGTTTCCCTTATGAAAGACCACCAGGAGTGACCCCTGAGTGCAGAGCCAGGAGTAAGCCCTGAGCTCCACTGGGTATTATATGCTCTCTCTCTCTCTCTCTCTCTCTCTCTCTCTCTCTCACTCACTCTCTCTTTCTCTCCCTCCCTCCCTCTCTCTCTCTCTTTCCCTCTCACCCCCAACAAAAAAAAGATGACACAGGACAGTTACATTTGTTTATGTACCTCAACTTGGTCTACATTATTAAGTTCAAAAGAGATTATCAGATTACCAATTTTAATAAGCTAACAATGATATTGTTTCCTAGAGTTGTTAATAAGATTGAATTAATAAACACAGGGTATTTATTCGTACAGTGCATGTACGAAGTAAGTGGGTTCAGACTGGAAAGAAAGTACAGCAGGTAGGTTGCTTGCCTTCTGTCTGACCAGGTTGGATCCCTGGCAACCCCTATGGTCTCCTAAACAACACCAGGAGTGATCCTTGAGCACAGAGCCAGAAGTAAGCCCTGAGCACCACTGAGTGTGGCCCCCCAATACCAAAAAGAGAGGGGGAGGGAAAATAAAAAGAAAAGAAAGAGGTTATTGGTGGAGGACTGAGATATTAAAAGGGTGTCGTCGTCATCATCATCATCATCATCATCATCATCATCATCATCATCATCCCATTGATCGTCGAATTTCTCGAGCAGTCTCAGTAACGTCTCCATTCGTCCAAGCCCTGAGATTTGAGAAGCCTCTCTCTACTCGTCCCTCCAACGATGCCGTACTGGAGGCTCTTTCAGGGTCAGAGGAATGAGATCCAGCTTCTTACTGGTTTTGGCATATGACTACAGCATGGGGACTTTGCAAGGCTCTACCATGTGGGCAGGAAACTTCCAGTAGTTTGCCAGGTTCTCCCAGAGGGAGAAGTAGGCTATAAGATATCGCTTCTGGGAGCTTGCTTTTAAGCCTCTGGGTGCTGGCCATTGACAGGATTATACGGCGCCAGGGGTCAGTTCCTGGGTGTGACCACCTAGCTACTGGGAGATGGGAAATCTGGGCGGAGGAGGCCCAGTCCTGATCCGAGCCTGCTTGGAGGTCTCAGCCCCGGGTCCCACACACCTGGGTTCCTCTGCTGGTACCTTCATGTGTGAGGCTAGTCTGAACGTATGGAGAGGGGCCTTGAGCATGACTGTGGCTAAGCTCTGGAGGTCTTCGGCCACCGGGAGCTCTGCTTGGAGTGGGGAGGGAAGCTGGAGCCCATCCCCTCCGAGGAGGTCCCGGGGAAGACAGTCAGGTGCACGGGCCAGAGACTTTCTGCAGAGAAAAGGGTGTAGGGGACAGTAAGATTACTATTTTTCTGAAAAGGTATGACTATCTTTTCAGGCCCAGAGCAATAGTACAGCAGATAGGTTGCTTGCCTTGAAAGTCACTGACCTGGGTTCAATCCCCATCATCCCATATGGTTCCCAGAGCACCACCAAGAGTGACCCCTGAGCGCAGAGCCAGGAGTGAGCCCTGAGCATTGCTTAGTGTGGCTCCAAACAAAAAAAAAAGGTAGTACAGCAGGTAAGGTACTTTGCCTTGCACATGGCCCACCTAAGTTTGATCCTAGCTACTCCATGTGATTCCCCCTGCCCTAGCCTGCCAGCAGTGATCTTTGACTGCAGAGCCAGGAGTAAGCCCTGAGCACAGCCATCTGTGACACCTCCAAAAATAAATAAAAATAAAGGCCCAAAGGATAAAGTTGATGTCAATAGTAGCTCCCAAAAGTCAACATTATAATGAACTTCTGACTATCACAGTTCTCTGAATATATCAGCAACATGGTCCCTTAAGCAAATTGATTCTTTCCCCTATTTCTTGAAATGGGCTGGAGTGATAGCACAGCGGGTAGAGCATTTGCCTTGCACAAACCTGACCCAGGTTTGATTCCTTTGCCCCTCTCAGAGAGCCCTGCAAGCTACTGAGAATATCCTGCCCGCACGGCAGAGCCTGGCAAGCTACCCGTGGCAGATTTGATATGCCAAAAACAGTAACAACAAGTCTCACAATGGAGACGTTACTGGTGCCCACTTGAGCAAATCAATGAATAACAGGATGATAGTGATACAGTGATTTCTTGAAACCTAAGTTGGGGGGTAGAGTTCTCCATCATAATTTTAGTAATTAATGATTTATATGAGCAAAGTAGCAAGCAGAAAAGTAACACAATAAAGAAAAAACTCCCTTCAACTATTTTTTACTTTTTAACCATAAGCTAATAAAAATACAAGGTTGTAGTAGCAAGAAAAAGAAATTGTGGGTTAATAAATTTAGAATTAGGGGGCTGGAGCAATAGCACAGCAAATTGGGCATTTGCCTTGCATGCGGCCGACCCAGGTTCGATTCCCAGCATCCCATATGGTCTCCTGAGCACTTCCAGGAGTAATTCCTGAGTGCAGAGCCAGGAGCAACCTCGGTGCATCGCCAGGTGTGACCCAAAAAGCAAAAAAAAAAATTTAGAATTAGGATCAGAGATACAGCTCTATGGTCAAGCACACCCTTCACATATATGAGGCCCTGCGTTAGATTCCTGAGGCGTCATCTTTTTTTTTTTTTTTAAGTCTCAGTTCTATAATGATTGAATCCCCATCCCTTCACCAGTGCACATGTCCCACCACCAGAAACCCCAAAATACCCCCCTCCCACCCAGCTCCCACCTAAGTAGCTGACGATCTTCACTTTATTCTCTCTATACTTTGAATACATTCAATATTCCAATAGAGAACTCACTATTATTGTTTGGAATTTCCCCCAATAATCAGGCCTGCTGAAAAGGCATCACTTAATAATTCCACTGCTGAGAATGAAGACTCTATAAACTTTGGATTTCTGATAATTTAGCTCAGTTCACAGTCCCAATGCACTGCTGTAAGAAGCCGCTCTGGGTGCCAAAATGGGGTTGAAGATCTCTGGAATCAAAGTCTTTTTAAGAGCAGAGGGTCCGAGGCGTCATCTTTTGAAAAAAAAGAAAATTTAGAATTTCTCTTCCCTAAACTCTGCCTTTTCTCTGTGTATCCTAGAACTTTTAATCAAGAGATTTGCATGATCTGTAGAGGAACTTTGCGCATTCTGCCCTGCACCCCGGGTTGTGGGTGGTGTGGGAGGAATAATGGTGATGAGGCATACTGTGCACAGTATTGTGGCCATTTTTGACTGTTCCTGGGCTCTGCCTGGCTCTACTCAGGAGCAACTTCTAGTGGTGCTCACATTACAGGCAAACCCTATGGTGTGTTCTTATCCATTGCTGTGGGAAACAGTGCAAGACTGGAAGACGTAATTCCTGCTCTGATATCTCCCCTTTTGCTCTGTCTTTTTTTTTTTCTTTTTGGATCACACCCGGCGATGCACAGGGGTTACTCCTGGCTCTGCCCTCAAGAATTACCCCTGGTGGTGCTCAGCGGACCACATGGGATGCTGGGAATCGAACCCGGGTTGGCGGCGTGAAAGACAAACGCCCTACCTACTGTGCTATTGCTCCAACCCCTGTGTGAATCTTTCTTTTTTTTTTTTTTTAACTTTTTATTGAATGACCATGTGGAAAGTTACAAAGTTCTCAGGTTTATGTCTCAGTTATACAATATTCAAACACCCATCCCTTCACTAGTGCCCATAGTCCACCACCAAAAACCCCAGTATACCCCCCGCCCCCACCCCCCACCCCCTACTGTATAACTAATGAATTTCACTTCATTTGCTCTTTACCTTGATTACATTCCATATTTCAACACAAAACTCACTATAGTTGTTGGAGTTTCCACCCAAGAGAGACAGACCTACTACCAAGGAAGCATTTGATAATTAGTTTTCCATTGCTGGGAATGAAGAGATATGGAGCCCCACTGCTACAAGTACATAACTATTCTTCTTCTTCTTTTTTTTTCCTTTTTCCTTTTCCCTTTTTTTTTTTCACCCTCATCCCCCATCCCGTGCCTCATAGTATGGTGTACGCCACGCCGCAACGGCTGGCGTGGGGCTTTTGCTTAGTTCACAGTCCAGAGAGATGGCTGCTACATTAATAACCTTCAATATTTCAACAAAAACTTACTGTTATTATTTGGGGTTCCCCCCCGCCAAGTCAGACCTGTTCAAAAAGAACCGTTTCACATAGCTGACGGTTAAATGATAAGTCGCGCGGACGCGGCAGCGCCTGCGCGGTTTTGGATTTCTGTATAAAGTCCAGGGAAAATTCTGCCAGAAATTGCATATCCCAGTTTGCAGTCCCAGTGCATTGTTATTAGAAGCTGCGCTGGATGCCCGAAAGTGTTAGGTCTCTGGAATCAAAGTCTTTAGGCGCAGAGGGTCCGTTTCCCTCTCAGCAGCTCCGAATTTATCTGGGCCGAGGGCGTGCCGGTTACACCCCCTTCCCATGAGTCCCTGGGAGCCCCAAGTGTAGAAATCGAATACCTCTGGGTTAGGATTCTCAAAGATGGCGCCTGCCATGCGGTTGCTGCCTCTGCTGTTTTGCCGCCGCCGCCATTTTCTGTGCAGGAAGACAGGGTGGGGAGGAAAAAACTCCACCCCCCGGCAGCACAGGGCTGAAGCCTAGTTCGCAGTCCCAGTGCATTAGAAGCTGCGCTGGATGCCCAAAAGTGTTAGGTCTCTGGAATCAAAGTCATTAGGCGCAGAGGGTCCCCCTGTGTGAATCTTTCATGTCTCCCCCACCCTTGGGTTACCTTCCACCAGGACTGATTACAACTGATGGAAATTCTTGTCCATTAAAACTCCAGAACTTAAACTTAATTAAAAAAAACAAAGCAAAACCAAAACACCTCAAGTCTTATGACTTGGTGAGTGAGAAATCTATTGTGCTTTCCTCTGGTAGGATTGTTGTACTGAAATCTTGATGTTAATGTGATGCCAGGGATTTGAGTCAAGGTTATGGCTACCACATCTGAGTGCAAGATAAGCACCTCATCTCCTGTACTGTCTCTCCAGCCCCCGCAATCTTGTTTTGTTTTGTTTGGGGGACACACCCAGCAACTGTCAGGGGTCATTCCTAGCTCTGCACTGAGGAATCACTCCTGGTGGTGCTCAGAGGACCATACGGGATGTCGCAGATCAAACATACCTGCTGAATTATGGCTCCAGCCCTTATGTAGATTTAGTTTATTTTCTTTTTTTAGAATAATTTTTAAAACACTTGCTATCTTAATAAAATGTATTATTTTTTTCCTTTGACAGAGTATATAGAAAGTGGGATCATGACAAAAGAGTATGAAGCCCACCCGGTTCCTTGAATGAGCCAGGGGACTACAAAAATCCCCTTAGCTAGAATTGGGACGACTCAGTGGCTTAAACGTCATGTCGGCCAAGTGTGAGACCATGAGCTTAATTCCTGGATCTGCTCAAATTCCCTTAGACTGTGAGGCACAAACGGGATCCAAACTCATTTGCTAGTGATAAAAGACAAATTAAAGTAAAAGTCGGTCGGTGGCCAGAGACTTGGTGGAACCTCCAAATATTAAGTGGCCACAAGCCTGAACTCAGCCGCCGACTGAGACACGCAGAGACAGGACAGATCTTTTTCAAGGTTTATTCGCACACCAAACACACCCATACTAGGGACTCAGCGCCGAGGGCACTCACACAAAGGATTCAGCACTGAAGGGTTCACAAACCTAAGAGACTTGGAACTGCAGTCGCCCTCCGAGAGAATTTTGAGCCCTTTGCACCGCTGCCTGCGTGTCCGGGTGGCCCCGCCCCGGCGCGTTCTCATGCCCTTGAGCCAGCGAGTGGAGGGTACAGAAGCGAAACAGCAGTTAACACATCGAGTTGCGTTTATTTGAATCATCCTTGTTATCTGTGGTCAGATGTCTGAGTGTTTATGTCCGTGACCTTGGGGTCTGGCATGTTTTTCTTACTAGGTTATAAACTCATGACCCTGTGGCACAAAACGGAGTCTGTCTTTCCAAAATGGACTCACAGTGGTTCTTTTAAAACCACCAGAATTTTTACTTTCTAACTTTTCCCATTTTTTTTTTTCCGGGCTGGAGTGATAGCACAGCAGGTAGGGCAATTGCCTTGCACATGGCCAACCTGGGTTTGATTCCTCCATTCCTCTTGGAGAGCCTGGCAAGCTACAAGAGAGTATCTCACCTCCATGGCAGAGCCTGGCAAGCTACCCATGGCATATTCGATATGCCAAAAACAGTAACAACAAGTCTCACAATGCAGACGTTACTGGTGCCCGCTTGAGCAAATTGAACAATGGGACCACAGTGCTACAGTGCAGTGCAGTTCATTTCCAGAGAGCAGATTTATTTATCTCTCCTCACATTTCTCAGTTTTTTATGTTCATTCATTTTTGTGTTTTAAGTTTGCCCCTGAAGTTAACCTAATGACATTTCTTATGAATAATAGACAAATTGAGGGCCTTTCCTACTTAGATCTGGTCAAAATATAAATAAATAATTTGATACTAGTTTTTATATTGTAGAATATTGTCATGATTATTTGATTGCTAGTGATAGCTTTTTCCTTTTGCTGGGACAGAGTCAAAGAATAGAAAATTGTTTTGTATATGATTAAATTACAAATTAAATTAGTAGTTGCTATTTGTAAGCTATTTGTAAGCTCACAGTCTTGCCATAAGAAAATGGTCCATTATTTAAATCTCCAAATTACAAAAATAGAATTTTGGGGTTTTTTTTTTGGTTTTGGGCCATACCTGGTGGTGCTCAGGGCTTACTCTTGAGCATGTTCAGGTAACCACATGCATGTCAGGGATCAAATCTGGATCAGCTGCATGCAAGGCAAGCACTCTACCTGCTATACTATCTCTCCAGTCCACAAAGGTACACTTTATCTTAATATGTTGTTCTCTTGATATTGATATTCATATCCAAATTCAAAAACTAATAAAAGGTCTGATTTCCACTTAAAGGGACATAATTGTCCTTTAAACACAAAATATTTCTAAAATAATAAACTAAAAACAATTTATCGTAAGTCATAAAGGAATCACTTCTCAGTTGTATGTTTAAAAGCAAAAAGCAGAAATCCAATGTAATGTAATGATATGAAATTCTCATTCAATAGATTGAGGACATAAACAATACGGGGACTGAATCAGCATCAGAGGTAAATGGACATTTCCTTTAATGAAACATTCACCTGAAATTATCTGATTCACAAATAATCTTTTCATTAAAAATTTTAAAGTTTTTGTAA
This sequence comes from Sorex araneus, assembly GCF_027595985.1. Taxonomy (NCBI): domain Eukaryota; kingdom Metazoa; phylum Chordata; class Mammalia; order Eulipotyphla; family Soricidae; genus Sorex; species Sorex araneus. Next base: position 66,460,015 of record NC_073306.1, read on the forward strand.
TTTTTTTGTTACAAATACAATAAAAAAAAATAATTTGCAAAGCAGGATCATACTTTTGCACTTTCAAACACTATAGCTATAGTGTTTTTAAAGAAAAGTATGTTTTTGCTCACGGTTACTTCAGAGATATAGTCTTGTTTGAGATACTCTACCAAGACTGTTTCTTGAACTGTTGCCAATAGTTGAGATTACAAAAGCTAACATTTTTTAAAATGCATTTCTTTTCATCCTATCTTCTTTCCTCAGAGTTTCTCATAATTTTGTTTTGGTTATCACATACTAGAAGAGTGCAATATCCATTAGCATGAAGGAATGTTCAATTACAACACTTCAGTTATATCTTTTTATCTAACAGAGTAAGTTAAAATATAATCAATTTGATGGTGTGCCTAAAAATACAGCTAAATAAATTGGAAGCGAATTTTTGTTAGGGATGTGTGTTATTATTACATGTATGTTTTATAATTCTGCTTTATTAAAAAATTTGAGCAGCAAAAAGGCTATCTAATATTATTCATTCCAATTAACTTCTAAAACAACAAATTTAAGATTTGATTTGATTTGATTATTATTTTTTTTCTTTTTTGTGTCACACCCAGCAATGCACAGGGGTTACTCCTGGCTTTGCAGTCAGGAATTATTCCTGGCGGTGCTCAGGGGACCATATGGGATGCTGGGAATTGAACCCGGATCAGCCGCATGCAAGGTAAACGTCCTACCCAATGTACTATTGCTCCAGTCCCAAATATAAGATTTTAATAGGATCAAATATCAAGAGTTTTGTCTATGGTTTTCAAATCCCATAAAAATGCTCTTTTTGGGAGCCAGAGTAATAGTACAGCAGGTAGGGTGTTTGCTTTGCACACGCCAACCTGGGTTTGATCCCTGACACTGCATATGATTCCCGAAGGCTGTCAGGAGTATCTCTGCAGAGCCGGGAGTAAGAATCAACCAATTTGGCCCCCAAACAAACAAAATGAAAGTTCTGTTTTTCTCATTAATACTAGTTTTGTTAAGCCTTTTTACACTTTCATGATGAGAAAAATCATTTGGAAAGATTGTTTTTGTGATTTAAATTGTGATTTAAATTTTTTGTGATTTAATCCATCCACCATCAAATTGATTTAGCATAAATGTATATGCACATTACCATTCATGGGACTGCCAGAAAAACTTTATTAAGATCATCTTCTAGGAAATAAGATGCTTCTTGGACCTTGTCAGCAGTGGATTTCAAAAATATTAACTCATAATACAATGAAACAAGAAAAAAAGATATATTTAGTAATGACATGTAAAAAATGCAAATTTTTAATCTTTGTCACATTGATGGAAGTGTAATGAAATTCATCCCTGACGGAGGTAAGATTCCATGAAACCTAAATTTTGATTAGAATAAATGTACTAAAATTATGTATTTTATAAATTAGGAAGGAGACGATTCACTACTTATAACAGTGGTACCTGTGAAATCACACAAAACATGTGGAAAAACAAAGATGAATTTTGGAGATCCAGAAAAAGAAGAAGAAGAGAAAGAAAGAGTCAAAGATGAAGAAGATAAGAGAATAAGATATGAAGAACAGCGACGATCTCTCAAGGAAGCAAAATGTCTTTCATTGGTCATGGTAAGTGTGTGTGTGTGTGTGTGTGTGTGTGTGTGTGTGTGTGTGTGTGTGTGTGTGTGTTGCACTAGCACAGGCTCTGGGACTTTAATCACAGTAAAGGTCACCCAGGATACTGTACTGGAACTGAGAGTCAGGCGCTTTCTGGCCTGCTGTGCCTGCAGCACCAGGGACCCCTCCCTTTAGTGCCCGCTTAACTCCATGGGTTCTGGGACACTGTGTATGGGTGAGGAGGGATCGTGGTATTTTTTGTTGTTGTTTGTTTTTGTTTTGGGGCCGCATATTGAAGTGCTCAAGAATCACTCCTGGTGGTGGTTGGGGACCATATGTGATGCTGGAGATTGAACTGGAGTTGACTGCCTGCAAAGCAAATGCCCTACCTGCTGTACTATGGCTCTGGCCCCTATCTTGTCTTTTTTTTTTTTTTTTTGCTTTTTGGGTCACACCCTGCGATGCACAGGGGTTACTCCTGGCTCATGCACTCAGGAAATACTCCCGGCAGTGCTCAGGGGGACCATATGGGATGCTGGGAATCAAACCCGGGTTGGCCGTGTGCAAGGCAAACGCCCTACCCGCTGTGCTATCTCTACAGCCCCTATTTTGTCTTTTTTAAAGGAACTAAACCAAGCAGTTGAACTGGTTAGCAGCATTTCTGTATAATTAACAGATGTGCTTTCATGATGTTTTCTTAGGATGATGAACTAGAGAGTGAGGCAAAAAGAGAATCACTGTCTCCTGGAAAACTGAAACTAACTTTTGAAGAATTAGAAAAACAAAGGCAAGAAAATCGAAGGAAGCAAGCTGAAGAGGAAGCAAGACAACGCTTAGAAGAAGAGAAGCGCTCTTTTGAAGAAGCAAGGCGGCAAATGGTAAAACATATTTTATGTATGTTATATAAGGATTTTGTATATCTTATAATTCTATAATTCCAATATCATTATATATTATATAAATAGCACACATAAAACATTTAGTTTTAGGGAAGGTAGCTAGATTTGATTTTTTCTTTTTATCTAGTAAAAACTACAGTGCTCCGAGACTGAGGCTGGGCTATTTTTTCTTTTTCTTTTGGACTTTACCCAGGCTCTGCACTCAGAAATTACTTCTGGCAGTGCTCAGGGACCATATGGGATACCAGGAATCGAGCCTGGGTCAGAAACTGGGTCAACCTCATGCAAGGCAAGCTCCCTACCTGCTGTACTATCACTCCAGCCTATGGACTACTGTAATAGTGTTCAGGGATCATGCCGTACAGAAATGGAACCTCAGGCTTCCTTATTATTTATTTATTTGGGGGCTTTTTGGGTCACACACAGAAATGCTGAGGAGTTACTCCTGGCTCTGCACTCAGGAATTGCTCCTGGCATTGCTCAGGGGACCCTATGGGATGCTAGGGATCCTCCCAGGTCAGCTAGGTGCAAGGCAAAAGCCTTACCCACTGTACTATCACTCCAGCCCCATTAGGGCTTCCCAATGCAAAATACGTGCTTCAGCCCATTGAGTGATCTCCCCAGGTCTGGCAGCTTGCTTGAGACAGGGTTTTCCTATACATTTAGGGGGATTTTCTAGATAAAAGAGTCTGGTCTGGAGTCAGAGAAATTGTATAGGAGGCAAGACAGTTCCCTTGCATGCAGTTGACTCCTATTGGAATCATTGGCACCACGTATGGTCCCCTAAGCACTGCCAGGGGTCACTCCTGAGCACAGCCAGGAATAACACCTTAGTATCATAGGGTGTGGCCCCCAAACCAAAAAAAATAAAAGGGGGTTAATTTTAATTTTTTTTTCCACACCTGGGATGCTCAGGGATTGCTCCTAACTCTGCACTCAGGAATTAACTCCTGGTTGTACTCAGAGGACCATATGAAATGCCAGGTTAGCTGTGAGCAGTACAAGTGTCCTACCTGATACAGATCACTCCAGCCTTTTAAAAACTGTGTACACACTCCATATGTACAATGAATCTGTAATATTTTCTAGTTTGGCACATCTGTGAACTGTTATAAATGTGCAAAATACTCAGTGAACCTGGTTTCTCTTTGTTATTTCAAGCATGCAGTTTAGTGCAGAACTCTTTCAAGACTAATCATAAGTATACATTTAGTTTCAGTTCTAATTTTTAAAAAATATTTGAACACATTAAAATGCTTACCAGGAGTATGAATTTTCCATCTAAGCTCTATGTAAATATATACAGTGTAGGGATGCAGAGGCAGTACAGCAGGTAAGGTAAACCTTGCATGCAGTCCACCTGGGTTTGATCCCTGGCACCATATATGACCCCAAGAACCTCCAGGAGTGATCCCAAAGCACAGAACCAGGAGTAATCTCTGAGTACCAATGGCTGTGGCCCCAAAACCAAATTAAATAAATAAATGTGTGCAGGGTAATTGGGTCTCACCCGGCGATGCACAGGGGTTACTCCTGGCTTTGCACTCAGGAGTTACTCCTGGCGGTGCTCAGGGGACCATATGGGATGCTGGGGATTGAACCCGGGTCGGCCTCGTGCAAGGCAAACGCCCTACCCGCTGTGTTATCGCTCCAGCCCATGCAGGGTAATGTTTAAGAATATTGGTTTTGGGGTGAGGAGATAGCTCAAAGGACTGGAGAGATGGATTGAGAAGCCAGAAGCTGTTTGGATTTAGATCACTGACGCTTATTAAATGGGGAACCATGGACAAGTTATCTAACCTATCTTCATTTTCTCATTTTTGGTGAGAAAACATTTTGGTGGTGAAAATATTAATCCTATTGAGTTAAAAACTAAAGTATATGAAATTATATGTGATATGTAAGAAGTACTTGTAATGCTATAGTCATTATAGTGGTGTTAGTAGATTTGTCAATAAAACCCGGCTGAAAGAAGAAAACTGATTACAAATATTCTAGGAATAAATACACTTGCTAGTATTTGGGGGATATTGAACCATATCTGGGGGATATTGAACCATATCTGGGGGATATGGTTCAGCAACAGAGTGCATGCCTCATATGTGTGGAACTCTGAGCTTGATCCTTGGCACCATTAAAAAAATATTTAAAAGGGGAGAGTCTCAGACATATTCCCCAGACACAGTGGGATAGAAGGTGGGATAGAAGGCTGCTAACCACAGCCCAAAATAAACTCTACCTCCCAGCGGGCCCTCAGCACCTCACAGCTTGGTGAGCTGGAGATACGCACACCGGTGTATCTGCAGACAGGTGATCTCCAGAGAGTTGGAGGAGTTCATGCCAGCTACTGTTGCTGTTGTCGGAACTCGCCTTGCTGGAGCACAGAGACTGTGGGCATTTTCTTCTGTAACAGATATGAGCTTCCAGATGGGGGTGAGAGACTGCACTAGGTCAGAAAATGAATTCTTTGACCAAAAATAAGTGAGTCCTGCTCTAGGCCAAAGGCAATTGGAGCCCCTGAGCATTGTCCTCTCCCCACACTGTGCTGCTTTCTAGCAACGGAACAGGTCAGAATTGTGTCAGAAGTCAGAGATGAAGAACTATAACACAAACTTTTGTCACAGACTGAAGTTAGGACTGTCTGTGGAGGCAAAAGGGCAACGTGGAGCTTTCTTTTTGGGCTGTTTCCCTCCCACATACTCACTAGCAGCCCTGTTGAGAAGCTTTGTATTTCTTCACCCTCCTCGCCAGAGCCATATAAAACAAAGGAGGATTCCAACACAATAACCACAGTGCCACCTGTAGGAAAACAAGCACCGTAGGACTATGGTCCCAGTGTTCATCAATTTGCTTGAGCAGGCACCAGTAATGTCTCCATTGTGAGACTTGTTGTTACTGTTTTTGGCATATCGAATATGCCATGGGTAGCTTGCCAGGCTCTGCCATGCGTGCGGGATACTCTCGGTAGCTTGCCAGGTTCTCTGAGAGGGACAGAGGAATCGAACCTGGGTCAGCTGCATGCAAGGTAAATGCCCTACCTGCTGTAAGATTGCTCCAGCCCATAGGAAAACAAAAGCAGAAAAATTCTGCAAACAGCCATTGTAAAAGACTAAACTGTAAAACTTTCTGAATTCAGACCCCTTTCTAACATGATGCTCAAAAGTCAAATCAAAATGGATTAGAGGGGCTGGAGCAATAGCACAGTGGGTAGGGCATTTGCCTTGCACGTGGCCGACCCAGGTTCAATTCCCAGCATACCATTCCCCCAAGCACCACCAGGGATAATTCCTGAGTGCAGAGCCAGGAGTAACCCCTGTGCATCGCCGTGTGTGACCTCCCCCAAAAATGGATTAGAGACCTCGATATCAAACCTGAATCCATAAATTCAAGGAAAACATAGATAAAACACTCCAGGGACATTGAAGCTAAATGTGTCTTCCATAATTCAATGCCATTGGCCAAGAAAAGAGAAGCAAAAATAAACAAATGGGACAAATTCAAACTAAGGCGCTTTTACAAACATGTGTATTCAAAATGAATAAATAAATAAATAAATATGAAGGCCGATGGCTCTCTCACACCGCCTGTGTATGATGGTCTGGGGCCGCTTCCGCCACCTGGAATGGCCAATGGTGATGCGTGGATGAAGGAGGAAACGAGGGCTGGGCTGGATGGCGTCTGTTGCAGTTTACTCCATTCTCATTTCCATTCTCTCCTGACTCTCCTTCCCGAATCTCCTCTTTTCCTTCAAGCCCTGCCCATTCTTACAGACTTCATTACATCCCGAATCATGAGAGGGTTGGGGTAGCAATTACACATAGGTGAGGTCATACAATCAACGGATATAAGGTCCCTCCCTCAGAGGTAGCTTCTTCTAGGACAGACTCTCCTTCAGTAAGAAGACCTTCCTAAGGGCGAAATACCACCTATGGATGCGTTTCTCCTTCCCTTAGTCCAGCAACCATATAAACATTCATCTTAATTCTACTCCTTAATAATATTAGTCATATTGTATGGACACAGTAAGAGATCCATTAAGCTTGTAGGGTGGCACTCCTGGGGACATCTCACTATAGATCTCAGACTATAGTGCTCACGCCAGATTAGTCTTTTCTACCCCTACCAGGGAGGGTCCTAATCTAGTTTTTACTTTTGGGATCATGACAGAATTTGTAAATGACCATGCTCTTAACTTATTATTAAGTATTATGGCACTTTGGCCTGGCCCATTTCGATGCCAGGGGTAGCTCACAGCTTGCCTTGGATCCATCCAGTCCCTTGTTGGGATCCTTCTTTTGGAGTGCCAGGAACCAAGAGAGTATAGCAGGTAGGGTGCTTGCCTAGCGTGTGGCTGACCCGAGCTTGAGCCCTGGCATCCCTGAGCCCTTCCAGGGGTGATCCCTGAGTTCAGAGCCAGGAGCACAGCTAGTGTGTTCTCTCCACCCCCCCAAAACGAGAGTTATTTGATTCAACCATCATTGTAATAATCACGAAACAAAAATCCAGAACAAACCGGCAGCTCTGCTGATGGTGCCAGGCACGTCTGCTATAATCCCTGGTGCTACAAATGATTTATTTCCTGCCACAACACAGCAAGGTGTAAGTGAGCTCAGCAAGGAATGTGTAAGAATCCTAGTGAGCACCGCAGCTAAAAAAATGTGCCAGCACCGTAGCTACCCCTGGTTAGCAAGTATGTGAGCACCACAGCTAAATGCACAACCACTCCTGGAGCGCCTCAAGCCAGCACAACCTCTTAATCTTTGACTTCTGGTGAGCACCACAATCCAATGTATGAGCCCAATGAGCTTGTGGATAATCCCTGTCATTACAGTATCAACAGAAGGGAAGTGAGGAGAGACTCTGGAGCAGAGACATTTAGAAGTGAAAGAAAGAAAGAAAGAAAGAAAGAAAAGGAAAGAAAGAAAGGAAGGAAGGAAGGAAGGAAGGAAGGAAGGAAGAAAGAAAGGATGGAAAGAGAGAGAGAATATATGGAGAAAATCACCTGAAACAACCACCACAGGAAAAGACATATAGAAATAGGTGAGTTTTTCACAAAACATGAAAGAAAACAAAGAAAAAAAAGACAAGTAATAAAAATCAGAAAAGGAGTAAGTGCTGTATTTCTTTGATCATTCTAAATGTGAGCAGTCTGGACTCACCCACCAGTCAAATGAAGACTGGGTTGGAAAAAAAAGCAGGTTCTATCCGTAATATGCATCCGAAGTCTCCCATCCATCATCAGATATGAAGACAAACACAGACTTAGAGTGAAAGGCTGGAGCAAGATATTCTGATAAAATACTTTCAACCAAAAAGTGAGAAAAAATGAGATACTATCCACTATCCAATAATCAGAGGAGTTGGTTCAAGAACATGTGTACTCTGTGTGTGTGTGTGTGTGTGTGTGTGTAAATTATCATAAAAATTACCAGTCTTAGGGCTGGAGCGATAGCACAGCAGGTACGGCGTTTGCCTTGCATGCAGCCGGCCCCGGTTTGACTCCCAGAAATCCCGTATGGTCCCCTGATCTCTGCCAGGAGTAATTCCTGAGCACAGAGCCAGGAGTAACCCCTGTGCATCACTGGGTGGGACCCAAAAAGCAAAAAAAAAAAAAATTACCAGTCTTTGCCATTAAAAAAGATGAAATTAACTGGGGACATTAGTGGTAGGAAATGTACACTGGTGAAGAGAAGTTATAGGACTGAAACCCAGTCTGGAACAACATTGTAACTGTGACACAATTTAAAAAGATAGATGAAATTGTATCACTGGGAAAAGATATAATTGTATCATTGGAGACAAAACGGATCTTGAGTTCATTATACTAAGTGAAATAAGGAAGTTAAAAACTATTAGATGGCTTTACTCTCCTGTGAAATATATGAGTAAAGTGAACAAAATAGCAAAAGCCAAGAGGATGGACTCCAAGACTCAGTGAAAATTATGGTAGTTACTGTGGAGAAAGGGGAGTGAAAGGGCAAGGGAGAACTTGGTGGAGGGGTGGTCTTGGTGATGGGAGGGAAATAGAACTGTGGTGAGGAACACAGGGAGTCTCACACATATATACAGGTATCAGATTATAGCCCTGACAGTTTAAACTGGGAAATCTGCAATATTTTAAAGCTTTTAAAGTTCTTTCATGGGGCTGGAGCAATAGCACAGTGGGTAGGGCGTTTGCCTTGCACGCGGCCGACCCGGGTTCGATTCCCAGCATCCCATATGGTCCCCTGAGCACCGCCAGGGGTAATTCCTGAATGCAGAGCCAGGAGTAACCCCTGTGCATCGCCAGGTGTGATCTAAAGAGCAAAATAAAAAAATAAAGTTCTTTCATGAACTTTCAATCATAATGTTCTATGAACTATCTCTAAAAATTTTATTTTCTCAAACTATTTAAATGTTTATTACTTGGGGCTGGAGTGATAGCACAGCAGTTAGGGCGTTTGACTTCGGCCAACCCGGGTTCGATTCCCAGCATCCCATATGGTCCCCTGAGCACCGCCAGGAGTAATTCCTGAGTGCATGAGCCAGGAGTAATCCCTGTGCATCGCCGGGTGTGACCCAAAAAGAAAAAAAAGTAATTGTCAAACATTTATTTATTTATTTAAAAATTATCTTACTTTTGGGTGAGAAAGTGATAGTACAGTGGTGAGGGTGTTTGCCTTACATGTGGGCGACCCGGGTTCAATCCCTAGCATCCCATGTGGCCACCAGGGTTTGATCTCTGGCACCTCATACGGTCCCTGAGCCTCATCAGGATCTCTAAATTCAGAGCCAGGAGTAAGCCCTGAGAAGTGCTGGTGTGGCACAAATAACAAAAAAAGTGGTTGAGCATTATACCTATGCATTTTAGATATAACCGGTCAATTTAGTGAAGAAAACAAAAACATTAATCAAACTATTAATTTAAATAAATATTTCAATTGGACTGGAGCGGTATCACAGTGGGTAGGACGTTTGCCTTGCACGAGGCCGACCCGGGTTCGATTCCTCCATCTCTTTCGGAGAGCACAGCAAGCTACTGAGAGTAACCCACCTGCATGGCAGAGCCTGACAAGCTACCTGTGGCGTATTCGATATGCCAAAAACAGTAACAAGTCACACAATGGAGATGTTACTGGTGCTCACTCGAACAGATTGATAAACAACGGGATGACAGTGCTACAGTATTTTCATTAATTCATTTTTAAAGCTTAACTGGTTAAAATATTACATTTGCATTTTGTCATTACAAATAATCTATTAGTATAATCTGTTAGTATCACCATAGTTCACAGTAAAATAAGCACAAATAAGAGCTTTAATTCACTATCAAAGAGACATTTTAACTTGAGCCTCATTTTAAATATACACGCATTTAATTTTTTCTCTGGGAGAATAAAGGTTTAATAAAACTCTTAAGTGATCCCTTAATTTTGTTTACATACTCCATTTTATTTGTTTAAAATTTGATGTGCTTGAGAAGTTCTGAGTACATCTTTATTAGGTATTTCTCCAGATTTGGATATTCTATCATTTAAGACAAAGAGATTTTGACCAGGGTACACTAAGGGCACTGGAACATTCATGGATAAATTGGGTAATTCTGTGACTTTTGATTGATAATTCATTCTTGTCTTTGATGAGTCCTCATTCTTAGTAATAAGTTGTTCCTTGATTAGGTAAATGAAGAGGAGGAAAACCAAGATACAGAAAACATTTTTAAAGGTTACCGTCCTGGTAAGCTCAAGCTTAGTTTTGAGGAAATAGAAAGACAAAGGAGAGAAGAGGAGAAGAGGAGAGCAGAAGAAGAAGCCAGAAGGAGAATAGAGGAAGAAAAGAAGGCATTTGCTGAAGCAAGGAGAAGCATGGTAAGGTAGTGGGGTCAATGGAGCATGGACGCCATCAGGATTCAGTTTTTAAACTCTTGAGAGCTTGTTAAAATTTGTTAAATCATTAAACTTTGGGGGAGGCCATATCGTCTCTGGAATTTGTGCCTGGAGTAGGAACGACAAATATGTTTTAAAGTCTCCTGTGGCATAGCAGCAGTTAAAATGGACTCTGTTAATAGAGCGTTAAGAATGTTCTGATTAGGAGGTGGAGAGATGAGCACACACTTTGCATGCTAAAGGTCCAGGTTTGATCCCTTAAGCACTGTTGGGGTAACTGTTGGGCACCGAACACCGCTGGGTGTGACCCTCCAAACATATGTTTTTTTTAAAAAAATATTTATTTTTTGTAATGGGTTCCCGTGAAGTGCAGTTACAGACTTAGAAACTCTCGTGGTTACGTTTCAGTCATACAATGCTCAAGGACCTATCCCTCCACCAGTGCCCATTCTCCACCACCAGTGATCCCAGTGTTCCTTCCCCCCCCCACCTCATCCCCCCCCCCGCCCGCTTCTGTGGCAGGGTATACCCTTTTGCTCTCTCTCTCATTTTGGGTGTTGGTTTGCAATAGAGGTATTGAGTAGCCATCATGTTCGGTCTATAGTCTATTTTCAGAATGCATCTGCCATCCCAAGCGAGCCTTCCAAGCATCCTTTACTCGGTGGTCCCTTATCTATCTGAACTGCCTTTTCCCCCAGCATGTGAGGCCAGCTTCCAAGCCGTGGAGCAATCCTCCTGGTGCTTATCTCTACTATTCTTGGGTGCCTAAACTAACAAGTTTTGATTAAATTGCTGTACTGGGTACAGACAATTGAGTAGTGTCTTCCTTTTTGAGAAGATATATTTTATGGAACTATAAATCCAAGGGAGGAAGGACTAAGGAGTTTCCGATCTATTCTCCTTCTCCTTTCCCTGTTCTTCCCTCCTTTTCTTCTTTAATTTCAATTTCCATCCCATTCAATATATATTAAATGACCAGGGTCATATAATCACACTTTTTTTAACTTTGTATATTGCTCACCCATCACTTTTATGTATTGATACAAATCTTAATGGTCATAAAGTTATAAACATATTAGTGTTTGTAAAACACAGTAATGTACAAACTGGTTTTCAAGCAAACTGACATGTAAACATGGCATCCTGTTACTGGAAATTTTAACTGGCTCAAGTGATTTTAAGTTTTTGTTGTTGTTATTGTTTAAATCTGGGTGAACTTTAGACACATATACCAAGTGATTATTTGGCCACTTCATCCACCCAGATTACCAAATCAGAAAACTGGGGACACTAAACCTTCATTTGGTTTAGGTTTTGAGCCACACTTGGCGGTACTCAGGGCATACTCCTGGCTCTGTGCTCAGGGATCACTCCTGGTGGGTTTGGGGGACCATATGAGCTGCTGGAGATCAAACCCAGGGTGGCTGTGCAAAGTTAGTGCACTACCCGTTGTACTATCTCTCTGATCCTGCCATTGCTTTTTAAACATATTACTCTAGTCCTTGAGGAAAAACTAAAAAAAAAAAACCTTAAAACATATTTCTTTATATTTTTGCCCTAGTATATCTCTCCAGTTTTATTTCCTTATCCTTAATCTTCCATCTTTGTTTCTGACATACTACATTTCTTTTCATGCCTTTCAAATGGTCTGTTAGCACTGGAGAGATACTTCAGTGGGCAAGGGAGCTTGCTTTGCACGAAGCAAACCCAAGTTCAATACCTGGCAACCCATAGTTCCCCAGGCCTGCCAGGGGTTATTTCTTTTTTTTTTTTTTTTTTTTTTTTGCTTTTTGGGTCACACCTGGCGAAGCACAGGGGTTACTCCTGGCTCTGCACTCAGGAATTACCCCTGGCCGTGCTCAGGGGACCATATGGGATGCTGGGATTTGAACCCGGGTTGGCCGCGTGCAAGGCAAACGCCCTACCCGCTGTGCTATCTCTCCAGCCCCCAGGGGTTATTTCTGAGTATAGAGCCAGGAGTTACCCCTGAGTATCACTGGTATGACCCGAACCCTCCCACCCCCCAAAAAAAACAAAATTTATTATTTGGGCTGGAGTCCCCTGCTCACTACCTCCAGCCCCAATGTTATTTTCTTACACTTTAGTTTCTTGTACAGCTCAATAGCTTTAATGCACGATTTGTATATAGGAGATCAGGATTTGATCCCTGGCACTATAAGGAGCATTCCCTCAGCACAACAGAGCCCCCCAAATAAAAGAAAAACTGATTATTTTTATATTTAGTATATCCTGAAAGTAAATTAATAAAATAGTATTGAGTAATATCTCCAGGCCGGAGTGGTAGTACAGTGGGTAGAGCAGATTTGATCCTTGGCACCCCATAGCACGACCTGAGCACTGCCAGGAGTGATCCCTAAGCAGATAGCCAGGAAAAAGCCTTGAAAGCTGCTGGGTGTTTTGTTCGCAAAAGCAAACAAATGTGATACTTGCCTGATTATGATGGGATCCTAATGAGTTATCTAAGTTATTAAAATATTATTTAATTCGGGGATGGAGAGATAGCACAGCGGGTAGGGCGTTTGCCTTGCACGCGGCTGATCCAGGTTCGATTCCCAGCATTCCACATGGTCACCCAAGCACTGCCAGGAGTGATTCCTGGGTGCATGAGCCAGGAGTAACCCCTGTGCATCGCTGTGTGGATGTGACCCAAAGAGCAAAAAAAAAAAATGATTAAATTCAAATTAGCTCTACTTCAATGACCAGATTAGTGATTTGTTTAAAACCCACTAAAGCATTCTTGATATTAGAAAATAACATCTAACTAAATTATTTATAGTGTAAATAAAGTATGTGTGTTCACTGGTGTAGAGGCCGCTATTTTTTCTGCAATCACATTTTATTTTTTAATTGAATCACTGTGAGGTACAGTTACAAGCTTTCATGTTTGAGTCATGCATGAATCATGCAATGTTCAAACACCCATCCCTCCACCAGTGCACATTCCCCACCACCAATGTCCCCAGTATACTCCCCCTTTCCAACTCTCCCCCCCCGCCTCCTGGCAGACAATTTCCCCACACTCTCTCTGTTTGGGCACTATGGCTTGCAATACAGATACTGAGAGGTTATCATGTTTGGTCCTTTATCTACTTTCGGCACACATCTCCCATCCCGAGTGATTCCTCCAACCATCATTGTCTTAGTGATCCCTTCTCTATTCCAGCTGCCTTCTCCCCCAGCTCATGAGGCAGGCTTCCAATTATGGGGCAATAGGCCTGGCCCTTGGCAATCACATTTCTTAATCCTGCATTTAAAAGTAATTCCTTGTTTACTGTTTAATCCTTTGTTTTTGGGCCACCCTTGGCAGTGCTCAGGGGCGAGTTCTGACTCTGCTTAGGAATAACCCGTGGCGGTGCTTAGGAGACGGTATGCAGCATCGGGAATCAAAGTAGGGCCATCCGGCAGCGGCAGCAGCCACGCGGTGAGAGCCACCCTCTAAGACCCCTCCACCAGGAGGTAGGACTTTCTTTAGTGACGTAGCCTGTAGGTGATCCTGGGAGGGGAGGTGTTCCCGGCGCGCCTTCCACCCAGAGATGAACCAAGAGCCGTGGCAGGAGAAGCAGAGCCTCCCGCCTACTGACTGTGATCCTGAGGTCTCCTAACCCATTTTGGCACCAGAGCAGATTCTTGCAGCCATCCATTTTGACTGTGAACTGAGCTAAAATATTAGAAACCCAAAACTCAAAGTCTTCACTTTTACCAAGGAAGAGAAATTATTAGATGATGCTTGTTCAGCAGGCCTGATTGTTGGGGAAATTTTCCAATCAACAATAGTGAGTTCTGTATGGAAATATGAAATGTACTCAATATATAGAGAGAATAATGGGAATATCATCAGCTACTTAGATGGGGGGTGGGGTGGGAGGGGGGTGTATTGGGGTTCTTGGTGGTGGAACGGGTGCACTGGTGAAGGGATGGTGGTTTAATCAGTATTTGACTGTGACTTAAACCTGAAAGCTTTGTATTTTTTTTCTTGTTTTCACGGTGGTTCAATAAAACATTTCTTTAAAAAAAATAAATAAATAAAGCTATGTAATAATCTTAAAAAAAACCAAAACAAACAAACAAACAAAAAACAAAGTAGGGCCATCCCCAGAGCAAGATCGGCCTTTCCTCATGTTGAAGATAATTAAGTCTGGTTTTTATTTCAGTGTGAAAACATTTTTTTGAGGGGGGGGCCACACCAAGAGGTGTTCAGGGCTTACTCCTGGCTCTGTGCTCAGGGACCTTTCTGGTGAGTCTTGGGGGACCACTTGGGGTGCCAGCAACTGAAATCCAGTCAGCCAGCTATACTCTCTCCAGTCCCAATTTGTAGTGTGAAAACTGTTACTCAAGTAATGTTTCTATAGGAGAACTATTACTATTATTTGGTTTTGTTTTGTAGCCACATGTCAGTGCTCAGTGGCGACATTAGGCACAGTTCTGGGTGATGCTCCTGGGTGGTTCTGGGTCGACCCCAGGACTACTGCTTGTGAAGCATGCACTTTGGCCACTCAGCCATCTCCTTGGCACTTTCCAATGTATATAATTTTGGGAAGAGTGACAAAAGTATTATTTTTTTTTAGCAGTTGTAATTCAATATTTAATTTAAAATAGGTTGTAGATGAGGACTCCCCAGAGATGTACAAAACAATCTCTCAAGAATCTCTTACACCTGGAAAACTGGAAATCAATTTTGAAGAATTATTAAAACAAAAAATGGAAGAGGAAAAAAGACGAACAGAGGAGGAACGAAAGCATAAGTTAGAGCTGGAAAAACAGGAATTTGAACAATTGAGACAGGAAATGGGAGAGGTAAGATTTTAACCAATACCACTTATATTATTAACAAATTTCTATTTCACATTACCTTATAGTAACTTTCTGAGGAGTACTATTCACATAAAGGACACTAACTCATCCATGAGGCTCTCAGTACAAGTTTCAGTATAGTTAAGTATGCTCTATTTGTTTTTTTTTGGCAGCACCTGACAGTGCTCAGGAATTACTCCTGGTGGGGCTTGGGGGGACATATCATGTAGGATGCCAGGGATAAAACCCAGGTCAGCCTCATCAAGGCAACACACTACCTGCTATACTTTCTCCAGACCAGTATGGCACTTTCTAGCTTGCCGTAACTCTATCTCCCTTACTAGTTTGAAAAATACACAATTGCAAGTGGGAGCTGTTACTATAGTAACGAGTAAATATTTCTTCCTACATATCACACATTGTGAGATTTGTTGTTACTGTTTTTGGCATATCGAATACACCACGGGTAGCTTGCCAGTCTCACAATGGAGACGATACTGGTGCCTGCTCGAGCAAATCAATGAACTGGACAACAGTGCTACAGATCACACAATTTTGTGCTTTTAAGTGATTGAAAATTGTTGTTAGAATACTTTATATATCTGATGGAGCTCAGGGATTACTCCTGGCTCTCCACTCAGTAATCACTCCTGGCTGTGCTCAGGGAACCATATGGGATGCTGGGAATCGAACCCAGGTTGGCTGTGTGCAAGGCAAGCGCCCTATCTACTGTACTCTCTGCAGCCCAAGAATATTTAATATCTTGTAATTTTGCTGTTGTTGGGGATTAGAGATTGATCCCTGGGCCTCCTACTTTCATAGGCATAGACTTTATCAGTAAGCCACATCCCGGCTCCACCACTCCCCTCCCCCCATTGCCCTTTGTTTTGGGTATACTTGGTGTATGAAGTCACTTGTGGCAGTACTTGAAAGGCCATGTAGTCCCAGGGATTGAATTGGAACCTCTGGCAGCATGCTCACTTAGTCCTCTGAGCTGTCTTTTTTTTTTTTAAAGTGTTATGAGGGGCTGAAGTGATGGCACAGCTGGCAGAGCGTTTGCCTTGCATGCAGCCAATCCGGGTTCTATTCCCAGCATCCCATATAGTCCCCTGAGCATCGCCAGGAGTAATTCCTGAGTGCATGAGCCAGGAGTAACCTCTGTGCATCGCCAGGTGTGATGCCAAAAAATAAGGTGTTATGATTGTTTATAAGTGTTATGTTTCTTGAGACAATTGAAAAAAGTGAAAACACTGCAGCAGTATTATGGACATTAATAGGAGTATTTGGCAAATCTTTGAATCACTTTATTATCCTTAGAACATTATTAAAAATTCAATCTAATAACACATAGCCATATATTTTACTACCAGACATTGTAAGACCTGTATGTATATACATACATATCAACATGGGTATGTATGCAAATATACATATAGATCATAGGCCATTTCATGAGAATGTAGCTTGTGCTCTCACAGAATCTATGCTCAGAAAGGTCATGCTTTGGATTTTTGCTACCTTAAGTTATTAATTTGGGGGCCACACCCACCTATGCTCAGAGGCAATTCCCAGATGGGTGCTGGGGGGAAGGACTTGAGTATCTGCTACCAGGGATTTATTTTTATTCAGGCAATTATTTTTTTTAAATTTTTAATTAGTGAATCACCGTGAGGGTACAGTTACAGATTTATACATTTTTGTGCTCATGTTGCCCCCATACAAAGTTCGAGAACCCATCCCTTCACCAGTGCCCATTCTCCACCACCAGTAAACCCAGCGTCCCTCCCACCCTCCCCAGTCCCGTCTCCCCCCACCCCAAACTGCCACTATGGCAGGGTATTCCCTTTCGTTCTCTCTCTGATTAGGTGTTGTGGTTAGGCAATTATTTTTTAATGCTTTTTGAATCAGTGTGTGTTCTAAGTAAAAGCTGCAGCCCAAGAATATTTAGTATATTAGTTTATAAGATAAATATTAGTTTATCTTATTAATCTTATACGTTTACACCGGCACTGTAATTTCTCACTCTGCTTTGTTTGATAGAGTAGAACTAAAATGTCATACATAAATTTGGCAACAATTACCGTTTCTTTGATAGTCTGACAGGCCACGGTGGTATGTAGGGCATTGACCCATTAGGCACTGAAATCTTGGCTCACCTGTACCTCATGCTGTTTGTCTCCCCAGGGTGGGGCCTTAGAAACTTTCTTACTTCCAGACATCCCAAGGCCCCACACCTATTTCCACCTCTGTGGACTCTGCTGCCAGCCTCCATCTAGAGAGCCAGTAAGCAGTGTAGGCAGAAGAGAGGAGAGTTAGGGAAAAGCCTTCTATCTCCATCATGTCCTCTGACAGGACCACCTGTCAGAAAATGAGAGCAATTATGAGGGCTGGGGACAGCTATAACTTGGGTTAAGGTGAGCAAGGGATGTCTACTCGTTGGCCTAGCAGTGAAGTTGCACCCCTCACTTTTTTTTTTTCTGGTGGTTCCTAGAATTCAACCCAGGGTCTCACACACATCTAAGGCAAGTGGCCTACCATTGAGACACTGCAACCTAAGGCACTTTGTTTATAGAATTGTATAAGCTTTATTTTTTTAATCTCAAAGAGTAAACGGTCAGCACTTGTAGGGTAGTTTTTTGGGGAAGTCACAACCAGCGGTGTTTAGGGGCCACTCCTGGCAATTACAGAGGTACAGTTTGTGCTGAGATTCAAACCAGGGTTGAAGCTGAAGCCGTCTGAGGCAAGCATCTTAACCTTTATACTTTCGGGACTGGAAGATTCACTGTACAAGTTCATCTCCTGTACAAACACATCTGCAACCACAATTTTTTGAAACTCGTCTTCAAGTATTAAGAGCAATGACATATCTTCCCATTCTATATAGTGAGATTAGGATTTTGCTACAGAATGTTTAAATAAAATAGTAATACATTTTTTGGATGACGGCACACCCGGTGATGCTCTAGATCTACTTCCAGTTTGGTGCTTGGGGAGACTTAAATGATAGAACACTGGGATCCTAACTTGTAATAAAATGAGGTATCTTCTTAATTTGTAATAAAACATTATGAAAAGTTTAAAGAAGGAAAATGAATAGAAAGCATTCCTGATAAAACAGCAAAGAACTGGATAATTTTAGTTGACTTTTTTCTATTTTGGCAGAATACAGAATTGAAAATACAAATGACTATGCAGTGATGTGTGGGCATTTTACCACATTGTATCAGTCGAAATAATTCAGTTAGCTTGAATACTGAGTGAACAATTAGATTGTCATCAAAACCAGGACAAACTTGTAGAAGTAATATCTTTATTTTCAAACTTTTATGCCACACCAAGCAGTGCTTAGACACTACTCCTGGCTTTGTGCTCAGAGGACATTGAGTAGTGCTAAGAATTTAACCACTGTCAGCCACATGCAAAGATCTTAACCCCTGCTTTTTTCCCTCCCTGCCTCTGCTGGCTATCCTTCATAGATGAAGAAATCATGTTCCATTGGATTGAACTAGGTGAAAGACCATACGTCATCAGCACTAGCAACTTTTACCTGACTCAATTCACAGTCCTTCCAAGTATCTTTCTTCATCTTCCCCTAAAGGTTTTCCTAGAATTTCTAGTTAATATTAACAAATCCTACTTAAAACATTTTAATTTTAGCACAAGAATAGAATGCTGATTTGAACCATATTTTTCCTGAACATGATACATTACATATATCCCTCCCCTTCCCTGCAAGGGTTTCTTCCACACCTGCTTAGTGTACTCATGGGCTACTCTGCCCAGGGTTCACTTCTGGAGGTGCTGGGTGGGTGGGTGGAGGGGGACAATATGCAGAGCTAAGGACAGAACCAAGGTAAACTGCATGCAAGGCAAGCATCCCTAATCTATTTTTCCAACAATATTTTCCAGTAAACTTTCTTTGGAGGAAGGGGTATCTCTCTCTTAAGTGGTGCTCTGGAGCTCCGGGCCCCCCGACCAGTGCTCAATGCAAAGGCAGACACCACTGAACTATTCTAAGAGAAAATTAAGATGTTATCTTAAGATGTCTTAATATTTTTTTCAGGGGGGAGGGTCACATCCAGTGGTGCTCTGGAGTGACCCCTGGCGGTTTGGGGAATATGTAATGCTGGGAATGCAAACTGGGGCCAGCTGTAGACAAGGCAAGCACCTTATGCCTGGTACCTTTTCTCTGGACCTAGTCTTAGTATTATTTTTAATTCATAAAAATAGGCATGGATTATAATTTTTTTTAAAAAAATGCCAGATATCAAACCCAAGGCCTAATACATGCTGGGCATTTTATCTACCACTAGCCCACATCCAAAACCAAGGCATGTAGGTTTGTTTATAGTGAGGTTATTCCAGCTATACTTCTGGCCTCAATATATGGTTGATATTTTGGATGATTTACTGTACATATATTCTGATATGTAAAACCTATTTTAAAGGAAGAAGAAGAAAATGAAACATTTGAACTAAGCAGGGAATATGAAGAATTAATCAAACTGAAAAGGAGTGGGTCTATTCAAGCTAAAAATCTGAAAAGCAAGTTTGAAAAAATCGGACAGTTATCTGAAAAAGAAATACAGAAAAAGATAGAAGAAGAACGAGCAAGGAGGAGAGCGATTGACCTTGAAATTAGAGAACGAGAGGCAGAAAACTTCCACGAGGTATTTATTCTTACATTCTAAATTGTTATAGAATACTAATGATAATGACCTGAGCAGAAAGTCTGTCTTTGAAATGATTTTCTGGTACACAACCACTGGTGTATATAAGGATCTAGTAACTAAATGGCAAAAGCATATCAAGATCTTAAGAGGAGGCTGAAGTGGTATAGGCGTTAAGGCACTGGTCCTTCACTTTACCCCTGCCTGCAGTGACAAAAGCCCCATGCCCCAAACTTAACACCTGTAGTTAGCACCACTCTTCACCATTGCAAAAATTGTCCCAAAGTTATCCACTGGCACAAGTTTTAGTTTGACTCAATAGAACCAGTTTTTTCTTGGCTTTTTGGTTCATACCAACAATGCTTAGGGGTTACTACTGGAGGTGCTCAGGGGAACATATGGGACACCAGGGGTTGAACCCAGGCCGGCTGCATGCAAGGCAAATGCCCTACCTACCTTCTGCACTACTGCAGATCTAGTGTTATTTTCAGGAGAACATAGACCCGAGATGTCATGTCCATAGTTCAGTGGCAGGGCCTGAGTATTCAGGTAAGAATTTGAAACATTCTCTATGTAACATAAGGAGACAGTCACTGTTCTCGTTTTTCCAGATTGATGTTTTAGTTTGGGGAACACCTGGCAACACTCAGGCCTTACTCTTCAACTTCTCTGTTCAAGGTCAGGAAACCATATATAGTGGGAAGACTAGAAACCAGGTTGGTGGTATGCAAGGCCCTACTCACTGTACTATTTTTCCAGATTCCAGACAAAGGCCTCAATCATTATCATTGATAAGTGATGTGACCAAAAAGTCAGATATGTTAAGGGCATTTTGTTTTACAGGATTGCACTTGAAGGTATTTTCAACACATGGGATGCATTTGATAAAAGTATCTGTATAGCTGAAGCTAACTCAAACATCTTAGATTCTCACATTAAAAACTCGGGGGCTGGGACTGGTGAGATAGCACAGCGGGCAGGGTGTTTGCCTTGCATGTGGCCGACCCGGGTTCGAGTCCCAGCATCCCATATGGTCCCCTGAACACCCGCCAGGAGTAATTCCTGAGTGCAAAGCCAGAAGTAACCCCTGCGCATTGCCAGGTGTGATCCAAATAGCAAAAAAAAAAAAAAAAAAAACCACCACCAACAAAAAACCTCGGGGGCAGAATACAGAAGGGTAATACACTTGTTTTGCATTGAGCTGCGTGGCCACAACCCTGGTTTCAAATCCCTGGTACCATATATGGTGCCTTGAGCAGTCTCAGGGGTTAGTCACTCCTGAGGAGAGTCCTTCAGGAGGGGCACCATGGCCAATCTGGATACTGTGTTCCAGTTCTGTATACTGTGTCTCAATTGAATAAAACCTGCAGTTTCTGATAATGTACTGTACAGTGTGGTTGGAGAAGGCCTGATGAGAATCTGAACCAAGACTGGGAGGAAAGGATTCTAACTACTGGAAATACTTCACAAAACAATTATGAAACTGGGGGATGGAGAAAATTTCCATGCCTGCACAATAGCACAAAAGAGAAAGCACCAAAAATACTTGGCCCACTTTTTTTGGGGGTGGGGGCGTTGGTCAACACCAGGCAATCCCTTAGCTCTAAACTCACAAATCATTCCTGGCAGTGACCATATGGGTTTTTCAAGGACCAAAATGAAGTTGAATGCATGCCAAGGCAGGTGCTCTACCCTGCTGTGCTACTAACCCGCTACTTTAAAAAAATAGGATGAAGATGTTGATATAAAGCCTGCAAAAAAAAGTGAAGCTCCGTTTACTCACAAAGTAAATATGAAAGCTAGATTTGAACGTATGGCTAAGGCAAGAGAAGAGGAGGAACAAAGAAGAATTGAAGAACAAAAGTTACTACGGATGCAGTTTGAACAAAAAGAAATTGATGCAGCACTACAAAAGGTACTGGGTTTACATATTCTTTATTCCCCAAAGATGGTCTTAAAAACCAGTTAACTGTGAGAAAAAAAAAAAAAGGCATTTTATTTATATCTTTAGCTTCTGGGCCACACTTGGTGGTGCTCAGTGCTTGCTCCTGGACTGGACCTGCATTCCTGCTGATGAGCTCAGGATTGTTAGTAGGATTTGAACACTGGTCACCTGTGAGCAAGGCAAGTCTTACTTGCTATACTACTGTTTCTGCCCCAGACTTTTAATAACTCTCAAAAATCACTGAACTACCAGTTCTCAGCAGGTACATGGGCGCAGAAAGGTTGAAGACCACTGATGTACAATGCAGTACACTTTGTGGTACTTATTATTTATCTTCAAAATTCTATTACTAAAGCATTGCCCAGAAAAATGCTAATAAGGCATTATCAACTTCAATGTTCTTATTTTTAGAAAAGAGAAGAGGAGGAAGAGGAAGAAAGTAGCATCATAAATGGTTCCACTATTGAAGATGAAGAACAAACAAGATCAGGAGCCCCATGGTTCAAGAAGTCCCTAAAAAACACATCGGTTGTAGATAGTGAGCCAGTTCGATTCACTGTTAAAGTAACAGGAGAACCTAAACCTGAAATTACATGGTGGTTTGAAGGAGAAATACTGCAGGATGGAGAAGACTATCAATATATTGAAAGAGGGGAAACTTACTGCCTCTATTTACCAGAAACTTTCCCAGAAGATGAAGGAGAGTATATGTGCAAAGCAGTCAACAATAAAGGCTCTGCAGCTAGTACCTGTATTCTTACCATTGAAAGTAAGAATTAATCATTATTAATCTTAAACTTTTGTTCTATTTATTCTACTTTCCTTTAAAAAGTTACTTTTCCTTTCTCTTTTTTAGCTGACTACTAGGCTCCCCTTCTCTCTCCCTGGAACATTCTCTCTCCAACTTTCTTACTACATCTATTTTTTCCCTATGGCGGGGCTAAAAAAATGGAACCAGAAGTGCCACTGTGTTGCCTTCTTTTCCTTTTCCTAAGTCTTCAAATACTCGTCATCTGAAGACTGCCTTCTTGCTTTCCAAAGAGCACCAGATCCATCACCATGGGCAGTAAAATTTAATGTGCATTTAAAGGGGGAAAGTGGGACATCTATTCATTTTATCAGAACGTACTAGAAAGGCTGTGTATTTTCCCTGTAACTTTACAGCAATCATATTTAAAAAAAAAAAAAAGTAGAACACCATGTTTTGCATGAAATGCTATTTGAGCTATTTACACACCTAAGTTTAGTCTGAAATAGGTAGTTATTAATCTGGAACCTATCAAATTAAGTGGACCTTTCCTCTTAGTAAATCATTTGGTGGCTGTGGTTTCAAAGTCTTTCTAAATCAGATTGGGCATGGTGTGGAGATGAAAGTCATCCTTTTGATAGGAAGGAAATCAAGGGCTTAAACAATTTCCAAGAAAAAAAAAAATCTGACGGCAACCACTGCCTAAATTTCAGTGTTAAGATTATGAATTTTTCAAATGTGTGTAATGCATATTCAAACTTATAAGGCAAGTGATATTTTATTGAGAAAAACTTGTATGTATAGATCACATGGAAGTAAACACTTTCTCAACAGGAAAGATTTCAAGACTTATGAGGATTTGCTTTAGGAAAAACAGCACTGTATTCAAATTCCAATTACGGTTTCTAACTCTGTAAATAATTAGCTCTCATGTTCTGCTATCAGATTGTTTTATATTTTACTTTAATTTTCTGGAGGACAATTTTATTTCACAATGTAAATCCATAATAAAGCAACTTCTGTATTAAATGGAAGTCATGCAGTGTTTTACAAAAGACAAAGCACTCCTTATAATATTTACCAATGACATTTAATTTTTATTGAGAAAACCATAATCAGTACAAAATTACAGTAATCATGTGCCCTTTACATACAATGTCATTAAAGCATAACTCTTAACCACAGTTTGTAAAGTATTCAATTTACCTCAAGTCCAAGCTGCATCTCCCTAAGACACTGTTCCCATCACAGTAGCCATTTTAAGCCAATCTTCTTTTTACACACGGGTAGTTTCTGTAGAGAACACTTTTCTCAGGACGAAAATGCATTGAGCATGCATAAGAAAAAATATTTATATGCGCAAATACATTTAAGAGTTCTATAGGGATATCACTGAAGAAAATAAAACTTTGGGATTTGCTTTTTAAAAGCACCTATTAAAAAAAACCCTTTGAAGCTTATACTGTGCAAGGAAACTCAAGTGACTAAACAAGAAGTAAGGTTATTTTCAAGAGTCAAATTTATCATTAACTAGTATTGTTAAAATGCATTTAAAAGTGAGGCAGAATTTTCAGAAAATAAAAATAAGACATTCTCATTGATTATTAATTTCTACATCCTTATTTCAGGAAATAGTTAAAATAATGCAGGTAGAACTGGTTCTTCTTCTGACAGAGTACTCAAACAAATGAAATATAACTTCTGAATATATTCCTATTTCTCTTACTGTATTTTACTACACCTACTCAAACCCACCCTTTATTATTAACTACCAAAGTATTTGTGTAAGGATATATTTTACAATGTTTACAAACTAGTATTAAATCACTAGCTTTAATATTAAAATGATTTTTATGAATTAAGTACACCTTTCACGTCTAAAAGAAATATCAAACCATAAGAACTCTAAAACCACACTAAAAGCGATCTTTAAAAATAACATTTTCTAGTTTAAATGCTAGTAAATCCCATTTCAATCTAAGTAAACATTGTTTCTACAAACCCTAACACATCCACTGCATTCAAGTCAACTGGCTCACCTTTTCTGCTTTCCATTAATTTCAAGGTAAGAATAGCGCCATTAAAAAATGCTTGCAGTATTCAAGTGAAGGCTTATGGTAATGAAAAAAATTCTCATGAGATATAATGCTCAAATATCTATTACCATTCATCTACATTTTCTTTCATAAAAATGCAAACTTCAACTAACCAAGACTCAATAGACTCTTAAAAGGTTCAAAAGGATCCCTTATATCAATCTTAACATGCCTATCATTGACTACTAAAACACACATACACACATACACACACGTAAATGTGGTGCAGTAGCTACATAACTTATGAAATTTAACAGTTTATGGAACATTTAAGAAAGTGAATAGCACTTAAAAATAAAAAGTGATCAAAAGCAGGTACATTACACCCTATATCATATTATGTATGGGAATACATTTCATATTTCTCAATTATGACTTGCCAATTTTACCTTCTACATTGAGCCCTTCTATGGTCCATGCTCATCGGCTCACCAATGGCATACACTCAAAGGATTCCTCTTTATGGGTAACTATCTCAGGACCTGATTTTATGAGCTATGATTTGGTGCTTGCAGCATCTTCAGCACTGTGTGTGAAAATGAAGGCAGTATTTTTGAATGGTTTTCTTTGTTGTAGAGATAAGCAGGAATTTTAAAAGGATCAGCACATTTTAGAAATTTAATAAACAAAACGGATTACTATGATGCTGCTTTAAAACAGTCATCTTAACTCAAAATATGTACCAGTTAAAATCATTATAAGAACACATCAAACACTTCAAACTGGCAAAAATGCAGTGTCAGTTATTCAAGTAGTATAAATCAGAAAAATATTGGTTGCTATACAATTATGAAAGCTTATTTGCCATACAGTTAACATTTCATTGATGCATATCTTTTATCAAAACATACTGCCAGTACTCCTTATAAATTTCCCCTTTTCAGTGTATAGAAGTTTAGGAAACTGAACTGTCTTAAAAAAAAGTCACAAAACTCTGACCCATAATATCCTCACTGTATATAGTTTAAGGAAAAAAAATAAAATTAAAGACTCCACTGAGATTTGGACGGTAAAGAAATTGTCCTATCAATCACAACAGATTTTGTGAAGGCTGTTGAAGTTTCTCCCCAAGGGACTTCCTAAATCTGGGAAACTATGCAACTGTCCTTTCTTAATTTTAACAATGGTATATTTGGGAAAAGATCACAAAAAGTTTGGATAGTTCATTATAGCAGCAATCCACTCATTTTTTGTTTTAGTTAAAAAAAAAAATAAATAAAAAACATTACCCAGAAATTGTAAACAGTTGTTTGAACAACTTACAGACTTTCCATTGAAAGGGTAGCATAAATAACAAAGTACATTTGGGGGAAGCAATAGCAGATTGCTCTTGAATACACAACCACAAAAACCTCACAGGGACAACATTAATGTACTGAAATATTTATTTATATATGTCCTTAGGTTGTGCTTACCTGTTGCTTTTTGCAGCAGAACCTAAGGTGGAAGGTCTGGGAAGGCACTGTGAAGTATAAATAATTGCACTGTTTGCAATTAATAAAGATTTTAAACCTTAAAATGAATCAAAATCAACAGCCTCCAATTTGTGAGTCATGATACTGAATCCAATTGAACTATTTCTTCAGTTTAATCAATAAATGCATCACTTTCCTAAACGGTCATCTATAAAACGGTATCATGCAGAATACTGAAATTGTTCAGGTCAATACCCTACTCTTAAAAGATAATAGGTAACTCCCTTAACTATTAACTTCAAACTACAACTAAATATCCATTCTAAATTAGGGTAAGGGAAAATCACTAAAGATTCTGTAAGACAATAAAAAACATTTCAACATCTACAATAAACTATACTATTTTCTACCCTGCAGGATCTCAACATTTACATCCTTGTACATCTTCTTTTATAGCATATTCAGAAAAACAAATGGTGCTCCCATCAATGAAAGAACTCGTATTTATGACATGGTGTTAAAACTGCTACATTGCTTAGTATCTGGAAACTGAAAGGCTACTCCTGTCTGACACATTTCAAGTCTTTCATATTAATATAAGATATGCATATTTTATACTGAATACCAATATATTTCAGGAGCACCAACAAGAAATACTCTTCACTTTGTTAACCATCAGTTTTCTTTAGCTGGAGCTAAAGCACATCAAAAATACTTACCCATTAAGCTCACTTAAAAAAAAATAGACCTATGTATTATTCTATGTTAAATTAGAGAAGCGGTTATGGTTTTCCAAGGTATCAGCACTGTATTCCAACATAATATTCACACAGAGTATGGCATTTACATTATGTGGAACATTGACAAAAAGATACTGTTGCAGTTCATCAATTTGTCATTCTGATGTACTTACAGTGCAATGCTCCTTGAAGGAACACATTCAAGGATGATACACAGCACAGTCCTCCTCACCCCTACAGAGCTAGTTCTATACTGGCTGGATCAAACCTGCACTTCAACAGACAATGGCAAGACAGACTGTATATTTGCATGTAGTCTAATATATTAATATGCAAAGAGCCAACAAATATGCAAAGAGTAAAACAATGGATTTCAACAAAATATCAGAACTTCAGCATGAGTGTTATAGAGTAATAAAATGATTAAAAATACATAAAAAATTAAGTTGAATTCAATGATTGGACTTGTGCATTTACAAAACAAAGCTTATCTATACTGCAAAAAGAAAATGGAAAAAAAAAAAGCTCAAACAATTCCACACCCCAATAATGTTTCAATGGCAGATGCACTGTAGCTAAACTTTTTGCATACTATTTCACTGGTTCTACCCTGAATTTAGAAACAAACACACTATATTGTATATACATTGAAAGAGTTGCTTTACATGAAAAAACTGTTCTTATTAGACTATTCATTTACTATTGAAAACTTTTAAATTAGTTATGCTGAAATAGTCTTGGAAATCAAGTAATTATCAAATCAAGAACAGAAAGGTTAACTGTTATAGCAGCAGTACAGGTCTGAAACAGTGGTCATGTATAAAAAGAAATTTCACTGTTAATGCAATGGAAGTATGCCAAAAGATCACTGTATACACATGCAGTTTTTAATCAAACAGAAGGAAAAAAAATGAAGATATCAGGATTACTTGTGCTGAAACAGCCAAATACAATAAATGGAAAAGATCCTCCATCTATCACTATACTGCAAGGGGGAAAAAACATGCCAGTGTTTAAAAAAAAAAAAAAAACTCAATTAATATTCCAAGGGGAACGCTTAAATATTTGTGTTTATGTATCTTATCATTGCTAAGAAATTATGAATCCTTTAAATACCCACATATCCAACTTACCGACACAGGAGGTTTCATATCATTTATTGTAAAGCACAAAACAGGCATTTTTAAAAGTGAAAGTATACATTGAAAAAGTACATTTATATCACAAAGCATTGACCACATAATAGTTGCAAATACATTTGCTGGAATGTGTACATCTACACTAAATACTAGAAACAAACCAATTTTCATTTCTACACAGAAATATTAACCTCCTATCAGTAGTGATAGATATTTTTGTACATTTTCAAAAAAAAAAAAAAACACTATTTTAAACCAAAACAAAATTAAGATCTTCATCAAGTCGTCTGCATCCATATATTTAACAAAGGTTTTTTTCCCCCACACAATGAAGCAAATACTGTATTGTCCACTTCTTATTATTGGCCCTGTGCAGAAGAGATACATAAGAAATACACAAAATGTTAAAGAAAATCCTTTAAATGGAGCTAACTCAGGAGTGAATCCTTTAAGAAAGAAAAACTGGTTAATATAAATGGTGGTGGCTTCTTGCATGATTTGCAAATCCCTGGGGGAAGAAAATTTATTTTTAAAATCAAAGGCATTTAGAAATATTAAGCACTCAGATGCCAGAAAGCATTATTAAAAAAACAAACAAAACCCAAACAATAACACCACAGTACTTCATTTAGCCAATACTTTGCCAGATTAAAATTTAGAAGGCAAACATAATCCCAAACAGACAAAACAATAAACATGCAGAAAAACAGGATTGGAGTAAAAGTTAACAATACATTAGCAAATTTATTATACCTGAGGTGCTGGAGGATGCTGTGGCATTCCCTGGGGACTCGTCTGGGCATAGTAGGCTGCTTGTTGTCTATAGTACTCAGCCCAGGCTGCACTATAATCTGGTTGCCCACCTGGAGGAGCCCCAGCGGGAGCAGGAACTGCTTGACCTTTAAGAAAACAAAGCAGTTTTGTTGCTGTAACCATAATTAAAGGCCCCAAAGAATCTCATTTCTAATAAAAACAATACCTTGCTTCTTGTAATATTCCTCCCAAGCCTTTGAATAATCTTGTGTCTGCCCTTGTTGACCTAAAAAAAACCCCCTAAATTTTAATAAAAAATTATATCCACTATAAGTACAGGTTATAAAGACAAAAAACAGAGGATCAGAATTGCTTCTGTTATTTAGGAATAATCTTGACTTAATTACAAACTTGATAAACTACCAGTACTTTTTTGGGGGGTTGGGGGTTAGGGGGGGTTTCGGGGAAGAAATTGTCTGCATCCAGTGGTGCCCATGGACAACTTCTAGCCCCATGAAAAGGGGACCAGGTACAGTGTCAGGGATAAAACCTGGGCTGGCTGCATGAGTGGCAAGCACCTTAATTCCTGTAACTATCTCTCTGGCCCAACCATTGGTACTGATGCGGCGCCTGGGAATGAACCATAATCAGTTGTATGCAAGGCAAACACTTTAACCCCTGCACTATTTTTCAGACACCTCCCACTTTTGTTTGGGGGTGTGGTGGGGGTCAAGGCCGGAGATGCTGAGCCACACATGGAAGTGCTAAGGAGACTAACCATTACTGGCATTCAAACCTATGTCTTCTTGAAAAGCATATGTTCAGGTCAGAGAAAACTGGTTAAAAAATAAGCACAACAAAAAGAGGCAATTAAAAAAAAACTTAAAAAAAAAAAAAAGATATTAAAGACCACTGTTTTAAGATCTGGATGAAAAACAGCATGTTCTAATTTAGGAACCTATAAGTTATGTGCACAGAGAAATTTCAAGATATACCTCTGGATATTTAAAGCTATAGTAGGATACTATAGTATCAAGTTACAACACAATTTTATTAAATTAATCTGTATGATAAAAATTTAAGTGAAGAGGCTTAAGCAACAAGATTAATGAAATGATCATTTTCATGAAAAAAACAAAACATTTCTACATAGGGTAACTTTTCTGAATGAGGACTAATTCAGAGCAGACATCAATGGGACTGGAGATACGGCAATACAATGCCAAGTGCATGCTTTTCCATGTAGGAGGCTCAGGTTCAGTTGCTGGCACTGCTAGGTGTCACCAAAAAAATCAAAATAAATTAAGGGAAAAAAGTTGGGATGAGCCTTTTTAATTGGTTCTGGCTTCAGAAACACAAAAATCAAAACAAAATGTTGCAATTTTTCCTGATACCAAGTGGAAATTGAATATAGGTTATATACTGATATTTACTTTGAGACTCTATGCTACTGTTGGTGGTGGGTGTTCTACTGGTGTTCAGAGGACTAGGGATGAGGGGCCCACATATGATCAACCCTGGTTTGCATCCCTTGCACCATCATGATTCTCTCCTGAGTACAAACACAGGAATAGCCCAAACATCCCCATCCCTGGTGGAGATAGCCCACCATCCCCACCCCCTCGTCCTCACCAGTTTTACTGAAATAAATTTTATTGCGGTTATTTTCTATGCACTTGCATCTTTGCCGTACTATGCTCCTCTTTTAGGTTAAAGCTCATCAGTGATGCACAATAAACAATAAAGAGTGTGTGTGTGTGTGTGTGTGTGTGTATGTGGGGGGTGGTGGTGGTGGTTAATGTTAGGGCATCAGAGTTCACCATATCAACATTTAAGGTTGCAATGGCCTTTCTTAAGTCTAATTTCCCTTCAAGGTATCTTCACTTACCTTCTTCCAAACAGAATTCCTCACTCTGCTTGAAACCCACTTTTTCTTGGGGGGGTGGGTTAGCTCCTTAGCACAAAAGTTATTTTTACTGAAGCTACAATTGCTGCCATTTTCCCTATGATTTAAAATTCCTTTTAACCCTCTAAAATTTCATCTGTAAGATTTCCACCCCCTAAATTTCTAGTATTAATTCTAGTCCATTTAGAATTGTCACAGAAAACAAAAGCTAACAAAAAATTAAAATTAAGCTTTAAAAAAATGTGACTGATAGCTCACTTATAGTTTGGGGAACAGGATTGAGAATTAGAATATCCATGAACATCAGAATGTAATGCTGCTTGGGGCTGGAGTGATAGCACAGCGGGTAGGGCATTTGCCTTGCATAAGGTGACCCGGGTTCAATTCCCAGCATCCCATATGGTCCCTCGAGCACTGCCAGGAGTAATTCCTGAGTGCATGAACCAGGAATAACCCCTGTGCATCACTGAGTGTGACCACAAAAAAAAAAAAAAAAAAAAGTAATGTTGCTTGATTAAGATCCTACATGGTCACTTAAGAAGTCAAAATGATTTACTCACACCTAAAAGTAGCACAGCCAAGCAACCAATCGTAGATTTTTTTTGGGGGGGGGTTTCATTTTGGGGGCCACAGCTGGTGGTGCTCAGGGGGTTACTCCTGGCAGCTCAACTGACCATATGGCATGCCAGGGATTTAACCTAGGTTGACTATGTGTAAGACAAGGGCTCTATTGCTTCACCACCGCCCTAAAAATATCATTTGTCTCTAAAACTCTTTTTCCATGACCACCAAAAATCTGACCAAACTATCTAACATTTCTTTAAGAATTACGTGAGGATGGGAGGCAGTTCAACTTATTGTTAAGGCACATAACCCAGTGTAGACTCCTGGGACCTCTTGACACTACAGGGTCTGAACAGTATGGCATTCTTGGGCTCTAGCTCTGAGCCACTGGCCTTACTGACCAAGTATTACTGGAAGTGGATCCCAAGTACCCTTAGCAAAACTTGGAGGAAACTGCATACACAAAAAAAGAGGGAATTACTCAACAGATGCACATCATAAAGCTCATCTAGTACTAAAGGGAAAAAAAAAAGGCCTTAGGGTTACATAGGATTTTCAAATAAACTTTATTAGTTTATTACCTTTCTAACAAAAATTAAAAATCTAGCATACCAACTCTAAACGTTAACATTAGCCAACAGTTGGTAGGGAAAAAAAGAAAATGAAAAGAAATGCAAGGTAAACTGTCTAAATCAACAGTTAAATCAGAATGGCATTAAGATCTTGAAGATTACCTTCGGATTTCCATTCATTTGGGCCAAGTAAAATGGAAAAAGGCCGAATAAATACAATAATTGCCATGCTGCCAATAAAATATAATCTAACAAAAGCCAACTACCCAGAAACTATTCAGTTTCAAGTTCAACAGGCCACTGTTTTAACCTACTTAAGGAACACTTCTAGTACACTAGTCATTAAGTTGGACCTAATGATTTTCACTCGTAACAAACAAATCTTTGATACGAAGATGCCATATCATTGTGTCCATAGGCCCTGACCACTGTCACATGACAAAGTGCTTTATCTGTAGTGCCAGGGATTGAACCCAGGGCTTTATGCATATACAGAAGCTCTATCGCTAAGTCATAATATGTGGTCCACGGTTGTATTTTCACAGCACTCCCAGCCATTCCCAAAAAGTACTGATTGTAACGACAGATGTGTTCACGTAAGTTAGCATATACTACTTAGAATTTAAAAAACCCAACATATAGAAATCATAGAATTTTTGCTGATGCAGAACCACTGAGAGAAGCTGATTCACAAAAAAATTAATTGGCTATAGCCTCAGGAATTATTGCTTTAAAAACCAGGAAAAACCATTAAAAAAAAAAAAAAAAGAAACCATCTATACAGAACATTCTAACCAATGTCCAAGTACTCATTTTTTTGAACAAAAGAATCACTATAATCATTGTTCTCCAATTGTAAATGTTTTGCTCTGTAGTTAGAAACACTCTGGTAAAAAAAAAAAATTTACTTGGAGAATTCATAGCTATTCACTGGGGGGAGTTTGTTTTGGGGCCACACTTGCTGATTGCTTACTCTTGGCTCTACACTCAGGGATCACTCTTGGTGTGGGGATGGGGAGAAAGGGGAAGTGTTGAGGGGCTTATGTGGTGCCAGGGATTAAACCGGGTTATTGGAGTACAAAGTAAGCAATGTACCCATCACTCCAGCTGCTGTTCATAGCATTTATTATAATGCTTGATATACTGTTTTTATAATATTTTATTTTTCATGTATGCAAATGTCATAATTCTATCACTTACCTGTTTTACTTTGCAGTAATACCAAGACAACAAACTTCTGCTTGACACTATGGAAAAATAATCTTTTCCAAAGTATGCAATATTGCCCCAAGTAGTTTTTTCACCCAAAAGTTCAAGTACATCAAATAAATATGTAGACGTTTGCTCTAGAATTTCACCTATATAATTTAGTCTACTAAAATACTTAACTGTGACAAATCCTGGTAAAATTCAAAGTCATATATGCCAGTGAGGATATTTTAAATTTTAATTACTTATTTCTTGACATGCATTTAGAAGTATCATGAATTTAAGACATATGCAGTGGTCTTGATACAACTAAAAGTTGTGTTATTGTTCAATTATTCCCCACTTCAGAGTAATAAAAAGAAAATGTAGAACATACCCATTTTCTTATAGTATTCTTCCCAAGCCTTGGTATAATCAACCTGTCCAGCTGGAGCTGGATTCTGCTGATCACCTTGTTTAAGAAAAATATAACAAAAATTAGTTTAACGTTTTAAGAGACAATTTTGCATTGCCTATGATGCTGAACACAGAGCCAGGAGTAATCCTGGAGCATTGCCAAGTCTGTGGCACAAACTCCCTGAAACTCACACTCCTAAGGGAAATAACATTGTATGGTGGCTGAATGAGGCAAATAATCAGTAAGTCTTAATATAACACCAGGAACACTGACTTCATTGACTAAAGCATTGATTTATATTGGTCTTAAACAGTTCTGAAAGACTAATGGTAATGGATATGGAAATACATTATCTTTTTGGGTCACACCCAGTGGTGCTCAGGGGTTACTCCTGGCGGTGATGGAGAGACCATAAGGGATGCCGGGGATTGAACCTGGGTTGGCCTCGTGCAAGGCAAACGCCCTACCAGCTGTACTATCGCTCCACAAAATAATTTCTTTATAGTTACCTTGTCCATTAGTTTGGGTTGCAGCGGGTGCACCAGCAGGAGCTGCAGGTGGTGGCTGTGCTTGCTGTTGATAATAGTGCGCATAATAAGCAGCCCAGGCTGCTGAATTTGGATCTGTTCCTGCCTTGGCTAAAATTAACAAACAAAAGTTAAAAGTTCGCATCAGTCCTTATATTAACACCCATACACTTTATGGCAAGTATATACTCAAAAACAAAAGAACAGAAACCTGAAAGTCTTCTAGTGCCTTGCCTCTCTGTACTAGCCCTTTACTCTATTTTCATTGCTACTACTATTCATTTTTACTACTGAAAAGTGAAGCAATGAGATTAAGTGACAGCAGCCCAATGATGTTTTACAGAAACTAAAAGGTCACAGAATATCGACAATATCAACTACCAAAAGTAATTTAACACCGACAAATCTATGAAAATGGTTCCTTCTTTCTTAAAGGCAAAAAGTTAAAAGCCATAATCAAAAATCAATTATTTAAAACAAACAACTTTTTTTTGGGGGGAGGGGAAGGAAATCACACCCAGTGATGCTCAGGGATTACTCCTGGCTCTGCACTCAGAAATTACTCCTGGTGGTGCTTGGGGGACCTTATGGGATTGAACGTGTGCTGGCCATGTGCAAGGCAAATGTACAGATACCTGCTGTACTATCGCCCGAGCCCCTCACAAATCGATTCTTACAGTGGTGACTTTATTTCTACACCAAGTAGAAAAGATATTGTAATAGATCATGTTTGACATTTTTCTGAATCATGCAACATACCCAGTTACTGCTCAGAAGGCATCCTGTAGCTCTAAGTGACTAAGTATTAAAGACTTCAATTTTTTCAAATTAGAAATCTCTGAAATGGCAAGGCTCTTTTGTTTAATCTTATCTAAAAAATAGCTTGCATGGAGTAAACAAAAATTCTTCCATTCTGTCTTTTGGTTTTGGGCCACAGATGGCAATGTTCAGGGCTTATATCTGCCAGGGTTTGGGGAATCATATGTGATCAACCCAGCTGGCTATACACAAGGAAAGCTCCTTCTCTGATGTATGATCTCTCTGATCCTTGCATGTTTGGTTTTTGGCACACAAAGGACTGCTCTTGAATAAGTGTTAACTATGGCTGTCTGGTGACTCTCATGTTGTTTCATCATGTTCCAAAGAGCACACTTGTAAAAATTAAGTATGCTGTAATACAGGGCACCATTCAAACACAAAGTTTTAAATCAAACCCACAGCTATTTCAGTTAAGGAACTGTTGTACTCTTGGGCAAAATGCTGAAAGGACCATGTAGTCCACAGATCAAACTCAGAGCTTAGAATGTTCTCTAGCATTTGGGTCCCATTCCTGGTCCAGTAGTAAGTTTGGTTTTAATAAGATACAGGATTTGTGGGTAGGAAACAAATTCATTATGTTCCTGGAAACTACTCCAGTGAAAAAGGCTAAAAAGGTAGGCAGTGAGTAATAAGACATCAAAGTAAATTTCAGGAGGCTGTGATTTATAGTGCCTTGACACATGATGTATATGTTGGAGACAAGAGACAGTAAAGCAAGTAAAGCACTTGCCTTGATGCAATCAAACCAGCAGTTAGATCCCTCACCGCATTCGGCCCTAAGTCTCTGCAAGAGTGATCCCTGAGTAAATGAGTGCAGAGAATATAGACAACGTAAACCCAACTGAAGAAGATGATAAAATGAGAAGGGAGGATGGGAGGGGAGGAAGAAGAGTTAAGAGGACAGTATAGTAGAAAAGGTGCTTGCCTTACATATGGTTGATCTGGGTTCGATCCCTGGCATCCCATTAGATGCTGAGCCCCAACATAAGAGATCCCGAATCCCTGACCATTGCTGGGTGGGGCCCCAAATCAAATCAACAAACATGTATGTGGTAAGAGATAGTACAGGAAGTAAGGTAAATGCCTTGTATGCAACTGACCTTGATTTGAATCCTTAGCACATGTGGTCCCCTGAGCTGTGCCCCAACCACCCCACTCCCCTGGTAAAGGAAATGATAAAACAATAGGAATGGCAACTAATACAGATTTGCATTTTGTACCTGGATCAGGAGGCGCTTGTTGCTGCCAATGTGGATACGCATTTCCCCATCCTTGGGGCGCATAGGGGGCTGGAGGACCACTGGAAAATATAAAGTATAAGAATACATTTTGCCAAAAGCAAGAAACTTTTGGGGGAAAAAAACCAGAACTAAACCTAAAACTTACTGAGGAGCGGGACCAGGTGGTCCTGGATTATAAGGTGCAGGGTTGTATGGGCCCATTGGAGTTCCAGGTCCTGGTGGTCCAGGAGGCCCATGTGGGCCTGGGACACCATGGGGCCCATGGGGTACAGGTGGCCCTAAAGGATTTACCGGGCCCTGCAAAAAAAGAGGCAGAATAAATAAACTTCCCACTCACCATATTCACATGTATAAATCAAAACCGTTGTTTACCTGCTATTCAATGCATGATTATTCACTACTTAAAAAAAAAAAATTCTTAGTTTTACTTTTCTAAATTGTAAATACTTTTCTGTTTTAAACTGTGAGAAAGGATCAAATATAAGCTCCTTATCTGCAACTTTCTTTGCAGCTACTTTACATCTAAATTTATAATTTTAACACCATTATTTTCTGAATTACCCAGAAATCACGAGCCATGTCATAAATGATTAATAATGGAGTAAAACTAGATCTTGCTCATAAACTAAACTCACAACTAGAATCCCATTTAGATCAATAATTTTAACTCCTTTGCTCTCTTGCCTTTATCATTTTCTAATACACACATGAACATCTTACCCCCAAGTAATATCCTCTTATTTACCCATACACAAACATAAATTTATGAATACTTGAAACTAATTAGGTCATTTTAAGTTTCAGGTAGTATTTTCTGCTTGATGTATCTTTTATGAAATAACAGCTATAATTATAAGAAATCTGGCATTTTCTGTGTAATACAGAAACACTTTAATAGGAATGTGCTATAAATTAAAGCCTAAGGCATACTCACACCAATCTTTTCTTCAATGAGTTGCCGAGCATAATCTATTTGCTGTGGAGTTCCACGAATTGTGAATAACTTCATGTTAGGATCTGCATTTGGTGGAGGATTTCTCTGAAGTTCTATTCTTGCACCAGACTGTTGGCTTATACTTTTTATGGTTTCACCTCCTAAAAATTAAAAATCATTTCTATAAGGATCTGGAGATGGAAAGCTACACAAAATGAAATAGTACCAGGGACTGGGGCTGTAGCTTACTATTGAAGTGTATGCCTTACATGTATGAGGCTGCGAGGCTTGAGCCCTAGCATTATAAAGCGCGCGCGCACACACACACACACACACACACACACACACACACACACACACACACACACACACACACACACACACACACACACACACACACACTTTGGTCAGTACCTCATCTGATATACCATTCTAACAAAACTTTCCTTTAGTCTATACTTTTAAATCAAATGCATAAAACAGTTCACGCTTCTTTCAGATGTTTTTAAGCTTTAAGGTAACATTTAAAATGTCTGAGTTTAAAACACGTATTTTAAGGCTGGAGCGAGAGAGCATAGGGGTTGAAGCACTTGTGTGCCTACAGCCAACCCAGGCTCAATCTTGTCTCACACTTCTGCCTGGGCAGAGCTGAGTGTGGAGAGCAATACCGCCTCCAAACTGGGAGGAGGGGTCGAGAGAAGAGAAAGGAGGTTAACTTGCAATAAACTGGTTTTATAATCTAGGTCAACATAAATACATGTAAAATAAAGACCTTTTGGATAAAAAGAACTTTCCTCATTAAATTGTTGGCTTCTGTTAGACGTCAATATAATGAAAAATCTATTTAAAATTACAAGTGTATCATTATGTTTTAATTGTTCCATTAGGAACACTTTTCTACTAAAATATGCTGACCAAAAAAGTCACTGCTATTTTTTACAGAGAAGTTTCCAGAAAACTAGAGTTAAATTTTTAGTCATACATCAAAACAGTGTAAGGTTAAAATATATTACCTTTTCCTATTATTAATCCAGTTTTCCCAGTTGGTACAATGAAATTAAATTCCTGTAGTCCACCAGGTGGTCCCATGTTCCAGTTGCCTTGACCTCTACCTCTTCCTCGACCACCAGGTCCAGGTCCACCAGGATTACCAGCCTAAAAGAAAGACAAGGAAATGAGAGTCAGCATAGAATATGCATTAACTTTTTTCTTTTGTTTTAAGCCAAACCCAGCAGTGCTCAGGGGATTAACAGGGGACTTGGTGTCAGGGATTAAACCCATGTTGGATGCATGCAAAGCAAGTGCCCTACCAGCTGTATTATTGTTCCAGCCTTGCATAAACAATTTTCTTTAACGTGGCAAAATCATTACATTTATTACATGCTATACTATACTCCTGGACACTATATACTACATTCCTACATTTTCATTTTCCTAAGTCAGAGACAAAGTGGTGTTGGGAAATTACTGAGCCCACATAATCAGCAAATATTAACTGTTTTTAAAAATGGATGAGTAGTAAATTTAGTTGTACACCTACAGTCTTTCTGCTCCACCTCAAAGCAACTCTAATTGTTAATAAAGAACCATCAAATTCCAATATAAAAATTTGGGTTCTGTAGGATAACACTGGGTTTGTCCTTTCAGCCTTGCCACAGGGAACTTACTTTACCTCAAAGCAATGTCCCTTTCTGTATGGACACAGGAAGACAGTTATTATTATGCTTTGTAACTTGGGAGCTGATTGACTCCAATAATATTTAATCCTGGGCATATGCTTTCTCGACTCAGTTGCCCTTAGTTCCTAGTACCCCAATAGCAGGGTCCTAACAAAGGATGGAATGTACCCAGGGCAAGCTGTGAGCTACCCTGGCATCAAAATGGGTCAGGCCAAAAGTGCCACAATACTCAACTGTAAGGTGAGAGCTTTGTCCTGGACAAATGCTGTCATGAGTCAAAAGCAACGATGAGACTAGGACCCTGCTAGGGATAGGAATGACTAATCTGGGCTGAGCACTGTAGTCTGAGATTGAGATGACCCCAGGAGAGCAACTCTGTAAGCTTACTATCTCTTACTATGTCCATACAAAATGATTAATATGAATGCTAACATGTTTGTTGGACAAGGGGAGGAGACACACCCATAGGATTTCACTCTTGGCTAGGTTGTCCTGCTGAAAGAGAATCTGTCCTAGAAGCAGCATCCCTACTGAACTTTACCCCTATTGATTGTGACCACACCTATGTATAAGCCCCAACTCCTCATGCTTGGGGATTTAACTAAGTTAAGAGTAGGCTGGGGATCCAGAGCTAGGAGAAGGAGAATGATGAGAAACTGAGAATGAAGTAGCAGGGGGAGGAAGAAGCAGGAGGAGAATCAGAGGAGAATGAAGATGGGAATAGATTAAACTACAACTGAGACCAACCAGCCTGGCCCTCATTCCTTCCTTCGCCTGCCCATCACCATCGACCTCCCTGGGGTGGGGGAAGTTAGACTACCGAAGGCGGGCAGGAGGAGAGATAGAGCATCGCTGCCCACTTCTTGTGATTACACAGGGTTCAATGAAGATGAGAAACATTTTCAGATTTGATGAAGGAAAAATAAAACTATTTAACAGGGCCTCTAAAAGTTATACACAGTTGGTGGTGCTAGGGACCATGAAGACAAATCTGGCAGTGCCTAGGCATTAAACTCCAGGTCTTGCTGTGCTCTCTTTCCTCTAAGGTGTTGTCCTGGCACAGAAGTACAACTATAAAAAAGAGATAAAAATATCAACAATAATATTGTTTTATCAAACCTGAACACTTCGAAGAAGGTCTGTAATAATTTCCGCAGCATGTTGACATCTATCTGGAGGTCCTGTTATTTGTGCTATTCTATCAGGTGTTGTTCCATCGTCTTTAGAACAAAGGAAGAAAACAAGCTGAATTTCCTCGGCATCAAAAATAACGGTTACCAACTAACAACACCACAAACACTAAATCATATACTTACCTGGCTTAAACTGAATTCGAACACCAGCATCATTTTGTATTTTTTTAATCATCTCTCCGTTTCTTCCTATTACAATGCCAACAGCAAATCTTGGAATGGGGACCTTATACAAAAAAATACAATTAAGAAAGCTGTTCCCTAAAACCCAGCATGCCACCTATAAGAACACACAGTACCATGTAAACGAAACAGGCATTATATTTTAGAGTAGAAAAGTAGAATAAAAGGATACAATGTTTGAGAAAACAAACAAAATTATGAGAAAAAAACATTATGGACTAGCATACATTCATTTTACTTACATCTATCCCTTCATTTCCTCCTATTCTTGATCCATACTCATTTCGAACTTCTCTGAAACCACCTTGATCACGAATTAACTCTAACACCATTTCTTTGGCTTGCTGAAACAGAAAAACAAAAACAAAAAACAAAAAACAAAACCCCACTCTGTTTAGAATATGTCTCAA
This sequence comes from Sorex araneus, assembly GCF_027595985.1. NCBI lineage: Eukaryota > Metazoa > Chordata > Mammalia > Eulipotyphla > Soricidae > Sorex > Sorex araneus. The sequence goes on from NC_073306.1 coordinate 66,500,347, forward strand.
TCCCCGAAATTATTCATGCATATCTTGCCCATTCTGTCCATCCCAAAGTCTTTTTTGGTAAAATATAAACTTTAAAGTTTACTTGAACTTTGTATGGATCTCCTGTAATCCTAAGAGGTTTGTCAGCACCAGTGTTCTGCGGTCCATCCTGAATCATAACCATTTTAACGCCAGCCCTTTCCTGTTAATCACAGAATTTGTAAGAATTAAGAATTAACAATAAAGAATGGAAAGAAAATGGCTTTAGAAACAGAAAACAGTAATTTTACAAACAATACCTGAAGTTGTTTAATAGTTTCTCCACCCTTTCCAATAACTAATCCTGCCTTGCTCGCTGGAATCATGATTTCTTGAACTGCATTTCCAGGTCCATCACCATGATGGAAGCCAGGAGCTGGTCTTCCTTTCTCAACAATCTGGTCCAATAACCGTTTTGCTGATCTGTTAAAAAAAAAGTCATCACAATGAAGCTTTTCTTCAAGAGTTAAATAATGCATTATATGTTTTAAGACTGTATTTTGTCCATTCACGTTAACATTTATAAACTAAAATCTAGATGTGAACTCCTGGCAGATGTGAACTACTAGGCAACAATATTACACTACTAAATAAAACAGGATAGTAATTGTGGTTTAACTTTATATAGTCTGTGATACAAATTACATGACATTTAGCAAATGCTAAAGGAAAAACTATCAAAGAAAAATAATGGGAGGGCTAAAAAGACAGTCCAGTGGCTAAGGTGCTGCCTTGCATGCAGAAAATCAGGTTCAATCCCCGGCATTCCATATGCTACTCTGAACATGGCAGCAGTAAGCCTTAAGCTTGGCCAGGTGGCCCCCAAACAAAAAAGTGTAAATGTAAAGGAATGCTTTGTGATGCATTCTTAATTTTACTTAAGGGGGCTCTTTATTCCTTACTGATATGAAGGAAATGGGAGACTAAAAACATCTGGGTAAAAATGTTCCAGGGGACAAAAAGACAGAATAGAGGATAAACTACTTGCCTTGCATGTAGCTGGCATCTAGTTCCATCCCGGGGTCTCATGGTCCCAACACAACCCTCACCGCCAAACACCCTGGGAATTGCCCTAAAGCATCCCTAAGTGCTCCCTCTGTCCCCCAAGTTCTAGAGAACAGAAAATGCAAAAAATTTAAATAAGTCTGGAACACTGAGAAAAGATAAGAAACTAAAGACAACCAATATAGCGACAGTATTACAAGATTTGTTGGACACAGTTATAACTGGATATAGGCTACAGAATGGCAGTTCACAAGTAAAATTATAATAGATCAGAAGCTCCCAAACTCACATGGGCTCACCATCATCCTCTCAGAAAGAAAATTATACTGTGCTTCACTGGAAAGCTACCTTCTTTAACACAGTGACACCAACACTGCAATTTGTGTTAAGTCACATTGAAGGGTGAGCCACTTGTGTGCCACTGGCATTTCACCAATGTCAATTAAACAAGCAAACAAAATAGCTCCCCAATTGCACAAGAGGCTACTACTCCTGTACCAGCACATGCTGGGTGGGGAGAGGAGTATCACTCACTCTGGGAAACACTGTTAAGTATAGATGGCGGCAAAGAGTTAAGTATTTTCTTTCAACAACCTACTGCTTGAGATGTCTAAGAGATATCCAAGTAGAGATACTGAGTAGGCAGTTGAAAACGAATTTTGAATCTATGAGGTAATGAGACCAAGGAGAGAAAATTTGGAAATAAATTTTATGTGTGTAAATCAGGTCATTTTACATGACATTTAATGAATAAACTAGTCAATTCAGGTCATATGAGAAGTGAATTTTGTGTCACATTCATGCCAAGAGATCAAAAGACAAGGCAGGGCAATCAAAAAGACTGAGAACGGTTAAAGCCAGGCCTCCTAGTTCAAGAGAAAATGAAAACAAAGGCACACAACAGGTAAGCCTGGCTACCTCATTTAACAAGTTGTGAAAAAAAGCAGAGAGATGGGGCCAGGAGAAATAGTACAGCAGGCAGGGCATTTTGCCATGTACACAGCCAACCCCGATTTGATACCTGGCACCACATGCAATCTCCCGAGTCCTACCAGATGTGATCCCTAAGTATAAAGCCAGGAGTAAACCTTGAGAACCACTCTGTGTCTGTATGTATGTATTGGGGTTTGGGGGTAAGGTTATAGCTCAAAGGGCTCCATGGCACATAGTACCTGAACACCCCCATGTGAGGACCCTCCCCCCACTCAAAAGCAAAAGAACTTATAGGAGTTAATGTGCTTGTCTTGCACACATAGACGCCAATCCAATCTCCAGCATCACATATGGCCACCCCGCTCACTGCAAGCAATCTCAAGCAAAGCCTGGAACAGTCTGAGTACGACTAGGTTTAGCCCAACCCCTTACTTCCATATGGGACGTAGGGTTGATTTTCATTAAGATGGAAGGAAATCTCAAGTATACTTGTATGCTGTTAAGAGTTCAGAGTCAACGCCTTTTAGGAGGATGGCGCTGATATTAAGCACAGACACATTCTCATACTTACTGAACAGATTCTGGCGTGCCAGTTAACATACAAGACCTTTCTGGAAGACCACCACTGTCTATAAATTAGAACAGAAAAGAAAAATTTAGGCCAAAGAAGAATAGGCAGCATCAACTTTTTTAGCAACTTAAAGTTACTGTCCAATCATTTAAAAAATAACAAGAAAAGTTTACCAGGTGCTATCTGAATCTTGCATCCAGATTCCTGCTGTATGCGTGAGATCTGTTCTCCTCCTCTACCAATTACTAGTAAGAAAAAAGGGGAGAATTAGTTGCACAAAGATTATGTAAAATTAGAAATTGCTATTAAAGTACTCTTAATATTTCCAAGCCTTAAAAACTAGGTTACTTACTAAATCCAACCATTCCATCTGGTACTTTGTATTCTTCTGTCATTACAGACCTGCTATGAAAGAACAAAATATTTTTTTTCAAAGCAAGATTCATTTCTTTACATGTAAAAGATAATCCTATTAAACAGGGAAGTCTAGATATCACAGTAGATAGTATATTGGGTAGGGTGCTTGCTAGGTATGCGGTTTATCTGGGTTCAATCCCTGGCAACCCATTCAGTCCCCCAAGCCACCGGACTGATTCCTAAGTGCAGAGCCAGGGATAAGCCCTGAGCATTGCTGGGTGTGGCCCAACACTAAGCAAAATTAATTTGGGGGGCTGGAGAGATAATACAGTGGGTAGGGTGCTTGCCTCGTACATGGGAGCTCTTAGTTTAACCCCTGACATGCCATAGGGTTATGAGCACCGCCAGGATCAACTCCTGGGTGCAGACCCAGAAGTAACCCTGAGCATCACCAGAAATAACCCCCCCAAATCAAAGACTAACGATTCCCAATGGCTTTAAATTGGACACATACTACCAGAAGCTAAAATATGTAGTAGCTAAAGTCAGAATCTTAATTAAGGTAACATATCAAGTCAAGAGGGTAAGGTGATGGAACTGTCTAAAGTATAAACTGCAGTGAAGTCAAGGTAGAAAATCAGGATAGATTAATTCCACACCCCCATTACCACATTACAAGCATATTTTAACAAAAGGAAAAATGGCCATTCTATATCACCTTTTTAAATGGAGGGAAATCAACTATAGGCACAAAAAGGAATGCAGACTACATTATACACTAATTACATACAGTTCAGATAAAACTGGCAAAGTAGTTTATGAAAAGCATTTAACAATACCTTTGCTGCTGATGCATCGGCGGTAACTGTGTTCCAAAAGCTACCCAAAAAATCAAAATATTTTTATTTAGCAATACAATCACAAACAACTTCAAAATCTTCCCGACATAGACAACACCTTAAATTAAAATTTGATAAAAGAAAATCAACACTGCCAAGTAAGGTCAGCAAAAGGGTAAACACAAGTAACAACATAAAGTAACTGTTCTTCTTCTTCTTCTTTTTTTTGCTTTTTGGGTCACACCCGGCGATGCACAGGGGTCACTCCTGGCTCATGCACTCAGGAATCACCCCTGGCGGTGCTCAGGGGACCATATGGGATGCTGGGATTCGAACCCGGGTCGGCCGCGTGCAAGGCAAACGCCCTACCCGCTGTGCTATCGCTCCAGCCCCCAAAGTAACTGTTCTTTCATAGGCACAGGTTAAGATATGGAATAACAGAGTACATAAAATAACTTAGCAGCCAAACCTTAATATCTATTCTTGTCATAATTAAAGTGAGGTAATGAAAGGTTACATATTATCAAAGAGATTAAAGTTAAACATTTCAATAAAAATTCAGAGTACCAAACTAACTTCAAAGAGAACAAAAAAGCTGATATAAATACTTCAGCTCAACACAATTGAAAACAAATACTTACAATCATTTTGAGGAGCAACTTTCTTAGCATCTGGTTGATCTGCAAAATTAAGATTCTTTCAATTTCTTGCCAGTAAGTATACATATACGATTTTGCTCCCCCGTGTGCAGAATAAAACATTTACTGAAATAGCAATAGCTCATGGTATGGGTTTATCATCTGAACCGAGTGTCTTAACCCAATTGAAAGGAAAAAAAACTTAGTTTCTTCAAGTTTTAAAAAAAAGATGCAGACAGTAAAAAATATTTTTATTATACCAAATAACTGCCCTTAATGTATTTTAAGCACTGAGTATTTAAGCATTTTAGACAGAAGATTTAAAACCATTGTTAGCAAAATATCACATGCAAAAGGCTAATGATGCTTCCATTACATAAATTCAAGAATGAAAGGAAAAAACTATCAGAATATGAAAAATTAACATTTCAAAAGTTGAGGGTATCTGACAGTGACCACAAAACTATGCAAAATAACTTTTAAAAGTCACATTACAAGGCGACCTCAATCTGTTCTATTTTTCCTAACCAAACATTTCACAGCATAAACTTCGGAAAACTCAAATCAGCTATGACTACCTTTATCTACATCCTTTACACAAATGAATACAATGCATACCTTAGTAGACAACCTACAGCTGAAAGTACATCTCCCCCCTTCTTCAAGCTTAAATGACAAAACATCAGAATGTTGTACATCAAACTTCAGACACATAATCCAATACTTGTGTCCATGTAAGAATCCACTGGTTTATTTCACGTTTACATACTAAACACAGGTAATAAATAAAAATTCCTGCCTTTAAAAGGAGAGGGCATTCCCTCCCAGTGTGTTGTACTGCTCGGACTTGTCCAAGAGCCATCTACACATAAAATAAAAAGAATACATTACATACAACATCTGAAGCATCTTAGCTCATTTTTTTTTTTGGTATATTCAAACCTGACTGTAAATGGGAGACAATTACAGAGGAAACCAAGCACTCCAGGTCAAAAACTACAAATACATACTATAGGCTCATTCAGAATCCTCCTTAAAAACAAAACAAAAACATAAAAGGGCAAAAGGAAAATGTATAAAAATTCATACATAAATCTACAACAAAAAATGTGTGCAGATGTCTCTAAGTTTGGAAGTGTCAACATTTTAAAAATACATGGCACTGTAAATCTATTTTTAAGCCAGTTTAGTTAAACCTGAAACACAAAACAAGGTACTAAAACAAACAACATGGAAACTAGTATAACCTGCAACAAACTAGAGTAGCAAACTACAGCTACATCAACCTTTATATAGCATATAAAGATTAAATCATGCATGAGGAAAAAACTAGGGAAATGTTCTCCTGAACATTCTATGTGCCCCCTCCCATTTTATCAACAAGTTGTCTGTGCAACTGTTTAATCTGGTTCAATCCTAAAAGAGAAAATAACATGTTTTGTAATATGACAAAGCTTGCCGGTTGACCTAGATTTTACCTACCTTGTCTAGGTTTTACTTCCCCTTTTCCCTTTTGAGAGCAATATAAACCTTACAATTTTAGAACTTTGATCAAAATATCAAAAAAATCAGAATAACAAAAGTTACTTAAGTGCTTCAAGACAATGGAATCACTTAGGTTTTAACGTACCTCCATCTTCCAAAGGTCTTTTTTGTCCCCCATAACCATAGTCATTTGAATTCAGCGATGTACCAGCATCACCTCCAATTTTTGCTGCAATCTTGAAAAACACACGAAATCATTGAGGACAGTATCACCAAAAGTAGCATACCCAACTACCTTGACCAAATACTTTTTTCCTAATAAAGCAATAGATATCATGCCCTTTAGAAAGTTCGCATTTTATCATTTCAGTTTTATAAAGTCTGTCATCCCATTGCTCATCAATTTGCTCGAGCGGGCACCAGTAACGTCCCCATTGTGAGACTTGTCACTGTTTTTGGCATATCGAATCTGCCATGAGTAGCTTGCCGGGCTCTCCAAGAGGGGCGGAGGAATCAAACCCAGGTCAGCCTCGTGCAAGGCAAACACCCTACCTGCTGAGCTACTGCTCCAGCCCATAAAGTCTAAAGTTTTTTTTTTTTAAAATCTTTTTTTTGCTTAAAAGACAAACAACCCCCTGGATTTTTAAAAAATGACAGAATGAGGTGTTTATTTTGCAGAGGTCATGTATGCAGACAATAAAAATGGGTCTGTCAAGATCTCTGAAACTTTGCATTTATCATACCATTCCTACTTCTACTTTGTTGGTGGGTTTTATGTTCTTTTTGGTACGACCCAGCAATTTACTGCTTGTGTTCGGGTACGCTCAAGAAGTATTCATCTGGGGCTGGAGCAATAGCACAGCGGATAGGGCGTTTGCCTTGCACGTGGCTGACCCGGGTTCGATTCCCTGCATCCCATATGGTCCCCTGAGCACCACCAGGGGTGATTCCTGAGTGCAGAGCCAGGAGTAACCCCTGTGCATTGCCAGATGTGACCCAAAAAGAAAAAAAAAAAAAGCCTTCATGTAAATTAATGACAACTGTTTCACTTTATGCCATTTTGACTTATACTCTGGAAGACACTAGAGGAAACCTGTACCTATATATGCCAAATATCCTTTATCATAAAGAAAAAAATCTTAAGTGTTTAAATATTAGAAAAACAGCAAAACAGTAGTATCTTGATGTAATGAACTAAATAGAAGATCTGACTTACAGGGTCGGAAACACAACTCAAGTGGAATAGCACATACCTAGCATGAGTAAGGAACTTTGAAGTTCAATTTCCAGGACACACATGCCTCCTTCTATGAGCACTGGCTGGGTGTCGCCCCAAGGGCACTGGGGTCTTGAAGCCAGAGAGACTGAACAAGGGTTGGGAGCAACTCTGGAGGCCTATGTGACATCAGTCAGGTTCCAAGCAGCACGGCAGATCGTAGCACTGAACAGCTGGCCAGGCATAACTGTGAGTGGCCCAAGGCTCCCTGAGCACTGGCTTGGAAGGTGCCGGTGCCCTGCCCCCAGGTAACTTGCACTGTATTTTGTCTGAGCTAAAAAACTGTAACCATTTATTTCATTGTTAAACTTTTAACACAGGGCAAACAATTGCATTTGATCAAACACCACTCTGACACAAGCAGGGAACAATACAATATTTTGCTCCATGAAACGGGACTAATATTTTTGCATGTCACTACTAATAGTCCAGACGCAAGTAAATGTTTCATACCCTTTTGTCACTGAATCCACAAAATCTATACCTCATTTGTCTATGAGGTTGAGCAGTGGTTTCTGAAGCTTAGATCTAAAAAGGCACTGAGACAATGAGGCAGAAATCCATTCACAGTTAAAATAAGAAGTCCACAGAATTATCTTTCAATTTTGAAGCATGCCTGAAATAGTACACGATAAAAAATAAAGGGGCCAGGAGGTAGTAGGAGGGTGTTAAAGTGTTTCTCTCACAAGTGCAGACTCTGATTTGAACCCTGACTTGAGCCTCATATGGTACCTCTAAGCACAGCAGCTAGAAGTGATAACCTGAGCACCATACAATATGCGGCCGATTCTGTGCCCTAACCCCACTCCCTCCCTTGCCAATACAAAATATTACAGAAAACCAGACTTTTGTGACTGGAATTCCACCAAAGAGACCCTGATGTGAAAATATTCCAACTATAACAGCTTTGTCATAATCGGGAAATGGAGAGGATCAGATATAGTCTTAAGTCCCTACTTACATCCAGCATCTATGGCCTAAGCGGTGGTACAAGGTGTTAAAAGGCAAGGTGTCCTTGCCTTACAGTGGCTGACCCCAGTGGGTTTTTGCTTTGTTTTGGGGCCACAGCCAATAGAGCTCAGGACTCACTCCTCCTGGTGCTCAAGGGGGCCATACGGGATGTCTGGGAATGCAGGCTAGCTGCACACAAGGCAAACACCCTGTCCACTGTACTAAAGACCCGACCCTGGTGGATGCCAACTGGATCCCTAGAATGGGTCCCTCCAGTAAAAATACAGTATTTATCTCTCTTCTGCCTATCAAATTAGTACCTAAATACCTAAAGTACTAGAGGTTGGGGATAAAGCTTTGCATGTATGACACTGGATTCAATACTCTGCACCTAAGATCAAAAATTTGATTTAAAAAGATACACAATCAAGTAACAGTATTCCTACATTATTAAAAAAAATGATACACAATCTTATTTCCCTCACTTTAGCCTCTGGTCAATTTAGTCTTCTGTGAAATTTACTTCCACAAAAGACTACTAGTTTGAGTGTCTAGACTCAACACCTGAAGTTTCCTAGAAACTTTGTAGGTTACACGGCCCAGAACTTATGTTCTGAATGATTCACTGTCAAAGAACAGTCATGATAAACTATTTAGGATAAATAATGGTCTAAGAGTTTTATAGTATAGCTCCTTAAACTCCCATGAAAATCTGATACATACACGAGAGATACTGGGCACAAAGAGAGCACAGTAGGTAGGCTGCCTGCCTAGAAAGCTGCTGACCAGGTTCCATTCCTACATATGATCCCTGAAGACCTATCTGAAGTGATCCCGAGTGCAGGAACCAGGAGTAAATTTTCAGCACTGCTGGGTGTGGCCTTAGAGCCTCTCCATCCCCTCCCCCAACACAAGATATTAATTTATTCCTTCCTACTTACTGGTTATAAAACCATCCTAATGAAAATTAAAGTTGATACTTGGTTTACATAGAAGAATCAATAATACTGTCTTAAAAGTAGCACATCTAAAATCATTACAGGAGAGTTTTTAGTAAAAACCTCAACCCCATTGTCAGATCAACAGAAATCATACACTTCCTAGGTCACTAAAAGCATTTAGGAGAAATATTAACTCCTAAATTCCAATCTCCAAATGCTACAAGATTTTATAAAACTAGCAAGATTAAGTGTAGGCTATTTTTCTGATTTTGATATATACTTCCAGCATTCCTTTCGGACCTTGAAAACGTGGCTATTCTCTGGGCTGGAGCGATGCACTGTACAGTGGGTATGGTGCTTGACTTGCATGCAGCGAACCTGGCTCTTTCCCTGAGCTCATTGCCAGAAGCCCTGGACGTTAGTGGATGTGCCCCAAAGCAAAATAATAAAAGGTATGTATTCTCTTGCTTCAATTTAGCAACTTTTATTTCAAAGACTATTCCTATGATTAAAAAATCACAGTTGAAAGGAAATCAAGATTTTAAAAGTCATACTATGTGATTTTAGAGATTAGAAACTACCTTTAGTGGATCAGAAATAAAACTAATGTTAAATATGCCCATTTCATTTTTAGTGTTTCATGTTTTAAAAGAACGATACCCTTTCTTACACACTGGGGTCTGTGAACTGAGGTGGTTTGAGATTCTGAAAAATGACTTTTTGAACTTTAAATCAGTATTAATTTTTCTTAAGCATTGTCTTATTTGCCTGCATAAAAGGAGATTATAATAGTTTTTAAATCTACCTTACAGAATAGTTTTGAGAATTAAATTGTTAATTATGAAATCAAAGTTACAGCATCTCATGTTAAAGCAGGTCCCCCTCGTTTAAAAATTTAATTTTTAGATTTATTATTGGCCAACAGTATGAAATTTCAGACACAGCTTTGAATCTGTACAAGACTCACCGCACCCCACCAAGACATTTTTCCCACCACGTGCTCCTCCAGCCCTCATACCCTTTCCTCTAGCAATCAATCTGCAGCAGTTTTGAGTGTAAAGTAACATTGTATTTGTGAAAGCTGGATTTAGATAAAAAACAATTTTCTTTGTATCCCTAGGTGATCTGATATGACCATACTACTGTTCAAGAAATGAACTGTGAGAGGTTATTTTCAAAACAAAATCTCTTTACTATGATATCCAGAAACAGTATTTAGTTGCACTAAAGTCAGATCTTGATGGGTTCATTGTCAAAGGCACATAACAGTGAAGATCAAGAACACTAGGCAATCATTTTTATGAACACTGTCCCTTCTCTATGCACTAGTCTTCACTTACTGCCAAAATCAAACTTTGTTATTCTGTCACAAATTAGCAATGTAGCACACTGCCCCTTTGTGAGACCTGTTGTTACTGGTCTTGGCATATCAAATATGCCACCAGTAGCCAGGCTCTGCTGTGCAGGCGGGATACTCTCAGTACCTTGCCAGGCTCTCCAAGAGAGACACAAAATCAGATGCTAATTTTGAGATTAATGAAGTAGTTAATGGCACTTAAAAAGTCTGTCTTGGAGAAAAAGAGTGACAAGAAAGTGCCTGCCATGCGATGGGGGGGGGGGGGGTGTAGGGTGTGTGTGTGAGAGATGGAAGGGAAACTGGTGCTGGGAAATGTACTTTGGTGGAGAGATGGGTGTTTGAAACACTGTATGACTGAAACCTAATCACGAAAGGCTTTGTAAGGGTCTATCTCTTAGTCCTTCAATAAAAAAGTTAAATATTCAGAAGAAAAAAAAGTCTGTGTTGTCTACTAAAGAAGAGATTTCAAGATCCAAGTACTTAAAAGGTCTAAACAGGTTTGTTTTGATAGAAGGAACTTTAATATTGCTAAAGCCTATAATCTGAAGTGACTTATCCAGCCTTAACTTCTATCATAATATATCATCAAGAAAATAAAAAGGTGCTTTAATTTTGCAATATTTCAGAGACAGAACTCATTTCCTTCCTGTGTTCACATAAGATCTAATCAAATTATTTTACTTTACTTGGCAGTTAGAGCTTGATATTCATAAATGCAAATTTAAGTGCACAGATTAGAAAGCCCTGAAAGAGGGAAGTAATCTGATGGTCTAGTAATGAGACATTTCAGAGCATGATAAAAATCTAGAAATTTCTTACTAAATCCCCCTCCCGCCCCCATACAGGTTCTCTAGTAAAAAGATCGGGCAGCTCAGAATAATTTACCAGATGCAAACACCAGTTAGGGTAAATGATATTGGTATTTATTAGGTGGGCCCATGATGACAAGCCAGTTGTTCTGCTTTCCGGCAAATAAAAGAACAGTACATCTAAAAAGGCCAATGACATCTATCAGTAGTACACAGTTCTTTCAGGAAAAGTTGTTCTTATACTTCCTCCATAGAAAGTAATACAAAATTCTGGACAAAGGTCCAAAACAAGGTTAAATGAGGATCTGGAAACATATCCTCTTAACAATAAAGAAAATAGGGCACAGACATAACCTAACTTGTCTCATCAGTCCCAGTATTATCTTTACATTCCAGTTTATCAAACAGATACAACTAATTCTTTAAAAGCAACTGCAAATGTAATTAGAGATTAATTGTAATTGTAATTCAAACCAAAAGCAAACTGGAATCTCGGATTTATTACCAATTCTGTAAAGAAATAACCTAATCAGTGTAAGAAATGACATCTGTAACGAATCATGTAACAGCATCAAGATAGAATTCTTCCATCTCTGTAGTTGAGAGAGAATCTGTATATTAAAAGAGGAGCTCAAATCATAGTTTAGCCAGATAATTAAGTACAATTTTCAATCCAACCATGGCTTGAACCTCTCAGGAGCCGTGACCACCTGTACCTCTGGTCATTCCAGTTCTTTCACCCCACCCAACACTTTTCCTCTGCCACGGCCTTCACTTTTGGTTTCCCCGACCGTAAATCTTTTCTTTGCACACGATACAACTAATGTATCTCCACTGGTCATTTTTGCCGCCACGTGCCATGCTTACTAAGTCCAACTCTGGCCGCTGGTACCCCTTTGCAGGGCACATAATTTGTGTCCTATCAATCTAGGTTCCGTGACGAGCAGTTTCCTAGAAGCCAAAAGTCCAGTATAAATTAAAAATCAACAAAACCCAGCATCTAAGTATACTGTGGCACAAATTCATTCAATATTTTGAGCAACTCAAAAACTTTGCTAACGCAATCTAACAAAACCCCGATGACGGTCCATTATGCCGCTATCTTAAACATATTCACAAGTAAATGTCAGTAACGAGGCGAGAAAAACCACTGAAATTGATACATTAATGACTTTTTTTTGACTAACCAAATAACCGATTTACAAGTTCACATCCATTTATGAATGTTGCCACACGGCAAAAACAAAAGCGATTTCCTACATTACTTGAGTCGGTGACTTTTTAGGTCGTTTCAAGCATTCTTTTTCTCCTCGAACTGGAGGGGGGAAAAAAAATAAGTTACCGGGAAGAGCGAATCCAATCAAAGCACACCACAAAACTGGTTTTATTACCAGCCTCTCGGGGCAAAACGGTCTATGCTCCGACGGGCACAGCGCAGCAGGCGAGAAGATTCCCCCCCGCCCCACACACAAATCCAAGTTCATGTGTGCGCCGTGTACTTTTCAGTCATAATTATGGGAAGAGCCTATCTAACGAGTACGGGCAAAAAAAAAAAAATCAGATTAAGTACAGCTTTCAAATTCCCTGCCGTACTTCCTCCCGCCCCTCCCCCCCAGATTTCGGTGTAGGAAAAGAGGCGCCTTCGGGGCAAACGCACGCAACCCCCGATACAAAGGGATCTGCGCCCAGAATCTGTAAGCCGTGGGGGGGAACAGATTCAAACTCGAGTCGAGAGAGACCGGCGCTGAGGCCATTTTGAGAGACGAGGGGGGGATGGGAAGCCCCGGCAGGACCCGAGGCCCAAGAATCCTGCCCCAAGGCAGGCGTCTGACTCGGGAGGCGGTGTGTGTGTTGTGTGAGTGTGTGTGTGTAGGGGGGGGAATCGCAGGGTCCAGGGCCCTTTCCCCGAAAGGGAACTTCGCTGAATGACACCAAAAACCGGGAACTGGCCGCGGTTCCCACGAGCAGGGAGCCACCGGGGCGTGCTCCCGACACCCAGGTCTGCCCCGAGCGCGGCCCCGGCACGCACCACTCCGCCGTCCCCCCCCCCCGCCGGACTCGGGCGCGCTATTGTGTGAGCCTCGGGCGCGCTTTTCACCCCCCACGGCAGACGGGGTTCGTCCCGAGTAAGAGGAAATTCACGCTCTCCCTTCCTTTGCTTCAGGAGTACGAAAGAAAGCGGCCAGGCCGGCGGGAAAGGGGGAAGCCCTGAAGGGGCCTCTTGAGCGGAGCACGCGTGGCGAGGTCCTGGGTCCCTATCACCTCCCGCCCCCGCCCCGAGACCCGAGACCCGGCTCCGGCCTCCTCCAAGGGCTACTGCCACGTGAATTCTCTTCATCGTTTTAGGGGTGTGTGTGTGTCTGTGTGTGTGTGTGTGTGTGTGGAGGGGGGTGTCTTTCTTCCCTCTTCCGCGTGCGCGCCAAGTAGCGGCCTACTCCGCCAGCGGCCAATTACGGTAAGCTGTCGGGATCCCGCCGCCGCGCGAACCGGACTTACCTGCCGGGCTCTCTGCAGCGCATCTTTGAAAGCATCGTTCACTCCGCCGCCGCCCCCGCCGCCGCCGCCGCCGCCAGCGGAGCCAGAGGAGGGTGGCGGCACCGTTGAGTAGTCGGCCATGCCTACAGTCTAGTGCCCGCTCCCGCCGCTTCGCAGAGACCTCCCAGCCAACTGCTAAGAAAGAAAGAAAATGGCGGCCACCGAGCCTGTATCACATTCTTGTGCGACCATCGTGCCGTAAAGGGGCGGGGACTGAGACGAGAAAATCTCGCGATGGTCCGAAAGCCACGCGCGGGCGCCGAGCGGCGCTGCAAGGGGACGGAGATGTCGCGAGAGGGGTGCGGGCGAGTTCGCGAGATTTGGTTTTGGCGCCTCCTTCGCCGCCGCGGGGCTCGGTGTGAGGCTCCGCGGAGGAGGCTGCGCTTCGGGGGCGGAGTTGGGGGAGGGCTCGAGAGCGAGACCGACGCCGGGACCGCGATTGGCTCGAGTGGGGCTGAGAGCGAAGGGGCTGAGGTGGTCGGTCGTCGCCGCGGGAAGGTAGTGGGGGCGAATTTCCCACCGAGGAGCGGCAGTGCCCGTCCGTCCCCGGGGGGGGGCCAGGCGGTGACGTCGACGGGCGTAACGGGCAACGCCACAGAGTCCGGAGAGCTCGGCGATTCGCCTTGGACGGAGCGCGCCCGGGACGTCGCGCTGCCGCGGAAAACGGCCGCCAGGCCTAGCGGGGATTCGGCATGATTTTCAGGGTAGTAAAGTGTCCCTGTTTTCTACATCTAGAGTGTCAGATTTTCTCAGTTTGATTTAGAAGCGGGGGGTTTGGGGGTTGAATTCAAGCCGCCGGGGTCGTTTGCAGAAACGGAGTTTACGTAACGGTGGCGGAGGCCGTGGCCGTGTGACCGCCCCGTTATCTCGAGAGCCGTGACTGTGAGCTGGATTTCACTGTTAGCTTGGCTTCCCTTGTCGTGTCTGTTCCTGCCCGTGTCTTTTTTTTTTTTCCTCCCCAAATTGAGTCTTTATAATAAAGAACGTTTAAGCATTCACTCTTGAACAAAATTGTGGCTTTTTAGAAAAAGTTGCCCCGCTCCCCAAACCGTGAGAGCTAGGATGTTTCTGAATTGTCATCCCAGGACGAGATTTAAGATTTTCTTCTCCTCTACTTGAATTCGCAAAGAATTTCAAACCTATCGCTAAGACCCTCTCTTCCCAGCATGCAGCACGTAATTTAACTTGCCTTCAGTGTCGTTCCCAGAAACATCCGGATGCATGAGGGATCGTTGGTTGTTCTTTCTCAAATTTCTTTTGAGTTCTTTTGACAACCCACCCTTTGGACTCTGGCAATTGACGTTATGTGCGTTGGTCGACAAGAGGACTTGATTTATTTGCTGTCTTTAGCGTGGCTTGTATGCTGTGTTCCTGAAAACATTGATGTCGATCTCCTCCTCGAGGGTCACCCCAAATGAGACCCCAAACTGCGGAAACGAACAAATGGCTCAACATTTTCTTCTGTTTATATCTCACGGTTTTTTATAGGTATTCATACAACTTGGAAACTTTCTTTTTTTCAAAGAGCAAAGTCAGGATCACATTCTGTGGCGCCTAAATTTTATTTAAATGAAACTTGGAAATTTTTATTTGGAAAAGCAGTGAATGTGTTGACCCATATATTAAAGCATAATCGGCAAAAAAGAGGACTAAAAAATATATTGGGTGGTATCATGAAATCTAATACTCCACAGGTAGCTATTGGATATGCCAAAAACAGTAACAACAAGTCTCACAATGAGACTTGTGCCCATTACTGGTGCCCACTCGAGCAAATTGATGAGTAATGGGATGACAGTGATAACAGATCATGAAGTCAAAGTTTTTCTGCTGTGTTTTAAGAAAACCTGTTAATCAAGTGGTAGTAAAACGGACTTTCGTATATTATTGATTAAACTTGCCATCTAAACTTTCTGATCAACATTGACCTTAACTACAAACTGACATAGTTTACCTCCAAACGAACTATTTCAGATGAATTAGTTTCAATTCAGACTGTTTTAATTGTGTCTAAACTTTGAAAATAAACCTCCATTTCTAGTTTTAAAATTAAAAAAAATTATTAAATACGAGTATTTTAGGATGAAGACCTATTGGATCTATCGTAGATAAATGTATGTTTTTAACATCAGCGTTATTGACATTTTCTCGCCATATCTATTTTTAAATGTGTTTATATTTCTTCTATTAAAGTGCCTTATAGTGGGCTTTTACACACAGGATAAATTTTTTTATACACTCTCTACCTGGTGAGACTCCTTAGCTTTACAGTCCTAGAGAGCAGCCTATAATTTTTTGTTTTGTTTTGCAGAACTCCTGTGTATTATATGTTTAGCAGCATCCTTGACCTCTACCCATAGATGCCAGTAGCATACCCTCCCCCAATTGTGACAACAAAAAATGTCTTCAAACATTGCAGATGTTTGCCCCTGAGAGGGTAAATCTCTCCACACTGAGAACCTCTGCTCAACCTTGACTTCTGCCCCTGGCTGTTTATACATCAGGAATATACATTTACAGTACTTTCAAGGTATATTTTGAATTGTTTCTTTTTACCTCCACTACTAAAAGTATCATCCCTTTTTCACTGTTACAGTAGCATTTTAATTTTCTGTTTCCACCCTTATAGCTCTATAATTTTCTGGTTTTGTTTTGTTTTGCTTTGGGACCACACTTGGTGGTGTTCAAGGATCACTTCTGGTGGGAACTCAGGGCACCATTTGAGATTCTGGGATTGAATCCAGATCTGACAATGCAAGGCAGTCAGTACATTTCTGGTTCACTATACCTTACTGGCTCACTTACTGGTTCACTCTACCGTACAATTTTGTACAGAAAAAATACGTACAGTTTCCAAAGTGACAGGAGCCTGGACGTACTTTACTAGGAGTGTTCTCCAAGAATAGTCATCAGTGATTGTGAAATTCAAAGGTAGTCCTTAGAACTCTTTATATAGCAACTTGATATTTTTTCCCATACCTGGCTGTGTTCAGGGTTTAACTCCTGGCTCTGCATTCAGGGATCACCCTTCATGGTGCTCAGGGGACTATATGTGGTGCCAGGGATTGAACCTTGATCAGCTGGGCCAGCTGTGTGCAAGGCTAATGTCCTACTCTGGCCTGCAACTTGAGTTTTTTGTTTTGTTTCAGTGTCGGGAACCTGACTTGGGTAGGTTGACAACCTCAAGTTTTTAATGATCAAGAAAGATAATCCTGGGGGCTCAGAGATATTACATGGGAGGGAAATTGCCTTGCACTTGCTGACAGGTTTAATTCCCAAGTTCCTTTTGGTTCCCTGAGCACCACCTGGAATGATTCCTGAGTGCAGAACCAGGTGTGATCCCTGAGAACAGTTGGATGTGGCCCAAAACAAAGATAATCCTGACCAGAGAGTTTGTCAACCAGTTTCCATCCCAGGAATCACATGGACCCTCCATGTCCTTGGTAACTTGGGACCTCACATGTGGTCTTGCACTGAATCACTTTGAATGATTCTTTTTGAAACAAATGATTTGGGACTATAGTTTAACAACAGATGTTCTTTACCTGTGTGGGGCTCTGGATTCCACCACTAGCACTAAAAAACATAAACCTACATTACTAGATTAGAAAAGTCCAACTTTAAATCCTTTCTCCTGGAGTAGCTGGAGAATTCCAAATAATCAGGTCGCTGTTGAAGCACTCTTCCTTCAAAAAGCATTCAACTGTTTGACTTCTTTGCTATTCAAAATGTTTGGGGTTTTTTTTTTTTTTTTTTTTTTGCTTTTTGGGTCACACCCGGCGATGCACAGGGGTCACTCCTGGCTCATGCACTCAGGAATCACCCCTGGCGGTGCTCAGTGGACCATATGGGATGCTGGGATTCGAACCCGGGTCGGCCGCGTGCAAGGCAAACGCCCTACCCGCTGTGCTATCACTCCAGCCCCGCTATTCAAAATGTTTTGTATTATACTTGCTACTACTTCCAAGGAGGGCATAGTATAAACCTTCATCTGTATTTGTCTTTAATCAGGTCTCAGTTCTCTGCCTCTTTAGTGACCATTTCTTTCCTTTTTCTAAAAAAAAAAAAACAACAACCTTTGTTTAGCTTTATTTATTTATTTTTTGCTTTTTTGGGTCACACCCGGCAATGCACAGGGGTTACTCCTGGCTCTGCACTCAGGAATTACTCCTAGCCGTGCTTGGGGGACCATATGGGATGCTGGGAATCAAACCCAGGTCGGCCACATGCAAGACAAATGCCCTACCTGCTGTGCTGTTGCTCCAGCCTCTTTAGTGACCATTTCTGACCTTGGGGTAGTACTGTAAGACATTCTTTTTATTCCATTATGTTTCTTTTTTATAGCATCTATATAAAGTTATATTGGATGTATTTGTTTATTATCTTCCATTAGAATATAAATGCTTAGAGAAAATGAATCTCATCTATTTTTCATTAGCTTCAACACATACTTTCAGCATTTCAGATATTTTTTGAATTAGTAACTATTGAAAATAATATTCCTGTACATTAGTTTTTGTGACACTGGGCAAGTGATTTAATTTATGTGTCTCAGCTTTCTCATCTACATAACGTTAATCTTGCCTTGCCATCCTTGAATGACATCTGTTCTTCAAAAAACAAAGTGGTATGCAAATGCAATTGACTTGTAATTCAACCTTTGGTTTTTAATGATCAATCAAGAAAAATAATCCAGGGGGCTCAGAGATAGTATAGCTGGGAGGGAAATTGCCTTGCAATTGCTGACAAGGGTTTAATTTCTGAATTCTTTTTAGTCCTCTGAGTACCACCTGGGGAGCCAGGAGCAATCCCTGAGAACAGCTGGGAGTAGCCCAAAACAAAGATAATCCTGGCCAGAGTTAGTCAACCAGTTTCCATCCCAGGAATCACATATACCCTCCAGCAATGGAGGGTGTGGCTTTGGATATATTCCACCCACAGCAGCACTTGCTGCTTGCCACCCAGTATTCATTGCCCCTTTGGTCAGCAAGAATTAACTAGGAGGGCCTCCAGGGCCTCTTGGGAGGCTCCTTCCCCCAAAGAAAATGAAATATTTTGTGGTACAATACTGTTGCAATTAATTTTGATAATTTATTAAGATTCTACAACAGTAACCAAGTTATAGGAAATCTATCCTGTGATGTGATTGTTATATATTTGAATTAGTTCTGGATCTACATAATCTTTTCAAAATTATTTGTACTCCTCCGTACATTGGATAATTTGACTGTAACTGATGATGCTATAATTTTAATTTGCTATGAAAATCCCCTAAAAGTACATTGTGTTACTATTTGCTTAAGAAGAGAAGAAAACATCTTTTTCAGAATTGGTGTAAAAAGACTTTTTGTTGTTGAAGGTGCATACGTCGGTGCTCAGGGCTTACTCCTGGCTCTGCACTGAGGAATTCCGTCCTAGTGGTGGTAAGGGACAACATGGCTTGCTGGGGATTGAACTCAGGTCTATGGAGTGCAAGAAAACACCGTACCTGCTGTACATCTCTCGAGCCCCCATGACAATGATTATTTCTGTGCCATCTTTTCACTAATGGATTTTTAAAATCTAGGTAAAATATGAACAGATTATTATTACAGCTTTTGGAGGGAAATAGCTTTTTAAAGTCATTTCAGAATGGCAAAATTTGTATAGGCTTTCTGCCTCAACTTGACTTAACTCCTGATAACTCTCATCATCATCATCATCATCATCATCATCATCATCATCATCATCATCATCATCCCGTTGATCGTCGAAATTACGAGCGGTCTTTGTAATGTCTCCATTTGTCCTAGCCCTGAGATTTTAGAAGCCTCTCTTTACTCATCCTTCCCAATGATGCTGCATTGGAGGCTCTTCAGGGTCAGAAGAATGAGATCCAGCTTGTTACTGGTTTTGGCATAGTAATACACCATGGGGACCTTGTGAGGCTCTCCCATGTGGGCAGGAAATTCCTGGTAGTTTGCCAGGTTTGCCCATAGAAGAAGTAGGCTATAAGATATCTCAAAGTGGCCTCGAGAGTCCAGGAGATTGCTTTTATGTGGATGGGATTACATGGGCTGGGGGCAGTCCCTGGGTGTGACCGCCTAGCTACTGGGACATGGGAAATCTGGGTGGAGGAGGCCCAGTCCCGATCCGAGCAGGCTTGGAAGTCTCAGCCCCGGGTCCCACACACCTGGGTTCCTCTGCCGGTACCTTCATGCGTGGGGCGCGTCTGAACATGTGAAGAGGGGCCTTGAGCTTGGCTGTGGCTAGGTTCCAGAGGTCTTTGGCCACTGGGAGCTCTGCTCGGGGTGGGAAGGGAAGCTGGAGCCCATCCCCTCTGAGGGGCCCCGGAAAAGACAGCCAGGCGCGTGGGCAAGAGTTGATAACTCTCATCTGGAAAATTTCGATAATTTGCGCTTTAAGCCCTGTTTTTTGCAGTAGCAACACATTTAGACCAGAAAGGACCAGAGTGATAGTACAGTGTGTAAGTCGCTTGCCTTGCACACCACCAACCTGGGTTTTATCCCTGGCACACCATAGGGGCCTCCAGAGCCTACCAGGAGTGGTCCCTTAGTGCAGAGCCAGGAGTAAGCCCTCAGCACCACCGGATGGCCCAAAAACTAAAAAGAAAAAGAAGGAAGAAAAGTGGTCATTTCATATAAAGGAAAGTGGTCCAAGATATCATGTATTTGATCATTAGTCTTAATGATATATTTCTTTATGACTGAGCTTCAATTCTATTTCAGTATGAGGTATTAAAGGAAGCATTTATATTTTAAAAAATTTGCTGTTTAAAAAAAATATTTGGGAGGACAGACACACCAGTAGTGCTCTGGTGCTATTCCTGGCTTATGCTTGGGAATGACCTCTGTGACCCTGGGAACTTGGTGTTGTGACAAGGATCAAACTTAGGTCAGCTACAGGCAAAGCAAGCACTATCTGACCCCAGAACGTTTGTTTTTTAAATGACAAAGTTGCTAACCAAGTGTAATGTTGCAATGTTCCAGAGAAAAACAGCTTGACCAGTGTCTGAAACTGGAGGCTGCCCAATTCCAGAGAAGAATCTGGAATTGGTCTCAGAGACTTTAGATGAAGATATGATCCATGAACCTAAAGTGGTTAGTCACAGCTTCTTTAACAAGGAGCATATCAAAGAGGGAGGTAAATTTAATTTGTTATTGAAAAAGAATAAATAGGAAAGGATAATTTTTTTAAAAAACATTATACATATTTATCTCTTTTGAGAAGTTGCATATCTTATCTACTCTTAGTTATCATTAATGTCTTCTTTGGTTTGGATGCCTGATTTGTAGCCTAGATTGGTAGAAGAACTGGTAGGACTGGTAGATGATTGAAAACTACTCATGCTGGACTGGAGAGATAGTACAGCCAGTAGGGTGTTTTTCTTGCATGCAACTGATCCAGGTTTGATCCCCTGCATCCCATATGGTCCCCTGAGCTCTCCCAGGAGAAATTCCTAAGTGTAGAGCCAGGAGTAACCCCTGAGCATCTCTGGGTATGACCCAAAAGGCCTAATGAAAAAAAGAAAACACTCATGCTAAATCCAGCCTTTCACATATCGTTGGCATTTCTTTGTTGTTTGTTGTTCTGGTTTTAGGCCACACCTGGAGGTTCTCAAGGGTTACTCCTAGTGGTTCTCGGGAAACCATATGGGATGCTGGAGATCAAATCTGGGTTGTTCGAGTGCAAGGCTAGTGCCCTGTCTGCTGTACTGTCTCTCCAGCCCCATCCTTTTTTCTGTCTATTCCTAAGTATGAGTTTCTGGATTTTTGCACTTTATTCTTTACTATAAACATCTTCCATATTACTATTCCCTGACAGTTCCTATTTATACAATCTAAAATTTTCAAATTTAGGAATACCTGTTTGTTCTTATTTACTGAGTATCATAACCTAAAATTATAGGTCATTTATCTGAAATCCTACTAAGTTGTTAAGACCTATGATAGTAGTATTATAGAATTATTATTTTATTATTATTTTTTTGCTTTTTGGGTCACACTCGGTGATGCACAGGGGTTACTCCTAGCTCTGTACTCAGGAATCACCCCTGACAGTGCTCAGGGGACCATATGGGATGCTGGGAATCGAACCCGGGTTGGCTACATGCAAGGCAAATGTCCTATCTCCTGTGCTATTGCTCCAGCCTCCTTTTTTCTATTTTTACTGCATGGCACACTCTAAAAGACAGGAGCAGTTACTAATAATTGCATGTGTGTATGTGTGTATATATGCATATGTATATATATTCAATATATAATACATGTTATGTATAATGGAAAGCACTGCAAAAAGTATAATATATATGCATATATAATGTATATACACATTTTATATACCATATGTATACATACTTTTAATATGTATACATTTTTTTTGCAGTGCTTTTCATAATTTAATCCATTGCCTTTGTTAGATAGACACCAGAGAAATAGTAGAAGCAGTAAAACACATGCCTGTGTAGAGTTGATCCAGTACTACGTGGCCACCCTCCCCTACATCCCACACCTGTAGCACCAATTGGATGTGGGCTTGATGGCCACCAAGCGCACGATCAGGTGTAATTCCTCCTCCTCCCCTCCATTTTTGCTTAGATACAGGTAGTTAACCAGCTTGCTCAAGGTCACAAGTTAGTGTTAGGAATATGATTTAAACACAGCTTGACTTAAAAGAATGGAAAAGTCTGTTACAGTTAGGCAGTGAGGGGCTGGAGCAATAGTACAGTGGGTAGGGGCACTTGCCTTACAGGCAGCCTACTCAGGCTCTATCCCTGGCATCCTATATGATCCCCTAAGCACTGCCTTTTCCTGAGTGCAGAGCCAGGGGTAACTCCTGAGCACTGCTGGGTATGACCCCAAAATGCAACCCCCCCAAAAAAAAAACCAAAACCCACCAAAAATTGTATTTCTTTATAGTTTCTAGGGTATGATTCATAGTTTGCTATTTCTTTGATTTTTAAAATATACTAGTTTTTACTAAAATGCAGGCCAAAATTCTGTATCAGAAGATAGCTCTTAATACAGGGTATAAAAAGGAAATTACAGAATTTAAAGTACACTGAGGATGTGGCTCATATGGCAGGGTATATACCTTATACATGTCATGCTCTAGATGTGATCACTGGCACAGTCAGTCAGGTATGTGTGATTCCTCCTCCTCTCCAGCACCACTGCTCAGGCACTACCTGACCCCCAAAACTATGAGAAGTGGGCTCCACAATGACAGCAAAATCCTGAAATTCATAGAAACATGATAGAAGTTGTTAGATTCGAAGGATTAGTAATAGATCTTCTGTATATAATGCTTTATAGTATGTGTTTACTGTGCAGACATGTATAACTTGCTAACTGTTATTTTGGGGTGGCTCCTAGCAGTGCTCAGGGTGTTGGGGTCCTGGCAATTTTCATAAACTGGATCAGAAGTTCAATGATATGCCCAAAGAATGTGGTGCTGTTGTGGCCCTGCAGTTCTGGAACTACTCAGCTACCCTGATGTTGCTTGGAGATGGAGGGATGGACACTATGAGTTGCTGGTGTTCAAACTTGGGCAGTCCATATTACCAGCTCTCCAGTCCCTAGCTTTTATTCTTTTAAATAAGATTCAGGTGTCCATGTGTTTGTAGTCCATATCACAAACGGTAAGCATCTTCAAAACAAGAATACAATGAATGGGGCTGGAAAGATAGTGCAGCTGTTGTGTAAGGTACTTGTCTTGAGTGGGGCTGACCCAGGTTCCATCCCCAGCACCACATATGGGCCTCTGTGCAGTGATCCCTGAGTGCAAAGCCAGGAGTAATCCCTGAACACAACTGGGTGTACCTCCCCCCCTAAAAGAATATAATTAATTTAGATTCTTTCCTCTATATTACCACACGGACTGGAGTGATAGCCTTGCACACGGCTGACCTGGGTTCGATTCCTCCGTCCCTTTCAGAGAGCCCGAGAAGGTACTGAGTATTCCACCCACACAGTAGAGCCTGGCAAGCTACCTGTGGCATATTCAATATGCCAAAAAACAGTAACAAGTCTCACAATGGAGACATTACTGGTGCCCGCTTGAGTAAATCGATGAATGGGACAACAGTGCCATATTACCACACAGCTTAAGCTAGTGCATATTTTTACTATTTTTATATATTTAATTCCTCCGTAAAATAGCCCATCTAACAAAAGAAGCAGATCAAGATTTTTCAGATCTGACTTTTCTAAGAATTGGAGTAAACTTTTTCAATTTTAACACTTGGGGATGGGAGTGTTGGGCCAACTTGGCTGTGTTCAGGTCTTATTCTTGGTTCTGTGTTCAGGGATCACTTCTGTCCATGCTCAGGGACATTATGTAGTACTGGGGTTATTCGCATGCAAGGCAAGCATCTTAACCCTTATACGATCTCTCCAACTTTTTTTTTCTTTTTGTGTCACACCTGGCAATGCACAGTTACTCCTGGCTCTGCACTCAGGAATTACCCCTGGCGGTGCTCAGGGGACCATATGGGATGCTGGGAATCGAACCCGGGTTGGCCATGTGCAAGGCAAACACCTCACCCGCTGTGCTATTGCTCCAGCCCCTATCTCTCTAGCTCTTACACTATCTCTCTAGCCCTAAAGAATTTTGGGAAATTTAATGCTTGAGATAAAGTTTCTTTTGGAACATAAATTTTCTGTCCTTGGGCCTGGGACTTTGAAAAAGAGTTAAGGCCCTTGCCTTACACGTGGCCAACCCCAGTTCAAATTCCTGGTATCACATATGAAATCCCAAGCACTGCTAGCTGTGACCTCCCCCCAAACCAAAATAAATACGTAAAATTTTCAGTGCTTTGTAAAACCTCTTCAAAGATGGAAGAAATATGGGTTAGGGAAAAAAAATTTGCTAACGTACCATTTCTCAGCTTCAGACATTCAAATTTAGCCAGAGAAGGAACATCCTTAGCCAAAAAGAGCCTTTTTGAATATCTATTTAGTGTTTGGATTCGTGGCATCCTGCCTATAAAGAGTATCTGTTCTTTGATCAGAGTCATAGATGATGTAAGACATCATTATAGAATATTTAGGAAATGGAGATAAGTTATATGTGACTGACTGAAGTTTGATTCTTGATACTACATGGCCTTTGGAGCATTTCTGGGTGTAGCCTTGAAGGCTCCCAAGCACTGTAGGAGTACGCCTGGTGTCTCCCTGCATTGCAGGGCTTGAGCAGCACTGCATCTTTGCATTATCCCTGTTGGCTTAAGATTATTGGGAGTAACCCCCATGTGCCTTAAACACCATATTGGAAGCTTCCCTCTGCCCCCGCAAAGTGAAAAAATTTATTAGAGTTGCCCATTCTTTCTGGTAAACCATAATACTGTCAACTTGCTGTTAAGGGTTAATGCTTAGTTGAAAATTTAGAAATCTTGAAAGTATGTCTTAAACACCTGACCTTTGTTACCATTTTTTGAATGATTTTAACTAATTCATTGGTTTTCTATAGTATTTGATATGATTTCATAATTAATATCATTCCCGTAAGTTTCCTTAAGTGTGTTTCCAAATCTGTCTGACACTATCTCCAAAACGTATTTTGTATGCAGTTCCAAAGTTTAAATGTCTAAAATAAATTTTTTTATGGTTCTTACTCTCTTTTTATTTTGTGATGAAAACTTTTTTTTTTACTCTACCTGGATCATGTGTTATCTATCTTTCTTATCTGTTCCCTTTATTTGTTTCACTTATCTTATTAAATTCTTAGTCAAAGATTCAGTAAAAAGTCAATTTTTATGAGACCTGACTAATTCCAGTTATCCTTTTCTTGATTCAATGGTTGTCTACATGGGTTACAAAAGGATTTTGTTTTTGGCTTTTGGGTCTTACTTGGGCTAGCCATATAAAATTCAAGCACCTTACCTGCTATATTATTTCTCCAGCACTGCAAAAAGATCGAAGACTGAGCCCTATCCCAAACTCCCAGAGACTTTCATTTAGTGGGGTCTATCTGAATCTAGAAATTTCCTAGGTTGAAACTTAAAGTTTAGCCTACACTTTCGAACCACCAAAATAGAACTAAAGTTTACACACTCAATCAGACTTTTGCTTATTTTTAATGCTTTGCAGTTTATTATCTAGCAGTTATTATTATTATTTTTATTATTATTATTATTATTATTATTATTATTATTATTTGCTTTTTGGGTCACACCTGGCGATGCACAGGGGTTACTCCTGGCTCTGCACTCAGGAATTACCCCTGGCTGTGCTCAGGGGACCATATGGGATGCTGGGATTTGAACCCGGGTCGGCCGCGTGCAAGGCAAACGCCCTACCCGCTGTGCTATCTCTCCAGCCCCTATCTAGCAGTTATTAATATAAAGTCTTAAAGTTAAGATCTAGAATCCTTTTTCTTTTGGGTCACACCCAGTGATGATCAGAGGTTACTCCTAGCTCTGCACTCAGGAACTACTCCTTGTGGTGCTCAGCAGACCATATGGGATGCTGGAGATCGAACCTGAATTGGCCATGTGCAAGGCAATGAATGATTGCTGTATTGCTGTACGATTGCTCGGCACCCCCTTTTCCATTTTTGAATCCTATTAACTTTTTGTTGACCTAGCCTAGGTCAGTGTTTTGCTTTTTTTTTTTTTTGTGCTCTTTGGAGGGGATTGTGGGGTTGAGGGTGTAGGGCCATACCCTGCAGTACTCTGAAGTCCCTCTCAGTTTCATGCCTGGCGACACTCCTGCTGGTGTGGAGGTCGGTAACCTACCATGCAATGATGACCGGTGTAACTGGACCTTCTGCCTGCAAAGCATGTGCTCAGCCTCTAGGGGCATCCTAGGGCAGTGTTTCTTCAACAGGCAGCATCTGGTTTGTTTTTGAAAAAATATAGATACTTCGAGAACCAAGGAGATAGCTCAGAAGTCTGGAATATATGCATTGCATATGGAAGGCTCATGTTTGATCATATGGAATAATGTCCCTCTCCCCCAGCATCACTACATATGGCCCAAAGCCAGAAAATAAGGATAAAAGTAAATGCAGATAACTTGGCCCTACTTGGCCCTAATGAATCTTGTTTGAAAAAGCATCCTAATTGATTCTTGTACTCAGCAAAGTTTGAAAAATTCCCTTTTATACAAAAGGATTTAATAAAAATTTGCAGAATTATATTTTATTTCCCTAGTTAGTAAACATTCTGGATAAAGACATCTCTACCTTTTCCCTTGTCTCTTTGTATGAGGACTGATCAAAGACTAAATCTTACTCTTTGGTTTGTCTGATACAGCATTTCTCATATTGGTAAAAGGTTAATAAATATTGGGGCTGGTGAAATAGTACAGCAGGTAAGGTTCTTGTCTTATATGCAGTTAACCTGGGTTTTATCCCAGCCATCCTGTATGATCCCCAGAGCCCTACTAGCAGTGATCCCTGAGCACAGCTGGTTTTGCCCAAAAACCAAAAATGCTTAATACATGTGGGTTTTAATAATTTATCATTTATTTTCTGAAAAGCTAAAGTTCACAAAATTGTTAAATTTGTGATTATGGATGTTGGGGGGGGGCTCTTAAAAGCTAGATGGCACTGAAAGGTTACTTCACTCAAAATTTTCTTAGACTGTAAACCTTAGAGAGAATTTCAGGTTCATCTGAATCATTTTGTAGTGGAGGAAATTGTAACCCAGATTGCTTGAGTGCCATGTACAGTGTGACAAAAGATAATTGTAATGTTTTTATTTCATTAAATAACTTCAGTAGTTATTTCAAAGGGAGCTTTTACTCAAATATGAGAATAAACTGCAGAAATTAAAACATTTTGATTTATGTAATCAGCCCGGCAAGCTACCGAGATATTGAGCCTGTGCGGCAGAGCCTGGCAAGCTACCCCTGCGTATTGGATATGCCAAAAACAGTAACAATAAGTCTCTCAATGAGAGACATTACTGGTGCCCGCTTGAACAAATCTATGAGCAATGGGATGACAGTGACAGTGACTTTTTTTTTTTTTGCTTTTTGGGTCACACCCATCGATGCTCAGGGGTTACTCCTGGCTTTGCACTCAGGAATTACTCCTGGCAGTGCTTGGGGGACCATATGGGATGCCGGGGATCGAACCTGTGTCGGCCGCATGCAAAGCAAACGCCCTACCCGCTGTGCTATCGCTCCGGCCCCCGACAGTGACTTTTTGAGTTAGATGATTGGAAGAACAGATGATTTTTACCAGTCATGTCCTTAGATGAAGATGTATGGGTAGTAGTTTATGTAAAACTCAGTTGGCATTCAGCTTTATTGTTGATTTTAACGGAACTTTGCATCTCTATCCTGACATTTTTATGTCTCTATAGCAGCAATCTCGTTGGATTTTGTCTTCTGAATTTATTTATTTATTTATATTTGCTTTTTGGGTCACACCAGGCGATACTCAAGGGTTACTCCTGACTGCATTCAGGAAATACATATGGCTTGGGGGACCATATGGAATACTGGGACTTGAACCCGGGTCAGCAGTGTGCAAGGCAAATGCCCTACCAGCTGTACTATCACTCTGGTCCCTGTCTTCTGGATTTGTTTGTTCCTTTATAGTGCTTACTATTATATTCTCATTTTAAGCTACTGAGTATCTCGCCCGCACGGCAGAGCCTGGCAAGCTACCCGTGGTATACTCGATATGCCAAAAACAGTAACAAGTCTCAAAATGGAGACGTTACTGGTGCCTACTCGAGCAAATTGATGAGCAGTGGGATGACAGTGACAGTGATACAGTGATTTTTAAAATTATACTTGTAGGAATTGAGAAGGAAAAAATAAAAAATATTACAAACATCTGAAATTAGTATTTTCCTATATCTTGTAATAATTACTGTTTGTATTAGGTAGCTAATTGTAGTGCCTGCTGACACATATACTAATTTCTCAAGACAATGCTAGTTTTAAATTTAAAAGCATATGAAGTCTGCAATAAATTCCTTATCATTTAGGACAAATACTACTTTTAGATTGTTTACAACTTTTCTCATCAGCTCTGTTCTCTGATATATATGAAAATAAAAGTTTTAATTTATTTATTTGCAATATTTCGGGCTGGAGCGATAGCACAGCGGGTAGGGCATTTGCCTTGCACACGGTCAACCCGGGTTCGATTCCTCCGTCCCTCTCTGAGAGCCTGGCAGGATACCGAGAGTATCCCACCCTCACGGCAGAGCCTGGCAAGCTACCCATGGCGTATTCGATATGCCAAAAACAGTAACAACAAGTCTCACAATGGAGACATTACTGGTGCATGCTCGAGCAAATCGATGAACAAGGGGACAGTGCAGTACAGTGCTATTTACAATGTTTCAACAAACCTGTTCCTCCACTAGTGTACATGGTGGAAATTAGAGCCCTTAAATGGTAAGCTGTCTTACATTTTCTTGATATTAACAAAATATATGGCATCCTATAGATACTTATTAGTAAAGTCCTTTATTCAGATAGTAAAAGTACTGGTCATTTTTCTAGATGCTGGAGATACAACAGTAGACATTTTACAAAGGCTCCATATTTGCTTTCATGTGGTTATTTCCATCGTTCTATGAAAGAGTAGTCTCTGACTATTAGATGGTCTCTAGTAGATTGAAGAGTTGGAAAGGGAAGAACTTAATGATCAAATCATTCACAAACATCCTAATATGGACATACTAAATTATTTGAACTAATCATTTAATGTTGCTTATTGTCATCCTGTCATTTGATTCTGGGTTCTATTTGGAACCATAAATAAAATGTTTGTAACCCTTAGTAAATGTGTCAGTTACTAGGCAGCCGACAGTCTGATGAAAATCTGATTTCATCTCAAATCAAATACCATGGAGTTCCTCTGAATATGCTGGCCCAAAACATATGAAGTTCTAGGATTTTTTTTTTTAATTTCTTCTCTTCACACCAGGCTCCATCTTGTCTATTTTAGTACTCAGCCACTAAAATAAATAATGCCTTTATATCCCAAGTACTAAAGTATCCCACCATACCCCCAAATACATCACTCTCCAAAAATGTCTAAAATTATGTGTATCTTATGGTAAATGTTGTTAAACACTATTAGCCACTGAAAATTTCTTAATGGCCATAGCATGTGTCATTCAAATACTCTATTCTTTCTCTTAGTAAGATCTCTTAACACTTTATTTTATTTGTAACATACTCCATTTGTTCTAATCTTTTGACACTTCTCTTTATTTGTTACCTCATGGGGTTGGAGTAATAGTACAGCGGGTAGGACATTTGCCTTGCACTCGGCAGACCAGAATTTGATTCCCGGCATCCTGTATGGTCCCCGAAGCATCACCAGAAGTAATTCCTGAGTGCAAAGCCAGGTGCATTGCTGGGTCTGACGAAGAAAGCCAAAAAAAAATTTTTTTTTTTTATTACCTCATGGCTTTTGTTACTCCAGGTATTCTCAACTCCTATGTTCCTTTTCCTTTCAGTCATGACTAGTCTATATTTACAACTCTTAAATCAGGTTCTGATAGACTTTGAAGTTAGATAAACTTTAGTTAACTATTTGCTACTAAGTGTTAAGTTAATTAACTTTGACAAGTTTAACATCTTTTGGAGTTGCAGTTTACTCTTTGGTACATGCAAAGCATTATTATGAGGACATTTTATATACTCGCCATATACTATTATAATGTACAATATACTATTTAACAAAATTAAACCTGGACCTGCAAGATAGCTCAATTAGCCAGAGTACATGACTTACATGCAGGATATGGGTTTGATCCTGAAAACCAAGTCAGGAATAGACCCTGAGCACCACTGATTACAACTTCAGACCCCTGTCCCAGCCCTCACTCTCCCTCCTAAAACAAAACAAAACAGAAAACAATAGAGAAATAATAAGTGACTGGTACAGAACCTTTGGCCACTTGTATTAAGAAAAGAACAAAAGACTTTGCAGAATTATATAAATGGAATCTTTATTGATTTCTACCATGAACCACATCTGATTCATCATGAAATTCTCTTCATTTTTTTCTTTAAAGCTACACTTGCATAGCTATATCTGATCCAAATCACCTGAATCATTGTAATACATTCTTAATGGTCTTCCACTCTTGCCCATCATCGTTCCTCATTATATTCTTAACATAGAAGCCAAAGTGGATCTTTCATTTATAAACTCTGCAAAGTCTTTTATTCTTTTCTTAATACAAGTGGCCAAAGGTTCTGTACCAATCATTTTTTATTCCTCTATCCCCCAATAGCTTTATCACATACAGACCATTGTTCTAACAGCGATCCAAAAATCTGCCAGACATTTCCTTCCCTGTTGCTTTTGTATTTCCTACTCCCCCTCTTAACTGTATGTTCTACCTCATAACATTTTTTCCCCTCCATGTATATATAGAAAGACAGCTGAAGCTTTTTCTCTTTTCCTCTTTCAGGTTGTGCAAATCTTACTTTCTATTCAGAGCCATTTCGTATCACCTAAAATTTTAATTCTCTTTTCCTTTCTTGCTTTAATTTTTTCTTAGTTCCCCCTACATCTAACATCCTGTACAATTTTGTTTCATTGATTTTGGTTTTTGGAATACTCTTAGTGGTGTTCAAAGATTACTACTGACTCTGTGCTCAGCTGCCTCCCGTTTTTAAAGTTTTTTTTTTTTTTGAGCCACACCCCGAAGTGCTCAGGGCTTACTCCTGACTCTGCACTCAAGGATCACTTCTAGTGGAGTTTCAGGGACCATATGGGATGCCAGGAATCAAACCCATGTTGACCACATGCAAGGCATGCCCCTACCTGTTGTACTATTGTTCCAGCCCCCACTCCTAGTGGTGTTCAGGGACCATACAGTAGCAGGTATTGAACCCAAGTCTCCTGCTTGCAAAGCATGCATTCAGGTTATTGAGTTATCTCTTTGACTCAGTTATTTTTTAAATTAAATTTTTTACACCCCCCCCACAACCATTTGAATGTAAAGTTCACAGAATAGGACTTTTGTTTGTAATATATAGTCATGAAAATATAAAATAGGATCTTTCATGAGTTATTGGGTAAGGTATACAAACAGGATTTGTGACAAATATGGGAACTTAAGGTAAGAGGAATCCAAACTTCGGGTCATGTATATTCAGTTCGGGATTGTCAAAGTTATCCCGTTGCTCATCAATTTGCTTGAGTGGGCACCAGTAACATCTCCATTGTGAGACTTGTTACTGTTTTTGGCATACCAAATACGCCACAGGTAGCTAGCCAGGCTCTGCTAACATACGGGTGAGATACTCTCGGTAGCCTGCTGGGCTCTCTGAGAAGGACGGAGGAGTCGAACCCAGATCAACCGCGTGCAAGGCACTACCCGCTGTGCTATCGCTCCAGCCTGGTCAAAGTAGTCGTTATAAGCTAAGTGTGTATATTCAGAGGGGAATATACACAATGCACACCACTTGCTTTGTAAATTATATTGAAGAACTAAATCTACTGCAGATGATAAATAGTAATATTTTATATCTAGTTTATCCCTCACTTCCCAATCACGGGCTTTCAAGTTTGACCACTTACTCAGGTTTCTTTGTATCCTGAAATCAGTGCTTGGGAGTACTTTCCAGATCATTTGCAGATACATGGCAAGGCAGCAGAAAAACCCCGTGTGTTCTATGTGCTTAGTTAAGGTCCACCAAAGCAGTGGCGAATCTTCTTACTTTAGTTATCATTATAAACTATTCATGATATATTTTAATACCTTTTGCATTGCTTTTTTTACTTGTGGTTTCATTGTAATTTTGAAGGGCTATTTAGAGTTCTGAGTATTTGAAGGAAGTAATGTGCCTTATGAAGAGAATGCCTATTAGCTCATCTTCATTCAGGCATGAGTTACTGCCATGAGCTCAGTGATATATTAGATAAAGTTCTTTAAAACAGAACAATCAAGGTTGTGTAGTGATGAATTGGCTTAACTTCATTTTTTCCTTAAAAGTACAATATTTGATAATTCAGCATCCACAACAACTTAATAGATATAGCTATAGTACAGTGGGTAGAGCACTTGCCTTGCATGCAGCCAACCTGACTTTGATCCCTGGCGCCCCATATGGTCCCCTGATTACCCTCAGGAACTCTGAGCACTGCTGGGTGTGGCTCCCAAACCAAGAAAAAACCTCTAAGGATTTTACTTAAAATTTATTGGAAACAGTACAGTAGAGTGACAGGATGCAAAATTTGTATTAAAAAGTCTTTCTATATGCAAACAAGCTAAAAAATTAACATTTCTTTTATAATTTTTCCAAAAAATTTATGATCAGGGCAAACTCCTAGCACTGAGCCAGTAGTCGTCCCATACCACTTCCAGGTGTGGTCAAAAACGAAGTAAAAATATGGAGAGGGCCCTAAGGATATCTTAGTGATAGAGCTACTTGCCTTCAAGAGTTCGATCCTTAGAACTATTTCACATATAATGAGTGTGATTCCAGCACTGATCTTTGCACAACAAAGTACTCAATTTCCAATGCATCCCAACTAAGCATGTGTTTAATAAGCACTACAGCTATAAAATGTGAACAGCCAAGTGTATGTGACCCCCATGAATCACTGCAACAACAAAATAGAGAAGGAAAGAAGAAAAAAATGTGGAGGTACGGGGAGATATGGTACAGAGATATGACTCAAGTGATGTATCTAGTGATGTATCTAGCATCTGTGAGGCCTTGAGGATTTCTGGCAATATATGCTGCCATCCCCCGATCTGACCCCTATACCACCAGTATTACCCTGAATAGCACAGGCCAGAGTACTGAACCCACCAGGTATCACTGGTTTGTCCCTGACCCATTCTACCAGTACCTCTGGGTGTGACCCAATCACAGACAGGGATGTTGCTCAGTGCTAGAGCACCAACTTTGCATGTATGATGTCATAGGTTTAATTCCCAGCACTGCCAAATTAAAAAAAAGGTGTTTTGGGCTGGAGATGCAGTTCATTGGTAAACTTCATTTTTTCATATGTAATACCTGGATTTGATTGCTGGCACTGCAGAAAGGGGAGAATGTTCAAGAATAATAGCTGGATCAATGCTTCATCAAAGAAGAGAGATTGACAACATGCAAGGCAAGCATCTTACCCCTGTGTTATTTCTCTGGACCTTGCATAGTTTTGTTTTCTCCAAATTGTCATATAATTGGATTCATAATATGAAACCTTTTTGTCTTGACTTCCTTCACTTAGTAATATATATTTATGCTCCCTCCCTATCTTTTCCTGAATTGTTAGCTCCCTTCCTTCCTTCCTTCCTTCCTTCCTTCCTTCCTTCCTTCCTTCCTTCCTTCCTTCCTTCCTTCCTTCCTTCCTTCCTTCCTTCCTTCCTTCCTTCCTTCCTTCCTTCCTTCCTTCCTTCCTTCCTTCCTTCCTTCCTTCCTTCCCTGGACCAGGGCCTCCCCACCAGTGCTTGGGATATTTGACCCTGTGGTGCTGGAAAACACCAGGATCACACCCAGAGTGTGGGGGTGGGGTATATGGTCCTGAGGCCTTGAGCATGAAGGCATGTTCCAAACCCTTTGAGCTACCTCTTCAGCCCTAAGCTTATTTCTTTTTTCTCTTTGGATTTTGGTCCACACCTGGCAGTGCTAAAGGCTTACTCCTGGCTCTGTACTCAGGAATCAACTCATGGTGGTGTTCAGGGGACCATATGGATTACCAGGAATTGAGCCTGGGTTGGCTGTGTGTAAGCAAACACCCTACCCTCTGTACTATCTCTTCAGCCCCTCATTTCTTTTTTTGTTTTGTTTTGGGGTCACACCCAGCAATACTCAGAGGTTACTCCTAGCTCTGCACTTAGAGATCATTCCTGGAGGTCGTCAGGGGACCGATGGGGTGCTTGGATTGAACCCAGGTTGGCCAAGTGCAAGACAAGATACCAAATATGGTAACTACATATTTTCTCTCCAGTCCCTCATTCTATTTAATGCTAAAAAAATGTTCCTTTGAATATAACAAAGTCATATCATTCACCTATCGAAGGATATTTACTTCCAAGAGGACACTATATGATAATGGGGTTTGAATCTGCCTTCTGCATGGAAAGCGTGATGGAAAACATGCACTCCAGCATACTGAGCTATCCCTCTGGCCCAAGAAAAGTGTTGTTTAGTTTCCACTTTTTTTTTCCTTTTTGGGCCACACCTGGCAATGCACAGGTGTTACTCCTGGCTCTGCACTCAGGAATTACTCCTAGTGGTGCTCGGGGGACCATATGGGATACTGGGAATTGAACCCCGGTCGGCTGCATGCTAGGCAAACACCCTACCCACTGTGCTATTGCTCCAGCCCCAGTTTCCACATATTTGACATCTTCATTCTTTTACATGTCATTTTGTTTTGTTTCGTTTGGGATTCAACCTGGGTTCAATCCCTGAGCACCCTGTATGGTCCCCCGAGGACCTCCAGGAGTGATTTCTAAGTGTAAAGCTAGAGCTAGGAGTAACCTCTGAGAATTGCTGGGTGTGGCCCAAAAACAAAATTCAAAAGAAATGAGGGGCTTGAGTACAGTGGGTAGGGTGTTTGCCTTGCACACAGCCAACCCAGGTTCAATTCCTGGTATCCCATATGGTCTCCTGCACACCGCCATGAGTGATTTCTGAGCACGTTTTAATGTGCTAATGGTTTACTCCTGGCTCTGTGCTCAGGGATCATTTCTGGCATGTCTCAGGGCCATATAGGGTACCAGGGATTAAACTGGGTTGACCCCATGCAAGGCAAATATCCTACCGATGGTACTATTGATCTGCCCCTTCCCCTTCTTATTTGGGTGATGGTGGGGGTAATTCCAAACTCTGTTTAGTGGACCAGAGGATGTGGTTCTACTTAGGATTTGTGATATTAGGACCATTGACCACATGCTGCAGTGTGGTACCAAGCATCAAATCTGGATCAGACACGAGCAAAGCATGTGCCTTATCCTTAGTGGTTTCTCTCCAACCCCCTGCTTTTTTTAGATATTGAATCCAGTGAGGGTCTCACATGCAAGGTAACATGTAACCCTGGCAATCTAAGCTATACCACTGAGCCATATCCCTGGCCCCCATATTTTTGTCTCATCATTGATTTCCAGTTTTATATTATGGACAGAAAATAGTTAATATGATTTCAATCTTCTTAAATTAACTAATACTTGTTTTTTGTCCTATTATATGATCTATCAGGATGTTTCCCCAATTCATACCCAACAATTGGTATGATTTTAGTCTTAAACTTGCTAAGATTTGTTTTGTGGTCTATTATTATATGATCTATGATGGAGAATGTTCCCTGTGAACTTGAGAAGAGCATTCGTTCTACTACTGTTGACTGGAATGCTCTATGTAGTCCATTAAGTCAGTTGAATCTGTGGATCATTTTTTCTAAAATGTTCTTCAGTTAAAATGTTTCTTTATTGCTTTTTTTTTTCTCGACAACATGAGTTGTTAATAGTGGGTTATTCAAGTCCCCCACAATGTTATAATCTGTTTCTCCTTTAGATCTGTTAGTAATCACTGTTTTAGTGCTTAGATGATAGATGCATATATATCATTTGACTCTTTTATCATATATATAATGATCATATTTGTCTGTTACTCATTTTTGGCTTGAAGCCATTATTGTCTAAGTACCTTTATACCTGCTATATTTTCATGCCCCTGTGCTTGAACTCTTATCTCCCCTCCTTTTTTTTCACTTTGACTTCATATGTCATTACAAGTGAAATGAATCAGGACGAGAAAGGACAAATACTAGATGATCCCTCATATGTGAAGTTACAAAGAATCAATGGGTTTAGATAATCCTCAACAGAAACAAATCCTGAGACATAATCAGTAGAACCAGGAACTAAGAAGACTAGGAAAGATGGGTTAGAGGATGGAAAGGGACTTTGGTATAATGGTGGGAAGGTCTTGACACTCTGATGAAGGGATTGGTATAGCAGCACTGCAAATATAAAACAATGATTTTGACCTATTGTGACTCTGGTACCTTAATAAAAGCTGATTTAAAAAAAAAACACTGAAATTAGTCTCCTGTAGGAAGCACATAGTTTGGTTTTATATTTTGTAATTGTTATTATTATTTAGATATCCTGCCACTCTATGCCTTTTGATTGGTTAATTTATTCCATTTACATTTAGTGTTATTATTGACCTATCTTCTGCCTTGTTGATTTGTTTTTATGTTGTTTCCTTTTCTATTTCTACTTTGTGAATTGATTGCTTTTAATGGTGATTTGCTCACCTACATTTTTTTAATGTTTTGTATTCCTGGTCTAGGTTACTTTATGCTTACTTCTGAGGTTTACATAGCATATAGATAAAATTGTTCTCTTATGCTGATAACATCTGTGAGACCGCTCGAGAAAATCGACGATCAATGGAATGATGATGGTGATGATGATGATGATGATAAACATCTGTAACAGTTTTCATCCTATGGCTCATCTCCTTTTGCATTTGGGAATCACAACTTATCTTTCTATGCTGTGGTTTTATTGTTGTTGTAAGTAGGTATGTTATTTTTAGTGTAATCTGTTTTAATGGTTTTCCTTTTTTTTTTTTTTTTTTTTTGTGGAAGGGGGCACACTTGACTGTGCTCAGGGCTTACTCCTGGTTTTTCACTCAAGGACCGTTTCTGGTTGGGCTCAGGGGACCATATGTGGTGCCAGGGATTGAGCCCTAGTCAGCTGTGAGCAAGGCAAACACCCTACCCGCTGTACTATTGCTCTGGCCCAGTCTCTTTACTTTATTTAACCTTGTTTACTCATCTCCCTTTGCCAAATCATTTTAACTTTTCTATTCTCAAGCTGGCAATTTATGACCTTTTCTGTTTATAATGCTTTCCATCATATTATGAATTTAATTTATCACAAATTTTACTTATTTTTTATTTATTAAAAATTTTAGCTCTATCTTTGGTTCTGTTTTATAATTTTAGTTTTGTGGGTGAGGTGCTCCTGTAGTTCATTACTTATTTGGCTTTGTTTTAGTTTTGTTTTTTTAGGCCATGCTGTCAGTACTCATGACTTACACCTTGCTCTGGGCTCAGGTGTCACTCCTGGCGGTGCTCAGGGGACCATATGGGGTGTTGGGGATCAAACCCTGGTCAGGTTTGTGTAGGGCCTTACCCTCTGTACTCTTTTCTGGCTTGCATTCTTTTTTTTTTTTTTCTTCTTGAAATCATTCTGTTGCCTTTGTAGGTTTTTTATAACTCAGTATCTTCTTAATGTCTATTTTTAAAAATCTTTTTTAGTTATAATCTTTTGTGCCTTCAGATGTTTTTGAAGCCTGTTTGTATTTGTTTGTATTTATTATGCCAAGAATTAAATCCTAGGTCTTAGGTATGTGTGTGTTCTACTCCTGAGCCACAGCCTTGATTAGCTTTCTTTTTGTGACACTCTGTAGCCCTATTTTTCATCGTGTTTGATGAACCTTACCCACAATGTCATTCAAAGTAGTGAATGCCTCTTCTATTTTGGCAAGATTTTACTTTCTTTCTCTCAGCTCATTAAGTTGGTCAGCCTGGAACCATTACAGCTTTTTCCATAAGGTGGCACCATAGCACAAATTTGGTTTCACTTTCCAAGGGAGAACTTTGGGTGGGAAGTGGGTGTAGAGTTGGGAATTAACAACAGCAAAGGTGTTGAGAGTGGGGGCTCAGGCTTCCAGGCCTCCTGGCCTGCAACAGGATTCCCTTCCCTTCCCTCCCCTCCCCTCCCCTCCCCTCCCCCCCCTCCCCTCACCCCAACCTTTGTGATCTCTCCTTAGTGAGGGCAACTGATCCCTCCAACTGAAGCACTCTTAGCTGGGCTGGCTGCCTTCACCACCTCTGCCAGAAAGGTCATGCTTACTCACTGCCAGACCGGCCACTGCTTTTTCTGCAGTCATGGTCTGGACTGCTGGCTTGGCAACCACTTTTCTCATTCCTCTGCCTCTTCCATATTCCAGTCCTCCCACCTTGGGGTGCACAGATGGATATATCTCTCAAGTGTCTAAAATGTTTTGCAGAAGCACTGTCTACTTACCAGACCCCTCTTTCTGCCATAGTTGTAAATCAAAAGGGGAAAAATTTAGCCCTACCCTGATGATGATGTTATGCCTTTGCATATTTTGACTAACTCCTGTAGCAGATATGTCTTAAAAGTGTTTTCTTAGAAAATTAATTTTTACAAATTTAAATTTATTTCAGAATTCATTGGATCAGGTTTTAGCATGCTAGTTAGCTACTGGATAATCATGGAAAACCCAAGGTCCTCTAGGTTTTTTCTTGAATTAACTTGTAGGAGTTTTATAATGTTTGCTTTTTCTTTCTTTCTTTCCTTCTTTCCTTCTTTCTTTCTTTCTTTCTTTCTTTCTTTCTTTCTTTCTTTCTTTCTTTCTTTCTTTCTTTCTTTCTTTCTTTCTTTCTTTCTTCCTCTCTTCTTTCCTTCCTTCCTTCCTTCCTTCCTTCCTTCCTTCCTTCCTTCCTTCCTTCCTTCCTTCCTTCCTTCCTTCCTTTCTGGGGCGGGGGACACACCCAGTGTTGCTCAGGAGTTACTCCAGGTTGTACGTCAGGAATTACTCCTGGTGGTGGTCCGGGATCATATGGGATGTGGGGGATCAAACCTGGGTGGGTCACATGCAAGGCAAGAACCCTATTTGCTGTACTATCTCTCTAGTCCCAAAGGTTTGTTTTTTTTTTAACATTTAGGTCCGCTTTGAGTTAATTAAATAAGTATTTTTATTTGAGTCATTAAAACTTACAATAGTCTTAGTAATAGAGTTTTATGCATACTTAGTTCAGCACCACACCCTCCACTAGTGTCTGCTTCCCTCCACTGTTATTTCATTGTCTTCTGGCCTCCACCCCTCCATTGCTATTATCTCCCTGAACCACCCCCTTGTGTCTGGCCCCCATACTTTTGTCTCATCACTGATTTCCAGTTTCATCTTATGGACAGAAAATAGTTGATCCTCATGGTTGCAATCTTAAATTGCCTAGGATTTGGCTTTTGTCCTATTATATGATCTATGATAGGTTGTTTTCCTAGTTCATACCCAGTAATTGGTATGGTTTTGGTCTTCTTAAATTTGCTAAGATTTGTTTTGTGACCCTGAAAGAGCCTCCAGTCGTTGGGAAAGACGAGTAAGGAGAGGCTGCTAAAATCTCAGAGCTGGGATGAATGGAGACGTTACTGGCACCCGCTTGAGTAAATTGATGAACAACAGGATGACAGTGATACAGTGATACAGTAATGATGGGGAATATTCCTTGTGCACTAAGAAAAGCATTCATTCTGCTGCTATTAAGTGGAATGCTCTGTATAATCCATATAGTCAGTTAAATCTGTAGGTCATTTTTTCTAAAGTGTTGTCCAATTCAAATGTTTCTTTACTGCTTTTTTGTCTGGACACATGAGTTGTTAATAGTGTGTGTGGGGGGAGAGTGGGGGCCACATGAGGGCTCAGTATGTATTCTGTGCTAAAGGATCACTCCCAGTGGGCTCGGGGGACCACAGAAAGTGCTGGGGATCAAAGGCAACTACTTTCTTTGCATGCTGTATTATCTCTCTGACCCCAAAGTGAAAATTATTTTGCTTTCATTTTAACTTGCAAGTTATAACTTTTCCAAGTTGAGATTAATTCTTGTTTTCATTTTTTCCATTATGATGTGTGCGTTTGTGTGTGTGTGTGTGTGCTTGTGCGTGTGTGTGCTAGGTATTTGAAAAAACATGAAATATTTTATCACCTTATGCATGGAAAGCCAGATTTCTTTCCATTTCTTAATATATAATGCATTTCTCAGAAATGTAAAATATCTAATCTTTAGACTCCAAAAATAACTTACTGTCAATTTTTGGTACTCCTAGCTCTATACAACCAACTCAATCAGATAACAATCTTTGTTTTCCCCCACCAGTAACACCAGAGTAATTCAGACTTTTTGCAGATGTCTATGTCCTTGTTTATTTCTTGGTTAATGTTAAAGAAACTCTTTGGAAATTAATTCTATAGCAGG
Organism: Sorex araneus; assembly: GCF_027595985.1. NCBI lineage: Eukaryota > Metazoa > Chordata > Mammalia > Eulipotyphla > Soricidae > Sorex > Sorex araneus. Next base: position 66,541,023 of record NC_073306.1, read on the forward strand.
TGATTTTTTATTGTACTTTCATTTTAGATGCTAATCTTTGCATCTAATTATGATATGCTTCTTTTTAGAGTCTTACGATGAATCAGTGAGGATATTCCCCTAAATTTCTTGCATTTGAAAGTTTATCATTTGACACTGAATAGTTCTTTGGTGAGACTAAACATTTTTTCTGTATGGCTAACAAATCTCTATAAGTAGGCTAGATAAATGATGTAAAGGTCTAATACGATGAGTTTTTTTAAGAAATAGAAAAAAGCTAGCTGACAAAAGGCACGAAGATGAACAATCTGAAAAGATTGCTGAATCATTAGTGTAAAGCTGTTTAGCATGTAGAGTAGGTGTTCCTTTATCTTCAAGGCTAATATGTTATAATTATCTTTTCATTATATTTTAAATAATATGTATATATTTATCTTTGTAACCTTTGTTACCTTTTTATCTGCTTAGTCTACAGAATTAAATTATTTAAGTATAGGGGTTTGTGAAATTCTTTTGATATTTCATCATTAATTCTCCTTTTCAATATTTTATTTGAAATGGGAACATTTTGGGGCTAGAGATATAGTATAGCAGGTAAGGTGTTGCCTTACATGCAGCCAACTTGGGTTCAATCCCTGGAATCCCAGATGCTCCCTCTAGCAGGGCCAGGAGTGATTCCTGAGCACAGAGCCAGAAGTAACCCCTGAGCATTGCTGAGTGTGGCTCCAAAACAAAACAAAATAAATACAAAGAAATGGGAACATTTTTTAAAAGATGAGGAAACCACATGGGAGATAAGAGATAAGTAGTATATGTTAAACCTATCTTATAAATATATTAATTAAATATAAAATTATAAATATGTTAATAAATATATTACTATTTCTTTAATAGAATTACAGTTAATATATTGTGTGAAAGAAATATAAGTATAGAAAAGCCAGTATTAGAAGGGCATATAATAATTTGAAATTTGCTAACAAGATATGCAAAGCTATAAGAAACATAGCTTAACAAATATATATAACAAATAAGTTAATAAATAACATAATAAATATAACAAATGCTATAACAAATCATAAATATTAATATAAGAAAGTGTTAGAAAGAAATACACAATAGCAGAAATTACCCGGATTGGTACAATACAATTTATTCTCTTTTTTTCTGTTTTTCAAAGTCTTAGACAACATGTATTTATATCTTGAGATACTTTTTAAAAATTTCCTTTTTGGGTCACACCCAGCAATGCACAGGGGTTACTCCTGGCTCTGCACTTAGGAATTACTCTTGGTGGTGCTCAGGGGACTATATGGGATGCTGGGAATTGAACCCAGGTCAGCTGGATGCAAGGCAAATGCCCTACCCACTGTGCTATCTTTCCAGCCCCTATCTTGGGATACTTTTGTGGGGGTGGTTTAGGTTTGGGCCACACCTGCTGTGATCAGGGCTTATCTCCTGGAGGTACTCTGGGAATTGGGATTGAAACTGCCAGTGTGTAAGACAAGCACTTTAAACAGCCATACTGCTCCCCTCCCCCTGCCAGCCCCCGCCCCCCAATTAGGGAAACTTTACACAGTCCTTCTCATACTTTGACTCCAGAAGTAGCATATCTATATTTTAATCTGATCCAGTTAAGGTCTTATAAGGAATATGAGTATATAATGTCTGTAATCTGATACTTTTCTCCTTCTTTCCCCTGTGGCTAAAAAATTCTTTAAAGAATGATGACTAAGGAGGGAATGGGGAAAATGGGGCATACCATCTCACTGTATTTTAGTTGAAGTAATTAAAATTAGATGCCTTGTTTTCCTAGATACTATTGTGCCATAGCTATTAACTTTTCAGTCTACAAGAATTCATTTTCGAAAATCATGAGTCCTTATTTTAATGTATTTTTTGAAGTTTTATATATGCCTTCTTGTTCTACTTGACAACCCCTAGTAATTTTGAAAATAATACAAATTATTTGAAAATTTTAACTTAAGCAAAACACATTTTAATATTGCATATCTGAATAATTTGAAATAGCAATTAAAAGTATTCCTAAGTACTTTCATTTTATATTTAAACTTACTCTAACATAGGTCACTTAAGGGTTGCCATTATTCTTGTTGCTTTTTCACCTTGAGTGGAATAAATAAATACGTAGTTATAAAACTGCAAGATGAAATGCTGGCCTCTTTGAAGGGAAATAAAAATGATAGAGCTGCAAGGAAGCTGAATAGTTAATCATGGAGGAGGAGAAAAACTAGCTCATTACTTTGACTAGAGGCAGCTGGGGAAGTGACGTCCTGTAGCATTTGCTGTTCTAGAAAGTACAGAGACACGTAGTGAAAATGGGAGGATCTAGAAGGAGGCCGTCTTCTGTGTAGTGTATATTTATCTGTAAGTGAGCCGTTGGGGAAGGAATTGAATACGGAGACTGCTTGCTTACCGTCTTAAGACGGCAGAGCTGAATTGCTGATTTGCTTTAACTTTTAAAATACGCAGCTGGGTTTAATTTCTTAGAATTGTTGTATCGCTAAGACTGGGGACGCTGTTTTCTTTCACAAAGGGAAATCTAAGTTCATTTCAAGGCAGTCGAAATGGGGAAAGACTATTATTCCATTTTGGGAATTGAAAAAGGAGCTGCAGATGAAGATATTAAAAAGGCTTACCGAAAACAAGCCCTCAGATTTCATCCGGACAAGAACAAATCTCCTCAGGCAGAGGAAAAATTTAAAGAGGTCGCAGAAGCGTATGAAGTATTGAGTGATCCTAAAAAGAGAGAGATATATGATCAGTTTGGGGAGGAAGGTAAGCTGTGTATATATGATTTCTGTCTCAAGCTCGAGCTCTTGTCGCTCTCACTCTCTCTGGCTATCATTAAATTAAATTCCCGTATGTCGATAGTAAAAAACAAACAAAAAAAAAGGATATAAACAAGAATTCATCACTTACGTGGAATAAATATTACATTGCTGTGTATGAAATGCACTAGTTTTCTCTCGTTTGGATTTTGACATTTTGTAATATACATAGTCTACCATTAGATGATGTTAGCCTTGTGTATATTTAAGAGAAACTAAATTCCCATACACTTTAATCAATTGTATTTAAAAAGTCTTATGCAACTTGTTTTTTTTTTTTTAATGAATTTTCTGCTAAAATCAATGAAGAGCCTTCAGTGATTTAAAAATCTTAAGATTGGTAGTACAAATTCTGGATAGCTTATATTTTATTAAGGAAAACAAAGTAAGTTTTTTTTTGACTTTTTAAAAATATAGCAAATCTAGTTTTAGATTAAACAAGACAGAGTCATCTCTAAAAAGCAAAGGCCCAGACATTTAGCTGTAGTTGTTTTTGGCATTTTGCCTGGGGAGGAAAGAATTTTCCTGATGTCATAAAATACCAGAACAAGTTTTTAACTTAATTGTAAACAGTAATTATGTGCCAAGAAAATGAGATCTCAGAAATACAGTTTTTGACCTAAAATGGCCACCTAGTTAGAATAATGATTAATTTACCTTTGTATAACATTATTTCTTTTAAAAATTTGCTAATTATAGGGACAGCTGACAACATCCTTTCCTCTCATTGGCATATTTTTGTTTTTGATTTTACGATTAGAAACCTGATGAAAAAGGCCAATTGGCATACTTTAAGATATGCTTTAATCCTTCAGTTTACATTTAAGTTTGCCTATCATTTTCATATGAATGCAGCTGTAAAGACTTTAAAATTGCTAATTAATGACAACAATAAAAATGCTTTAATTCTTTTCGGTTCTAGGATTTTCAACTTCTTTGTCATTTAAATTTGTCACTTTGAATATAAGATTATTTTATGATGTTGCTTAGGTTTAGGTATACAGATTTATAGATCAGTAATTTAAATTTACTACATAAAGCTTGTCACCAGTAATCAAGTTTTCATCCATTCCCATACACTTGACCCTTCTGATCCAGTTTATCCTGTCTGCTTCCTCCAAGTTTTAAAATCACGACCAAGTTATTTTATTACTAATTGTTTCTCTCTAAATTTTCTCTCTTCAATCATGTTTGTTGTTAAAACTTATCTCTTGGGTTTATTGCATTAATGTTAAAGTTTTCTTGTTAGAAAACATGTCTTAAAATAAAGTGAGGTAATAATTGATTATGCTCAGAGAAAAACATTAAAAGTGGCATTTGTTAGAATTTTTTTCTCATTTTACTTTTTGATTCGAGTTGCAAAAAACTAATTTTTGTTGCTAAGTTGGATACTGTAAAGACCTGCAGTGACAAATTCTTGCTAGTAATGAAAAATTCAACAACTGGCTGTTAAATTCTGCATATTTCTTCTAACTCTGTACTAGAAAATAGTGTGATTTGATTAATTTCACTAGTTAAGTCAGTATCTGACACGCTACTACTAATATATCAATCTTTCTGAATAAGTTATTATTTGGAAAGAAAACCATAAACTTGAAGCCATATATTCCCTTAAAAAGTACAGACATACACACACACACACACACACACACACACACACACATTTATACTAAATCATTACGTTAACATCACCTGTGACTGAACTTTAGGATTCTGTGTTTAAGGATATTTATTTGTCTTTAGTATTTTCAGATAACCAAATGATACATTTGTATTATTTTTCTTGAGTTATATTAATATTTCTCTGGTTTGATTATTTGGTTTTCACTAGTATTAGTGAGGAAATTTTTTTATAAGCTAAAGCAGATCAACTATATCCTGAATTGTTCTTGGTCTTTACTTAGATTATTGATGAAAGTCATAGGTAGTACTGAAGGGAGAATAAGAAATTTAAGGCATTGAAGTATATTATTCAGAAATATTCACTAGTTACCTGAAAGTAGAGTTAAGTGAAATTTAATTATAATTTATAAATTATGCTGTCATATTGAAAAATGTTTACTGTTTTTTGTTTGGAATTAATCAATTCTTTTTTAAAATTCCCTATAGGTACACTGTGAAAATGTGTAAAGCATTTTTTCTTTACTTATCATTGATCTGTTTTGCTTGCAGGCCTGGTTCTGTACCCCTATGGATTTCTCCAATAATGGCAAAACACTCAGTTTTAGGACTGTGGAGCCATTAGTAATTGACCTGATAAATATTCTCCCTGTAAAATCACTACAGTTTTAATAACTGAGACAAGGGAATAAGTATTCATGAATCAAAAAGTATATATGTTGATAAGTACATATGCTAAACTTATGATTAGGTACTAAGAAAACCAGTAACCAAGTTGTTTTGGAAATCCCTCGTATCCTTAATTTTAAATGCTGGGATTTTAAAAAGTTGATTAAAAATAGAAATATTTTAAATTCACAATTTGACCCAGCAGTTCCATTTCTAGGAATCTTTCAAGGAGAAAGAAAAATGTTCCATTCTATACAAAGATGACATAGTAGCATTATTTGTAATGACCCAACCTAGAAACAACAAAAGGTGCCATCATTTGGTGAATTAATAAAATACATCATGGTACTTATATACACACAAACATGTGAGTTAATTTTAGGACATATTGTTTTTAAAACTTATTTTTAAAAATAGAAAAATTTTCTTCATAGTTGAATCATTTAAGAAACTAAGTCATACAGAACTATAAAAAATTTGAAATTGGATTTTTAGCTGTTCTCAAGTATTTTAGATTTAGTTTTGAATTATTCAGTGGATGTCAACACAAGTTGTATTGAATTTTTTTCCCATGAAGCATTCTAATTTGTTAATACAATGGGATGATGATGATGATGATTTATTTTCTTTATGCTTTTTTAAAAATCTACATAGTCTTTTAAATTAATTTTATTGAAAGGGGGTATTTCTATGACTAAAGGTTATTTTGTAAAATCTTTAAACTAGTTTGTTCACTTCTTTACTCTGAGAATTTAGTAAACTGGATCTCTGCTTACTGAGTATTTCTAAAAATAAGTAAATTGGATTTTTGTGAGTCATACTAAATTTAAAGAATTTCTGTAATATTGGGGGTTTGTTTTTGAACCGGCCATGGTTCTTGAGGACTACTTCAAGCTTATTGCTCAGGGATTGTTCCCAACAGTGTTTGGGGGACTGTGTAGTTCTGGGGATCAAACCGAGGTATCCTGCATACAAAACCTAGGCTCCAGTCTGTTGATGTATTTCTCTTGTTACAAATCTAGCCCTTCAATTTTGTTTTTGAAATCCTAATTCTTTTCCAATTTTAGTCAACCAATCATAGTCATGCATAGTATCCCAAATGCTTGTTTTTGGAATTTCACAATGGTTGGCTACATATTTTACACAATACATGCCTGCATATTTTATGATGTACCTCATGCAAATGCTAGGCAGTGCAAGGGAGACTTGCATAATAATGTTGCAATGGTGTGAATTTTGATGGTCTTTTTTTCCTTAGACTTTATAGTAACCTTTTTCTTTATCTGAGCTATGTAGTTGACTAGTGTCAGAGAAATCTCCAACCTTCAATGGAAGCTTTTGATCAACTTTAACATATTATTTCAGATGCAAGTATGGATTCTGTGCATGAATATTTCAGAAAACAAATTTCTACTGATTGAGATACTGTCATTTTAGCAGAGAAAAGAAAGAATTTGAGGCCAAAGCTAGACCTGTGATATAATTACTTAAAATGTTATTTTTTCTTTGCATGAATCCATTAGGAATCCAAGACATTTAGATTTTTGTCTTATAGCAGGTTAGATTAAGCAAACCAACTTACTCAATTTATTAATGCTCTGCTAAGTTACTCTGTTTCTGGGATGAAAGATAAAATAATTGAAAATTGGGTTGGTCACATTAGTCATGGCCTTAAGTTACCTACATGTTCTATTATTTTGGAGAATATATCTCTAGCTTTGTTTTTTGTTAACAATTGGAGTTACTATTGTGTCTCTAAAATTTGAACTGCATGTTAAATGTTCTTGTGCTGCTTATGCTTGTTATTCTAAATGCTAAACTCCTAATTGCTAAATGGATTATAATTCAATACATATTTTGACAGTCTTAAAATTATATTTCTCCTGATCTCTCCAGATTTTTATTCTGGAAGGTAAACATTAAAACATCAGCTGGGATTGGTGAATGAAATAGAGGACATATATACTTTTTAATGGAAGACGCCAAATAGAATAAGATGTGCAAAACTAAGTCTCTAAGAAAGTATTCCAAAGTATTGCACTGATTCCAGTAAAATTTATTATTATGATCTCACATATACATATGTGAGATTCTAATTTATATTGCTTTTGCATATGTCTTTTTTTATAGCCTACAAAAGGTATACTGAAGATACCCTTTAAAGTTTCTGTTTAGAAGACTCGAAGAATCCTATCACTTTATTAGATAAACATGAGCATATATGATTTTCAGCACTCTGGCCATAAATGATGTGAAAATGAGTAAAATTGATTTTTTTTAATTATGCCTTTAAATTTCTCACTGATTGAGCATACTGGAATCTCTTACACCTCTTGGATTTTAGTAGTTTAATAATTTTTAGATACCATTTCTGCTTGTTTCACTAGTCAGGAATTGCCTAAAAGGCTTATTCTGAAACTTTCCTGATATTGTCATGATAAAAAATGTTGTCAGTGCTGATCCCTTAAAAAAAATTACTATAGGTTTTAGTGGCACCTTTATTTGGTATGTGGTGAAAAATGCTATTTCAACTATGTAATCTAGTGTGAGCTACATATTTCTTAGTTGAGTCTTAGAGCAAAGGGTCAACAGGTCAACACTATCTTGGTGTCTGAATAGACAGAAAGACAGAAATAACCAGTCCAAAGTTCTTGCATTTCTAGACGGGCTGTAGATTTTTATTTCAGTCTTCTTTTTATAAACTATTGAAATTAATGCTGTCACATGGTCTGCTTAGATAAAGTTTTGTTATTGAGGATAGGGCTAATAATTTTAGCATCCTTAGAACACTTCTGTGTACTGGAGAGATTGCTTAATGAGCTAGAATGGATGCTTTACTTGCTGGAGGCCTGTGTTTCATCCCCTGGCACTACATGGTTCCCAGGTATAGCTCAAAATCAAAATAAAAAATGTATTAAAATATTTTTTTCTATTGGCTTTTATTGTTGTATTTGCCACAAAATGTTTGATTGTAATTCTTTTTGTTTGTACCTCCCCAGCAGTGCTGGTGGTTGCCAGGGCTTGGCAGACCTTGTATTTCTAAGAATCAAATCCACAACCTGATGCATGTGAGCATGTGATCTAGCCCTCTGAGCCATCTCCTTTGTAACAGTAAAAGATGATCTAAATAAAACTAGACAATATGACCATGGTATTTATATTGTTGATGATTGTGCTTGTTGATTATAGTGACATGTAAAGATTTAGGTATTGCATTTCAGTTTCACATTGGTTACTGATCTTCACTAACATTTTCTAAACACTTATATTCTTGCACTTCAGAAAGTTAAATGAGTTCTCTATGAGATAAGAGAGTTCTGATTTTTATTGGTCTTATTGCGGAACAAGGTTCAGGACAAGATTCAATTTAATAATAAGTTATTAAACAAGGATATTAAATGAATGAAAAATTTTAAAGCAAAAACTTAACATAATATGTAATGATCAGAAGTTTTACAGCTGTTTAGTAATTAAAGGGCATTTATCATGTTACTTGTAAGTTAGCCAAAGTTTATTAGTAATAAAATTTTTGAAAGCTTAACTTTGAAGAGCACAGCAAGCTTTTGTTCTAATCAGACTTATCTCTCCTTTCAGGGCTAAAAGGAGGAGCAGGAGGTACTGATGGACAAGGAGGTACTTTTCGATACACATTTCATGGCGATCCTCATGCTACATTCGCAGCATTTTTTGGAGGTTCCAATCCCTTTGAAATCTTCTTTGGAAGACGGATGGCTGGTGGTAGAGATGCTGATGAAATGGAAGTAGATGGAGATCCTTTTAGTGCTTTTGGATTCAACATGAATGGCTATCCAAGAGACAGGAATTCTGTGGGACCTTCCCGTCTGAAACAAGATCCTCCAGTTACTCATGAACTAAGAGTATCACTTGAAGAAATATATAATGGTTGTACTAAACGGATGAAGATTTCTCGAAGAAAACTAAATCCCGATGGAAGGAGTTTCAGAACTGAAGACAAAATTCTCACCATTGAGATTAAAAAGGGATGGAAAGAAGGCACCAAAATTACTTTCCCAAGGGAAGGAGATGAAACACCAACTAGTATTCCAGCAGACATTGTTTTTATCATTAAAGATAAAGAACATCCAACATTTAAAAGGGATGGATCAAATATAGTTTATAATGCCAGAATTAGTTTACGAGAGGTAAGTTAGTAGGACCTAGGTTTCTGAAATTAAAAATATAGATAATCTTAGGGAATTTATCTTAAGTGGCAGCTAACATTTAATGCTTAGTATAATTATTTAAAAACTTCCCGTAAGAACCCTCTAAAGTAGTACTAGTAGTATGCCTCTGAATAAGATTATATTTTATAAGTTTATCTGTACTAACAACTTAAATGCCAGTTTTTTTGAGCGAGTCAGACCCAACCTTATTGGGGGGAAGGAGAGCTGCCTTGTAGTGTCAGGGCTGCAATATGCATGTGTTGCAGCCCTTGGAGCATTTCTTCAGCCCTTAAATGTCAATTTTAAATGCTCACCAGATTATGTACCTTTTAGGCTTAAGATACCACTACTTTGTTTTTATAAGTTTAAGATGTAAAAGGATCAGGGCTCATGAGTTGGAGCAATAGTACAGCAGGGAGGGTGCCACCTTACCTGCTCCTAACCTGGGTTCAATCCCTGGCACCCCATATAGCCCTCCCGACCAACTCTGTCAAAAGTAATTCTTGAGCACAGAGCCAGAAGTAAGTCCTGAGCACTGCCAGGTGTGGCCCCAAAGACAAATAAGCAAAAAACAAACAAAAAACCCCATATTATAATCTCTGCTGAAATCAATCCCTATAGAAGATTTCTTTTTCAAAATTGTTATTTGAAATAATTATGTAACAAAAAATATTAAAATATATTTTAAAGGGTAATGTTTCACTATTTTTAAAGGCACTGTTTCTAAAATTGGATTGTAGTCCTGCATATAGGCTCATGTCAATTCTTTACTAAAAATTCTTAAGTGACTTTATGTAAATCTATTATAAACCCTAAACTTTTTAACTTAAAAGGTCATTAAATCTGATAGCACAGCAGATAGGGTGTTTGCCTTGCACATGGCCGACTTGGGTTCAATTCCTCTGTCCCTCTCGGAGAGCCCGGCAAGCTGTTGAAAGTATCTCATCCACACAGCAGAGCCTGGCAAGCTACCCGTGGTGTATTCGATATGCCAAAAACAGTAACAACAAGTCTCACTTGGAGATGTTACTGGTGCCCGCTTGAGCAAATCGATGAGCAACGGGATGACAGTGACAGTGATACAGTGATCGATAAATATATAAGATTTTTTCTAAGGGTGCTCTATTATCTTGTATGCCTTTGTGCCTGAGAGCACTCTTTCTCATTTTGCCTCTGTTACCTGCATTTAGTCCAAAAGTATAGTTCAACATTCAGTTTTTGTCTGAAACTAATGGGGTAAGTCAGTATGTTCTCCCTGTCACAAAAGACTTCTACACACAAATCTCTGTGCTGATGTTATACCCTTAATTGGATTTGGGGAGATAGTTCAAAGGACTGAAATGCATGTTTTGCATACCGCATCTTGCATCTTTGGGTTGATCTATAAGTTTCACCGGGAATAGCCCATGAAAACACCATTCACTGGGTGTGGTACAAAAACAAAAATCAAAACAAGATGTATACTTTGTGTTTTGTATTTTGCTTTGGATCACTCCCTGCAGTGTTCAGGGGCTATTCCTGGCTCTGAGCTCAGTAATTATGCCTGGTGAGCTTGGGGGACCATATGGGATGCTGGGGATCGAATCTGGGTTGGCTACATATAAGGCAAGCACCCTTCCCACTGTAGTATCTTTCCTCCCCAAAACATATATTTTAGTGTAATAACTAATTTTCTTTTTTTATAAAATATCAGATACATAAGTATACTAATTTGCTTTTTTATAAAATGCCAGATTATGCATATTCAGGAGGGATTTTCCTAATTTTTTTTTTGTGTTTGTGTGTGTTTGTTTTGAGGCCACATCTGGCAATGCTCAGAGCTTATTCCTGACTCTGCATTCAAGGATAACTAGGCAAGGCTCAGGGGACCATATAGGGTGCCAGAGATCAAACCCAGATTAGCTGAGGAATGCAAGGCAAATGCCCTACCTGCTATACTCTAACTGCCCCTTCCTAATGATTTTCTACTAGTAAAAGCTTTTAACTATTGTATTATTTTGTATGATAAAATTTTATCCTAGTGGCATCATCCTTTATCACTGTCACTGTCATCCCGTTGCTGTTTTTGGCATATCCAATACGCACGAGTAGCATGCCAGGCTCTGCCGTGTGGGCTCGATAGTCTCAGTAGTAGCTTGCCGGGTTCTCCGAGAGGGGCGGAGGAATCAAACAGGGGTCGGCCGCGTGAAAGGAGAACACCCAACCGCTGTGCTATCACTCCAGCCCATCATCCTTTATATCTGGTGATATTTTTGTTTAGGTTTTTAAGTTTTTAAGTTTATTAATTTTATCTGATCTATTTTAGGCATTGTGTGGCTGCTCAGTTAATGTGCCAACGATGGATGGAAAAAGCATACCTATGTCAATAAATGATATTGTGAAGCCTGGAATGAGGAGAAGAATTATTGGATATGGACTGCCATTTCCCAAAAATCCTGACCAACGTGGTGACCTTCTAGTAGAATTTGAGGTTGTCTTCCCAGATACTATATCCTCAGCATCCAAAGAAGTACTTAGGAAACATCTTCCTGCCTCATAGATTGAAAAACTTTGTTACCCATATTTTGATAAGGCACTGAAAATACAAAAGGACTGGCAGTTTACTGATGTAGATGTGAATTCTGTATAAAAATGTATAAATTATTTTGAGAGATCATTCAGTTGCATGAATAGAGATGGGTCAAATAAATAGGAGTGATTTTTACATTACAGAGATCAAGGGAAAAAGCATTCATTGTATTTTATTTCTCCCAAATCAAAAATTTTAATATCTGCTTACATGTAAATTTTTTTTTGTGGAGTTTGTAGATCTATTTCTAATAAAGTACTAGACTCTCCAGGTATTTTATTTCTTCTATCTTTGCATTATCAGTATGATTGGTTCTTATTTATAAAGCAAATTTAGATTCTTGGGGCCTGAGTGGTAATACTCAGGGCATTTGCCTTGCATGCAGCCAACCTGGATTCAATCCCTGGCATTCGATATGGTTCCCCAAGTACTGCCAGGAGTAATTACGGAGTGCAGAGCTAGGAGTAACTCCTGATGATCGCCTCCCCAAAACTTAATTATACCAAAAATATAATACCAATTTCTAGAGAAGATATCCCAGTCATTTGGAAATGTTAACTATTATTTTAGTCACTGTTTTAAATGCTGCTGTAGGGCTGGTTCCATTAAATAATATCTTGATGCATATGTTTTACCATTTTGATTTTTAAAGTATGTGGTTGTATTTCTTAATTACATATTTGTTATGCTCTTAAGACAGACCCTTTCTTGATAAAAATGAAATTAATGGCAACTTGTCTCCTGTGGAAATTCCAATTACCTGAATTACTGGTATTTTAGAAATAGACTGTTTTTAAAATGCCAGTGGACTTTTATGCAAGTTTATTATGTATCTTGGACTTAATAAATTATCTTATTGTCCACTAGTTTAATTTGTTTAATAAGTAAAGTGTTTGAGAAAATATTGCTACTCAGAATTAATTTTCCAGTTTATATTCTTCTATAACTTATGCTATATATATTTTATGTAATTTCTCTAAAAAGAATGAACTGCCACTATGGTGTTAAACCAAAACATGGAGAAAATAAACACTAGCTGCTGCTTATGAATGATACTGCTACTACTTACGCATATAAAATGCTTTACTTTTTCATAAGTATAAATTGTATTTCTTAGGTGTTTTAGTTTTAAAAATATATTTACATTAAAATGGGTTTGTTTTGTTTTATAACTATAAGAATGATATTTTGAAACAACATTGTTGGTTTTAAAATAACCTTTGGGATTATATATAAAGTTATACCAAATCCTGCCTCTTTATGCAGAAAATGAAGTATGAAGAATGAATAAATAATAAATAGGTTGTAATTGACATGGACTTTATAGAAGTTTTATTGAGATCTAATTCCTGTACCATGAAGATTTCCAGAAAGTCTACAATTCAGTGGTTTAGTGTATTCAGAGGTATGCAACCATCACCACTTTCTATGTCCTGAGTATTTCATCATCGTAAATGAAACCCCATATTCTTTCGGACTCTGCAGTTCTCAGTTTCTGGCAAACACTAGTATACTATCTACTCTCTGTATGTATGGGTTTCTCTGTTCTGGATATTTTATATAAATGGGATTAAATATGTTGCTTTTTTTTTTTTCTGACTGGGCCTCTTTCACTTAACAAGGTTTCAAGGAGCGATAGCACAGAGGGTAGGGTGTTTGCCTTGTACTCCACCGACCCGGGTTTGATTTCTCCATCCCTATCAGAGAGCCCAGCAAGCTACCAAGAGTATCCTGCCCTCATGGCAGAGCCTGGCAAACTCCCTGTGGCGTATTTGATATGCCAAAAACAGTAACAGTAAGTCTCTCAATGAGAGACATTACTGGTGCCTGCTCAAGCAAATCGATGAGCAACGGGACAACAGTGCTACAGTGCTGTATCATTCTTTATAACGTTCTATTCAGTGAATACACTACATGTGTTTATCCACTAGTTGATGGGTACTTATTTCCACTTTTTGGCTGTTGTGGATAACACTGATATAAACACTTTTGCAAGCATTGATGTGGATGTAACTTCAAATCTCTCATATGTTTAAGAATGGAATTGTTGGGAATAACCATGTATACTTTAGTTTATAGATGAAAAATGCCTGAGAATTCAGGCAAAAATGCTTATCATTGCATAATTCATGAATGATTTCTTTATAACATTGTTTCTCTGACATTTGCTGGTCCTCCAATTTGTGTTGATTAAACCACATTCAAGTGTGAGCCGCCTGTGGCAGACCCAGGCGTCAACATGTTAAGGGGGTGGAGAGAAAATATAGGGGTTAATGCACTTGCTTTGCATGTTGCTGGCCCCAGTTTGATCCTCAGTACCACAGATGGTCCCCAGAGTACTACCAAGAGTGATCCTTAAGCACAGAGCCAAGGAGTAAGCCCTGATTATTGGAATCTCCACCCTCCCTCTATCCTCCTCCCCTGCAATAACTCCTTGGGAAAGTAGGAATAGCATAATTTTTTTTTCTCACAGGTCTAAAGGAACAGCTGAAATGCATCAGTTAGATGAATATGGTCTCTGCTGAATTTTGGTTTGGGGGAGTCATACCTATTGGTACTGGGGGTTATTTCTAGCTGTGTGCAGAGGCCTGCTCTTGGCAGTACTTGGGGACCATGCAGTGCCTGGATTCGAACCTGGGCCTTCTGCATGCAAAGCATAATCTCAGTTCGTTAACTGTCTGGTTTCTATTTAATTTTGTGTTGTTTTTGTTTTGCGGCCACATCCCATGCTCACTCCTGGCTCTGTGATCAAAGCATGTGCCCTATCCACTGTGCTATCACATTTTTTCTCTCTTATCTTCTCTCTCTCTCTTTCTCCCTTTCTCTTTCTTTCTCTCCTTTTGGGCACTGTGTTTGAAATAGATACTGAAAGATTATCATGCATATCCCCTTTATTTACTTTCAACACTCAGTTCTTGTCCAGAGTGATCATTTGTAACTATTATTGTCATACTGGTCCTTTCTTTATCCTAACTACTTTTTGCCCCCCACACACTTGTTGCTAGCTTCCAACCATTGACCAGTCCTCCTGGCCCCTATTTTTTCTGGTCTTGGATATTAGTCTCATTCTATTTTTTTTTTATATTCCACAAATGAGTACTTACTGAAATTTTCTTGATTAGGCAGTTTCTTCCAGGTTAAAGGATTTATAGATATATTAAATAAGATCTTTGAATTAAAATTCTTAAAAGTAGAGAATTTTTCTTATCGTAAATAAAGGGTCACAAATTCAGATGCTTTCAAGCATGGTGGTTTACATGTTACTACTCATTTTTCATATTTCTCTAATTTGCATTGCTATATAGATAACAGCTATCAGCATGGCAGGTAGGGTGTTTGCCTTGCACGCGGCCGACCCAGGTTCGATTCCCAGCATCCCATATAGTTCTCCGAACACCTCCAGAGTAATTCCTGAGTAATTCCTGAGCCAGGAGTAACCCCTGTGCATTGCCAGGTGTGACACAAAAAGAAAAAAAATAAAAGAGTTATGTCCCTGAAATATGTAAAGAAAAGCTATTCACCAAAAAGAAAGACAAAGAGTAAAGTATTTTGGTTCAACTGAAATGCCAGCCTGCTCTACCAAGAGAAGGATACTGTATCAGAACCAGTGGATCTAAAGCGTGAGCTGCTGGGACCCCATGTTCATGATAAGTGTTTAATAAAAGACCTCCAGACTATTTTTTTAAAAAGTTACATTTAATGCATTTTCAAAAACCAGTGCATACTGCCAAGGGCAATTCCTGAGTGCAGAGCCAGGAGTAACCCCTGTGCATCGCCGAGTGTGACCCAAAAGGCAAAAAAAAACCCCAAAAAACCAAACACTGCATAATTAAAAAAAAATAGAACTTAGCTATTAAATAGAGCCTTGATATTATTTAAAGGTAAGTAGCTGGGTTCTACAGATTTATTCTAAGTTTGAAGAGAGTGAAATGATGGCTAAGTGAAATATGTTCTAGGTGTATAAAAATGCTTTAGTATAAAAATTTTCTCTAATACACCTCTCACTGTATGTTCCTGAAAAATATATTTCTGTATGGTATAGACAATATGCATCCAATGCATATTGTTTTTATACAATTGCTTTTAAAATAAGGATGATTAATGGGGAGAGAGAGAGAGGAAGTGAGAGAAAGAGAGAAAGGGAGAGAGAGAGAGAAGGAGAGTGATGAGTTGGCTGAGTGCATACTTTTCATGTAGGAAGTTCAGGTTCTGCCCCATTGTTCCCCAAGCACTATCAGGAGTATATGAAGAAATAATTGTTGTTAATGCCCCAAATTTATTTTAGAACAATTTATATATCCTCAAAATGGTGCAGACTCCACATAGGATAAGTGCAGAGATTCAAAGGCCTAATAGTAAAAATACTAGATTCAAGCTGAAGACAAGGAGAAAATGTAAAAAGCAGCAAGAGATAAATGACTCAAATCTGACAAGGAAGCCTCAGTAATACCAGCTGATTTATAATCAGAAATAGTGGGATTGTGAGATGCACATTACTTTGAGGCTGCAAATATTTTTCATCTTTTCTCTATATTCTTTGACTTCTATGATTTTAATATATATTCAAGGTTGCTATTATTTTCCTTTCCAGTTCACATCAACTGTTGAACTTCTCTAGTGAAGTTACAATTAAGTTGTCTTTCCAACTCCATTTCCAAAAATTACACTTTCCATACTTTTTCTTTGTTAATATTTTCATTTAATGAACCTTTGTCATCCATCTTTTTGTAGTCAATCCAATTTTCTTTTTCTTTTAGGACATAAGGTAGTAGAAGCTCCTACTGAATTTTTGTTAAATTCAACAAGCAGTTTCTTTTACCTTTTATAAGCTGTATGGGCATTCTTTGTATTTCTTCACAAGCAATAAATTTGTTAGATAGTAAACCTTTCTGATAATTATAGCAACTGGATATTAGCCCTACCCCCTCTAGGATTTTCTATTGTTTTAGTTATTGACTGACTGAATCATTGACTGACTGGCCACACCCAACAATGCTCAGGGGTTACTCCTGGTTCTGCACTCAGAAATTATTCCTGGTGGTGCTCAGGGTACCATATTGGATACTGGGGATCAAACCCGGGTTGGGCATGTGCAAGGCAAATGCCATACCTAGTGTACTATTGCTGCATCCCCATTCGATGATGCCTTTCAAAGTATGCCCAGTACCCTGGAACTCGACTCTAGCCTTGGACTGGCTCGTTAGCTGACCATGATCATCTCTTAAGCTTCACCAATTGCTGGCTTACATTCTTTTGTTTGAAACAATGTCCTTGAGACATAATGGCTACTACACAAACTGATCAATAAAATTAGGACTTCTTTGAAGGCAAGATTCTGAAATTTTGAGATATGTACTGATTGCTACCCCATCATGGCTTCTCCCATGTCTTTCCTCCTCTCTGGAAAACTAACCCTGAGGTGTGGGGACAGTGTAGCTCCCCTGAGTCACACTCTGCTTTAGAAACTGAGCTCTGTGGGTGGGAGGGGAGGAAGGACACATCGTAGGGTGTGCTCACGTTTATCTGATGAAGCAGTTATAATGGTACCCTTTGTCAGACTTCGTAATACTTTAAAAAAATGGCATTTCATCAAGCTTATTTTGCATTTCCTTGATTACCAATAAGAGCAGGCGAGATACTCTCAGTAGCTTGCTGGGCTCTCCGAGAGGGACAGAGGAATTGAATCTGGGTCGTCCCCGTGCAGAGCCTGCCAAGCTACCCATGGTGTATTTGATATGCCAAAAACAGTAACAACAAGTCTCACAATGGAGACGTTACTGGTGCCTGCTAGAGCAAATCGATGTACAATAGGACAACAGTGCTACAGTGCAGTGCTATTGTAGTTCATTACATATATTTAAAATATTTTTTATTAGTGAACACTAAGAGGTACAGTTACAGACTTACGAATATTCATGCTTCGAGTGTGAATCCAGACCCAGCAAAACCTCTTTCGGCAAGGGCAACTCCTCGCAGAATGTCTCCAGCCTGAGAACTCAGCCTCGGCCCCGTGCCCACCCAGGAGGGGAAAGGTATTTCTTTCTCTCTCTCTCTCTCTCTCTCTCTCTCTCTCTCTCTCTCTCTCTCTCTCTCTCTCTCGCCTCTCCGGGGATGAAGGGCGCGGTGTCCGCCATATTAAGACGACCACAGATGGGATTTACGACAAAAACTGCAGCAAAAGGACATGAGGGTGCTCTTGGGAAGGTGGGAGGCACCGGCCCCTCCCACCGCCGAGATGTGATCCCGAGGGCCGCACGCGTGTGCTGCCTCTCCGCAGCTGCACAAGCGTGAATCCAGACCCAGCAAAACCTCTTTCGGCATGGGCAACTCCTCGCAGAATGTCTCCAGCCTGAGAACTAAGCCTTGGCCCCGTGCTCGCCCAGGAGGGGAAAGGTATTTCTCTCTCGCCTCTTTCCGGGCATGAAGGGCGCGGTGGCCGCCATATTATGACGACCACAGATTGGGTTTTCAAGCCTGCAATGATCCAATATCTGGAATAAATCTCCCTGGACTTAGTTGTTAAAGTATGAAAATTCAAAACCGCGCGGCCGCAGTAGACCTCATTTGTCTTCACAGTAGGTCTGAATCTAGTGGGGTACTCCTAACAACAATAGTGAGGTTTGTGTTGAAATATTGAATTTAACCAAGGTAAACAGAAAGTAAAATGAAACTTATCAGTTACAAGGAGGGGGGTGGGGGGCCGGGATGGGAGGTGTATGTGTGGTGGGTTTTTTTTTTTTTTTGGTGGTGGTATATGGGCGCTGGTGAAGGGATGGTTGTTTCAGCATTGTATAACTGAGACCTAAGCCTGAAAGCATTGTAATCTTCCACATGGTGATTTAATAAAATAAAATTTTTACTTAAAAAAAAAACACAAATATTCATGCTTGCATTTCAGTCATACAATGGTCGAGTACCCATCCATTCACCAATGCCCATTTTCTACCACCAATGGTCCTAGCATCCCTCCCACCACCACCATCCCCCTGTCCCCTCCACACTACCCCACCTCTATGACAGGGCATTCCCTTTTGCTCTCTCTCTCCTTCTGGGTGTTGTGGTTTGCAATAGAGGTATTAAGTGGCCATCATGTTCAGTCTATGGTCTACTTTCAGCCCGCATCTCCCATCTCGAGAGGCCTCTCCTAGCACCCTTTATTGGTGGTCCCTTCTCTATCCGATCTGCCTTTCTCCCCAGCATGTGAGGCCGACTTCTAAGCTGTGGAGTGATTACTCCACAGTGATTACTGTGGAGTGATAAGTACCACTCTTCCTGGTACTTATCTCTGCTGTTCTTGGATGTTAGTCTCCCATTCTGTTACTTTATATTCCACAAAGGAGTGCAATCTTTCTATGTCTGTCCCGCTCTTTCTGACTCATTTTACTTAACATGATACTTTGCATGTTGATCCACCTATATGCAAATTTCATGACTTCATCTTTTCTAACAGCTGCATCATATTCCATTGTGTAGATGTACCAAAGTTTCTTTAACCAGTCATCTTATTACATATTTTTGATATTTAGTTAAATATGTTACAAATATGTCCTTCAGTTTTGTGACTTGTCAATTTTCTTCATGTCTTTTTTTTTCTGTTTTTTTTTTTTTTGGTCACACCCAGTGATACTCAAGGGTTACTTCGGGCTCTGTACTCAGAAACCACTGCTGGCAGTGCTCGGGGAACCATATGGGATGCTAGGGATTGAACCTGGATTAGCTGCGTGCAAGGCAAACACCCTACCCGCTGTACTATAGCTCTGGCGCCCCCTTCAAGTTCTGTTTGATTAATAGAAACTTTATTTTTTGTTAATTGTTGTGAAGGCTGCATGAGGGGGTCCTCAGGTCACCAGACCCACTCCAAGCAATGTTGGAGCCAGTGTGGTGGTGTAGCGGTGGGGTGCGAGGTGGGGTTTGAGGCATGCCATTCCAGCCAGGGACTCACATGCAAGGCAGGTGCCCCATTTTTTTTCAGTCACTTTGGGTGGTGAGTGAGAGGAGTCTTTGGTGCTGGGAATTAAACCCAGAGCTTTGGACATTTACTATGCTCTGACACTTGAGCTACATCCCTGACCTTTATGGTGACATTTTTGAAAAGTGAAATATTGTACATGACAGGCCTGGGCTTGATCTCTGGAACGACATGATTATCTGAGCACTACTGAGAGCAACCCACCAGCAACATATAGAAAGTAATCTTTTTTTGTAGGGGGGGGTCACATCTGGCGATGCTCAGAGGTTATTCCTGGCTTTACACTCATTAATCACTCCTGGCAGTGTTCAGGGGACCATATGGGAAGCTGGGATTCAAACCTGGGTTGGCCACGTGCAAGGCAAATGCCCTACCCGCTGTGCTATCGCTCCAGCCCCAGGAAGTAATCGCTGAGTACTGCTAGGTGTGAGCCCCAAACTAGCTTGTAAACCATTAAATAAACAGAAACTTACATTATCCGATAACGAGATAAAGAATTCTTTTTGGAGAATGTGGAGTTGGGAGCCATACCATGTAGTATTTAGGCACTGACTGTGTTTAGGAGTAGCTTCTGGTGTTGCTGAAGAATTTATGCGATGCTAAATATGGAGCCAGGGTTAGTTGATGCAAGTGTTTCATTCAAATAAAGTCACATCACCTTTAGTTATTAAACAAATATGTAAAGCTCAGGGTTTCTCAAAACAAGAAAATTATATGGAATGCTAATAAACCCTTTGCCTGGGATTACAGAACATTACCAAGCAGTGGGGAGAGGGTATGAGAGAGAAGAAAAAGGTGGACTAGAAGTAACATAAGGACAATAGTGGAGGGTCTAGAGCACTTTGATGGTGGTGAGCCTTAACTATATCAACACTATAAACATTCGCACTATTGTAACCACGTTCCCTAAACCATCCAGTTGTTCACTGTCATACAGTTGTTCATCGATTGCTCAAGCAGGCACCAGTAATGTCTCCATTGTGAGACTTGTTGTTATTATTTTTGGCATATCGAATACACCACAGGTAGCTTGCCAGGCTCTGCCGTGCGGGCGGGATTCTCTTTTTAGCTTGTCGGGCTCTCCGAGAGGGACAGAGGAATCAAACCTGGGTTGGCTGTGTGCAAGGCAAATGCCCTACCCTCTGTGCTATCGCTCCGGCCCATGTTCCCTAAACCATAACAATAAAATAAAATAAATTTAAATGACAAACCTTAGTGGTTCTAAGAAATATTTCAATTTTCATTTATGAATATTCAAGAAGTTCAAAATATAAAAGTAATTGCTTATCACTTTGTCAAATATAGTCATTAAATATTTACTAAGCATCCTTAGTTTATCTCATTGTTATAGATGCAGTCCTACCATTAAGAGGTTATATCTCAATCATGGAAGAAAAGTAATAGCTTAATACTGATGTGTTATTTTATCCTTACTGCGGAGAAGATAACTTGGAGGGGAAGCATAATTTTACTTCAAAATTTTAAATTTAAAAGTTACTTATAAAAATTCTATTCTCACGGTCAGAGTGATAGCACAGTGGATAGGGCACATGCTTTGCATGTGGCCAACTGGCTTCAATCCCAGCATATGGTCTTCTGAGCATTGCCAGGGACAATTCTTGAGTGCATAGTCAGGAGTAACCCCTGTACATCACCACATGTGGTCCCAAAGTCAGATAACAATAATAATAATAATATAAAAAATAAAAGTAAAAACTATTCTCATTTCACAGCATCATAACAATTTCCTTAGGATTGCATATGAAAAAAATCATTGAAAGTGTCTGAATTTTATTTCATAATTTTTTCTCCTTCCCTTTGTTTTGGTTGTTACAATAATTTCAATAATCTCTTTCACACACTTATTAACATTGCTAGGAGTCTTCCACTTCAGCTCACACATTTGTGCTTTGGTACATGGAAGATCTCACATTTTTGTTGTGACATTTGGGATCACAAATGCCACCAGGATCACACTCACGTAAATAATATGGTGTTGAGGATACAAAATTCAGCCTCATACTTATAAGCAGTACTATCTGTCACACTATCATCCTGTTATTGATCTATTTGCTTGAGCGGGTGCCAGTAATATCTCCATTGTGAGACTTGTTGTTACTGTTTTTGGCATATCGAATACATCACGGGTAGCTTGCCAGGCTCTGCTGTGTGGGCAGGATACTCTCGGTAGCTTGCCAGACTCTCTGAGAGGGACAGAGGAATTGAACCTGGGTTGGCTACGTGCAAGGCAAACACCCTATCCACTGTGCTATCGCTCCAGCCCACTTATAAGGTGGACTAAGCTCTATTACTGAGCTATTCCTAGGTGCCTCATTATTTGCAGTCTTCATCAAATGATCAGGTAAATAATGTAGGAAAAATTATATTCAATAGTTTTTACTTGTTATTGTTAAGTATAATCTTGATGGCTTAGTACATAATATATAGTAATTATGTATAGCCTTTTGGAATTTATAGACCTTTGGATAAGTGACATATTTATTACTATTTCAGTCCCAGGTGTAGAATAACATTGGTTTTGTCCTTTCTCCCTTGCCAAGGGAGCTTAGGTTTATTGGGTTACCCCCATCACAGTGCTCCTATTTTTCTGTGTTTATTTGTAAACTCTTTCTTTGTGCTCTGCTTTCCCAACTGGTCAGTCACCTTCATCTCCTAATCAGACTCTATTAACTTGTAAATATTACTTTTCTCTTCTCAAGTCCTTTGCATAGTTAATTAACTGCAATGTCCTTTTTGTATATATATAAGAAGACAGTTAATGCTATGCTTTTGTAACTTGGGAGTTAATTGACTCCGAATGATATTCACTCCTGAGCATGTTCTCTTGACTTAAGCCTCACTTGCCCTTAGTTCCTAGCACCCCAAAAACAGGCCCCCAACGGACTGGGTGGACCCAGGGTAAGCTGTGAGCTACCCTGGCATTGAAATGGGCCAGGCCAAAGACCCAGAATACTTAACTATAAGTTAAGAGCATGGTCATGAACAAATTCTATTATGATCCAAAAATGTAAAAGCTAGATTAGGACCCTGCTAGGGTTAGGAAAGATTAATCTGGCCTGAGCACTGTAATCTGAGATCTACAGTGAGATGTCCCCAGGAGAGCCAACCTACAATCTTAACCTATCTCTTACTGTGTCCATACAAAATAACTAATATTAAAAAGTAGAATTAAGATGTTAATTAAGTTATTGGACTAAAGAAAGGAGAAAAAAACCCTAAGTGGTATTTTGCCCTTGAGCCTGATCAGCGATCAGGAAGGGCTTTGATATGTTGATTGTGCTACCAGACCTTAGGTGTGTTTGCTACCAGCAATCAGGGAGTTGGGGAGAGACTCAAGAGAGACTAAGGTGGCCAGTCAGAGCGCGGAAAGATGAGTGAGGGAGACAGGAGGAGACGGGAATGGGGAGCATAGTGAGACTGAAACAGGCACATGGGAAGAATGGAATAAACCACAATTGATCACAAACCAGCCTGGCCCTCATTTGCTACTTCATCTGCTCATGGCATTGGCTATCCCAGGTGGGGAAGAGGCTCAAGACCACCGAACGCAGGCAGCGAGAGAGAGGCACGGGATTTCCCTAGTCACATGGCGATTACACACCAGGTGTGCTGCTGATATATAAATAAATATGCCAGATACACACATCTCCGAGGCAGCAACTAAGTATCCATCGATTGTTTTCATTAGGAAATTAGAAATTATTTAAAAAGATGCATGAGTGGTTTACATGTGTTTATCTTTTCTGCAATCAATTTTTTTCCCCAGAAAAACAAAAAGCTGCTTATTTCCAGGAAAAAAATGAGATGAAATGATTAAATGTAGGTATTGGCATGTTGGGTAATTCATTATCTATAGTTTGCTAGTCAGGATTCTCCAGAGAAATGGAAGCAATAGGAAATGTATATGGATATTTTTAAGTATATCCATATACATTTGGATGTAGTTGGTTCTGGCTTATGTGGCATGGAGACTGAGGAGTAAGCAAGCCAGAACGAATAATCCAGGGGTATAATTTAGTCCAACTTAAAAAGCTTGAGAAGTGGAGGAGCTGCTGGTATAAGTACTAGAGTAAAATACCCCAGAATCAGGATCCCTGATGTCAGGGTGAGAAAAGATGAACATCTCATCTTAAGAAATGGGGTGAGGAGCTGGAGAGATTGTAGATCAGGTGGGGCACTTATCTTACACAAATCCAGCTTGGGTTCAATCCCCAGCACCCTACATGGTCCCCCCAGTACAGCCAGGAGTGGTCCCTGAGCTCGGAGCTAGGGATCTGAACATCACCCGAACAAGTGCCGAAGGTTACCAGTTTGGGCCCGAATACCAAAATAAATAAAAAATAGCCTGAGTGCCTGAGAACAGATGACTGGTTATAGAAACTTTGGGACATCTACACAGTGGAATACTATGCAGCTGTTAGAAAAGATGAAATTTGCTTATAAGTGGATTGTCATGGAGAGTATCATGCTAAGTTAAATGAGTCAGAGAGGGACAGACATAGAATGACTGCACTCGTTTGTGGAATATAAAATAACATAACACGAGACTGACACACAAGGACAGTAGACAGAAGGGCTAGGAATATTGCTCCATAGTTGGAAACCTGCCTCATGAGCTGGGGGAGAAGGCAGCTGGAATAGAGAAGGGATCACTAAGTCAATGATGGTTGGAGGGATTGTTCAGGATGGGAGATGTGTGCTTAAAGTAAAGACAGCTTCTCCGTATCTATATTAGAAATCATAATGCCCCAAAGTAGAGAGAGAGTATGTGGGAAATTGTCTGCCATAGAGGCAGGGGGAGGGTTGGGAAGCAGGGGGAACTGGGAACATTGGTGGTGGAAAATGTGCACTGGTGGAGGGATGGGTGTTCGATCATTGTATGAATGAAACTCAAACATGAAAGCTTTGTCACTGTATGTCACAATTATTAAAAAAAAACCATTAAAAAGCCAAACAGAATAAAGGGTGATTAGACCTTTTATGGCCCTTTCTGTTCTATTGTTACCCTCAACAGATGGGCTGATGATAATGCCAACTGGTGACTACAGTCCTTCTCAGTCAGATGAATGAAATGCTAATCTTTTTGAACCATCTCCCCCAACCACCCCATTCCTTTCCCCTGCCCCACTCCCCCCATTCCCCGCCAGATGCGGACAAAAACTGTTTTACCAGCTGTGTAGAGTCCCTCAGCCTGGTGAAGCTGACAAACCATTACCCATTGTGAGTACTTAAATTATATGTAATTACTGTGAACAAGTACAGTGCTTATTTCCCACTCAGAACACAAGAGGAAGTCAGTTGTTTAATTAATTACATGTATTACCACACTTAAAGAAATAAGCACCTATAATAGTGTCTGACTCAACAATAATAAGTATTAGCTATTATTGGTTAAAACATTATTTTGGAAGTGCACTTAGAAGGATGAGGGAGAAAAAACACGTTTTTTCTGCACAAGGCCTTGCTCCCCTCTAGCCCCCATCCAATCCCCAAGGGGTCCTGGTGGGATCAAGAATGAAAGTGATCAAACCTTTTTTTTGTTTCTTTACTTGCAAAGTTCTAACTTTATTTTATTTTAATTTTTATTGAATCACTGTGAGATACACAGACACAAAGCTGTGACTGGGTTCCAATCATACAATGTTCCAACACCCATCCCTTCACCAGTGTACATTTCCCACCACCAATGATCCTAGTTTTCCTCTTGCTGTCTCTCCCCCCACCCCAGCTTACCTCTATGGTATGGCAGGTACTTTTCTCTTTTCTTCTCTCTCTCTCTCTCTCTCTCTCCCTGTCCCCCCTACTGCTTTTGGCATTATGATTTGCACTACAGGTATTGAAAGGTCATCATGTTTGTTCCTTTACCTACTTTCAGCTCTCAGTTCTTATCCAGAATGATAGTTTCCAACTATCATTATTGCCGTGGTCCCTTCTCTATCCAAACTGCCTCCCCACAAAACTCATGGCAAGCTTCTAACCATGGATCAGTCCTCCCGAAAGTCAAGAAGGAAGCCCCTGTTCTTCCCAAAGCTGAACCCAAAGCCTAACTTTGAAGGCCAAGAAAGCAGTGGTAAAAGGTGTCCACAGACATAAAAACAAGATACATCCCCATGTCACCCCAAAAACACTACTGCCGAGAAGTCAGCCCAAATATCATTGGAAAAACACTTATGAGAAAAAAACAATGATCATTATGGTATCATTGTTTCTTCTGACCACTGAGTCAGCCATGGAGAAGATAGGAGACAGTAACACATTTGTGTTTACTGTGGATGTCAAGACCAACAAGCACCAGCTTAAACAGGCTATGAAGAAGCTCTAGGATTTTGATGGGGCCAAGGTCAACACCCATTAACCCCAATGAAGAGAGGAAGATGTATGTTTGACTGGTCCCTGACTGATGCCTTGTATGTTGCCAGTAAAATTGGATCATCTAAACTGTTCAGCTGGCTAATACTAAATATAATTTTTTTTTAACCACAAAAAGAGAGTGGCATTGGTGGCCCTGGTGGCCCTATTACCATTTGGACCAAAACTCATTGCATTTCCCAGCCCTAGAGTTGAATTCTCCAACCAGGGTAGAGGGCGGCCCCTGCCCCCCTGAGCTTGGGAGACTCACCTCAACCCCAACTGCAAAAGAAAGTAGATTTAGAATTTTTGGGAAAAGTTTTCAATTAGCAATAATCTCGCCTCGGATAAACCTCATTGGCTATGAGACTGCCACTGCGCAAAGCTAGATTTACAATTTTTGTTTGAACCTGCAAGACCAGCTTTTATTCGTTTGATAGTAATGAAACATTTAGGGCAAAATTATGTCAGGCATCAGATTCATGAGAATTTCAAGGGTTCGAATTCCTAGGCAAGATTGTGGCTACAGTGTTAGTACCGTGGGTAGGGTGTTTGCCCTGCAAGCGGCCAACCCAGGTTTAATTCCTCCATATCCCATAAGATTCCCCAAGCACTGTCAGGAGTAATTCTTTTTTTTTTTTTTTTTTTTTTTTCTTTTTGGGTCACACCCAGCGATGCTCAGGGGTTACTCCTGGCTTTGCACTCAGGAATTACTCCTGGCAGTGCTTGGGGGACCATATGGGATGCCGGGGATCGAACCTGGGTTGGCCGCGTGCAAGGCAAACGCCCTACCCGCTGTGCTATCGCTGCGGCCCCAGGAGTAATTCTTGAGTGCAGGGCCAGGAGTAACCCGTGAGCAATCATTGGGTGTGACCCAAAAAGACAAACACACAAGCAAAAAAAATAAAAAGAAAAGGAAAGAAAAGGGAAAAAGAGCAGCAAAAGCTTCGCGCTTCCTCTCTGGTCATCAAACTGCTGAGAAACCATACAAGAGTTAAAAACAGGAAGACACTGTCAGAGTTTTAGGTTGTCTTGAAACAGTCTGTCAGAGTTGATGCAAACTAATCTGAGATGACAGCAGTGAGAGGATTAGTGGGAGGAAAGCTCAGACTGCTCCTGCTTTTCTCTAGCACCACCTCAGAACTGGCCATGTTCCACTTCTGAAATTTGACGCAATCGTCCATGCTGCAGATGCTGTTAACTGCAGAGCAGAGCCAGGGTAAGGCAAAGCCTTGCTGTCAAGAGGCATTGATGGAAAGTAAACTGATGGCTAGTTCTTGGATAGTAAGGCCTTTTCCTCCTTCCTTAAAGCCCCTAGATTAGTAAATGACTTTTTGCAGTAGCTTTCCACTTCTATCTGGTACCGATAGACGTGTAGGTTCAGGAGCAGGCTTTATTCTTCCTTAGAACCAGACTTGACTGGTTTACTCTTCACACTGGTGTGCTCCCTTGAATATGGATCTCTCTTCCCTCTCTCTGTGTTTCTTTGCTGGCTTGTTGCCACTCTGGAGAAGCTTGTGTTCTCATGTTTACTTTCTTTCTCTCCTCTCATATCTTTCTAAGCAAGTTTCACTTGGTAAAAACTACATTTCTTGATGGGGGATTGCTCCCTCGGGATGGGAGATGTGTGCTGAAAGTGGACTAAGGACCAAACATGATGGCCTCTCAGTATCTGTATGGCAAACCATAATGCCCCAAAGTAGGGAGACAGTAAGAAGGAAAGTGGGTAAGACAGTAAGAAGGAAAGGCACGGGGTTGGGTAGAGTGGGGGTGGGGGAGGGGTACTGGGGACATTGGTGGTGGGAAATGTATACTGGTGGACAGATGAGTGATCATTGTATGACTGAAACTCAATCATGAAAGCTTTGTAACTGTATCTCAGGGCGATTCAATAAAAAACAAACAAAACCCCTACATTTCTTCAGTAAAACACACAGACACAGACACTTACAGATACACACACACAAACACACACACAGACACAGACACACAGACACACACACACCCAAACCTCAACCAAGACCACTAGACTTTACTTAGCTTCAGTCTTTTGTTGTTGTTTTTAGTTTTGGGGTCACATCTGGAAGTGCTTGGGGACTACTAACTCTATGTTCAGGGATGCTCCCCTGCAGTATTCAGGGAAGTGTTGGGGATGGAACCCCAGGCCTCTATATACTAGGTTGCACCCTAGCATTTTGAGCAATCTCCTAGACCCCACTTTAGTCATAGTCTTGCCATCTGATATGTATTTAAAAATGAAATTAAAGGACTGGAGATACAGCAAACTGGGCTGGAGGGCACAGTTGGCATGCAAGAGCCCCAGTTTCCACCCCCACTACTACGTGGCCACCCTTGGCATATTGGAGGCGACCTCTGAACACCAATCCAGGAGTAGCTGAGTACTGCTGGATGTGGCCCTAAAAGGGTGCAGAAATCTATGATTAATGTATGAATATAATTTGTAATGGAGTTCATATTAACATTATGGGCTGTTGAGGAGATTAAATTGTCTAATCCCTTGGTGACCTCTGTGAGATGGTCAATCTCTACCCCATTCTATCAGCATGCCAGGCCCTGATCCTTCTTTTTATATGTTATTGATTCATTTATTTACCTATTTTGATTTTATACTTGATGATTTTATTTAAAAATATTTTTATTAAATTACTGTGAGATAGTTACAAAGCTTTCATAATCGAGTTTTAGTCATATAATGGTTGGACACCCATCCCTCCACCACTGTATGTTTTCCAAGCCTCACATCCCCAGTGTCCCTCCCACCACCTACACCCCACCCCGCCCCAACCCCCCGCCTGTGTGGCTGACAATTTCCTTCTTACTCTCTCTTTACTTTTGAAGCTCTGCTTCTTAAAGAGAAAATAGTAGTTCAAAGACCTAGCTCTATACACACATTCTCCCGTTGGCACTTTCCAGAGGCTTCCATACATCTACTATAGAAAATAGGCTATACTACAGATATTTTGGAAAGTAAATGAATGGGACTATTATGCTGCTGAGTTGGAAAAATGCTTTCTAGGGGTTTAATAAGCAAAAGGCTGATTGGAGGAAATGCTGGCACTTTAACAGGGCTATGTGTAGGTTTTGATTTCAAAGTGAAGGAGAATTGATTGTGAATGAATGTTAGATATCAACTATTCTATTTGTGTCCATCCAATAAACCAGGAGTTTCTGATTTAAAGATATACCAGAGACACTGGGGTTACCTGTTAAAATATAGATTGTGAGTTTAGTGTGGGATCTGAGAGTTTTCATTTACAAAAAAAGAATTCTTAGGAAATGTTGATTGTGCTGAATTGGGGAACATGCTTTGAAAACTAATGAATAAAAGAGAAATTAGTTTTATTTTATTTTATTTTTGCTTTCTGGGTCACACCTGGCGATGCACAGGAGTTACTCCTGGCTCTGCACTCAGGAATTACTCCTGGCGGTGCTCAGGAGACCATATGGGATACTGGGAATCGAACTTGGGTCGGCCGCGTGCAAGGTAAATCCTCTGTGCTATTGCTCCAGCCCCCAGAAGAGAAATTAGTTTTAAATGGTAAATAATGCAATCAGAATTGTCTACTTATAGCTGTCACAAGTCAAGGTATGGCAGACGTATAGGGAAAAATATAGATTCCTGAGTGCAGAGCCAGGAGTCAGACCCAAGGACTGTGAGGTGTGATCCGCACCAAAAAAAAAAAAAAAAAAAAAAGACCATGAAAATACGAACAAAATAAGAAATTAGATCTTCCTTGGCATTATGTCAATTCTTATTAAAAACAGTTGCTAGAATTTATGCTCAGCTATTTGAATGGTAGACTTTTTGTAAAACCTATTTGTGAATAGTTTTATTTAAGAAAAAACATCCAAGGAAACAGATAATGTAAAATGTTTTGAAACACTGAAAGAAGTACACTGTTCTGAATTAAAATTATTAAAGCTATGTATCATGAAGATAGATAGTTTGATTATTTTCTGGTTTCATTTGTAACTTGAAATACTCCTTTGCTAGGTCAGTGTGCATCCAGATTTGTTTTAATTGAACAGATAAAAATGTGGTCACCGCATAGTCATGTTGCTGATATTTCTTACACTTTAAAATGGCTGAATTGCAGGTGTCTCGAACACTTCCCCTATATAAATTACATATTCACATTTAAACCAACTTTTTTGTATACAGAATATTTGATATAGCTACCTGATTTATAATTTTGAATAATTAAATATGCACGATGTTCAGATACCCTATTTTCAGTTTAAGAGTACAATTAAATGTGCCCGATTCAGAAGATACTATAGGATCTCAGGATTTCATACACTTAATTTTTTTCACTTCATTCACTTTCATTATGAACCCCTAAGGTGCAATAATAACGGTTATTCCTTTTTTTTGGTGGGGGGTCACACCTGGCGATGCACAGGGGTTACTCCTGGCTCTGCACTCAGGAATTACTCCTGGTGGTGCTCAGGGGACCATATGGGATGCTGGGAATCAAACCTGGGTCGGCCGCGTGCAAGGCAAACGACCTACCCACTGTGCTATCGCTCCAGCCCCAATGATAGTTATTTCTTAATTTTTTACTATATGCTAGACATCAGGTGACATGTAGATCATGTCACCTGATCTACAAATATTATGTCGTGTAATCCTCATGTTAACCATAAGAAATAAAGAAGTTAAACATAAAAAATTAGCTAACACATTTGCCCAAAATTATAGTCAGTTATGATATGTTAGTGTGATGATTCTAATCAGACCTTAATTCAAAACTCATGCACTTATTCATTGGTGTCCTGACATATAATAGATGTACTTTTATGAAAAAAATGTAAGGAAAGGATACTAGCTCTGTATAACATCTCTTCATTGCTACTTTCTTTTGTTCCCCCCTCCCTCCTTCCCTCCCTCCCTCCCTCCCTCCCTCCCTCCCTCCCTCCCTCCCTCCCTCCCTTTCTTTCTGGTCACACCTGGCGATGAGCTAGAATGCTCACCAAGTATCGCCCCATTTTTTTGTGGCATAAAAACTATGTGGTGCCATAGATTGCAGATGGCAGAACTGTCAGGACCCCACTGAGCACATGTGGGTCATCGGGATTTGAACTTGCTCCAAAGACTGCAATCACACCAGTGATCACACAATGAGAGTGCCGCTGGGATGCATGTAGCAGTGCCAGGGATCAAACTCTTGACCTCACACCTAAAAGGACGGCACTCTACCACTGAGCTATCCTTAAGTTAACTCAAAGTTTTGAACATATATCATTATAGTGATTTGCGTGTGGAGCGGGGACACAATCGGGACACTCCCAGGGGCAATCAGAGGCTAGTCCCAACTCTGTGCCTACGTGCTGGGGATCAAACTGGGATTAGTCTCATACAAGGCAAGTGCCTTAATCCCTGTGCTATCTCTCCAGCACCTACTATAGTAAATTTTAAGGCAAAGCTATAATAATGGCAGAAAGAAATATTATTCCTTGAAGGGAAACTATCACTTGAATAGAAATTCTAAAATAATTACAGTATAGGTTGAAAGCGTGTGGTCTGGGGTTTGTCTAATCTACCTTTGCTGGGAAAAATGTGGAAGGTGATAGTCAGCATCTGAGAGTTAATCCACGGTAAGAATAAAAATTGTCTCCAACTATCTCATCTTAAACTTGAAGTACATCTAAATATACCTTTTCAGACATGCGAATAATTCACTTTAATTCTTGGGGTTTTTTTTTTTGGGTAAAATCATGCTAGTATATATTATGCAAAAATATTTTTCCAAGGTTGGGAATTATCTTTTTTTTTCAATGTTGGAAATTGAACACAGGGTCTCACACATGCAACTCAAGTGCTCTACCACTGAGCTACAATTATATGCCAGGAATAAATTTTAGAACATTGAACATACCCTGATAAAGAATAATCTATTTTCAGACTTTTTTAAAAAATTAAGAATTTGTGCTTGTGGGGCTGGAGTGATAGCACATCGAGTAGGGCATTTGCCTAGCATGTGGCCAACCCGGGTTCGATTCCCAGCATCCCATATGATCCCCTGGCAATGCCAGGAGTGATTCCTGAGTGCAGAGCCAGGAGTAACCCTTGTGCATCGTCAGGTGTGACCCCCCAAAAAAAGAAAAAAGAATCTGTGCTTGTTCTTCAAGCCCGTGTTCTCCCTTGAACACTTAAATCACTTGTTTGTTTATATTTTCTTTGCTTATTTCCACTCTGCAGAAGCTTCTGTTCTCTCTTTACCACATACTCCCTCTCTTTCTCTCTCTTTATTTCTTTCTGAGTTTCGATAAGAACTACCATGCTTCACTAAAAACTTTTTAAAAATAAGAATCTTCCGTGATTGCTTCTTGACTTTTTGGCTAAAAACTTGAGCGATAATACAATGGGTTAAGGAGCTTCCCTTGCTCACAGCAACCTAGGTTTGATCCCTGGCACCCCGTGTGCTCCCCAAAGTCCACCAGGAGTCATCCCTAAGTTCAGAGCATGGAGGAACCTTTGAACATTGCTGACAGTGGCCGAAAAACTGAGAAAGAGGAAGGAGGGAAAGAGGAAGGAGGGAAGGAGGGAAAGAGGAAGGAGGGAAGGAGGGAAAGAGGAAGGAGGGAAGGAGGGAAGGAAGGAAGGAAGGAAGGAAGGAAGGAAGGAAGGAAGGAAGGAAGGAGGGAGGGAGGGAGAGAGGGAGGGAGGGAGGGAGGGAGGGAGGGAGGGAGGGAGGGATGGTACAGGCAGAGAACAGAAAGCCTGTCATCAATGGAAGGCCCAGCTCTCTCCCAGGAGAGATCCCATTCACATCAAATAGGGTGACTGAAAGTGCTGTGCCATCCATTGGTGTCTTCACTGGCCTTCAAGAAGGTGGGGTTCACTTTAGTGTGAAGTCAAAAGGGAATCGTTTGTTTCTTCCCCCTCTGCCAATGTCCTTTTGCTTGTGACGGGTGTGAACCATAACAAGGATGACAACTCCCTCCATACTGTCAGCAAGGCCTCCTGCACCCACAACTGCTTGGTCCTCTGGTCAAGGTCATCTATGATAACTTTGTCGTTGTTTAGGGTCTTCTGACCACACTCCACATGATTTCTCCCACCCAGAAGACTGTGGATTACCTTTCTGGGAAACTGTGGTGTGATGACTGAGGGGCCACCAAGGTATCATCCCTCTGCCATTGGTGTTGTGGGCACCATCATACTAGGTTGAGCTCGAAACCGACTGGATTGCAATTCTGTGTCTTCACTCCCAAAGTAGGTTGGCAGTGGATCCGACCAGCAACAAGAAAGTTGCTAAATGAGATCATATCAAGGTGGTAACACAGGCTTTGCAGAGATCCCTGACAGTCATATTGTCTCCTGTGACTTTGACAGTGTCCCCTGCCTTTGATTCTGGAATGGTATGGCCCTCAATGATCCTTTTGTGAAGTGTATTTTCTGATATGACAAGGAATTTGGCTATAGGGGTAGTGGCCCTGATGGCCTCCAAGAAATAAGTGCCTCAGGGCCCAGCAGCTTGAGTAAGAGCACTAGAGCGGGATAGACAAAGAGAGGGGACAAAGGGGTGCTCAACTTTCTGGGAGTCCTTCCCCCACTAATTCAACACACCCAGCACAGCCCTGAGCTCAGGAGTTTCCATCCTAGACCCCTGAAGAAGCAGAGGGACTTAAGGACCCCTACCTTGTCATAAAGTACACTGTCCCCCACCAAAAAGAAAAGTGTTCAGTCACCACAGCCACCTGGCCTGTGTACAATCCCAGTTGTCACAACAGCAAGAAAAACAAGGATGATGGGAAAGGAGAGAATCAAACATCTGGTCTGACATTCTTCATTAACCACATTTATTTAGATAATGTTTTCATTAAAAACATGTATTTGCACTCCTTTTTATCCACATAAAAGAAACTATTTGCTATCTTGGAACCACCAGAAACCTAAATGTCAGTTAATTTCTATTAATATTTTCAGTTTCATAGTAGTTTTTTGAGCATCAAAATATGTGACTTTTGAATGTGGCTGGTGTCTGATTGCCATGCAGTTCTACTATATCATTAAATTCTTTTACATTTATATTATATAGAACTTAAATTAGCTTACTGTTCACATTCTTCTTTCTTTGCTGATTTACTTACCGTAAAAATGGAGACCACAGAATAATTTGGACTTTATGCCTGATGGTTCCCTCCAAGTATTCAAAGGTAGGATAACACATGTAAAATACTGTGCTAAGTATTTAAGTATTAAAAAACCATGTTAAAATACTGTGTTAAGTACTTAAGTATTAAATATTAGGGCTAAGCCAGACATATAGTAGGTTCTCAATGATCTCATTCAATTTATTCTTCTCACCATATCACATCATCTCTTTTTACTCTTTCCATTTCCCAGTGCTCTATTTCTAACTATTCCTAGCAAAACTTATTTAAATTTCAGCTAAATAAAGATTATTTCCTTGATCGTATCTTTAGTTGTTCATTGTTTCCATGCAACAATAAAACTATCTAATGCTATCTTTAATTCCAGGGGAAACTAAACACAGTTGAATATATCTTGTGTTTACTTCATTTGTTTGCTCCATACAAACATAACTGGGAAATAAGGGGGTGGCCAGTATGTGTTTCTTCAGAGCTCCTACTGTTACATGTTGTAAATAGAGGCTACATTTGCTGGGAGAGACAAGTTAGTAAAGCTATCTTTTTCATTTGATAACTCCATGGTTTTCTTCTTTTTTAATAAACAAACTAGTATAATTGCTTTCAGCAGACTTTTGAGGTTACAATAATTTAATCCTAGGATTTTTTTAAATGGACCCATATTTGATCTAATGGTTAATATTTTTAGGCTGTTAGAAATGCCAAACATCTCTAAATCAATAGATTTATAGATACTATAAATATAGATGTAAGTGAACTATAAATTTAAACTATAAATGAAGTGAACTATAAATTTATATATACGTGAAAAGGCAATATTTTGATTAACTGAATTAACTGAAGTTATTTCCTTTGGTTTAGATAGTAACAAAAGGCAACTTACTTTATGTAATCATATTTACTGTGAGAATCCTGAGAGAATCCTAAAAAGGAATATGAAACATGATTTCTGTCATCAAAGTGGATAGTATTTTTCTCCACAAAAATCTCAGCATATATGTGAATCATCATCATCATCATCATCATCAGCAGCAGCAGCAGCAGCAGCAGCAAAAAGAGAGATCATCGAATTTCTCGAGTGGTCTCAGTAATGTCTCCATTCGTCCTAGCCCTGAGATTTTAGAAGCCTCTCTTTACTCGTCCTTTCTAATGGTGCCGCATTGGAGGCTTTTTCAGGGTCAGGGGAATGAGACTGGTTTGTCATATGAATATGCCATGGGGAGTTTGTGAGACTCTCCCATGGGGGCAGGAAACTCTCGGTAGCTTGCCAGGTTTTCCTAGAGGGAGAACTAGGCTATAAGATGTCATGAGGCCGTTTTGCAGCTGTACACTTTTGGGAGCTTGGTTTTATAGTCTCTGATTGTTGGCCATTGGTGGGATAACACGGCCCAGTTCCGATCCAAGCAGGCTTGGAGGTCTCAGCCCAGGGTCCCACACACCCCGGGTCCCACACAGAAGGAACCTCTGCTGGTTCCTTTATGTATGAGGCTTGTCCGAACGTATGGAGAGGGGCTTTGAGCGTGGCAAAGAAGACCTCTAGAGCCTAGTCACAGCCATATATGTGAATATGAACCTTTATTGTAAACATTTTTTGTACAACAATATGCATACTAATACAGGAAAAAGAGAGATCATGTGGCTGGGGTGCCAGATCATTTACACCTACTATTCTAAGTGCTCTAGAGCAACCTTAGTCCTTTTTTGAGGCTGACAGTATTGCAGCCTGGGTTCACTGGGTTTTTCCCTCAGTTTAATTCAGTGCCAATCTGGGTAGATACCTGAGGGAGAGAGAAGGAAATCAGGTAGAGTGTACCTGGGTGGAACTTGGGCAACAGTACAAATGGAGATGCAGTTGCCATCACCTGACTGTTTAAAACTAACTGCTTAAATACAGATGGTGATATAGATTCTGTTCTCCTGCCTTGGCCACTTGTCTTCATAATAATTTTCAAGGCCAAATTCAAGTTCAGAGTTTATCAGTGTTCCATACTGAAACCTAAGGACACAGTGAGAAACAAAGACTTTCTGGTTTGGTTCTACTTGGCTCTGTTCTGCACCTCTCTCCAGACTGCTTCCTCTGGTTAGCATCTGCTCTTTGGAGACTTGGATGCACAGGAATGAGCACATCAGTGGTGCTGGCTTCCCGGACTCTGGAAAGACTAATGAAGCTTCTAGAAAATGATTTTGGGATGCTTGGGTAGGGGAAACTAGAGTCTTGGACATCCAGAACATGGTCTAAAAAGGAGGGTGTAAATTCTGGGTGACCATCCCCATCTTGGGTCTGAGGATTCAGGACCTAATTTTGCCCTGCTCGAAGAGTAAGGCAACACATTTCCTTAGCAGTTTTCCTTCTAGATTGCCTCTGGCTAGAAATTATCTTCTAGAAGATGTCACTGCTACTCAATTGGTATTCTTTTTATAGAGTTTTCTAATTTCCCCTCCTGCCGGGATTTGGGATAAGGATTCATGGATTGTTATGAGCATACACTGACCACTATAAGGCCAGTCCCTCTATTAAACACCCAAAAATACTCTTTAAAAAGATCTATTAAAACATTTATTTATGGATCAGAGAGATACTATAGGGATTAAAATTATTACTATATGCTTGTTAAGCGGTATCCTAAACAACTTTGGGGAGGGCATTACAGACCTTCAATGCATATTGTTAATTTGTGAATCATATTTTTTGCTGTGACTATGGCTAATATAGCCGACTTCTTCAGTGGCTTTATAGCAAAGGTGAAGTTGATGTAGGCCTTTGGGGAAACATCTTTTCAAATTAGCATTTTCATTTCCATCAGAGAAATGTATAGGAGTGGTGTTGCTCATGTAAAGTTATAGATCATACAGAATTTCTATTTTCTTTTTTCTTTTTTGGGGGGGCACGCTTGACTGTGCTTAGGGGGGTCATATGCAGTGCTAAGGGTTGAAATGGAGCCAGCTGTGTGCAAAGCAAGTTGCACTACATCTCTTGCCCTCCATTTTACTTTAAAAAAAAAAAAAAAACAACCCAAAAACCTCCATACCATTCCCATGGAGGGTGTACCAGTTTACTCTCCCTTCCATCATAGTACACCAGAGTACATTCCCACATCCTCACCAGTAGTTGTTTACAACGGTTTTGACATGGGCCATTCTCACTTTTATGAGGTGGTATCTCATTGTGGTTCTGATTTGTATTTCTTTAATAATGTGATGTTGAGCATCTTTTGACTGTGTGAGTCATTAACATGTCTTCTTAGAGAAGAGATAGTTTAGGATTTCTGTTCATTTATGGGGATTAGTTTACTTATTTTTCATTGTTGCTGCATTGGGTGAATTCTTTATATATTTTGGATACTAACACTTTAATGCAAATACCTTCTCCCAATTGTTCAATTACCTTTTTGTTTTTGTGTTTTTTTTTTGCTGTGTAGAACTTAAAAAAAGAATTAGTCCCATTTATTTTCTTTTGGAAGAAATATCTATTTATTTATTTTTATGAAGTCGTTAATGATAATTTATTACATTTAATATTCCAACACCAATCCCATCACCATTGCACCTTCCCACCACCATTATTTCCAATTTTCCCAACCATCCTTAAGCCTGCCCCTATAGTAGGCAGAATAGTTTATTGCTTGTTATAAGTGATTCACTAAAAATGATAAAAAAATATTTCCTTAGAAGAAAGTGTGTGAATATTGTTGTATCTCACCGTGGAGATATTAAGCCTTTGTAGAGAGATTGCTAGTATGTTGTTACAGGTTAAGCTTTATCGAGATTGGTTGTCTTCTACTTTACATCCCATTTAATGTGGTGTGTTACTCCTTGTTTATCAGTGGTGTAGAGTTTGAGATGTCACGTGGTCACATTTGTGGCTGTATGCTCCAGGAATCCAAACATTTTGAATGGGGTGACATGACTGGAGTTAAATTTTTATCTGGATGGTGACTTTGGGTGCCCTGGATGACAGAGCCTGGCTCAGTATATGGAAGCATCTCTGCAACTTGTTGATCTACTTTGAGAGCTATTTATGCGTCTCTGGATCATGGTCATTTAGGTTAATGAGCTTATTTGGTACCAGAGGCAGTTCACGGGCATGACTATGAGGCTCCCAGAAGAACAGGGAGATAGGGGGAAGTAGCCTATTCCTGACTCCATGAGAGCCTGGAGATTTCAGCCACAAAACTCACATACCTGAGTTTTCCAACAGATCAATTTCTAGACGAGACTTCTACTGAGCAATGGAGTGTGGTCATGAGCGTGGCAGTGACTGTGGAGTGTGGAGGTTTCGGCTGCCAGGGTTCTGTTTGTGCAGGTGGTAGTTTCACCCACCCCCTCTGGGATGCCTTGGATGACTCAGTCTGGTGCAGAATCTGGAAGCATCTCACTTGTTGAAGCATCAAGGAACTTGTTGATCTCTTTCGAGAAAGTCCCATTTCTTTTTCTTTTGTTTCCATTGCCAACAAAGTAGAGTATCCAAACACATCTCTGATTTGAGGTCTGGTGGTTGTCTATTTTATGTTCCTTCCATTTACTTTTGTAGTTTCTGTTCTAGGTCAACGACTCAATCCATTTTAAATTAATTATTGAAAACACAAACTTTTAAAAGTTATCCGAAAAGATAATGAATTCTACTCTCTCTGGTAATTCCAGATGTCAGTATGTCTGATAATCTTCATTTGAGAAACATTGATTTTTTTCAAGGCTGAATTAATATAAAAGTGTAGGAGAGGAAAAAGATTGGTATGATGACCCTATGATGTCTTGTCTTAGACTGGAGAGATAGTACAGGGGGTAAGTGCTTGCCTTGCACATGGCCAAACCTGGTTTTAGCCTTGGTACTGCATATAATCTCCTAAGCACTTCCAGGAATGATCCTTGAGCACTGAATCAGGAGTAAGTCCTGAGCACTGCAGAGTGTGCTCCCCACAGACCCCCAAAAGATTTCTGGTCATAATCAATGACTGCATGATCAAGTTTTTTTTTTTAAAGTTTTAAAAAAGAGAAAAACAAACTAATTTCAGGGTCATACAGACAGTATAGTTAAGGTGCTTGCCTCTCATGTGGCTGGTTCAAATCCTGGCGTCACATATGGTACTCCGAGCACTGCCAGATACGACCTCTGAGCACTTCAGCGTGTACCCCTCCAAGAATCTAAAAAACCCATAAAACAGAACTGCTTTCAGAAGAGACAGTGCTTCAGAAAAGCTCAGTTTTTATCATCTCAACTTGGGTGTCATCTAGCAGATCCTCCTTTTGGAACAGTGAGCTGCACATAGCAATCTGGAGGCCAACAGCAGCTTCTGGAGCCAAAACAGATGTCGTTAGGGAGAGAACAAGACAAGGTGGCTAATGAGAAATTAGTCATGGAGAACACAGTTCTTGGGAAGGAGCAGTTAGTAAAGAGGGAGAGAGGTGAGGAATCAAAAGAGAGGTCTGGTTTAAGAATGAAATTTTATTTTTGGTTTTGGGACCACACTCTGCTGTGCTCAGGGCTTACTTACTCTGTACTCAGGTCCCCCTGGTGGGGCTTGGGGTATGTAGTACCACGGATCAAACTCTTGCAAGGCAAGTGTTCTACCCATTCCACTATTGTTCTGGCTCCAAAAGTTACTCTTTAAAAACAAGAAGAGGGGCTGGAGTGATAGCACAGCGGGTAGGGCGTTTGCCTTGCACGCGGCCGACCCGGGTTCAAATCCCAGCATCCCATATGGTCCCCCGAGCACCGCCAGGAGTAATTCCTGAGTGCACGAGCCAGGAGTGACCCCTGTGCATCGCTGGGTGTGACCCAAAAAAGCAAAAAAAAAAAAAAAAAAAAAAAAAAAAAAAAAAAAACAAGAAGAATACAGACTGAAAAGGGTTAATCACATCTTATGAGTCAGAATGCTGAAACCAGTGGACTGGGGGGTCAAAGTCTCATCATGACATGTTTAAGAGCAAAGGAGGAAGTGAGGAAACAAAGTTTATTAAGATTGGATTGTTTCATTATAAAATATAGCTAGGACTTGGAAAGGATAGAACTGTGTGTCGCACCAGGTTGGAAGGGAAGGACAAAGGTCAATTCTTAAAGCTGAGTCTTTGACGAGATCGGAGATGTGATCAGTCAAATGAAGATGAACTTTGGAGAGGGAAAGGTGACGAAATTGCAAAAATGTAGGAAATTGAGGTCAGGCAGTCACACCTTATAGCCTTGGTTTACTTTATTGAGGTAGAGTCATGCCTAGAAATGAGGGGCAGAGGTGGGGCAAGCAGGTTGGTGAAATAGTTTGGGAAAGTGGGAGAGGAAAAGGAAAACGATTACTGTGAGATGCTGAGAACATTTGCCTAAGAATTTCATAGTCATCAGTATAATAAATATTCCTCACTTGGGGCTGGAACGATAGCACAGCGGGTAGAGCATTTGCCTTGCACGCGACCAACCCGGGTTCGATTCCCAACATCCCATATGGTCCCCTGAGCACCACCAGGAGTAATTTCTGAGTGCAGAGACAGGAGTAACCCCTGTGCATTGCCAGGTGTTACCCAAAAGCTGATATATATATGTATATATATATATACATATATATATATCACTTGTCTTGCATACATGAAGCCCTGGGTTCAGTCCTGGTATTGACCCAGGACTGAACCCCAAAACAATCTTACCTCCCCAACAAAATAAAATACCATTTGCTTTCAATTCAGTGTACAGGGTGTAAGGCATAAAGGTGGCAGATGGCCCAGACAGAGTGACTGGCAAGGTAAACCCCCGGTTGTGAGGGCCTGTGAAATGTGCTGATGGACTTCCTCTTTGTACTGTAGGACAAGTTCAATAGCTATTGCATTCCAAGGTCTTTGAAGAAATTTAGCCTGCCTGTCTCTCTCCCTCCCTCCCTCCTTCCCTCCCTCTGTATAGGGGCCATTACTCACGGTATGAAAGTGGGGGCACCCAAGACAGCAGGAATCCAATGTGGGACCTTACACATACTCCACCAGAGCTATCTCCCTGCCCCAGCTGGAACCATTTTTACTTATTTTAAACTTAAACAATCTTGCGGGGCGAGGGGGCTCCCAGGCGGCGTTCAGAGGCGCCAGGGGCCGCTCCCTCTGGGAGATGCTCTCTCAGCCCACCTGGCATGTGCTAGGGCTGGGGCCTGAAGACGCGGTGCTGTTCCAGCCCCGAGGAGCGTTGGAGTTTGCGGGGCCATTCTGTAGGTGCTGGGGGCGGGGGTGGCGGATGGGATGGTGGTGGATCAGGTGGTGCGGGCTCTCCCACCCGGGCCGGCGCAACGCAGGGGCCCTAACCCGTATTTTCATCTCTCCCCTCTCTCCTGGATCAACCTGGGAGGAGCGCATGATGAGCTGCCGGACGAGTCCAGCCTCGCAGATCGGTCTTGCGGGCGGCCAGGCAGGTGTCCGCTGCAGGTCGCGGGTGGAGCAGGGCGCCCGGGAGGCGGAAGCGCCTCTGCCATTGGCCGGGAGGCGCCTCTTACCTGCGCGCTGCCCGTGGGCTCGAGCGCAAAGTTCGCGGCGCGAGGCCCGGGAGGCGGCGGTCGGTAGCGCAGGTGGCCTCCGCCGTCGGTCCAGCAAGATGCCCTTCGGGCTGCGGGGAAAGGACAAGGGCACGTCCAAGGAGACCGCCCGGCTGGTGGACGGCGAGGTGACCCCAGGGGGCGCGGAAGGCGGCCCCCAGGAGCCCGCGCGGCGGCTGGTGTTCCACGCGCAGCTGGCGCACGGCAGCGCCACGGCCCGCGTGCAGGGCTTCTCCAGCAACCAGGAGCTGTACGAGCAGATCGCCAGCGCCTTCGCCCTCTCGCCGGCCGAGGTAAGGGCGGGGGAGCCCCGGGGCGACGGGGAAGGGACGGAGGTGCGCTGGGGAGTCCCTTCCACCCCGTGCGCAGAGGCTCGGCGTGCGACGGCCCCGGGACCACCTTCACTTCTGCGGGCCAGTGGTGTGCTCAGGTGGCCACCCCCCGGGTGCGGCCGAGACGGGCATAAGCGCTGGTCCCGCTGCGGGACACTGACACGCCCACGTCGGGTGGACTTTGCTCCGTGGCCCTGGGGATGGGAAGGGGGGAGGGGGCGGGGAGCGGAGACACCCATTCAGGCATTCAGAGCAAAGAGAAGGTGGGGAAAACATTAGATGGGGTTTAAAGTAGAAGGCAACCAGTATTAGTGGGAAATATATTTTTACATATATATGTATATATGTAAATACACACATATATGTGTATATATACATATATATATGAACACAATGCTCAACCTTTAATAACGTAGTAGTAATCTTTTATAGAAGGGCTTCATGGCCCCTGGGTGAAATACAGCAATCTTCACGCACTCTCCCCTAAGGAAAGTTTTTGGGAGCCTCTTCAGCGGTGTATTCATAACAAACAATACAAAAGAAATGATTTCGGTTCTGCTTGGGGGCAGGGGTTGGGATTTAGGAAGGAAAAATCATCCAAAATATGGTGGTGGGAAGGTGTCATGGTGGTGGGATTGGTGTTTGAATATTAAATGTCATCAAATCTTATGAACTACTTTATAAAAATAAGATAATTTAATTTTTAATTAAATTATTAAAAAAACTATTAAAAGTATTTAAAAAATTTAAATAAAAAAAAGATACACAAAAAGAAAAGGTGGAGAAAGGAAGTTTTTTGTAGAGTGCTTGCCTTTGAGGACCGCCCCCCACCCAAGAGTTTGTTATTCCAGGGGCCAGAACCTAAGTGATGGATTTTAATTATTTCAGATGGTTCTCGATTCTGTTTTGCATCAAATCAATATCTCTTCAGAACCTTGAACAGGGGATTGGCATTTGGCTTTCATCAGGTGGCCTGGAGCAGGAGTTCTTGCTCTATCAATGGGACCGCAGAAAGCACTAGTGTTTGTCGCATCTCTCTCCATCCTGTGCGTGCAAGCTGCAAAATGTAGGTGTGAGAAATTAGCTCCAGAGAATACTTTGTCACC
Organism: Sorex araneus; assembly: GCF_027595985.1. NCBI lineage: Eukaryota > Metazoa > Chordata > Mammalia > Eulipotyphla > Soricidae > Sorex > Sorex araneus. The sequence continues at coordinate 66,584,310 of NC_073306.1, forward strand.
ACACCTAAGGGAAGCGCAAAGTTTAAGAAAAGCGTGCTAATTTGTTGCCCAGGACTTCTGGGCTGTGGAGCGGTTGCCATTGAGGGCCCTAGACTGACGTGTGGGTTTTATTTTGTAGTGTTTATCAAGTTATGTTCAAAGGATATTGAGGGGGAGGCGAAGTTCCAAGAGATGAAAGAGAGTTTGGTGTTATTTCAGGTACTGAGGGTGAATACAAACTGATTTTGTGAATTTTGTGGATATAGACTAGTGCAACAACACTTACAATAATAAATAATACTTCTGCCATCTGAACAAGACTTCTTATTGAAAAAGCACTTCACAGGAGCAGTTTCCTTGACATTTGCTTAGGACAGGTATGTGGCAGGGGTCCATCAACTAGTGAATCTTGATTTGTAAAAGGATAAACTTGAATGTAGATGCGGGTGCTACAATTTAGCTTGAACAAGTTTAATTTTTCCTGTTACAACCATATGTAAAGCAGATAAAAATGCCTATCTTGAAGGATTATTGTGAGGAATAGAGCCCACAACTCTCCCATATTTCATGATGTGTTGTCAATGGTTATTATATTTGTGACAAACTAATACCTAACAGTAAAATCGGGGGTGGGTGGGTGTGGGCCTGACAAAGAATGACTGGGCTTTGGCCAGCATCATAGACCTAGCAAGAAAAAAAGCTGGAATGCTTTTTTAAAAGCATTTTAAAACCTGGCTTTTTTAAAACCTGGCTCTCCTGGTTTCTAAGCAAGTGAGCTAACTTAGCACATTTAGTTTACAACTTTAAATATATCTCCTGGGTTGTTCCCACTTGAACTTCTCCCCCGCACTTGTGGGAGAGTCTTTGCTACTTTCTCTTTTCCCTCAATAAAGGATTCACTTTAGTCTCCAGCAGGGTGGTTGCCTCCTCCGAGAGAGTGAGAGAGTCTCCAGATTTACTTTGCATTAATAATTTTTCTCCTCCTGTGACATTATTCTGTGTTTAAAATGCCTGATTTTATTCAATTCACTTATCCTTGAGAATTAGGCCTACTTTGTAGCGGAAGTTGGATTTAAGTCCAAGTTCTTTTCTGACCCCACATTCCATAAAGTTATATTGTCATTCCACCTCCCAAATTTCCAGTGTCTCAGACATAATCAGCATTTTCAGTTGCAAGATAAAATTCTAAGAGAGGACAAAGAAATCAAATCTTTTGGTGGGTTATATTGAACTTCAAATTTTTTATGACCTCTATATGTTTTGGACTGTAGTGATAGCACAGCGGGTAGGGCGTTTGCCTTGCATGCGGTGGACCCGGGCTCGATTCCTCCACCCCTCTCGGAGAGCCCAGCAAGAGTTCCTGCCCACACGGCAGAGCCTGGCAAGCTACAGCCTGGCAAGCTACCCATGGCATAATTCGATATGCCAAGAATAGTAACAACAAGTATCACAATGGAGATGTTACTGGTGCCTGCTCGAGCAAATTGATGAACAATGGGACGACAGTGCTACAGTGCTATATGTTATATATATTTGTATATTATATATGTTTTGCATATATTTATATGTTTTGGTGTGATACCTGGCTGTGCTCAGGATTTACTCCTGTATCTATTCTGAGGAATCTCTCCTGATGGGCTCAGGGAATAATGGCCATCTGGAATGCCCTGGATTAAGCTGGGGTCATCTGTATGCCTTACCCACATGCTATCACTCTGGCCCCTATATCTATATTTTTGCATTAAATCAACATTAATGCACATTTTTAATTTGTATCACAGAGGGTTAGGCTTTTACATTTGTATCACAAAGGGTTAGGTTTCATTGTTTCATTTGTACAGGTAGGATGAAGTATTGGTGTAATATAGTATGCCATAAGTATCTCAGTAGTTATTATTTTGTTTTGTTTTGTTTGGGGGCCACATCTGATGCTCAGGGTTTACTCCTGGCTCTACACTCTGAGATCATGCCTGGTGTGCACAGGGGATGATATGGGGTGCCAGGCATCAAACCTGGAGTGGTTGCCTGTGTGCAAGCCAAGCACCCTATCCTGCTGTACTATTATTGCTCTGGCTCCTCAGTACTTGTGATAAAATGCACACTAATGAGATCCTACTTCCCGTCCTGTTCATCCAACAAGAGGAAGAATAGTGGTGTATATTTTAGAGATGTCAGTGACAACAGAACCAAAAATTTCTCCACTTTGTAGGTTGAACAGATAGATGATTAACTCTCTGCTGCTTTTAGAGAGGAGGCTGTGTAAATTAGTACAATACATGAAGAGCTATAACCTCTTGATTAAAGGGGAAAAGAGGAAGAACTTGACTTTGACCTAATGTCAGGCAGAGCTGTTTTAGGTAGATTTTACTTGACATTTATAATGTGCCCAGGTCTGTGGTAAACCCGTGTCTATACCATGATCATCTCATTTTCAGCACACCACAGAGGCATGGATTCTTATTTAATGTTGAGCTAAGTGGGGTTTTGAGAAGTCAAGCAATTTGCCCAGTTGCTGGCCTGATGAGTCAGAGTGTCGGGTGGGGTTGCTGGTGGTGGTGCCAATGAAGCCAAGGATGGCACTTGTAGTCTTGGGTGCAGTTGAGAGGGCACTTTCTGTTTGTTTAAAAAAGGTGAATTTCCAGAGGGTGACTATGCGTTTTTGCTCCTGCAAAGTGTGCTCAGGCTTCTTCCAGTCACATTCCTCCAGGGTTCAGTGCTTGGAACTGAGAATGCAAAGCTGTTGGACCCTGCCGAGTGAAGGGTCTCCTGGACCACATCTAACAAAGCCCAGAGGGTTATGCGGTGCTAGCTACTGACCCAGGTCAGATGCATGCAAGGCATGTACTCTAACTCCTGTCCTATCTCTCCACTATCTTCCCAGCCCCACTGAGCAGCATTTCTTCCCCGATGAAGAGTGGGCAGAATACCAAAATAGTTTGGGAACCTCAAACTGTTCTCAGTAATTACGTTGAAATTAATAAATTGTTCTTTTAAAAACAAGTTGGGCCAGAGAGGTAATACAGAGGTTAAAGCATTTGCCTTGTGTGCATCCAATCTTGGTTTGATGCCTGGCTTCGCATATGGTCTCCTCAGCACCTCCAAGAGCAACCTTGGAGCACAGAACCAGGAGTAGCCCGTAGCCCTAAAAACCTCCCAGTGTGCCTAAGAACCTCTCACCCCTCCAAAAAAAAAAAAAAAAAGAGAGAGAGAGAGAGACAATACAAAACCTCAAATCAAAATCAAACAAGGAAAAAGTGGTCTTTTCATTTAAAGCGTCAGGTTCAACCACAAAAATACTTACAGTCTCAGAAAAGGTCCATTGTGAAGCTGACAGTTGTGGCTGACTTCAGGTTTCCTGATGGAGGAAGCTAATGCAACGTATGAATCACTTGAGATTTCTTACCAATTTGGTACAGTCTGTGAACATTACCTTGAAACAGATGGCTAATTATGCAAAAGAACAGCAATAACAAAACAAAACAAAAAACCCCAAGCCCTCATAACTGGTGTCTTTTCCCCCCTAAATACTAAATAAGCGATTCAGTAAAAAAGGGAAAAAGAAAAATCCCTTCCAAAGAAAAACAAAACAAAACAACAGCTAACTCATAATAAATATGTGGACACTTTTACAAAAAGTCTAATTCTATTCTTTTGAATACTCAGGTTACATATGTGAGGTGATCTTTAAACATGCTGTAAATCTTACTTTTTTTGAATTGGCATATTGAATCTAGTACTTGTTTGTTAAGTAGTTTGTGCCATGATGTGTTTTCTTAATTATTTATTATGTGAAAAGGTTATAGGATAAGGTAATAATTTGAAAGAGTTGTTCAAGGAAGTCAAAATTTGAAAGAGTTTTCAAGGAAGTCAGTTTGTAATTAGATGCTTTATATATCTAGAAATGAAAAACTCAGCCTTAAAATAGAAATCAGAAACTTTTCTTTTACTTGGTCATATTAATTTGTATATAATACTAAATATTTTATTGAATTAATGAATTACTAAATAAATGTACCCCTTTCTTGATATGTATGGCCATGTACTTGGAAAGCAGAAAAAAATTGTGATTAAAAAACAAACTATGAGCAGGAGAAGTGTTTCCATTTCCTCCTGTCCTCTTTTATTTCTTGAAGTCATGTTTTGTAGTTTTCTTTGTATAGGACCTTTACCTCTATAGTTTAGCTGATTCTGAGGCACTTGGTTTTCTGAGGCATGATTGTGAATGGGAGAGTTTTTTTCATATCACTTTTTTCTCTTTCATTGTTTGTATATAGAAAAGCCATGGACTTTTGGGTATTGATTTTATAGCCTGCAACTTTACTATACAAGTCTATTATTTCTAGGCGCCTCTTGGTAGAAGTTTTAGGGTTCTCTAAGTATAGTATCATGTCATCTGTAAATAGTGAGAGCTTGATTTCTTCCTTTCCTATCTGGATGCCTTTAGTATCTTTTTCTTGCCTAACCGCTGTGGCAAATACTTTCAGTACTATATTGAATAGATGTAGTGAGAGTGGGCATACTATCTTGTCCCTGATTTTAGAGGGAAGGCTCCTAGTTTTTCCCCATTGAGGATAATGCTTGCTGTGAGCTTGTGGTAGATAGCGTTGACTATATTGATTAAAAAAAATGAAAAACAAACAAACAAACAAACTTGGAACCCTATTAGTTAACATACAAATATGTTGCTACTTCCCGTAATAGCAAATCTTTGCTGTTACCTTATTTTTCGTTCTTTATACATTTTATTTTATATTCATAAAGTTGTTCACAATCATATATTACATTCAATATTCCAACACTAATCCCACCACCATTACACTTTCCCAACCACAACTCAAGCTTATTTTTCCTTTATAGCAAAACTCAATAGTTTCTGTCTTCAATAGTATACATTGTACCTATTTTATTTCCTTTCTTTTTGGCATGGTGGTGGTCAAATAAGGGCTTAAACCCATTGCCTTACACCTGCAAAGCTGTGTGTACAGCCCTTGAGATATTTTCTGTATCCGATCTCTCTGCTAAAAACTCTCCAATAGTTTCCCAGTGCACTCAGAACAAAGGCCAAAAATTCTGTGATGAGCTACTGGCCCAGTTATCTCTCCAATATCATTATTTCTTTTTGTTCTGTGTAGTTTGGTCTCTTGTTTCTTCCTGGAACACTGGAGACTTTGTGCTCCCACGTTATTGTCTTTATCAGAACATTTTTCTGCAGAACACTACTATCTTTATCACAACACTTTTTCTACATTGTCAGCTCAGATACACCTTCTCAGCAGGGCCACTACTGATTAACCCATTAAAAATTTTAGCACTCCTGTTTTCTTTCTTACTTAATTTTCCTTCATGGCATACTAACAGCATAAGTATATTAAATTAATTTCATATATCATCTGTTTTCTCCTCCATGATCTAAAATGTAAGTTCCACAAAGGCAAATATTTTATTTACCAATATAACTTGGAAGTTCAGAACTCTGAAACCTAGTTGATATTTAAAAAGTGGAATGGAAGGATCCCTATTAATTTAGCTTTTAAAATCTTGATCTATGCATAGCATAAAATGTTAATAAGAGTTATAGTACTTATATCTTATGTTGCCATTAATTTACGGGGTAGCACTGTCTGTAGCACTGTCATCCTGTTGTTCATTGATTTGCTCGAGCGGGGGCACCAGTAACATCTCCATTGTGAGACTTGTTACTGTTATTTTGCATATCAAATACGCCACAGGTAGCTTGCCAGGCTCTGCCTTGCTGGCGGGATACTCTCGGTAGCTTGCTGGGCTCTCCGAGAAGGATGGAGGAATCGAACCTGGGTCTGCCACGTGCAAGACAAACACACTACCTGCTGTGCTATTGCTCCACGTCATTAATTTAATCAAGATCTAATGTGAGGAATGAGAGTGGCCGTTGAAGGGGGATGGAGTGAGAAGCACTGTTGAACTTGAAAGGATAAGAAGGAAGGATAGACCCTGCAAAACTATGTTAGTTATTTATATCAAACGTTTTCTAGCTGCATATTCCAGTAATCATGAAGGAAGAGGCTCTGTTTGCAAGCAAAATCGCCTTCTAAATTCATATTTGCTTCCTTTTCTCAACTTACTGGCACGGGCATTGAACTTGCATGAAGTCAGTATCCTGTACTTTCGAGGTACTTCAGAGATCCTGAAGTGTACTACAAGACGTAGCATTTCCCAACATTGCAGTTAACAGGCAAATGGAACTATGAGAAGTCTTCACAAGTGGGAAGAGAAGAATAGAATGGGGTGCACTGACGTGTGTTCATCTTTCTAAGGAAAAACAAAACTCCAGCAAAAACGAAGGCATTAGGACTCCACTGTGAATTTTATCTTCAGACAACAGACTTATTGAGGCACGGATATAGCTCAGTGGTAGAGCTCTTGCAGCACAGTTTACTCCCTGACATTGTGAAAACAACAATATTCTAAGGACTATGAATCAAGCCCAAGAAAAGGATTGAGAGTATAAGAAAGAAAAGCTTCACCCACACAGCTGGGAGCTGCTGGTGTGGCATTCTCCTATTGGACATAAATGAGTTCACAAAACAGCAACATCAGATAAGATGCTACGACTGGTGGACCAGAACAAAAAAGACTCTTCTGTAATTTTTTGAATAGAAACAAAAACATGAACGTTGTCCAGACCACAAAATGACCAGGTGTCCCCTCCTCCCCCTTGCCTTGACTGATTTAAATGATTGCTGCTCCTTTAGTAATCTCGGCTTTAGCTTTGATCCTTTCTCACTCATTAGATAAAGCTTTACTAAGATTGTCATGGACTTGCTCCCACTTCCTGACAGCACCTGAGCAAGCACAGGCTTTTTATATTTTGCTGGAGGGCCTCCCCCCTCCCAACACTGCTGGGGTCTACCAGGACAACACCCAGTAATGGAGGTCATTGGGTGCATGGTATTCAGCCCCGGGGCCTGGGCATGCCAGGTATTTGTCCTAACCTTTCACATGACCTCCTAGGTCTACACGTGTTTCTTTGAACCTACCTCCAATTCATCTAATACAGAGGTTTCCCAAACTGATTTGGCCTACTGCAAGCCTGCTTTCTTTTTACACAAATAAAAAGTCTGGGGTGGAGCAATAGCACAGTGGGTAGGGCATTTGCTTTGTACGCGCTGATCTGGGTTCAATCCCCGGCATCCCATTTGGTCCCCCACGCACCATTAGGAGTAATTCCTGAGTGCAGAGCCAGGAGTAACCCCTGAGCATCACTGGGTGTGATCCAAAAAGCAAAAGAGCCCCCCCCCCCAAACCCTCCAAAAAAACAGTTTGTAGGGCCAGAGACATAATACAATGGGTAGAACACTTCTCTTGCACACAGCTGACCTGGGTTTAATCCCCAGCACTCCATAAGGTTCATTGAGCCCCACCATGAGTGATCCATGAGCACAGAGCCAGGAGTAAGCCCTGAGCACTACAAGGTGTGACCCAAAAGCAAAACAAAAACTTGTCAAAACAAACAGAAAGCTCCCAAAATAGCCTTTGAGGCCACTACCCCCCTGCACATTGTTCCAGTTGGGGGGAAACGGTATCACCTTCTTTGGAAAATAATCTAATGCATGTTCCATATCCTTTCCACCCTCTTTACTGAGCTGTCCACAGGCTTCCATTGTTGCAAGAATCAGTAAATGAGAGGTGTTTTGATAGAGGGGCACTGACAACGTCCCTGTTTGAATTTTTTTTTTTTTTTTGCTTTTTGGGTCACACCCAGTGATGCACAGGGGTTACTTCTGGCTCATGAACTCAGGAATTACTCCTGGTGGTTCTCAGGGGACCATATAGAATTCTGGGAATTGAACCTGGGTCAGCTGCATGCAAGGCAAATGCCCTACCTGCTGTACTATCGCTCCAGCCCCCTGTTTGAATTTTTACAATGCAGATTCAAAAGAGGTGCCCTAAATATGGTTTTCCTGACTATGCTCATATGTTTTACTTCTTCGATGCTTTCAACATACGAATCCTAAAGATCTCCTGGTCTCCCAGTTGCACTGCTGTTTTATTCTATTTGTGCTGATGTTGAGAAATACCATTGATTATTGGGTGGTGTAAAAACAAAAACTTACTGATTGCAGTTCTAAGGGGAGGGTAATCTAAGATCAAAGCACAAATCCTGTCCCCAGTAGTTGGGAGCCCAGTTCCTAGTGCATAGCTGGCACCTTCTGGCTGTGTCTACAGCTTGTAGAAGGGACTCATGGTCTGTTTGGAGCCTCCTTGGTATTAATTCTCCTCATGAGTGCTCTGTCCATGTGATTTAAGCAACACTCACAGTACCCATCTACTACTACCATCCATTTTGAAAGTTAAGAAGTCAATATTTGTGTACTAGGATATGGGGGTCGAGGGGAGGAGGACACAGACATGCAGTGCATAGCACCTACAAATAATTCCCTCGAGCCAGTCTCCTGGTTCTGTTTATCCTTTGAGTCATGTCCTGTTTATGCTACTCCACTCATCTGTATGTTCCAGGATATTTAACTCTTTCATTTCTGTGTCTTTTGTTGTGCTGTCGCTTCCTAGTTCTAGTCTCCCCTTTAATCCCAACTGTCACTTCCGCTAATAACCCCACAGTAAATAAAGAGATAGTACAAGGGTAAAGTCTTGTTAAGGCATTTTCTCTGATATGCCTGGTGCCCCAAGTTCCACCACGAGTGACCTTTGATCACCGAGCCAGGAATAGCCCCTAAGGACTGATAGGTATGGCCTCAAACGACCACCTCAAAAAAAGACCTACCTTATGAATGCATTAATTTATTTATTATGTATTCATCATACATCAATTTATAATCAATTTATGTATTTACTTATTTATTTATTATGCTTGGTGGACCATATGGGATGCTTGGAACCAACCCGGGTTGGCCAAATGCAAGGCAAATGCCGTACCCGCTGTGCTATCGCTCTAGCCCCACATCAATTTAAATTATATAGCAAATATATTACTACTGTTGCAATCAGTATTATAATTAACTGCTAATATAGTTTATTGATGATTAATGTATCATTAGAGGTGAAAATTAATCATTAGAGGTAATGATTATGATTAAATACAATGAATTTAGTTGCTACTTTAAACTGAGCCCTGAAACTTTTTTTTGGGTTTTTGGGTCACACCTAGCGATGCCCAGGGGTCACTACTGGCTCTGAACTCAGGAATTACTCCTGGCAGTGCTCAAGGGACCATATGGGATGCTGGGAATCGAACCCGGGTCCAGCTGCGTGCAAGGCAAATGCCCTACCCGCTATGCTCTTGCTCCAGTCTGAGCCCTGAAACTTTAAAAAATATCTTTTGCTGGTTGCTTTAGTTGTTCCACAAAAGTCTTGGTAAATAAGCAATGGATGCTATAGGAGATGGAGCTGAAGAAGCTAAAGATAAGGAAGCCAGATCACAAATGTTCTGGGAGCTATCCAGATATTATTCTCTAAATAATGAGTGTAACTAAAATATTTCTCAGCAGAAGAGCAATCCCAACTGCATTTTGTAAAGCAGAAATACATTGCCTATTTCCTCTATTTTCTTGATAGATAATGTATGATAAGGAGAATATAATGGTGTTTTCTGGGATTGCATGGTACCAACCTAAGAAGTTCTAAATATGTCACAATCATTATGTGAATGCATGCTAAAGCTCAAGAACATCAACCTCACTTTTACATGAAAAACTTAAGCAAGAGAGAAAAACAACCCGTGACTCATTTTGAGAAGTAGGAGGATGATCTAACCAGATGCCATAGTGTCCTAATTGCTATCAGGAAGATAAGAAGTAGATGATGATTTCTTTTTGTCCTGGAACTTTCTCGAAGGTGTATGAGCAATTCTAATATAATGTCCAAGTGTCTGGGCAGAGGCTCTCTCCCACAAATCCCTGCTTAGCTCATCAACTGTTGGCTGTCTTCCCTCACCTGCTTCCACCCTTCCAGTTATCTTGGGTGAGTTTGAAAAACTCTTGTAGGTTGTAGGAAGTTGAGTCCCTCAGATTGGGGCAATTTGTACATTCGTGTTTATTACTGTAATCCTGTTTATGGCCGGGCTGTATTAGACTGTCATCTGATCCTGGTGCACAATGGAACAGGCACAGATGCTTCTGTTGGCTGCCATGGCCTGCATTCTATGGCCCAGGAATGATGTTAGGAATATCCAAATGACCATTGGCAGAAAAAGTGTCCCCATCCCAATTTAAAGGGAGGTAAGGAGCCGCTAAAGAACCTCTGCAACTGCAAACTCAGGATCTATGAACAAGGGCACTCATTTTCAAGTTTAGGTGAAAATAGTAAATTCTAGAGAACCAAAAGCAAATCAAGCTAAACTTTGCTGTCACCTCCCATCTTCTCTTTCCTCCCTGACTCCCTCATTCCTCCTCTCCCCTTCTTTTCCTCTCCACGGCTTCTGCGCTTCCTACCCACCTACTCTCTAGGCCTCATTCTACCTCTAATTCAAACTTGTGCTATATTGGCGAGTCAGGGTACAGTTGACTGGAGAGACTGAACACTTAGGCCTGTGGGTCAGGGGCTTATTTCTGATTCACTCCTCGTGGGAAGAAACTTACTGTAGAAGACAGTGGGCATGACGGGTATTTGGAGAATTCTTGAGTAATGAGAGAGGCAATTATCTTCCATGACCGGTCTAGACCTTGACACCAAGTTTTTGGTTCTCTATGACTTTTATGCATTGCATTATGGTTCTTATGCATTGTGTGTATTCCCTTTGCTTGACAATCTCTCTTCCTCTTTCTTTCTTTCTTTCTTTCTTTCTTTCTTTCTTTCTTTCTTTCTTTCTTTCTTTCTTTCTTTCTTTCTTTCTTTCTTTCTTTCTTTCTTTCTTTCTTCTTTCTTTCTTCCTTGGGGATGGGTGGGAAGGTACACACCAGGCAGTGCTCAGGTCTTACTCCTGGCTCTGTGCTTTCTACGGTGCTCCAGAGACCATATGTGGTGCTCATGTTTGAACCTGGGTCGGCCTGTGTGCAGTCCTGTCCTCTTTCACCTTTTTCTTAGAAATCTTTTTCCTATTTCTTTCCCACTAAAAGTTAGACTTAGGCATATGAAAAAGAATTTGTTTTTGGACATTTTGTTAAAATTATTTATTTATTTTTAAGTTTTATTGAATCACCATGTGGAGGGTTACATAGTTCTCAGGATTATGTCAGTTATACAATACTCAAACACCCTTCCCTTCACCAGTGCCATATTCCATCACCAACCACCCCAGTATACCTACTGCCCCCTCCCACCCCCCCAGTCCCCGCCCTTGTAAGTGATAAGTTTCACTTCGTTTACACTTTATCTTGATTACATTCCATGTTTCAACACATAACTCACTATTGTTGCTGGGGTTTCCCCCAAAAAAGAAAAAGACAGTCCTATTGCCAAGGAAGCATTTGATAGTTCTCCATTGCTGAGAATGTAGAGATATTAAGTCCCGCTGTTTGTTACATAACTTTTCTTTTTTCCCCCCTTGCCCCACGCCACCGAGTTCACGCCTGTTTAGTAATGGCCACGCTGCCTGACAAAGGGAAAAAAACTGAAAAATATGGTTATTTCCCGTCATCAGCTGGCGTGGGGCTCTGGCTTAGTTGATAGTCTAGTAGAATGTCTGCAAGCAGTTTCTGGAACCAAAAGTAGTGCGCTGGTATCAGCTCTGGATCGAGATTCCACCAGCGTCCCGCTGTTCCATGTACATAATTTTTTCCCTTATATCCCATTCCCACGCTACCAGGTATGTGTTTCCTTAATGGACATCATACTATGGTTAACGCCACGCCGCGTTTCTTCCTGAGAAAGAAGGATATTTCTTCTCAGCCGGCGTGGGGATATAGCTTAGTTCAGTCTAGAGAGATGGCTACCACTTTGATTGCCTTCAATATTTCCGCAAAAGACTTACAATTCTTGTTACAATCTCCCCCCAAAGTCCGACCCGTTAAAAAGGAACCATTACATTTTGCTGCTGCTTAGATGACATTAGGTCGCGCCGCCGCTGCCACGGCCGAGTGGTTTTGGGTTTCTGTATAAAGTCCAGGGAAAGTACAACCAGAAATAACATCACTACAAACTTTTACCCTTTTATGGTGCTCATAAGATGGAGAAACCTAGAGAGAGCTGGCTCGGCATCTCCATTTTGCGCTCAGAAAGCCGTGGAACCTGTGCTGTGCTCAGGAGGAAGGGGTTGAGAGAGAGAGGTTAAAAAAAATTGGGGAGTGCCCGGCTTCCACTGTCGCAGCCTGGCGTAGGGTCTCCGTTCCCATGCTGGAATCAGTTCAGTGGGCTGCTTGGAGACCAAAGGCGCTCTTTTGGGCTCTTCTATCATGCTCGATCGGCAGCCGCGCCAAAAGGGTGAAAAAGAATTTGAACAAAAATGGATCCAAGTTGTACAGTGTGGAAGAAGAAGTGGTTAGAGTGCTCCACAGACTGAAGTTGGACTAAGGCTTTCGTAGAGAAGTCACAGAAAGCAAGGAATTTGTCTGATTGTCTATAACCTGTTCGGTTGCCTAAGAAAGCCAACCTAAGGCATTGGCTGGGAAAACTTGGTTGGCTATGTGTGAAGTTGTCCTAAATTTTTTTAATCTTGAGGCATTTATAAGCTTAAGCTTTGGCTAGCCAAATTTAGATGGCTGTGAGGGCAGTAGAATCATCTCAGTTAAAAAGGCACCATGTGTATTTAAACGAACAACTTTAACTTAGGCTATGGGACTCAGGGGTCACTCGTTTCCAAAAATAAAACCTTCCCCCATCCCAGGATTGGATTTTGTGCTTCTCTGAGTTTCCATAACACATATCAGACAGAATGGTAATCACTGATTCACTGTCTTATCTCTTCAGTAAGGTTAAGAATTGCTCTGTTGGGGCTGGAGCAATAGCACAGTGGGTAGGGCATTTGCCTTGCACACAACCGACCTGGGTTCGATTCCCAGCATTCCGCATCCCATATGATCCCCTGAGCACTGCCAGGAGTAATTCCTGAGTGCATGAGCCAGGAGTAACCCCTGTGCATCGCCCGGTGTGGCCCCAAAAGCAAAAAAAAAACAAAAACAAAAACAAAAAAAAAACCCAAAATAAAAGAATTACTCTGTCCAGGAATTAGCAGTTGGTATATGTTATTCCCGCCCCTCCCCTCCCTACCCGCATTTAATAGTGAAATCCTAAGTATATGCAAAAAGCGTTAGTACATGAAGTAAGGTGCTTGCCTTGCATGTACCCAACCCCAGTTCAACCAAGCACTGTAGGATGTGGCCCCCAAATCAAACAACAACAATGAGAATAGTGTAATTAACTCTCTTTGTGCCCACTATCTTGTTAATACTTGTTAGTAAGACTCACTATCTTGTTAACACTTTTCCTTTCCATGTCTTCTGAAATAACTTTTATTTAATGTAACACAAGCAGAGAAACAGAAACCAATTATGTGACTTAACAGATAAGCAGAGACCTTGTAATCACACCTGTGTGAGAAGATAGATTTTGAAAAGCCTTTCTAGAATGATCCATATACTCCCTTTCTCCGGTACCTTGCCAGTAATTACTGTCTTGATTTCTATAATTGATCTCTTACTTTTCTTAATAGTCTTATTACCTAAATGTGATTTTCTAAATATTTTAATTTCAATTGCTTTTGAATCTCTAATAATCTATAGATTTCCTCCCATCTTAACTTTTCCTTTCTAACATATTTGTTGATAAAACTAAATTATTTATCCTGTATCATTTTTACTGTTTGTTTTGTGGATGCAGTTGTTTAGTGTAGTTTTGCTTCCTTGTCATTATAGTGCTCATAAGTTGAAGTTGCAGTTAAATTTTTTTAATTTAATATTTTTCTCTTGTTAGTATACATACCATATCTTCTCTATCTAGTCATCTATCTCCATATCCTAGCTATTGTACAAAGTGCTGCAATGAATATCGGTATGCATACATTTTTTTTTCCCGCTTTTTGGGTCACACTTGGCAATGCTCAGGGGTTACTCCTGACTCTGCACTCAGGAATTACTCCTGGTGGTGCTCGGGGGATGATATGGGATACTGGGAATTGAACCCGGGTGGGCCATGTGAAAGGCAAGTGCCCTACCCACTGTGCTATCACTCTAGCCCAATAAGGCACATTTTCTTCTTTTCTTGACATCACATGCGTTGTTGGAAAATTTTGAGCTGCTTCAAATACTTGAGTATGGGCAGAATCACTCCAATCATTTTTTTTTTTTTGCTTTTTTGGTCACACCCAGCAATGCACAGCGGTCACTCCTGGCTCATGCACTCAGGAATTACCCCTGGCGGTGCTCAGGGGACCATATGGGATGCTGGGATTTGAACCCGGGTCGGCTGCGTGCAAGGCAAACGCCCTACCCGCTATGCTATCACTCCAGCCCCACTCCAATCATTTTAAAAGAACTTTTCCGTGCCTAACCTGTTCAATCATCCTCTTCTCAGTGTTCATTGTAAGCTGCCTTTTGGTTCCTCTTCTCTCTATTCATACTACTTAGCTAATAAGTAAGGTACCTGTAATGTCTGATTACAGATCACTGAAATAAAGCAGTCCTTTTGTTTTTGTTTTTGGGTCACATTTGCTTTGGGACTATTTCTGGTTCTGTGCTTGGGGGTTGCTCCTGGCAGTGCTCAGGGGACCATGAACTGCTGGGATCAAATCTGGACAACCTTTATGCATAAAGGAGTTATCCCTTTCGTTTGAAAGTGGTCTTTGGTTTTAATTATTCAGTGCAATTACTTGTAGAAATAATCTGTATGAAGTAGAGTCCATGGTGAAGCTTCATAGTACATGACATTATATAAAGCACGATAGCACTGTCATCCCATTGTTTATCAATTTGCTCGAGCGGGCACCAGTAACGTCTCCATTGTGAGACTTGTTGTTACTGTTTTTGGCATATCAAATACACCACGGGTAGTTTGCCAGGCTCTGCTGTTCGGGAGGGATACTCTCGGTAGCTTGCTGGGCTCTCCAGGAGGAATGGAGGAATCGAACCCAGGTCGGCTGCATGCAAGGCAAATGCCCTGCTCACTGTGCTATCACTCCAGCCCGACATTATATAAAACGAGTTATTATTCAAAAAAAATTTTGGGGGTGGGGGGCTTCCATGAAGGGTACAGGGGACTGGGAACCGACTCCTGGCAAAGCACAGTTCAATGCTAGCATTCTTTCACTGTGTACTGCACTGGCCTAGCGTGCTTGGGGAGAGTTTCTGGGGTCAGGTGAGGAAGTTCTGGGCATTGAACTTGTGCATGCAAAGCTGGTACCTAAGACCCCCTGAACTATCTCCATAGCCCCTGACTTGTTTAACTTGAACTGAAAAAAAAAATGCTCATAGAAAAAATTTCAGCATGGGCCACTTTGAACTACAATTTTCTAGCCTTCTTCCCCAGAAGCATCTCCTGTCTATTTTTTTCTTAGCTTCCAGAAAAATACTCTATGAATTGAAGTGAAAGAACATGCATATATATGAGAACTCACTTTCCCCTCCACCTTTCTTTAAACCAATTAGGAACATGTAATATATTTTTTCTATACAATTGATTAGTGACAGACATAAAGACATAAAGGCCCTAAGAGAGATGTTAAGGTCTGGAAATGGCAGAAGCAGTGGGATCTTTGCAGTGTTCAGAGGGCCGTCAGAGCATCCTGCTGCCAGGAGAGCTGATAATATGCCTTTAAATGAGATTAGTTTCTACCTGCTTTTTGCCCCTCCCCCCAGTACCAGATTAAATCTAGCATTATACATGCCAAACTTATCACTGAGCCACATCCTTGGTTTTGATCCAATTTTTAATACTTTCTAAGAAGTCTTTATGTCTTTTTTTTTTTTTTTTTTGCTTTTTGGGTCACACCTGGCAATGCACAGGGGTTACTCCTGGCTCTGCACTCAGGAATCACCCCTGGTGGTGCTCAGGGGACCATATGGAATGCTGGGAGTCGAACCCGGGTTGGCTGCGTGCAAGGCAAACGCCCTATCTGCTGTGATATTGCTCCAGCCCCAAGTCTTTATGTCTTTTGAAAGCCAAAACCTTGTGCTTCCTTTGCTTCCTTCCCCTTGAGTGATGACAAACCCTCATCACTGGGATAACTACAGGTCTTCATTGAAACGACTTACTCAGATAGAAGCAGTCAACATTTGGGTTGCATATTTGCTGAGATTGACAAAGACAAGAGAAAACCAAGTAAAGGGGAGGGGGGTGATGGTGCTTTAAGATCTAAGGATTGAGATCTAAGCAGTTGTCCTTCCTCTGTCATCTCAGAAATGCCGGCCCTGCTGGTTGAGATTACGCACTCTGAGGTTGTGGCGTTTATGATGTGGAGTAGAAAGCTGAGATTTGGGCATGACTAATACCAGGGAGGTTCTGTGGCTTCTAAGGACATGGAAGAGAAGAAGGGCAGTGGTAGGATTGTTGACTTTTAGAAACATGCCTGACCTTCAGTAAATAGTGGATAAAGAGCACAAGAATGAGAGCATTCAGAGAGTGTATTTGTTATTGTATGAAAGTCTGCCGGGAGATAGTGAGAATACACAGAGAGGAGCAGAACCAACTTCTTCAAAATGGCCCAAGTCCAGATTCTATATCTGTAAAAGTCACAAGTTCTTGAGTTACAGTGTTAATTTTAAGTGGCCTTAAAGGGATACACAACAACAAAGTTGAGGAACTAGTAATGATTCAGTATTCGTTCTTCAAATAATTTGCATATGCTCATAAAGCTTTAATGCAATAGAGGTTGTGTGATTAGCTTTAATGTATATCTTTAAGTATATCTTAAAAGTATATCTTTAAACATCCAGGGTCTAACTCTTAAAATTGAACCTCAAATGTGTAGCTTCTCACCTTGATTTTAGCAGGTTATTAGGTGCTGGTTATGATTTCTGTTACTTCCTTTTATTTCTGCTCTTTATATTTCCCCACTTTTTTTTCTCTTAACTTTCCCCTCCTTTCCTTTATGCAAGGATAAGTTAGGGGAATGGAGGTATATTTTGAGAATTAAGGAGAAGGGATTTAAGGAAGAGAATTAAGGAGAATTAAGGAGAATAATTCAATTATTATTGAATACGCATTATCATCATTTACAGTATCATCATTTAACATGTACTATCTTAATCAGAAATATAAATTCTTTATAAAATGTCCAAAATGATTACAATCTATAAATGAAGCAGCTGGAGCCCAGAGCAGAAGTAAATTAGTCCATTTATGCAGTTCAGGCTTGTCTTTGATCTTAGTTTTGTCTAAAGCCAAAGCTCGTCTCTTTCATACAAGAAGTTTTATCAGAACCAAAGATCTCCACTAATAAAAAAATTGTGTTTGAGCTACACTCATCAGTGCTCAAGGCTTACTTCTTATTCTATGCTCAGGGATCACTTCTGGCGATGCACAAGGAACCATCTGGAGTGTCAGGGATTGAATTCAGACCAGCTGTGTGCAGGCCAGCACTCTGCCCACTGTACTATCTCTCTGGCCCCTAATATAAAATATCTTATGATATTATTTTATCTAGCCTGAAATAGTTTAAACATTACCTAACTATACACATGACTTTAAGTTGATGTATTTTTTAGCTCTACTGTTAGAAGGAAAATTGAACTTTAACATACAAATGCTTAGGAAAACTATCTTATAGACAAATGATTATGTGCTTATAGCTATTTATAGTAAATATTGATTAATTTAAAAAAGAACAAGGTAGTAATCAATTGAATGTTAGTTTATTTATTTATTTATTTTGCTTTTTGTGTCACACCTGGCAATGCACAGGGGTTACTCCTGGCTCTGCACTCAGGAATTATACTTGGAGGTGCTCAGGGGACCATATGGGATTCTGGGAATCGAACCTGGGTTGGCCGAGTGCAAGGCAAAAGCCCAACCCGCTGTGCTATTGCTCCAGCCCCAAATATTGTTGGCTTTTCTCTGTGTGTGCCACACCTGGCAGTGCTTGGGTCATTCCTGATGTGGTACTTGGGGGTCACTGCTGGTTGTAATCAGCAGGACCATATAGTGCTGGAGATTGATCCCAGATCTCCCACAGGCAAAACATGTGTCTGGCCTTTTGAGCCATCTTCTAGGTTAATTGAATATTGTTAATTTTTTATAGGTTATGTTTTCAAATAAGGGATAAATATATGTTATAGAATTAGCATAATGTGACAGCAGTAGGGACAGACAGGTATAAATGTTTTATAAAAAAATTCAAGCGTCAGGAACAGTATTGCTGCCAGTGACCTGTTTTTCTGAAATGACAACTTGGTAGGATTCTGCACAAACAAGTTCTTTCCTTAATTCACATGGTGATTATGTTTGGGGAAAATTCATAGCAAAAATGTTTATCTGTAACAAAGTTAAAGTCTAGATTTTAATCGCTCCTTAATTCTTCCCCTCATCAATTTCTTGTAGGACATTTGAAAATCAGCTGGAATGTCAAGAGCTCTTCAGGGTGCTGGGCTAATAAAGTATAGAGTATATGCAGTATATCTCCACCCCATTCTCTGTCACTCCCAAATGCAGGTGCCATCACAGAATCATTGGAACAGCCAGAAGAACCCCTAAACGACTTCAAGCTGTTTCAGAATAGGACACTTATTCTCTTCTCCAGCAACACTGCTTTACACCAGTTTGCCTGAGATCCAATATTTTGTCTATACTTTAAAGCTGAATTAGGCAAAAACAGTGAAAGCAATTAAAAAAAATGAGAAAAACCTCTTATTGATTTCATACTATTAGTTTTATAAGTCTTTTTTTTTTTTTTTTGTCTTTTGGATCACACCTGGCAATGCGCAGGGGTTACTCCTGGCTCATGCACTCAGGAATTACTGCTAGCGGTGCTCGGGGGACCATATGGGATGCTGGGAATCGAACCCGGGTCTGCTGCATGCAAGGCAGACGCCCTACCCGCTGTGCTATTGCTCCAGCCCCCAGTTTTATAAGTCTTAACAATTATAATTAAATCGAATGGAACATGTAATAGATGGATAGACTTGATGTCCCAAATTTAGGGAATAGCTCAAAATAACATGTTGCAGTGGCTGATAGGGCTGATAAAGTCAACTCAGGGTGGTATGACAGAAGAGCTTTCAGATTCGTCCTGTGGGTAGGTGGGTTTTAGTATGGGATGGCATGCCTTGGGGTTGACTACTGGAGATACAGCTCTCATACACCAGTTTTCTTACTGGAAAAATGTATAAAGTAATATCTACCTTATAGAATTATTGTGTCTAGAACAGTGACTTAAATATCAGATCTCTTTATTTTCCTAAAATATATTAGGATTAGACTGACCTTTTTTTGGAGGAGTCTTCCAAGCAGTGCTTGGGGATCGTGGGTCTACTCCCAGCATACTTGGCCAACTCAACTGTATGGTTCAATGCTAGGACCCAATGATATGGCACTACTCAGGCCCCCTCTAGGAGGCCACCAGGCCTGTACCTCCAAGGACCTCCAGGGCTGTTATACTAAACAGTGTTTGGAGGCCCATATGCTGCCAGAGATCAAACTCTGGGCCTTGTGCAAGTGCCTGACCCCTTAGAGCTATTTCCCTGGCCCCAATTTTTATGGGAAAATTTTCTTTTTAACTTGTTGTCATTGTTTGGGGCCATACCTGGGGATTCTCAGGAATTTCTTCCAGATCAGAGCTCAGGAGGCACTCTGCAGTGATGGTCAGAGGTCCATGTGGTGCTGGGTATCAAGTTTAAAACTCTTCTATACAATGCATTTGCTCCAACCTGTTGAGCTATTTCTCCAGTCCATCTTATAATTTTTCTACTCTAGATCTGAACTATTTTTATTTTCCCTTCTTTTGCCTAAATCTAGAAAACAAGAAAAGCAGAATTGAAGGTATACCTCAACATCTGATCTTCAAACTGATCTAGCTCAGTGTGAAATTGTGTTCCAATTCTGGCTTTAGTTAAAAAAAATTTAAAAAAATCTCAGTTGAGAAATATTATGATATGATAAGTTATTTTTTAATAGTCCAAGTTAATTAACAATACTGTGTCATTTCTAGACTTAGGGAATACCTATGAGCAAATTGGTCTTGCACAAAATTCTAGTATTTTGTCATTTTCCCCCTACTGAATTTGTAGATGTCATTTCCAACTTCCCCACCCTAAGTTTCCTTTTATTTTAATTGTGTTCAAGTCATAAGCACCATTATTTGCTTCCTGGAAACTTCTGGTAAAGTTTACATTACCACATTAAGCACATTAAACTCTTCATGTTAAACTTCTTCAATGCTAAGAATTAAGAGAAGAACTCCACTAGCACTTTTCCCCAGCTGCCAAATGAAGATTTCTTCTTTTAAAAATCATGTAGTTCTAGCCTTCGCCTCCTGAAATGGCAACAGGCTTATTTGGTCAAATTAATCGAAAATATAGAGAGACCCTTTAATCTGTTGTCAACTTTGTCTCTGGAGAGTAAGCCAGAATGATATTAATAACTACTCAGGGACTACAGGGTAAGCTGGACACTGGAGTCTCCTTATTCTAACCATATGGCCTTTGAGAAAAAGAAAAAACTGTGATGTGGAAAAGTTTATCATACATTTGCGAAATGAGCAGCATCACATATGCCAGTTGCCTCGGCAGTCAAGGAAGCTTTTGCATTATGGGTATTGGAGAGGGAGCTGGGGTGAGGAGTGTGTCTTAATCCGAATAGAAGCAGGTAGAGATGGGCGTGGTGTCAGCAGCCTGACTGGAGCCCGGAGACTCTGGTACTCCCCGTCCTGGCTCCTGCTTGGCGAGACATTCCTGGGAGCTGAGGATGGAGACCTTTGGTCGTCTGCCAGCTACTTCGGGAAGTCTCCTGACTCTGCTGGGTCCTTTCCTGCTCTTCACTCACTGCCCTGACTGTCCCAGTCCCAGACATCTCGCAGGCAAGGAAGCTAGCAATGCTGGCATGCAGAGGGTGGGAAAAAGCTGCTTTGGGGGCGTGGGGAGCATGTTTAGTCATAAACGCCCAGCAAAGGTGAGAGTCTTTCAGTTGGGATGTACCTAAATGTCTCAAGTCTGTGACCGAGTTCTGTTCTTGGCAGTCATTCTCCAATTCTTGCCCATCTCCGTTCTTAAGGCGTTCTGTTCCTGGTTGGTTCAAAGCCAAGGAGCTCAGAAGAAGCTGCATACATGTTCTCCAGATTTATGTCCCAAAGACTTTACCCAAGGCTGATTTTATTTTTCAGTGTTTCTCTGGCATTCTAATGAATAATTTAAATGTTTTCCTGCGTCCTTGCCACATCTCATCTATTGAACTTATAGTACACTTTTCTTTCTCACCTCTTACCCCATCACCGGAGAGTGTATTTTCTCAATGTCTCTCACATGTCTTAGTTCAGAATAAAATTCAGGTTTTTTTTTCTTTCAAAAAACCTTTACCAAGATGTTTCTAGTTTAGCAAATGTCCCACCTTTAGGATAAAGTGTTCATTTTTTTTTTCCTTGTGAGTTTCTATTGTGGGGACTAGAAGGACTGGATCATGTTCCCTCTTTATTCCACCTTGACACCTAGATGGCTCACCAAGCTTCCCTTCCAGTTTTCCATGATTCATTTGAGTGCTTTGTAAATATCACATGCTTTGTTGACATTTCATATTGAGGCTGCTTCAATACGAAGGTAGGTCTGCTTCCTGGACTAGTACGAACACAGTGTTATGTGAACACACACTCATTAAGAAAATACAAAAATGGTGTCAAAATGGTAATCTTTAAAAGGTATATTCATGTACTTATTTTGGCAAATGTGAAGGGCTCATCAAGTGTTTTAGTAGAAATTATAATTTATCATGTTTCACGGATCATACTACACTATGCTCAGATGTAAGATATCTCCTTAGTCACAATTTCTCTTTGCCCTTTTCAGTTGTCCTCCTTGTAAACTGTCAAAAAAAAAAAGGTGGTTTAGAGAAGGTACGTGCTTTAGAAATGTAGAAAATTTAAGACAGCACTGTACAGGGGGAATGACAGTGATTTATGATGTCTTTAAAATTGGCATATAACTTGCAACATTATTAGACTAGCACAGAGCTCAGATCCCTCCTGATGGAAGAATATTTTGGAAGAGTTATATATATTATATATAAATGTATTCATATATAACATTATGATTATATATGTATCTATATAACTGTATCCCCACATGTCATTTCTCCATCACTTTTACTTTGGTGTTTTGACTTTGGGACTTTGACTTTCTTAGGTATACATTACTTGAATTAATTTATATTGGCAAAAAAAATGCTACACAGAGAAGTTACTTGGTAGGTTAAAATATAAATGTATTCTATTTATATTTTTTGAATATTGTTTTCTTGTTTTATTATTTTCTTCCCTAAACAACTGTAAAGAAGTAGTTATACCAGAGAGGAAAGTGTGCAAAGGATGATTCACCTTTTATTTAAGACTTGCCATTGCTGACCCAGGTCAGCTAATTTAGAAGTGAATCATTTTTAGAAAGTTCTACACAGTTCGAGTCGTGCTTTGTATAATATCCTCATGAAGGTCTAAATAAAGCTTACAGTATCAGGTTTCTAAATATGTCTGGTTGCCAATTTTATATCTTTTCCAAACTCTGAGATGTGTTTCTGGAAGACTGTAGCCATTACTAGGGTGAAAACAAAGATATTGTATATATAAAATAATGTATATTTAAAAAGAATCTTAGAAATTTAGTATATGTGTTATGCTGCAAAAAGAATAGGCTTGATGTTTTATTTGTGTATTTGTTTTTGTTTTTTTGGGCTTTACTACCTAATTCTGTGCTCAGGGAGAGCACAGTTTTTGGTGGACCATATATGGTGTCAGGGATCTAACCCTAGATGTCTGAATACAAGGCATGCAACTGCCTTAATGCTTGTGCTATCTCTCTGGTCCCATATTATAAGACTATAATACAAAAATATAAATGTAACTAGCCAGCTTAAAAATTAACTGGAGGAACAAAATTTAATGCTCTAAGTAAAATGAAGTAATATACAAGTATTTTTGGTTCATATGGAGCAAAATGTCTCTGTATAATCTCTTCTTTCTAGGTTTTTCCACTAATTTTTTTAATTGAATCACAGTGACAAAGTGCTTTCTAGTTTCAAACTCAAAGCTGAGTTTATAGAATGGTAACAGGATTGTGGGTTAGCAAAGGTCCCCAGATTTGGGCCTGAGTGAGAGCATGTATCTTGCACGTTGCCAACCAGGTTTGATCCCTGGCACCCCATAGGTTTCCCCAAGCCCACCAGGAGTGATCCCTGAGTACAGAGTCATTATTAAGCACTGAGTAGCACTGGGTATGGCCCCTAAACAGAAAAGGTCCCTAAGTTTGTATTTTGTTCTGACACTACCATATATTAGCTATATGACCTTCAATAAATGGTTTAATAGGGTTAAGGGGATATTCTTTCTCTGACTGTTGACAAGGGTGCCTTGCCCTCCTGGCCTGACTCTCGAGGATTGTTGGAATTGATCTTTTAGGAAGTGATTGGTTATTTATGTGTCTCTTGCAGATTTTAGATAACAGTCAAGATTGCTGAAAAAGGGCTTGGAGTTGGACAAGGGTTGGAATCCCATTTGCACTAGATATACCCTGTGGCCCCATATAAGCCATTTGATCTAAGTTTAAAAAATATATTTAAATGTTTTAAAAATATTTAATTGATATATAGCACTTGGTTTTATGTATAAACTATCAATTCAGTATTTATATATATTATGGAATGATTTAAAGTCTAGTTACATCTGTTACATACTTAGCTACTTAATTCTGATTTCTTTTTTATATTATTATTTTAAATTAATTTTTATTGAATCACTGTGAGATACACAGTTACAAAGCTGTTTATGATCAGGTTCAAGTCCTATAATATTCCAACACCCATCTCTCCACAAGTACATTTCCCACTACTAATGATCCCAGTTTCCCTCCCTCCAGCCCCCCAGCCATCTCTCTTTTTCTGTCTTTTTGACTCTCTATCTCTCTCTCTCTCTGTTTCTCTCTCTGTTTCTCTCTCTCTCTCTCTCTCTCACACACACACACACACACACATTTTGGGGCATTATGGTTTACAATACAGATACTATGGCATTATCATGTTTGTTTCTTTACCCACATTCAGTATGCAATTCTTATTTGCAGTGATCATTTCCAACTGTCTTTGTTGTGTGGTCCCTTCTCTATCCCAACTGCCCTTCTACCCAGCACTTGAAGCAGGCTTTCAAACACAGAACCAATCTTCCTGGCCCTTGTTTCTAATATCCTTGGATATTAGTCTCAATCTCAAATTATGTTTGTTTATATCTCACAAATGAGTGCAATCACTCTAAGTCTGTTCCTTTCCTTCCAACTCATTTTACTCAGCATGATACTCTCTATGTTCATACATTTATAAATGAATTTCATAGACTTCATTTTTCCTAGTGGCTGCGTAGTATTCCATTGTGTAGGTGTATCATAGTTTCTTTAACCGGTGATCTGTTCTTGGTTACTTGGTTTGTCTCCAGATTATGGCTATTATGAATTGTGTTACAATAAACATAGAAGTGTGGATGGCATTTCTGCTGTGTGTTTTTGGACTCCTGGGGTATATTCCCAGAAGTGGTAGTGCTGGGTCATATGGAAGTTCATTTTCTAGCTTTTTGAGGAATGTCCATATTATTCCCCAAAAAGGCTGGACCAAAAAGCACTCCCATCACTAGTGTAGAACAACCCTTTTCTCCCCACAACTGATTTTTTTTTCCTGACCACTTTTTTGAGGTACCACGATTTTAAGTACCATAAATAATAGTTTTATACATAATTATTCCAACACCTTACCCACCACCAGAGTGCCTGTTTTCTCCTACCTTGAAGAACTCTCTCATTCCACTTTGCCCCCCCAGGTGAACTCAGTTCTGTAGAACAACCAACTTTCCAGTTTTATTTCCTTTGGTCATGTGTTGCTCCTTCACTCTGTATATTTATTTCATATTTTTTTCAGAGATTGCTTTTATGGTCTTTTTTCAAATTCAGGAAGTTCTTATGTATTCATTTTTGTTTAATTTCCAGGTGCTTGAGGGTTTTTTTCATTTCTATTTGTGATTACTCTTGTGGTTGGAGAGGGTAGTTTATATGATGTTTATTTTCTTGACACCATGGAGATATGTTTTGTGACCCAGCATGTGGTAGGTTTTGGGGAATGTCCCATGTGCACAGGAGAAGGGTGTGTACTCAACCTCTGGGGGATTGAGAGCCCTATGTATGTCTCCTTAGGCCTGTCTCTTCCTTATTTTTCTTCAAATATTTTTCTTCAAGACTAGTGTTTCCTTTTGAGTTTTGCATAGTTGAGCTACTCTACCCATCAGTGTGGCTCCTATTGTTGTGCCTGAGTTTCAGATCCCCAATTGCGGAGAGACCAAGTTCACACATGATAATGCAAAAGCAAAGGAGCTTTAGTACTAGCCTGAGCCAGCGCTAGCTCGATCTAGGGTCCGAGTCTCATCCAACGCAGTGCAGTCTAGACAAAGACTCTGACTCCAAATCACAAGGAGTGTATATAGGATTCAGAGTTAAGAAGCAGTTTATATACTTGTCTATTTTTAGCATCAGCCCTATTACAATGGTGGTCAGCAATTAGGCAATGGTTAGTAACAGTTTCTAGGGAGGGTACCCTCTAAGGTACTTCGTGACCGGCCAGACCCAACTGCCCAATTCCTTATCTTGGCAAATTACTCAACTGGGAGTTTACCAGCGACTGCAAGTCCTGCTCTGGGGAAACAGAAACTGAGGCCTAGCTGAGACTTAATGTTAGCTGCAACTTGTCATGGCATCAGTTTCGCCCTAACACTGTAACACTGTAACTAGCAGCAATAAACAATTAGCAGTACTGCTACTTTAGGTAACCACACAAGGTAACTATTAAAATTGCTTATATTTAGAGGCAAATCTAGGGCCAGAGAGATAGTACATTGGGTAGGGCACTCGTCTTACACCTGAATGACCCAAATTTGATCCCTGGTACCTCATATTGTTCCTTGATCTCTGATCCAGGAGTAAGCCCTGATCATCACTGGGTGTGACCCAGTTCCCACCAAGAAAAATCCAGTTTACAAGTAATATAATGCCGGTTACATAATGATTTCTTCCAGAGCTTTTTTGGAACATGTAGAATTTTAAGCCAACTCAGTTCCTGTTTAAGGAAAGCACGAAACAAAAGCGAGTTGGAAATGAACTTCCTGGAGTTTTAAAAATGAATTTATTGTGTTTTTGGAGAGATTTTTAACGTGTGGGCATCATGTCTTTTGAAACATATACAAAAAATTATTTGTTTAATCCTATTATAAAATTATATTTTTAGAATATATAAGGGTGCTATTAAAAAGAAAGGCAGTATTCATATTAATGGCTTTTTTTAGTAGTTAGACTTATGTCATTTAGCCATAATTAATTTCAAGAGTGAATGATTGTAACCTCATTTGGGGATTGAAAGACAGCAGTTGAAGTAGAAATTTGTGGTATGGACTATGTTTACAGGTCCAGGGATGCAGCTCTGTGGCAGAGTTCTTGCCTTGTAAACACCAGGCATTCAGTTTGATCCTCAGAACTGCTACTGCTGCTGCATATGTTCTCAGTGGCCTTGCTGTTCTTGATTCCTGGTGATACAACAAAAGAGTGCAGTAGCATTTGGGATGTAGCCCAGTGGTTGATGAGCATGTGTGAGGCTCAGTTTGATCCCAGGCATGGCACACGTGCTCGTGCACACACAAACACACACACACATACACACACACAATAGAAGTGTGAAATTTCTGGAACATTGCAACCCAGTATATGTGAGAACCACAGTTAAAAGTGTGTGTGATTTCCCACTGAGCACAACTAAGCATTTAAATGTAGCTCCAGCCAGGCCGCTGGACAGGGGGGGTGTGATGTTCACAACCTTTCAATCACAAAAATTTTGTTTGTTTGTTTGTTTTTGCTTTTTTGGGGTCACACCCAGCGATGCACAGGGGTTAACTCCTGGCTATGCACTCAAGAATAACTCCTGGTGGTGCTTGGGGGACCATGTGGGATGTTGGGAATCGAACCCAGGTCGGCCGCGTGCAAGGCAAATGCCCTACCTGCTGTGCTATCGCTCCAGCCCCCTCAATCATAAAAATTTTGAAGGATAATTATAATTTACGGGGACAGTGAAATTCATCCTGGTTATGACATTAAAAAGAACAATATCCTCTATCTCCAGGGGGAGTCATGCAATTTAAGAAGTTAGCTAATTTCTTTAGCTAATTTTTAAAGTATTATTGTGCATTAAGTACCTTATATACCAGGATAATAATATATCAGGGATACTAATAAACTTTAGAGCATTTTAATTTCAGACAATAATTTTTATATATTTATTCTCTTTTTGCCCCCCCTACCCACCTCCCAGAGCACACTGGTGTTGCTCAGAGGTTGTCTAAACTGTATTTGTGGGACCATGTCGTGCCAAAGACTGTATCTGGGGCTCCCACATACAAAGCAGTCACTCTAGCTCTCGAGCTTTCCCACCAGTCCAATAGGCAAGATATTACTAATGCCATGATGCACGTATAGGCCAAAGAGGTTAAAAGATTAAGCTCACAGAACACAAAGTTTGAATTATATTCTAATTACTCAGCCCATAATCTTTCTCTCCCTCCTTCCCTTCTTCTTATCCTTTCCCTACAGGTGATTCTATTAAACTTGACATCTATGAATGTACTTTCCCCAAATATGAAAGCTAATTTATATATCTATTGTAGTTTAGGCAGCATGGCTACAATATCACTAATGTGTATGGTTTGGATGTATGAAGTTACTTCACCTTGGGTCTGGAGCCATAGTACAGCAGCAGGGTACTTGCCTAGCATGTGGCTATCTTGGCTTCAATCCCCTGGCACCACAGCTGGTCCACTGAGCTCACTAGGATTAATCCCTGAGTACAGAAGCCAGGAGTAAGCCCTGAGCATGGCCAGGTGTGTCCTGGAAATGAAAACAAGAACAAATAAAGTTATTGCACTTCACTATTACCAGAGTGCCCAAGATCTTCCATCCTTGTCTGATGCTGCTTCTAGTTCACCTCTTCTTTACTACCCAACCCTCTTTTCCCACTGCTTAGGAAAGTGAAATTTTGTAACCCAAGGCCAAGGTTTGTCATCATTTGGTACTGTATATTCCTTTGTTTCTCTCTATTGTCTATTCCTTTATTTCTTTCTATACCACAGATGAGTGGGATAATTCAGATTTTCTCCTTCCCCCCTTATTTAATTTGTTTAATGTTTCATCCAAGTTGAAGGAAATAGCATTGTTTCATATTTTTCATACCTAAATAGACTCTATCCCAAAGAAGACCTATGGAGGGCCAGAAGGCATGTGAAAATTGTTCATTACATTGTCAAAAATGCAAATCAAAATGCTAATGAGATATCATTGCTACACCAATGAGAATGGCACTTATCAAAGGATTTGAAACAACCAGTATTGGCAGGAGTGTGGTGAAAAAGGAACCCTTACTCACTGTTGGTGGAAATGTCATCTACCTTAGCCTCTCTGTAAAACATTGTGGTGATTCCTCAAAAATAAGTATTACTGGAGCCAAATATGATCCAGCAATTACACTTCTTAGCATCTAGCCCAGAACAGAAAAACTTTAATTAGAAATATATGTGCACATGTATGTTAATTGCAATAATAAGTGCAATATCTAGTATGTGGGAACAATCCAAATATCCAATGACAGATGAATATATAAGATTGTGACATATATGTCACTGTCACTGTCATTCTGTTGCTCATCAATTTTCTCGAGCAGGCACCAGTACGTCTCCATTGTGAGACTTGTTGCTGTTTTTGGCATATCGAATACATCATGGGTAGCTTGCCAGGCTCTGCCATGTGGGCGGGATACTCTTGGTAGGTTGCTGGGCTCTCCGAGAGGAATGGGGGAATTGAACCTGGGTTGGCTGCATGCAAGGCAAACACCCTACCCACTGTGCTATCGCTCCAGCTCGTGACATATATATGCACAATGGTATTCTATACAGTTGTGAAAAAAGGTGAAATCTCGCAGTTCACTGCAACTTGAATGGAACTGGAGAGTATTGGATTAAGTGAAATAAATCAGAGAGAGAAGGACAAATACCACTTAATCTCATTCATCTGTGGTATATCTCACTGTCACTGTATCACTGTCATTCTGTTGCTCATCAATTTGCTCGAGTGGGTTCCAGTAACGTCTCCATTCTGAGATTTCTTGTTACTGTTTTTGGCATATCGAATATGCCATGGGTAGCTTACCAGGCTCTGCTGTGCGGGCAAGATACTCTCGGTAGCTTGCCGGGCATTCTGAAAGAAGCAGAGAAATCGAACCCGGGTCGGCTGCGTGCAAGGCGAACGCCCTCTCTGCTGCACTAGAATTGGGGGTTTATAAAGGAAGAAAACAAGGGAATAGCAATATGTTGAATATAACAAACCATTGACTTTAGATTACAAAACTTTTTGATTCCCAAGTAATGGAGGGAGTGTGTTGTTGTTGGTGGTGGGGTCAGGGAGAGATAGACCAGAATTGACATAAGGATAGTGATCTTGTGTGCCTGGTGGCAGTGAAGGCATAATAGTTTTGTATATCAAACCACCAACATTGACAGTATTTTAACCATGTACCCAAACTGCAGTAAAAATAGAAAATTAAAAATATGTATGATTCAGACATAGACTGAGAAGACCCTGTTTTAGACATTGTCACAGAAGGATGACTAGTATCTTTTAGAGGGAAAACACCTGTTAAACTAATCGGACTTCAAGGCAGGATGACTCAGATACTCCAAATGCTGTTCCAGATTTAAAGTGTAGTAAAATGTAAAGGGAGATTCTGCCCAAGCAGGCATATTTGAGAGGATCTTAAATAGAAATGGGGTAGATCACCGCCCGCTTTAGATTTTGGATGGAAGGAAATGTATGAGTTAAGGTAGAAAGTTTACAATATGTATATTTAAGGTTTTTTGCATATGTATTTGTAGCTCTTGTATTTTACAATTGGTTTCATGTTCCCTCAATAATATCCATCATCCTGGGAGTTCCTTTTGTATAGGAACTGCCATAATTATACATCCGCAGTTTTGAACCTGGCAAAAAAAAATAGGTGTGCAATAGGTAATTGTGAATTAATGATTAACCAAAACTTGGTCTCAGTTAGAAAGTGGTATATTCTTTTAGTTCAAAATGTGATTTTGGCTGTAGAAGACAGTCCAGGGCTAATGCTTTTCCCATGCATACAGCTGACCCCAGTTTAATCCTCCAGAACCTCTTGGTCCCCCAAGGCTGCTGAGAGTGACCTTGAGCACAGAGCTGAGTCTAGCAACCACTAAATAGCACTGGGTGTGGCTCAACCCGCTCATTCCATGAAAAACATAAAACACAATAATAAATCATTTATGAAGATGTGTCTCATTTTCCAGGTGCTCACTTGCTGATACATTTGCTGATAGTGTGCATAAAGATGATGTGTTGAGGTTTCTACTGTCCCTTGAAGAACTGATCTGAATCATGGAGCTTTAGCTACTTGTTGCTACTGAGGGCTCTCACTTAACTTCCCAGCCAGTGTTATATTTCTGTAGGTTTTTTTTCTTTTTGGGTCACACCCGGAGATGTTCAGGGGTTACTCCTGGCTCATGCACTCAGGAATTACTCCTGGCGGTGCTCAGGGGCCCATGTGGGATGCTAGGAATCTAACTCAGGTCAACTGCAGACGCCCTACCCACTGTGCTATCGCTCCAGCCCCATTTCTGTAGGTTTTAGCACAACTTTCTGGAAAGCTCCATTCAGAAGTTTAGCTGGTTCTATGGTACTGGAACAAAGGCAGAGCTGCAGACCAATGGAACAGGGTGGAATATCCCCACACACAACCTCAAATGTATGATCATCTAATCTTTGATAAAGGAGCAAGAGATGTGAAGTGGAGCAAGGAAAGTCTCTTTAACAAATGGTGCTGGCACAACTGGACAATCACATGCAAAAAAATGGGCTTAGAACTCGACCTGACACCATGCACAAAAGTCAGATCAAAATGGATTAAAGACCTCAACATCAGACCACAAACCATAAGGTACATTGAAGACAAGGTCGGCAAAACTCTCCAGGATATTGAAGATAAAGGTATCTTCAAAGATGACACGGAACTAAGCAATCTAGTGAAAACAGAGATCAACAAATGGGACTACATTAAACTAAAAAGCTTCTGCACCGCAAAAGATACAGTGACCAGAATACAAAGACTATCTACAGAATGGGAAAGGATATTTACACAATACCCATCAGATAAGGGGTTGATATCAAGGGTATATAAAGCACTGGTTGAACTCTACAAGAAGAAAACATCCAACCCCATCAAAAAATGGGGCGAAGAAATGAACAGAAACTTTACCAAGGAAGAGATACGAATGGCCAAAAGGCACATGAAAAAGTGCTCTACATCACTAGTCGTCAGAGAGATGCAGATCAAAACAACCATGAGATACCACCTCACACCACAGAGACTAGCACACATCCAAAAGAACAAAAGCAACCGCTGTTGGAGAGGATGTGGGGAGAAAGGGACCCTTCTACACTGCTGGTGGGAATGCCGGCTAGTTCAGCCCTTTTGGAAAACAGTATGGACGATTCTCAAAAAACTAGAGGTTGAGCTCCCATTTGACCCAGCAATACCACTGCTGGGAATATATCCCAGAAAAGCCAAAAAGTATAGTCGAAGTGACATATGCACTTATATGTTCACCGCAGCACTGTTTACAATAGCCAGAATCTGGAAAAAACCCGAGTGCCCTAGAACAGATGACTGGTTGAAGAAACTCTGGTACATCTATACAATGGAATACTATGCAGCTGTTAGAAAAAATGAGGTCATGACGTTTGCATATAAGTGGATCAACATGGAAAGTATCATGCTAAGTGAAATGAGTCAGAAAGAGAGAGACAGACATAGAAAGATTGCACTCATCTGTGGAATATAGAATAATAGACTATAAGACTAACGCCCAAGAATAGTAGAAATAAGTACCAGGAGAATGTTTCCATGGCTTGGAGGCTGGTCTCTCATTCTGGGTAACTCAGGGAAGGGACCACCAAGTAAAATGTGGTTGGAGGTCATGTGGGGGAAGGGTGAGGCGGGTGGAATACAGACTAGAGACTGAACACAATGGCCACTCAACACCTCTATTGCAAACCACAACACCTAATCAGAGAGAGAAAACAAAAGGGAATTCCCTGCCATAGTGGCAGGGTGGGGTGGGGGGAGACGGGTCTGGGGAGTGGGGGAGGGATGTTGGGTTTACGGGTGGTGGAGAATGGGCACTGGTGAAGGGATGGGTTATTGAACTTTGTATGGGGGAAGCATGTGCACAAAGATGTATGGATCTGTAACTGTACCCTCACGATGACTCTCTAATTAAAAATAAACTAATAAAAAAAAAAAGAAGTTTAGCTGGTTCTATCTCTTCTAAGATAAAATGATTTCTATCCTGCCAGCTTTTGGCTGTCTGGAATGAGGCATTATTCTTCTGCATGGGAGGAAGCATATGGAAGAAGGTCATACCTACAGGAAACCTAGTATTTCTCTGAAGTAAAGCATTAAATTGAAGGAAGCAGCTTAGTAACCAGACATTCATTTTGTGTGGGATTTCCTATTGAGGACTTTCCCGCCAGTCTCATATCACTATTTTTCAGTGTATTGTTTCTTGTCTAGACTTCTGCTTTTTATATTACTGGTGTTTGGGCCTCACATTAAATTCTACTAGCAGAGTTGTGGGGATAAAAGGAAAACTTTTGATTTCACTTTCTCCATACTTTTGATAAAGAAAGCAAAAAAAAAATCATATTCTATGCATGCTCCCTTTGCTCTCTACCTACTATCAATTGCTTTTTTGTATGTGGAAAAATTATACCATTGGTCTTAGAATAAAATATAGGAGCTATTCTTGGCTTTTTTTGAGTAATATAATTTTACACTAAAATAACTTTGCAAAAACTTAGACTCTCATCAGAACACAGAGTTTTTGCTAATTAGCAACTCTCACTACAGAACTGGATGAAATGAAGAATGGACAGGACATTTTTTTTTCTTATAGCATGTCATTGTTTTTGTTCCCTGTGGATATTTGTCTTTATCACTGTCTCTTTTCTTCTACCTCTGCAATTGGGTCAGAGCTTTTCTGGCTTTGCTGGGCCTTTGATAGCATGACAGGGATGGCTCTTCAAGCTCAGATGCATTTTGTTATAGCCTAAAACACTTAATAAATGTTAATTATATTGTTTCTGAACTTGAGGGTATATCTATAACTAATCTACATCTATTTTAGAAACTTGAGGAATGGACTAGAGTGATAGCACAGTGGGTGAGGCATTTGCCTTGCACGCGGCCGACCCAGGTTTGATTCCTCCGTCCCTCTTGGAGAGCCCAGCAAGCTACCAAGAGTATCCTGCCCACATGGAAGAGCCTGGCAAGCTATCTGTGGCATATTCGATATGCCAAAAACAGTAACAACAAGTCTCACAATGGATGTTACTCGAGCAAATCGATGAACAACGGGATGACAGTGCCACAGTGCAATATATAAATATATGATATTTATGTATAAACATATAGTATATAAATATATAATATCATACTGTCATCCCATTGTTCATTGATTTGCTCGAGTGGGCACCAGTAACATCTCCATTTGTCCCAGCCCTGAGATTTTAGCTGCCTCTCCTTACTCGTCTTTTCCAACAATTGGAGGCTCTTTCAGGGTCAGGGGAATGAGACCTGTTATTGTTATTGTATTTGGCATATCGAATGCGCCACGGGGAGCTTGCTAGGCTCTTCCCTGGGGGCTGGATAACACTATCAGAGATTTAAAACAGATAATTCATGAGCTGAGGAGAGTCCAATGGCTGGGTGTGAGCCTTGCATGGAGGAAGCCCAGGTTTGTTCTCCAACAATGCATGGTCCCCTCAAGCACTGCCAGGAATGACTCTTGAGCAGAGACAGAGTAGCCGCTGAGCACTACCATGTGTGCTCCACCAAATCAAAAATATGGTCAGTAGAGGGTTTAGGCTGGAGTGATAGCACAGTGGTAGGGCATTCGCCTTTCACGAGGCCAACCCGTGTTCGATTCCTCCGCCCCTCTCAGAGAGCCTGGCAAGCTACCAAGAGTATTGTGCCCGCGAGGCAGAGCCTGGCAAGCTCCCTGTGGCGTATTGGATATGCCAAAAACAGTTACAATAAGTCTCACAATGAGAGACGTTACTGGTGCCCGCTCGAACAAATCAATGAGCAACAGGATGACAGTGACAGTGACAGAGGGTTAAAGCAATCTAAGGTAACCTTAGCAAACCAGGTCAAATCCTGCCTCCAGGCTATTTTTGTTTTTGAGCCACACCCAGCAGCGTTCAGAGCTTACTCTTGGCTCTGAACTAAGGAATCACTCCTCCAAGTGTTCAGGGGACCAAAAGGGGTGCTAGAGAGTAAATCCGGGTCTACAGCATGCAAAGTGCCTTATCCACTGTACTATCTCTCCACTCTCTACTGATGGGCTATTTTTACAAATAAATTTTATTAAAAGAGCCTTGACCCTTTATTATTTATGGACTATATATAATATAAAATATTTAAATATATAATAATATATAATACACATGTGTGTTATACACACACACACACACATATATATATGTATATATATATATATATATTAGATAGGATAAACTTACTAAAATCTTGGTGTGCTCAGGGGATCCCATGTGATACCAGGGATTGAGCCGGATCAGCTGCCAGTGGGAATCAGGAGTGTTATAAAAATTCAGGACTCAGGGTGAGGATTGAAAGTGAGGGTTGAAGCAAAGCTTGTAGAAGGGTTAGCTCTCTGTAAACAAACTTAGTAATGAATAAACAGTTTCTCTTAGCTATTTTTTTCTGAGGGCTGGAGTGATAGCACAGCAGTAGGGCGTTCGCCTTTCATGAGGTAGACCCATGTTCGAATCCCCCGCCCTTCTCGGAGAGCCTGGCAAGCTACCAAGAGTATTATGCCCGCATGGCAGAGTCTGGCAAGCTACCCGTGGTATATCCAATATGCCAAAAACAGTAACAATAAGTCTCACAATGACAGACGTTACTGGTGCCTGCTCGAACAAATTGATGAGCAACCGGATGACTGTGACAGTGATTTTTTTCTGTGAATACATGAATTACAAAGTTATTAATGATTGGGTTTCAGAAATATAGTGTTTCACTACCAACCCAAACACCAGTGTTCTTCTCTCTCCTCCAATTGCCCCCACCCCCATCTCACTGCCACCTACCAGCTTGCCTCTATGAGAGGTTTTTTTTTAAAATAGTTTTGACACTGGTTTACAGCACTGTTGTCAGAACAGTTTCATGCATAACACTTTATTACCTTTCAACACTCTCTCTTCCTCCCAGTTGAACACTTCCCTCTTCATGTTGTAGTGGTCCTTTCTCTGTGCACTTCCCCTGCTACCCCCCAAGAGGCATGCTTCCTGTGGATATTTGTTATTCCGATATTATGTTTTATTATATCTTGAATATGAGAGATAATTCTGTGCTGTTCTTTTAATATTTCATATTTTAGTAAGTTTATCCTATCAAATAAAGACTTGGTGAATAAGAAGTATGTTCCTTTAAAAGCTCTACAGCTTCCTACCATACCAGTTTCTTTTACATTTATTTTTTGCTATGGCGTGAATTTGAGCAAGTTGTCTCAACCTCTCCAAATGATCCTCTGATCCTTCATAGAACATTAGAAACTGGATGTCTTTTAAAGTTCATTTTATTTTATTTTTTAAAAAGTAACTAGTTATGATCATCAAATGATATTGAATTGGGGGTGATAGTTACCATTTGCTAGGGGACATTTTTTGAATCAGATTTCCACAGTGCTTATTTTCTTTTGGCTTTGGGGTCATATTTGAGGGTGTTTGTGATGCCAGCATTTGAATTGATACTTCAGCATGCACAGCATACACCTTCGCATATATATGGGGGCACTCTGGTGCTTCGGGGCTATCTCTGACCTGTGATCATAGGTCACTTATAGCGGTGACTGGGGAACCCTATGTAGTACTGGATAAAATGAGGTCTGGCTGTAAGCAAGGGAAACACCTTACTCCCCCCCACCTCCCTGCCCCGTGCTGTCTCTCCAACCCCTCTTTTATTTAAAATTTGGGGCTGGAGCATAGCACATCAGGTAGGGCATTTGCCTTGCATGCGGCCAACCCGGGTTGTTTCCCAGCATCCCATATGGTCCCCCGAGCACCGCCAGGGGTAATTTCTGAGTGCATAGCCAGGAGTAACCCCTGTGCATTGCTGGGTGTGACTCCAAAAGCAAAATAAATAAATAAATAAATAATAAATAAATTTGTCTTAATTTTTTTGATCATCCAAACAGTGTTCAGAGGCCTTGCGTCCATTCTCTGTGATACTCTGTCCAGCTACGCTGCGGTCCACCCCCCAGTGGTGCTCAGAGGGTCATTTGATTCTGGAAGTCGATTCTGAGGCGTGTGCATGCCAGACATGTGTAATCCTGTGAGCCATCTTTCCAGCCAGGGTTCACTTTATTTTTTATTTATTTTGCTTTTTGGGTCACACCCAGCGATGCTCAGGGGTCACTCCTGGCTCTGCACTCAGGATTACCCCTGGCTGTGCTCAGGGACCATATGGGATGCTGGGAATCGAACCTGCATCAGCCGCGTGCAAGGCAAACGCCCTACCCGCTGTGCTATCACTCCAGCCCCTCAGGGTTCACTTTAGACAGTTTCATTTTAATACCTTATTCTCTATTTACTTACCTCAATTACTGCAATGCAAAATCAGTGTAAATTAGCACTGAGCTTGGCCTATAGAAATTTCTCAATACTTTTTATCTAATGTTACTGTATAGTAATATGCCCAAGATTCCATCATTCAACAGATTTTCTGATGTAACTCTGCATCATAAATGGAGGATTCTTTTATTTGATAAATATTTATGATATTAATGGCCAGAATGTTTTCCTAATCAGAAACTGACAGAATATTTTCCTTTTTTCTTTTCAGATCTTATACTGTACTTTAAACACACCTAAAGTTGATATGGAAAAACTCTTAGGAGCACAATTAGGTCTTGAAGACTTCATATTTGCCCATGTTAAAGGGCTTAAAAAAGAAGTGAATGTGTATAAATCTGAGGATTCACTTGGCCTTACCATCACGGATAATGGTACTGGCAGTGCCTTTATAAAGGTAAGTTTTAAATTAGAACTATGTGACTTGAGGGTAACATTTAGGAAACTCTACGAGGTCAAAGAAGTTTGAAGATAAATTTTAGAGTGACAGTAGGGTTCAGTAGGGATGGAATGGTTCAGCAATATTTTATTTAAAAAATAAATGCTTTCAGGGGCCAGAGATTTGGCTCAAGTGGTAGAGCACGTACAAGGTTCTGGGTTTGTTCCCCAGCATTATCACATGTGGTTGTGGTGGCCCCGAGTCCTGTCCTGCCTTCATCACTGTCCAGTCCAGGCACTGCGCCACCCTAGAACTCAGGGAATAGCCACAGGGTCCCTTTTACATCACCAGATATGGCTCTTCACTGTCACTATCACTGTCATCCCGTTGCTCATTGATTTGCTCAAGCAGGCACCAGTAACGTCTCCATTGTGAGACTCACATATCGTATTCGATATATTTTTGGCATACTGAATACACCACAGGTAGCTTGCCAGGCTTTGCCGTGCGGGCAGGATACTCTCAGTAGCTTGCCGGGCTCTCTGAGAGGGGCGGAGGAATCGAAGCTGGGTCAGCTGCGTGCAAGCCCTACCCGCTGGGCTATCATTCCAAGAAAAAAAAGATTTCAATGATATCATTTTGTTATACCTTACTTAGAACTTTTCCCTTTCAGTTTAAACTTTCCTTGGAATTTAGAACTAATCAAAAAGGAAAAACGAGATTCGGTGTCCACTTATTATCCATATGAGCTCTAGTTCACCTATTGCGAATTAACACTGGATGATGATTTTTTGTACTAGGTTTCACTGACAGTGTTATTTCCAAGTATACATACTTTGGTTTCCCTCTTAACTTTAAAAATGCTCTTCGTGGCCCAGAGGAGTAGCCCCTCATAGCAGCCAGGATAGCCCAGCCTGTAAGTGTACAGTCACAGGTTCAACATACAAAAGCTGCACAACTCACGGAGTGCAAGCCTTAGTGAGCACCACAGTCAAGTGTGGGAGCATGACAGCCTGATGTGCAATCCCCCATGAGATACACAACAAAAAAATGTGGGAGATGGGGCCGGGAGATAGTATAGCACTTAAGTAAGAGCACCTGCTCCTGGTACCCCATGGTCTCCCAAGCACTACTGCAGTGGTCTTGGCGCTTTCTAGCACTGTGGGCCATGCTTTTGGGCCCTCACATTTAACCATAGACCAAACAGGACAAATATTGCTAAGAGTGACCTTTGGCCCCCAGATCACTATGTAGGAGGCTCCACCTTGCCCCCCTCCCCCAAATAATGTGGAAGCATCACAGCCAGGATGGTGTCAAGAGCAACTCCTGTCGTTGCAACAACAGTACAAATAATGATTAAGTGATATTGCGGGGAGAATATTAATATCGAATACTCCTTCAATATTAGAACATTGCTTTTAGGGATTTTTTAAAAAAACATTTGATTCCTTCATTTACATGTAGAGAAAACAACATAGATATGCAAAGGCAAGAGAAGGAAGTTTGAAATATCATGGAAAATTTCAGAACTGAGGTAAAAAGGAGATTCATCTAATTCCATTTTTGTAAACAGTAATCATAGGACTAGAGAGATAGTACAAAGGGTACCTTTTCTTTGCATGAGGCCAACCCAGGTTTAATCCCAAGCACCACATAGGGTCTCCTGAGCCATAAGGGTAGAAGCAGAAAAATCAAATAGAATGCCCAGAAGCAGAATAGTCACCCCCTCCCATCGCCCCCCACCCAAAAGAGTCATTGCACCCAAAAAAGTCATTGTAATCTTGGTAACTAATAGTAACTAATACCATAGACTAGACACTTTGCATATTTTGGTCCTTTAAAGCTTATAATTCTACTTGGTTGGTTGCATTTTCTTTTTATTTTTGTTGAGTTGTAACAAATTTCTGACATACACCTTTTTGAATGTCCATATGAGCACCACCCTGGGGAAGGAATGCTGCTCTCTTGTGCCTGTTTGCAGGAAATTCTTTTCTCCCACCAATGGTAGCCATCACTTGGTCTCTGCCACAATAACTGCTTGTTTTTGACCTTCAGATAAATGAAATCATTTGTACTCTGCTGTTTCCAGCTTCTTTTAGTCTGTATAATGTCTGTGATATTCATTTGTGTGTAGGGGCTATTCTCAATCTGTATTTTACAGAGATTGATGTAGAGCCAGAACGGGCAATAGCTTGCCCGAATTTTGCAGCTGGTCAAAATCAGGATCTGAATCCAGGAGCTTCCATTTTAGAGAGTGTTCCTACACCCTGAACAAAGATTTAGGAATAAAATACATGCAACAGAGCACATTTCATGCCTTTGTTTTCTTCAGATTATTTGAATTACTAGCACCTTGTGATTTAGAAAATGGTTTTAGGGAAGTTATCTTCGTCACTGTAAATTGTACTTTATTTAACTTCCCACTTGATAGAATGGCTATTTTTAGCTCTGCAAAAGATATGACTGTGCTGAAGATTGAGTGGGTGACCAAATGGAAAATCCGTGAGTTGGGAAAGTCATGTGGGATTATCTGGGGGAAGCTCAGGACATGAAGTACATGTAGCAATGCCCTTCTAATGTCAGCAGGGAAGGGCTTGGAAGTTTGGCAACCATATGTGGAGTTTTTAGATCATAGTTGCTGATATTCAAAACTTGTGTTCTTTCTTTTTTCTTCCTTCCTTTCTTTCTTCCTCCCTCCAATTCTTTCTTTCTTTCTTTCTTTCTTTCTTTCTTTCTTTCTTTCTTTCTTTCTTTCTTTCTTTCTTTCTTTCTTTCTTTCTTTCTTTCTTTCTTTCTTCCTTTCTCTATTTCTTTCTCTTTCTCTATCTTTCTTTCTCTCTTTCTCTTCCTTCCTTCCTTCCTTCCTTCCTTCCTTCCTTCCTTCCTTCCTTCCTTCCTTCCTTCCTTCCTTCCTTCCTTCCTTCCTTCCTTCCTTTCTTTCTATCTTTCTTCCCATATTCCCTTTGTTTCTTCTATTTTTTTTTAAAGAAGTGCTTTTATGATAACATGCCTGTCTCTGAATGCTGTCCACTAGCCTTCTGGAGACTGCCTGGTGACAAAGAGAAAGTGGAACATAAATTAAACTGCCGACATGTAATTCAATTTAAATGAGAAATATTTTAAATTTTAATTTATATATTTATATTTATAGCTCCTAGTAATGCTGTGAACACAGTTAATGCTAATTTTGAAAAATGGGGGGATAGTGAAAATTTACTGAAAAGGTAACAATACCAAAAAAAGTTCCAAAATACCCTATAACCCAAATCTCCAAATTTTCCCACTTGCTATATTTGCTTTATTGTTCTTGTTTATACATCTGGTATATAATTTTTTTCTGAACTATTTGAAAGGGTGGGTTGCATACGTATATGCATAAATATATGCAACATATTCATATGCAACATGTTGCATATATTTATGTTGCATATGAATATAGCATAAATACTTTAAATACTAAATAAATTAAAGTATTTATCTTTTAATACTTCAGAATGTAGTTGCAAGAATGTAGATATTTAGGGGCTGGAGTGATAGCACATCAGGTAGGGCATTTGCCTTGCATGCAGCCGACCTGGGTTCGATTCCCAGCATCCTATATGGTCCCCTGAGCACCACCAGGAGTAATTCCTGAGTGCATGAGCCAGGAGTAACCCCTGTGCATTGCCAGGTGTGACCCAAAAAGAAAAAAAAAAGAATGTAGATATTTACTTATAGTACAATTTTCACTGAATCACTGTCATCCTGTTGTTCATCGATTTACTCAAGCGGGCACCAGTAACGTCTATATTCCTCCCAGCCCTGAGATTTTAGCAGCCTCTTCTTACTCGTCTTGTCTTTCCCAATGATTGGAGGCTCTTTCAGAATCAAGGGAATGACATCTATCATTACTGTTTTTGGCATATCAACTATGCCACGGGTAGCTTGCCAGGCTCTGCCCATGCAGATATAACCCTAGTTATATCTGTTTTTTATCCTTATTTTGGAAATTGGGAATAAAGCAGTTATAAGCCACCAAAATTATACTGCAACATTTTTTCTCTTGGTTAACTTAAAGAATGCATATATATATATATAAAACGCACATATAAACCTACATGAAATGCATGCACACACATCTCCCATCATATCATTTTGTCTATCATAATAAAGCTTTTCCATAATTTTTAACATAAAAAATAAATACCATTCTAGTCCATATAAATAAATTTTATAAAACTGATTTACAGTACAATTATAAAATTCAGATTTTTTTATTATTGATGCAGTACTTTAAGCTAATTTACTGTTCATATTGCATTTGTGTCGAATATTCTAATGTTTGGTATAGCATATTTTTTTCTGGCATAGATCCATGCCAGGATTATGCATTTCACCTAGCAATGATATCCTTTCAATTGTCTTTATTTTAGAACACAGTTTCTCAGCCATTGCAGATGTTAGAATTTTCTGTGTCTTTATGCTGACATGTATTTGTACAGAAAAATTAGATAAATGATGTTGTGTTTTAGCAGTATACCACATCAGAAGGTGCATTGTGTTAACTTGTCTTATTATTTATGATGTTAATTTTTGATGTTATGATAATTTTTGAGGTTAATTAACATCACATATCTAAGGTGTTATCTGATAGTCACTGCCTTATAACTTTAAAGTTTTATTTTCTTTGTAATACTTTGTGAGGAGATACTGTGATTATGAAAATATCCTGTTTTCTTGTACCATAAAACTTGGCATCTGTTGATTCTGTTTAGTCTTATCTGAATCCAATTTTACTCTAAGGATTGCAAAGTGGAGATTCTTTATTACAACATTTGAATCATCAAAAAAGTGCACTTATTTACTTACTATATGGTTGTCTATTTTATTCAGTGGTTTATAATCCATTCCCAGAGTTATTTTTTTTGCTTAATTTTTTTGAAATATGTCCTAAGAGGCCATGCTGGTTTTCCAGTTAAAATGTTTGCTTTCAAACTTAGACTATTTATTAATTTGTTTATAGAATATACATAAAATCATTTCAGAATTGCCACATCGATAGTACAGTGTAAAATAAGAATATTAGGAGTTTAATATTTGTGTATGCCTTTGTCTTTAGGTGTATATATACATCACTGTTGTGTATATATAAAATCAAAGTATTATATGTTAAAGTGACTTAAATATAAGTTCTTTTCTGACCTCTGGCCTCTAGGCAATTGTTATTTATTTGAAATGCTATTGAATCCAGTGGCTTCTCTTTGAATTGAGTTTGAGTTTTGCCTCTCAATTTTGGTTGATTTAATTTTATTTTCTGAACATGAGTTTGTACTGGAGCGGTAGTACAGAGGGTAGGGTGTTTGCCTTGCATGCCGCCGACCTGGGTTCAATTCCTCCATCCCTCTCAGAGAGCCCAGCAAGCTACCCAGAGCATCCCAGCCACATGACAGAGCCTGGCAAACTACCCATGGCATATTTGATATGCCAAAAACAGTAATAACAAGTCTCACAATGGATGTTACTGGTGCCCGCTCGAGCAGATCAATGAACAATGGGACGATAGTGCTTACAACATGAAAAATATTAACCTGACTCAAAAATTATTTATATCAAACACCACTTATTATTATATCAGAGCCATTACTCATTCCTGTATTCCTTCTATTCCATTACTCATTTCTCCCACTCTTTAGACATAATCAATTTAATCAATTTTGGCTTACCCTTCTAGCGTTTCTTTTTGCCAAGATAAGCAGAATAAAAAGTGGAATGTTCCAAGAGTTTGTCTGTTACCTTTACACAGGGACTGTGTTAATCTGTTCTATATGGTTTTGATTTTAGTGCCTGTGCTGCTGATTTAAGTGCTTATTTGCTTTCAACAGTGATCTGAAGAAGGAGGATAGTATAATAGGGATTCAGACCATGGTAAGGAGGCAGGATTCCATGTTTAGGAAGGCCGTGCACTGTGAAGCATGGGAGCATGGCCTGCAGAATCAGTCAGCCTTTCACTCTTGGTCAAACAGCTGTTTGCTTGCATGTCACCATGGACAAGTCATTAAACTCCTCTGAATCATATCAAATAAATCATTTATTTGGATCTAAGTAATGACAAATATTACATGTTTGATAGCTAATGCTTTTTATAATAATAGCAAAATTATATCATTGCATAGTTAGGAGGTGAGAACAATGGCAGAGAAATGTATTCAATAGTACTTCCTGATTCTCTTCAGATAAAGCTTTCTTTTCTGACCCCTGGCCTCTAGGCAAGATTCTACTTGCCTAGAGATACTTCCTGATTCTCTTCAGATGAAGCTTTGTTTCACAGCAGACGTAAGGATTCATGAAAGTAATTCATGATTTTAGTACCTAAGTCTCAATATTTCTTGGAACAAGAGTATATGGATAATAACAACAATAAGAAAATATAAAAAACAATTTGAAATTTCTGAATATACTTTAAAAATCTCTAAATTTCTGGAATAATTTAAGACTGAAATTGGTAAACATTTTCTATAAAGAGATAGATGATATATACATATATATGTATGTAAATGTATATTCTCAGGGTTTACTCTTGGCTCTGCACTTAGGAATTACTCCTGGCAGTGCTCAGAGGACCATATGGGATGCCGGGGATTAAACGTAGTTTGTGTGCAAGGCAAGTGCCCTACCAATTGTATTATTGTTCAGCCCCATGTATAGATTTTTAAAAATAGGGGTATTTATTTTTAGATCATGTCTGGCATTGTTTGGGGGCTTTATAGTACTGTGGATTGACCCTGAACTTCCTGCATGCAAACCATTTACTCAGTCTTTTAAACTAGCTGGCTCCTAGATGGTAAATATTTTAGGTACTCTCATAACTAGGGTCATATAGTGTTTGTGAGTAAAATCTTGATTTAATAGAACTGAGTTCTATTGTGTGTTGGTTGTATTATTTTAGTCAAGCCAAATCATAAACTGTGGCTTGATTTCCTCATTCATTAATGGAATGAGGTTATAGTGAGTTTATTTATTTTATAAATGATAAAATAAATAAAAAAATGTTTGCTATTAGTATAGGAACGTTAGGACAATGTTTTGGAGGATCAGATACATAGAGGCTAAAGGTGCTAACAATTGCAACAAAAGCATTCAGCTCAAACAGCTTTGACTCTGTTGCTTACGACCAGGAGCAGAGGGGAGGTCACCCAAGAACTCTGTTGGACTCAATGATTAGAAGACAGCTTTAGAAATATATGGGATGGGGAACTTCTAAGGGTAATGGAAATTCTGTCTCTTCCGAATATTTATTTATTTATTTTGGCGGGGGGGACTGGAGCAATAGCACAGCGGGTAGGGTGTTTGCCTTGCATGCAGCCGACCCGGGTTCGATTCCTCTGTTGCTCTTGGATAGCCTGGCAAGCTACCGAGAGTATCCCGCCTGCACAGCAGAGCCTGGCAAGTTACCTGTGGAATATTCGATATGCCAAAACCAGTAACAAGTCTCACAATGGAGACGTTGCTGGTGCCTGCTTGAGCAAAGCAATGAACAATGGGACGACAGTGCTACAGTGCTAGGTTTTTTTTTTTTTTTTGCCACACTGGCAGTTCTCAGGGCTTACTCCTGTGTATGCACTCAGGGATTACTCCTGGCAGGGCTTGGGGGAATCACATGGGG
The DNA here is from genome assembly GCF_027595985.1 of Sorex araneus. Lineage (NCBI taxonomy): Eukaryota > Metazoa > Chordata > Mammalia > Eulipotyphla > Soricidae > Sorex > Sorex araneus. The sequence goes on from NC_073306.1 coordinate 66,629,164, forward strand.
TGCTGGGGATGAAACTTGGGTCTGCCGTGTGCAAGACAAATCACCTTAACCACTGTACTATCTCATCATCCCTGTCTCCAAAATATTTAATTAATCTTCTTTGCCATTTGTTGTATCAAGCTCCAAAGCCACGTGAAAGTTCTAAGAATTTGAGTATGATATTAAGTGCGTCAGCAAATTTAAGTGTAAAATTAACGCCTCATACTTTTTTCTTTCTAGTCCTTTATGGCCTTGAGTATGCCTAGCAATTTTATTAATCTCTATCAAGTTATGGTCCGATTATCAAAAGTGTATTGCTTTCAGAAACTTTTCTCAAGATGATGATGCCCCATCATCTTTATCTTACTCAGGAAGTTAACAGGGTGACCCGTAGAGCATATAATCAATACCACCCGATGTGCTGCTATATCTGATTCACCTTCAGATTCAGAAGGTGGTGCTTTTCTCCAAGTTTTCTATATTGATTTTTCTGTCTCTTCATCTTAGATCCTTATCTGCCACTGCCCTTGATAATTACTTATTTTCTCTTGCCCACCTGGACTCTCACTTTGCTGCCTGATCCGACTTCTGGTGCATTTCTTTCTTCTGTGTGGCATTCTGCTGTGAACTCTATGGCAACTCACAGGGCCAGGTGATCTTACTTTTGTTATTTGGACTTTTAATTCATGGTAAGATACATACATATTTTCATAGTATTTCTTTAAACTTTATTTTTTTCTTGCAAAAATTGGGGCACTGTGATGTTCAATGTTGTTATAGCAGTGTTTCAGGCATACAGTGTGCTAGTACCACATGCCACCACCAGAGAGCCAGTGTCCCTCCAACAGTGGGATTTACTTCCAGTTCTCCCACCCTTACCCACTTGGCAAACTGCTCTGAAGGCCTGTTCGCAAGGGATGTTACAATTACCCATTTTAAATTTCTTTACTATGTTTCTTTATGTAGTTTCTAATTTTAGAGGGGTCTCACCCACGGCATTCATGGGTCTCCAGGACTACAACTGGCAGTGTGTAGGAGGCTATGCAGTGCCAGGGATTGAACCCAGGGCTTTACTGCGAATCATGTTTTCTAAATACTTGAGCTACATCCCCTGCCTCATGTTTATTTTAATAAGATTGTAACAAAAGACCTTAAAGTTAAAATGAGCTAGGCACTATAATTTGATGTTGTCAAAGCACAAAGGTCCAATAGATAAAAAAAGATGAGTTAGGATAAAAACTAAAGAAAAATTCAGTTATATTTTTTATATTATAACAAATAAAAATGTAGTTGAAGGAATCTTTAATATTTGTTTGTTTTACTACATTCTTGGTTTTTATTTAATCTTGCTTCTTTTTTTTTTCTTTTTGGGTCACACCCGGGCATGCACAGGGGTCACTCCTGGCTCATGCACTCAGGAATCACCCCTGGCGGTGCTCAGGGGACCAGATGGGATGCTGGGATTCGAACCCGGGTCGGCCGCGTGCAAGGCAAATGCCCTACCCGCTGTGCTATCGCTCCAGCCCCAATCTTGCTTCTTTTTCCTTCTTTCTTTCTTTCCCCTCTCCTTCCGCCTTTTTTTTTTCTTCCACATCCAGCACTGTTCAGGGCTGGACTCCTGGCTCTGCACTCACAGATTACTACTGGTAGTGCTCAGGGCACCATCTGGGGTGCCAGGGTGTCTGGGTTGGCCAATTGCAAGTCAAGCATTCTTCCTGCTGTATGTCTTCCTGGCCCCTGCTGGGGCAATTTTCTCTGTAGGTATCATGCAAAGCATAGGGTGTATGGCAATAAATAAGATTATCTCTGAACCGAAGGGTCTTAAAGTTTAGTAATGGGGACTGAGAAGTAAATGAACCATTGCATGTTGAACTAGGTGAATTACTTGATATTTTCAAACCTTAATTTTCTTTCGACCTGAGACTTTCATAGACGCTATTAGAATTAAGTGAGATGGTGAATGTAAAGTACTTGGCTTAGAACTCAGCATGGAGAGCAACACACACTATGAGACCCTGAGTCCGGCACCTCACCCAGTCTTGAGGGTATACTTTGGAAGATGTCAGGAAAAATTCTAAGTAAGATCATTGTATTTTTGTTGTTGTTGCTGACCTTTCATCTTTAACCATTAAATTACTTTGTTGTATGTCACTATGTTGTACACGATGTTGTGAGAACTCGAAAAGTCATGTTTCACAGCTTAATATTGTGTATTTTCCTTTATTTCTTTCAGAGAATTAGAGAGGGTAGTCTCATTGATTCGGTTAAAACAATCTGTGTGGGGGATCACATTGAATCCATAAATGGAGAAAGTACTGTTGGATTGCGTCATTACGATGTTGCTAGGAAGTTAAAGCAATTAAAAAAAGAAGAAATCTTCACCCTGAAGTTAATAGAACCTCGGAAGGCATTTGGTAAGTTGATCTTGTGTGTGTGTGAAATGTTCTTCCGGGGCTTATCTTTCTGAGGGAAATCAGCACTGTGATGTAGTGCCATGTGCTTTTAGTCTATCAGTTAAGAACGCAGAAAATGATAAGACATCATACTCATTAGAAAAACAATTATCAAAGCAGGAAAAAATTGCCTAGAAGGACATTTTCCAAAAAAAGACATTTGGAATTACGACATCTGATGTCTAGTGACTTTGATGTGGTTGTTCCAAACTCTAAGAACAGCACATTGTCTTGCATTTATCTTATTGAGCTGAACGATTTTGATTGAGCTTTCTAAAGCTGTAATAACAGTCTTTCAGAAACTTCAACAGAAAAGCTTTAGTTATACACAGAATTGGTATTTAAAATAGTTATCTAATCCATTTAAAAGACTTCCTTCAATACTTTTCCTCCATCAGCATTTTGAGTTTGGCAGCACGGGATGGTGTGAAATTACTTCTCCTTTGGTATGACATCTGTACTTGCTTGGTTTTTGGCCATAGCAGCTGTGTTCCAACTGTTGTTCAAACCTTCAGGGCCTTCTCATCTATAGGAAAATGTGCCAGTATCTCTCTCAGTATCCAGCATCGCTTTAATAAGTCAGACAATAGCCTAGTGTTCATTGATGTTAAAATGTCTTCAGCAGAGTCATTCTAGATTGCCCCTTCTCAACCAGGACCCCAACCACCCTATGTTCTTTGTTTTGCTCACAGAAAATAGAATTTTTTTATTTGTTTGGGGTTTGGGCCACATCTGGCTGTGTTCTAACTTACTTCTGGTTCTGTGCTTGTACCTGCTCTACTCTCTATTGACCCTAGGGTTCTTTTTTTAAAATTCCTTCCTTTCATTATTTATTATAAATGGTGTTGTGATGACGAAGGGTTGCATAGGTGCCTGGATATGATTATGCGCATTAAAAAAAGTAGGATCTTTTTAATAGAGTGTGGTGGTACCTCCCAAGCAATTATCAAAAGTTTTAGGCACTGTTCCTAGTGATTCTCAACCAACTGGGCTGGATGGTTCCGTGCTCAGACCCAAATACTGCTAAGGCCATCAGTGCTGAGGGCAACCAGGGCCACATTGGCAGTACTTGGGGGTCTTCAGGGCTGCCAGAGTTGGCAGAGTTTCAAGCTGAGAATGGTATATGGTACTGGAGATTGAAATGGGCTCCTTACACATGAGCCCAATGATTGCTGGCCTTCCAAATAGGATTTCTTACAATTTGTGTCTCATGGTTATTTTTCTCAGGGTAGGTAATGAAAATAGTGGCAGAATTCAGTGAGTAAAGAAATTATGTTCTGTCTCTTAGCAAGTAAGTGGCAGACCTTAGCCTAAATGAATTGAAAAATTGTTTTTGCTTCTAAGTGATTCAGAGTAATTTAGTAGAAATACAGAATTATAATATGTAGTTCTAAGTGAAAGGAATAGATGCTTATGATAGTGCTACTCTTTGAAAGGACCATTCTAGGAGCCACAAATATCAGAGTTCTGTGTGATACCTGTTAGCATCAGTGTTCACATTGCATGGAGGAAGGGGGAGTGTTTACATTTCTATGCTGAAAGTAGATAATGGACCAAACATGATGACCTCTCAGTATCTGTATTGCAAATCATAATACCCAAAAATAGAGAGAGAGTATAGGGAATATTGTCTGCCATGGAGGCAGGGGGAGGGTGGGAAAGGGGGATTATACTGGAGATATTGGTGGTGGTGAATGTGTACTGGTGGAGGGATCGGTGTTTGATCATTGTGTGATTATAACCCAAACATGAAAGTTTGTAACTATATCACGGTGATTCAATAAAATTAAAAAAAAAAGTAACATTGTTTAGTATCCAACTCCCTAGGTATCATGCAGATGAGCCAATAGGCAGTAGGAAGCTTGAAATAAGTATTTGTGTTTGATTTAGTCTCCTCATAAGTCAAATACATGCCCTTAGCACAACTCAGGAAGTATAATTTTGTTCTATGTTTGTGTCTAAATATAATTTATTTCCACTGTCTAATCTATTTCCAACAGTTAATCTGCTTTCATTTTTTCCTCTTGTCTGAATCTAAAACTTGCAGTCCCTGTGTTTTTATAAAGTTGTTTGATAGACTTATTTAGATACTAGGTTAGTGATAGTTGAAGTAATTTATGAAGATCATTATGTTTAGCTACAAGTACTCTGAGATTAGGGTTTTCTCCTTTTAGCATCTGAGAGATGTGTAGATGGTGGGTATATGTCACAGTTAATATACCTGGCTATTATAAAACCTGCTCTGTGGTCTCATGAATCTCACAGATACATTAGAGAAAAGCATGGGTAGGTTTCCCCTAGCAGGACTATATTATGTCAGCATCTCAGATTCTGGAGGGGCTGAGGTTTAAAGTATCTAGAAACTGTTTTAGGAGAGATGATAGAATTTGTTTCCTGAGGTTTCTATGGCAGCTTAACGCAACCCACTTTATATCTGCTGCAGTGCAAGTTTGTTCCTCATCCTCTGGCTTTATCCCAGACTTAGCCCTTTTCCAGGAAAGGGAGTATACAATACCAGAAGGTGCTTGGGAGTGGGGGTAGGAGGATAAGGTTTTGTCCTAAAATTCTCTTTTGCTATGTCTCTTCCTTGTGTTTCTCTAACATTATCATGATGTATTGATACTTCATTTGCAATGGAACTTTACACTCAGTCATCGTTTTCTGACTCTGTCAGTTTCAATTCCTTTCAAAAGAAAGGACTGGTTTAGGACTTTATACTTTGTTCTTATGGCAAACAGTGGCGGTTTGCTCTTGGATTTCAACCTGACTCTTGCTGTGTGTCATGCCATTAGTCCAGGTATATGGAACTGGATGGACCTGGAGGGAGTGTGTTGTCAGTTGGCTTTGGGTGTCTAAGTCTTACTAATGGTTTTAATTTTCCTCTGGGTTCTGGGCATCCTAGAGTTGGCTTTGTTAGCATCAAGATTTCTTACAGGGAAAGTATAAAGCCATATTGTTCTTGGTGAAGTCACTAGATTTGGAAAGGGTCAGAATTCACAGTTTGAACTATACTAGAAAGGCTCTTGCTTATATAACCCACAAATAATTTATTGAGAACCTGCTGTGTTCCAGGTTCTCTGCCAGACACAGTGGAGAGTAAGAAAGAAAACTAAGCAATATCTACTTCCTTTTGACATCTAGTAGGAGGATGCTAATGTCCTCTAAAATTTGCTTATTGAAACCTTACTCTACAGTACCTCAGAATGTGCCTTTGTTTGAAGATAAGATCTTTAAAGGGATAATTAAGTTAAAATTGGGTCTTAAGGTAAACCCCATTCCAATATTTCTGAGGTGTCTGCAAGAAGAGGATACTAACATCTCAATGGCCACCTTCAAGCCAAGGAGAGAGGCCTCAGTAGAAAGCAACCCTGGTAGTAACTTGGTCTCAGAATTCTGGCCTCTGGATCTGTAGAGAATTAAATTTCTGTTGTTTAATTCATACACTCTTTTGTTATGACATCTCTGGGAGACAGAGCTAAAACAGAGGTTATAAGGTAAAAAAGGGAAAAATTACTGTTCAAGTTCTTTGACAGTTGATTATGAACTCGCTAACAATTTAGAAGCCATAGGTGTCTTAGCATTTCTCTGGCCTTGGGCAGGTGGAAAGAACATAATGTTTTCATTTAGCAGATTTTGAGCAATTAATATATTCCAGCATTTCTCAACCTTTTTTTCCACCTTTGGGTTGGCACCTGTCCTGAATGTCAGAACATGGAAAAGCAGTTATAACCAGGCACTACACCAGTGGTTTTCAACCTTTCTGCACCCCAAAATTGGCACTGGTCCATGGACTGGTGATTGAAGAACAGTGGCTTATATATGTCTTAAGTTCCTGGTTCTCAGGATGATATGTCTTCATGAGAACCTACTATGTTACATCACCATGCCACATGCTTGCTATAAGATAAATACCATTTCTTTCCTTTAATAAACTCATGATCTTCTGGGTGAAGATATGGAAAAAAACCCCATGCAATAAAATTGAATATTAAGAGATATTGAATATATAAAAGTAGGAGACATCAGGTATAACTAAGCAATCTAAAAAAGCTCTTAGAGGAGAATTTTGAACTGAATTTTGGTTTATAAAGGCTTCCTTATGGTGCTGGGGTGTTAACTCAAAGGACTAGTACACATATTTTTAAAAAAATTTTTTTCAATTTATTATTTATTTTTTAATTAGTGAGTCACAGTGAGGGTACAGTTACAGATTTAAACATTTTGTGCTTGTTTTTCCCTCATGCAGTGTTCTGGAGCCCATCCCTCCACCAGTGTCCATTCTCCACCACCAATGAACCCAGTATCCCTCCCACCCCACAATCCCATCCCCCCCAACCCCGCCTCTGTGACAGGGCATTCCAATTTGTTCTCTGTCTCTCTCCTTTTGGGTGTTGTGGTCTGCAATAGGGGTATTGAGTGGCCATCATGTTTGGTCATTAGTCCACTTTCAGCGCGCATTTCCCTTACCTCGAGGGATCTCCAATCACATTTTACTTGGTGTTCCCTTCTCCATTTGGTATGATTTTCCACCAGCGTGTGAAGACAACTTCCAAGCTATGGAGTCAACCTCCTGGTATTATATACTACTATTATTGGGCTTTATTCTCCTACTCTGTTATTTTATATTCTACAGATGAGTGCAATCTTTCTACATCTGTCCCTCTCTTTCTGACTCATTTCACTTAGCATGATACTTTCCATGTTGATCCACTTATATGCAAAGTTCATGACTTCATCTTTTCTAACAGCTGCATAGTATTCCATTGTATAGATGTACCAGGGCTTCTTTAACCAGTCATCTGTTCTTGGACACTCGGGTTTTTTCCAGGTTCTGGTTATTGTAAACAGTGCCGTGATGAACATATAAGTGCAGATGTCATTTCGACTATACTTTTTTGTTTCTCCAGGGTATATTCCCAGAAGTGGTATTGCTGGATCAAATGGAAGCTCAATTTCTAATTTTTTGAGAAGCGTCCATATTGTTTTCCAAAGGGGCTGGACCAGTTGGCATTCCCACCAGCAGTGTAGGAGGGTCCCTTTCTCCCCACATCGTCTCCAACAGCGGTTGCTTTTGTTCTTTTGGATGTGTGCCATTCTATGTGGTGTGAGGTGGTATCTCATGGTTGTTTTGATCTGCATCTCCCTGATGATTAGTGATGCAGAGAATTTTTTCATGTGCCTTTTGGCCATTTGTATCTCTTCCTTGGGAAAGTTTCTGTTCATTTCCTCGGCCCATTTTCTGATGGGGTTGGATGTTTTCTTCTTGTAGAGTTCAACCAGTGCTTTATATACCCTTAATATCAACCCTTTATCAGATGGGTATCGGGTGAATATCCTTTCCCATTCTGTAGATTGCCTTTGTATTCTGGTCACTGTGTCTTTTGCGGTGCAGAAGCTTCTTAGTTTAATATAGTCCCATTTGTTTATCTCTATTTCTACTAGATTGCTGAGTTCCGTGTCATATTTGAAGATATTAGTACACATATTTTGTATCCAGACTGCCTAGATTTGATCCTTAGCACTTCATGGTCTCCTGAGCACTGCCCAGAGTGGCTCTCAGGCACTGTGCTGGTAATAGCTCCTGAGCACCACAGGATGTGCCCACCAAGCAAACCCCAAGGAAAAACCAAAAAGCTGCTTTAGTGAACAGTATAAACAAAGGTAGATGTTTGCATCAATAACATATACTTAGGAGTGCCATGTATGTCAGTGTGATTGGAATAGAGGTTATGTAGGTGGTGATGTGGCAAGGGTGGAGAAGTTCTAGTCGGTGGAGACCAGATTGTCAAGGGCCTTTGATATGGAGATAAAGAATGTGTAATAGAAGAATGTCATGGGTATACTTATAGGGATCGCATTGAATCTGTATAATGCTTTAGGGAGTATTGCCATTTTGACAACATTGATTCTCCCTATCCACGAGCAGGGTATATGTTTCCATTTCCTCATGTCCTCTTTGATTTCATGGAGTAGCGTTTTGTAGTTTTCTTTGTAAAGGTCTTTTACTTCCTTGGTTAAGCTGATTCCGAGGTACTTGATTTTCTGGGGCACGATTGTGAATGGGATTGCTTTTTTCATGTCCCTTTCCTCTGCCTCATTGTTTGCATATATGAAGGCCATGGATTTTTGGGTATTGATTTTGTAGCCTGCAACTTTACTGTATAAGTCTATTGTTTCTAAGAGTTTCTTAGTAGAGGTTTTAGGCTTCTCTAGATATAGTATCATGTCGTCTGCAAATAGTGAGAGTTTGATTTCTTCCTTTCCTATCTGGATGCCCTTAATCTCTTTTTCTTGTCTAATAGCTATCGCAAGTACTTCCAGTACTATATTGAAGAGGAGTGGTGAGAGTGGGCATCCTTGTCTTGTGCCCGATCTCAGAGGAAAGGCCCTTAGTTTTTTCCCATTGAGGATAATGCTTGCCGTAGGCTTGTGATAGATGGCTTCGACTATCTTAAGGAAAGTTCCTCCAAACCCCATTTTGGCGAGGGTTTTCATCATGAAAGGATGTTGGATCTTGTCAAATGCTTTCTCTGCATCTATGGATATGATCATATGGTTTTTGTCTTTACTTTTGTTGATATGCTGGATTATGTTGATTGATTTCCGAATGTTAAACCATCCTTGCATCCCTGGGATGAATCCCACTTGGTCGTGATGTATGATCTTTTTGATGAGTTGTTGGATCCTATTTGCTAGTATTTTGTTGAGGATCTTCGCATCAAGCAATCCTAAATTTCATATGGAATAACAAACGTCCAAGGATAGCTAAAACAATTCTTGGGAAAAAGATGATGGGAGGCATCACCCTCCCCAACCTCAATCTTTACTACAAAGCAGTAACAATTAAAACAGCATGGTACTGGAACAAAGGCAGAGCCGTAGACCAATGGAACAGGGTGGAATATCCCTACACACAACCCCAAATGTATGATCATCTAATCTTTGATAAGGGAGCAAGAGATGTGAAGTGGAGCAAAGAAAGCCTCTTTAACAAATGGTGCTGGCAAAACTGGACAACCACATGCAAAAAAATGGGTTTAGACCTTGACCTGACACCATGCACAAAAGTCAGATCAAAATGGATTAAAGACCTCAACATTAGACCACAAACCATAAGGTACATTGAAGACAAGGTCGGCGAAACCCTCCACGATATTGAAGATAAAGGTATCTTCAAAGGTGACACGGAACTAAGCAATCTAGTAAAAACAGAGATCAACAAATGGGACTACATTAAACTAAAAAGCTTCTGCACCGCAAGAGATACAGTGACCAGAATCCAAAGACTATCCACAGAATGGGAAAGGATATTTACACAATACCCATCAGATAAGGGGTTGATATCAATGGTATATAAAGCACTGGTTGAACTCTACAAGAAGAAAACATCCAACCCCATCAAAAAATGGGGCGAAGAAATGAACAGAAACTTTACCAAGGAAGAAATACGAATGGCCAAAAGGCACATGAAAAAGTGCTCTGCATCACTAATCATCAGAGAGATGCAGATCAAAACAACCATGAGATACCACCTCACACCACAGAGACTGGCACACATCCAAAAGAACAAAAGCAACCGCTGTTGGAGAGGATGTGGGGAGAAAGGGACCCTTCTACACTGCTGGTGGGAATGCCGACTAGTTCAGCCCTTTTGGAAAACAGTATGGACGACTCTCAGAAAACTAGAGGTTGAGCTCCCATTTGACCCAGCAATACCACTGCTGGGAATATATCCCAGAGAGGCAAAAAAGTACAATCGAAACAACATCTGCACATGTATGTTCATCGCAGCACTGTTTACAATAGCCAGAATCTGGAAAAAACCCGAATGCCCCAAAACGGATGACTGGTTGAGGAAACTTTGGTACATCTATACAATGGAATACTATGCAGCTGTTAGAAAAAAGGAAGTCAAGAATTTTGTAGTTAAGTGGATGGGCATGAAAAGTTTCATGCTGAGTGAAATGAGTCAGAAAGAGAGAGACAGACATAGAAAGACTGCACTCATCTATGGTATATAGAATATCAGAGTGGGAGACTAATACCCAAGAACCGTAGAAATAAGTACCAGGAGGTTGACCCCATGGCTTCGCGGCTGGCCTCACATTCTGGGGAAAGGGCAACTCAGAGAAGCGATCACCAACTACATTGTAGTTGAAGGCCATGTGGGGGAAGGGAGTTGCGGGCTGAATGAGGGCTAGAGACTGAGCACAGCGGCCACTCAACACCTTTATTGCAAACCACAACAGCTAATTAGAGAGAGAGAACAGAAGGGAATGCCCTGCCACAGTGGCAGGGTGGGGTGGGGGGGAGATGGGAGTGGGGAGGGTGGGAGGGACGCTGGGTTTACGGGTGGTGGAGAATGGGCACTGGTGAAGGAATGGGTTTCCGAACTTTGTATGAGGGAAGCATAAGCACAAAAGTGTATAAATCTGTAACTGTACCCTCACGGTGATTCTCTAATTAAAAATAAATAAATTATTTAATAAAAAAAAAAGAATGTGTAATAGAGAGCCAGAGAAATAGTACAGTGGGTAGAATCCTTGCCTTGCACGCGTCTGACCCAGGTTTGATTCCAACACCCAGGAGGGTCCCCTGAGCATCGCCAGGAGTAATTTCTGAGTGCAGAAGCAGGAGTCGCCCCTAACTGTGTGGTCTCTGAACCAAAATTAAAGAGAGAAAGAAAGAAAGAAAGAAAGAAAGAAAGAAAGAAAGAAAGAAAGAAAGAAAGAAAGAAAGGAAGGAAGGAAGGAAGAAAGGAAAGAAGGAAGGAAGGAAGGAAGAAAGAAAGAAAGAAAGAAAGAAAGAAAGAAAGAAAGAAAGAAAGAAAGAAAGAAAGAAAGAAAGAAAGAGAGGAAAAGAAAAGAAAGAAAGAAGGAGTAATAGAGGACCAGTGAAGGATTAAGAAGGGGAGTATAGACACAAACATGGTGACCTTTCAGTACTTGTAAACCATAATGGCCAAAAGGAAAGAGAGAGAGAGAGAGAGAGAGAGAGAGAGAGAGAGAGAGAGAGAGAGAGAGAGAGAGAGAGAGAGAGAGAGAGAGAAGAAAAATGCCTGCCATAGAGACATAGTTGGGTGGAGGATGGCTATGGCTTCAGAAGAGAAACTGGGCATATTGGTGGTGGGAATGTACACTAGGGGAGGGATGGGTGTTGGAACATTGTATGACTGAGATCCAATCATGAATAGCTTTGTAACTGTATCTCTTGGTGATTCAATTAAAAACAAACTAAACCTTATCTATAACCTCAACCTAAAATTTTAAAATAAATTTAATAAATTTTTATAATGTTTTATCATACCTCTCGGAAGCCCAGCAAGTTACTGAGAGTATCCCGCCCGCATGGCAGAGCCTGGCAAGCTACCCATGGTGTATTTGATATGTCAAGAACAGTAACGATAGGTCTCATTCCCCTGACCTTGAAAGAGCCTCCAATTGTTGGGAAAGACAAGTAAGGAGAGGCTGCTAAAATCTCAGGGCTGAGTGTAATAGAGACGTTACTGGTGTGCACTTGAGTAAATCAAAAAACAACGGGATGATAGTGATACAGTGAATGTTTATATAAAACTTATCAGGGCCATTAGATCCTCTCCCCCAAATTACAATGTGTAAAAGTGTTTCTAGGCATATAATTAGAAATTTATTTTACTAAATGAAAGTAGCATAGTATGGTAGGAAATTATAATCTATGTATTAAATTTTCCATAGAATTTAAAATATGAACTATAAAACACTGTTAAGACATTTTAATAAACTATGTATTCATGTAAAGTTTTCAAAAAATTATGTGGGGTTCAAGTTAAATAACTTTTGTACCAGAAATAATTTTCTACTATGGAGAAACATATGTGTATTCTGAAGAGCATTGTTCGGGCTGCCATAGCATTCACTGGAAAAACAGAGATAGCAGTGTACAGGAATCCCAATGCCTCCTCTACATTTTACCTGATAGTATAGGAAAATGCTTTTTTAAAAATATTTCTTTGTTTCTTAGTATATTGAAAGGGACAAAAAAATCTATAGTTAAAAAAGGTGGGGGAGAGTAACAAGACCTGAATTTTTAGAAAGATATTCTATAAACTATATCAGATGGAGCTGTGGAATTTGAGGTAAAGGTCAGGATATCTATAAAGATTTCACTGTGTTTGAAGAGACAATGAAATGTTTAATAGGTAAGTAACCGTAGGCATGAAGATGAGAAGTGGTTCTGAGGACTACACAATGGGATGCTGGAGTTGTTTGTACTCTTTCCTGCTCAATTCTGTGTTCAGAGGTTTCATGTTAATGACTTGACATTGGCTATGGGGTACTTACATCATAGAAATGGGCAAGTACTGCAAGTCAGACTTTTTTAGCTTGAGAAGCTGATGGTCAAACATTTACCTGCACACCCATGAATATTAAGAAAATAGAATTATATGCAATTGGACATAGAGGTAAAGGAAAAGCGATTGCTATCAGCCACCCACAGACTTGTACTGGTGTGAGGGATATCAAGTGTGGTCCCATTTTTTGAGAGAAGGATAGTTAGAAAAAGAATTTGTGAACAGGTAGGGAGGAGACGGTATTTACAGTATAGTTTTGGATCTGAAGACTGAAACCTGGGACACTTCAGTTGGGGATATTAAAAAGGATATTGAGAATTGGGGATTAAGGAGCACGGTTTATTAGCTATTGTCCTGTATCAGTAGTAGAAGCCATGGGAGTGGATCTTATCACTCGGTAATAAGAGAAAAAGACAGAACAGGACTGTAGGAGAGCCATAGTATTGAAGGGTAGAAAGGGAAGCAGCCAGCAGAAAGAGTGGCCATATGAATTGGCTTCTGGAAAATCTGACCAGTGGGTTTTGCTAAAAACATTGATTTTTTAAAAAAATATTTAAAACATATATTTATTGAATCACCATGAGATAGACAGTTACAAAGTTATTCGTAACTGAGTTTCAGTAATACAATGTTCCATCACCTATCCTTTTACCAGTGTACATTTCCCATCACCAATATCCCCAGTTTCCTTCCTGCCACCATCCCTATGGCAGGCACTTTTCTTCTCTCTCTTTCTCTCTCTCTCACCCTCTCTCTCTTTCTCTCTCTCTGTGTGTGTCTCTGTCTCTTACTGTCTCCCTGTCTCTCTTTGTATTTTGTATTTCTGTTTCTGTCTCTTTCTGTCCATCTCTTTCTCTTTCTCTCTCTTCTTTTGGACATTATGCTTTGTAGCACAGGTATTGAAAGTTTATCATATTTCCCCCTTTACTTACTTTCAGCACATAGTTCTTGTCCAGTGTGATCATTTCCAACTGTCTTTAGTATAGAGGTCTCATCTCTATCCTAGCTGCCCTGCCTCCATCACCACCACTTGTGGCAAGCTTCCAACCATGGGCTATTCCCCCTGGCCCTTGTAAAAGCAGTGCTTTAGAGCTCAAAGTATTTCATGCTGCTTTATACCTAGTAAGGATATGTTGTGTCAGTTTCATTGTTTTCATGTATATGTTTATTTCAATAAAGATATATAATATATATTTGTGTATGTATCATGGTATAATGTGCATATTCATCACTGTGCAGCACAGCAAAAGTAAAAAGCAAAACAATCCCAAACATTTAAAAGCAATTAATTTTAAATGACACTCTTGTTTGATGATGTGTAATTTAATGAGAACTTTTTTCCCCATACTTAATATGGTTCCTCTATATCCACTATTTTTTGACCCAAATTTTTCCTTTTCTAGCCATGAGTTGATGGCAACTTTCCCAGCCCTTATCAAATATCGACTGGAATGTTTCTGGTGGTATTTTTTTTTAGGGTATGGCTCACTTCCTCTTCTCTCTGGCAATGAAAAGGAACATGTCTCCACAATGAGCTCAATCTTATAAAGTTGCCCTGTCAGGCTGGATTTTCCCAAGGCTATGAAAATCTGCTTTTCTGCATAAATGGGCTTTTGGACAAGACAAGTTTAACTGGTTTATTTGTTTGTGTCTTTTTTTTTTTTTTTGAATTTTTGGGTCACACCCAGTGATGCTCAGGAGTTACTCCTGGCTCAGGAATCACTCCTGGTGGGTGGTCTCAGGGGACCATATGGGATGCCAGCAATCGAACCTGGGTCAGCTGTGTGCAGGGCAAACACCCTACCTGCTGTGCTATCGCTCTGGCCCCCTGGTTTGTTTCTTAATGATGCCTTTTAATTGCAGAAAAATAAATGCAAAGTCTAAGACTTTATTCACTTTTTCTTAGACAAGTCTCTATCTTAGAGAATTAATTTTTAATTGTTGTCCTATATAGAAAAAGATCTGTGGAAAGGAAGCCTGAGTTGTCTTAAGTGGTTTTTTTTTCAGTCAGGACATAGAAAGTAAAAATTACCACCTAATAAGCATTGATAGTCTTTGGTTTAGGGTCAGACTTTGTAACAGGTCTCTGGACTATGTCTTTTTTTGAGACTTCCATTTCTGTGCTATGTGTCCATCAGACTAAGATGTTCAGTATGTGAAGCACGTCCTCATCCTTTGAGTCATTCACAGCTGGAAAGCTCGGACCTCATCTTCATGATTCAGCTTCACTGTTGTGCTTATCTTCAAAGACTATATGGTTTGGTCTTCTGAGAGAAACTTTGGCTTTTAAATTCTCATGTGACTTTTTAGATAGACATTTCAGGCATTAAAATTTCTTTCTAGTCATGCCTTTTCTAATGAAGATGTTTAACCACAAGCTCTCTATACATGCTGAGTCTTACAGAATATACTGGAACATATAAAAAAAAGGTATAAAGTGCAAGCAATTAATTATGTAGACTACCATTTTCAACCCATGTGATGACATGAGGTGGGGTGAATTACTTCATCTTACTGTTCCTTGGTTTCTTCAAACAAAAAGTGAAGGTGGTTATAGTGGTATCACTTTGAATCTTTGTGAGGTTAATGATTAAATACATGAATGAGATAATAGAACCTTCTTCTGGTGCATAGTAAGTTTTCCAGAAAAGTCAGCTATTACTATAATGTAACCTTTTCATTAAGGAGTAATTTTAGGAATAAAATGAGCCCACATAAAAAAATGAAAAATAATACAATGACGGTGAGTTGGTGATTAGCAAGTATTTGCTTAGCTCTGGCATGCTTCAGCTTCTGGAAAGACAGGTAATACTATCACACCTTGTATCAAAGAAATATATCAGCATGTCACTGGAGAAGCTTCCATTTATTTTTGTAAGTAGTTTCTGAGTCACAGCCATTTAATCCTTACCATCATTGTAAATGGCTAAGCAGTTTATTCCAGACCTATGGGCCTTCAGAGATCTGAACTTATGGATAAGTCAGTATGACTGTTGTCCTCAAGAAGCTTAGACTTTACATCAAAAGGCACATTTGTCACTAATAAAATGGTTCTAATAGTAAAAGTTGCTATTGTTTATTGAAAACATATCAAAAATAGTATAGGATAGTGGTGAGAGTATGGACTCGGAACCCAACTGCTTAGGGCTCTTGTTTTTGCATCTTAGAATGGTGTGATCTTCAACTAGTTACTTCCTCCCTCTAAACTTGTTTTATGTAGCCATATAATGCTGTGAGAACTAAATGAGTTAGTATATATGGAAAACACCTAGATCTTTTTAAATATAATTTGTTGCATTAGGACTTGTAACTATTGTGACCTGATCTTTATCCTCTTGTCATTCTATGAGGGTTTCCAGGTAAGACCATAGAGGCTTTAGGCAGTTAAATAACTCACTGAGGTCACTCAGTGCAACTGTAGCACTCTGGTCCTGTTTGCTCCTAAAACTTGGGCTGCAAACATTATGTGTACCTTACCTCATTAGGCTGCAATGCTCACTATGATCATGCTATAATGCAAATTTAAATAAAAGGCAATTATGCTGAGAACTGACCTTGTTTGGAGGGGTTCTGAGGTGTAGAGAGTAATGGAGGCTGGGGTGAGGTGGAAAAGATTGGGAAGTTGCTTCTTCAAAGACAAAACCATGGGACAGATGATTACTGGCAGGTCCCATCTGTATGAGGAACAAATGTCCCATTCTCTTGTAAGTTCTCAATCATGATGATAGGATGCCCAGTAGCGTGGAATGCCACTCTCACTAGGGATGCTAGCACTTTCAGAGCTGTGATCTTGCAGCCTGAGGTTAAATATCCCCTGTGCCCTGGACTTGATATCCGAGTGGGCAGATACTGACTTGGATGGAGGGCTGTAGGGTAGGGTCAGTTTTGGACTGAGCACATTTGCCCTCTGAATCCTGAGACTTCCAAACACAAAACCAAGGCTGAAATTCTCACCGCATCTGTAGGGTGGGGTCTCAAAGGCAGAGCTCATCTGTTCCTTTTTATTTCTAGGATTGCAGAGTGAAAAATTTAAGTCCAGAAATTTCAAAGGGTATTCAAAGCAGGGAAAAATTGTGAATAGGACAGACTAGATGAGGAAGATTTGTAGAGGATTGTACTTATGCTAGCACTTGGAGTATGAAATATGTGGAGAAAGAGGGAGGATTTCTTGTGGAAAAGGTTTAGGTCAATGAAAAGCCGAACTACTTCTGGGGAAACTACTGCAACTCAGGCTGCAAAATCAGATTGGGACCATGATAAGAAGAGCTTTGAAAAATTGGTAGGGAAGGGGCTGGAGCAATAGTACAGGTGGTAGGGCACTTGCTTTGCATGTGGCTGATTTGGGCTTGATTCCTGACACGCCATATGATTCCCTAAGTCCCACTAAGAGTGATCCTTGAGGACAGAGCCAGAGGTAAGCCACGTGTGACCACTGCCTCCCTCCCTACCCCCATAAAAAAAACCCCAAACCAATAGAACCTGAGCTTATAGAGGGTAGTAGGAAATCTTTTTTGGAAAAGCTTCTGTTTAGGTCTTTTGCCGAATTTTTTGAGTGGTCACTTAGGTTTTTTTGTTGTTAAGTTGTGTGAGTTTTTAAAATATTTTGACTATCAACCAACCCCTTGTCGAATGCATGATACACGTCACCTCCCTGTTGCTAAGGCGACTTTTTGTTTTGGTGGTAGTTTCTTTGCTATGTGAAAACATAACCTAAACCTAAAAAGTTGGTGTCCTTATGTTTATTCTTGCTTTTATTTCCCTACCCATGGGAATTCAGTCATTAAACAATTTAGGTGTTGAGGTCCTGGAGTATCATTTCTATTTTCTACTATTTATTTTGTGGTTTAAGGTCTGATATCTAAGTCTTTCACACAGTTGGAGTTATTTTTTTCATGTACTATTAGGTAATAATCTAGTTTCATTTATTTCACATGTGGCCCTCACACATACAAAGTGTTTCCTTTAGTGTTGGATTTTTTATTTTATTTATTTATCTTTTTTGCTCTTTGGGTCACACCTGGCGTTGCACAGGGGTTACTCCTGGCTTTGCACTCAGGAATTACTCCTGGCAGTACTCAGGGGACCATATGGGATGCTGGGACTGGAACCCGGGTCGGCTGCATGCAAGGCAAATGCCCTACCTGCTGTGCTATTGCTCCAGCCCTAGTGTTGGATTTATAAATGACCTTGCTTTAGGCTTTAGCGATTTTTACATATTTAAATGTAAAATGAACCCTTTAACTTTAATAACCAGGAAACTGTTATTTGGCAGAGAAGTGGAATCATTCTTTGAATTTTTATTGAGGTGCTCTGATTTACAATACTGTTAATAATAGTTTCATGTATCTGTCTTTTCAACACCATAAGCACCCAGCAGAGTGCCTGCTTCCCTCCACAAAATGTCCCAAGGACTCCTTCCCTCAGAATAAATTCTATGGACCAACTTTTTTTTTTTTTTTTTGCTTTGTGGGTCACACTTGCACACCCGGTGATGCTATAGGGTTGACTCCTGGCTCATGCATCCAACTTTCTAGTTCTGCTGTGTTTTTTCTTTCCTTTTCTTTGCTCCCTTACTTAGTATATATATATTCCATGTATGAGCTGCATCATTCTGTATCTGTCCCTTTCCTTCTGACTGACTTTACTGATCACGATATCCTCTTGTTCCATCCACATGGTTGCGAATTGACTGACTTCATTCTTTCTTACCATTGCATAGTTTTCCATTGTATATATCACAACTTCTTGATCCATTCACCTATAGTTGGACATTTGGGTTACTTCTATATTTTGAATATTTTACTAGGTACTGCAATGAACATCAATGTTAATATATCCATTCAAATGAATGATGTTGTGCTTTAGGTGTGTAGACAAAATGAAGTGTTACTGCTGAGTCATGTAGGGATTCTATTCTTACTTTTCTGAGAAATCTCCATGTTATTTTCTGTAGTGGCTGAACCAGATGACATTCTGTACCAACAGTGAATGAAGGCTCCGTTATGACCACATCCCTGTCAATTTTGATTATTTCCAGACTTTTTGATATATGTCATTCTCACTAGTGTGAGATGATTTCTCATTGTTGTTTTAATTTGCATTTCCCTAATAACAAGTACTTTTTCATGTGCCTACAAGCATAAATCTTATTTAGGGGAAGTGTCTTTTATAATTTTTAACTATATCTCATTTTAAGCAGTTTTCTTTCACTGTATCACTGTCACCCCATTGTTCATCGATTTGCTCGAGCAGGCACCAGTAACATCTCCATTCGTCCTATCCCTGAGATTTTAAAAGCCTCTCTTTACTCATCCTTCCCAATGGTGCTGCATTGGATGCTCTTTCATGGTCAGGGGAATGAGACCCATCATTGTTACTGTTTTTGGCATATCGAATGTGCCACAGGGAGCTTGCCAGGCTCTGCTGTGCAGGCAGGATACTCTCAGTAGCTTGCCGGTTTCTCCTAGAGGGAGAACTAGACAATAAAAGGTTGTGCTGCCTCGAATGCAGCCTCGCGCTTCCGGGAGCTTTGTTTTATAGTCTCTGGATATTGGTCATTGATGGTATTACACAGCACTGGGGGCAGTTTGTGTGTGACTGCCTAGCTACTGGAAAAAGGGGGATCTGGGTAGACGCAGTTTTCTTTAATATAATTAAAATAGCTCCATATTAGAAAAAGTCACAAATATTAAATTCTATCAACTCTAAATTGGCATGAATATTTTAAAGCTTTGAATATTTTAAAGCTACTTTTTTTGTTGTTGTTGCTGTTCTCTTTTGATTTTGGACCACATTTGGCAATGCCCAGGGCTTACTCCTGGCTCTGTACTCAGTGATTCTTCCTGGTGGGCTCAGGGAACCATATATGGTGCTGGGGACTGAACCAAATGCCCAACCCACTGTACTATAATTCCAGACCCTTAACACTATTCTTAAGTTATTAGAGGCTAGGAGGAAAATATGTGTAACAAACTTGCAATAAAAATGATCAATTTAGATTTTTTGAATTCCCCTGATAAAATTATACTGTGGAGTAAAACAAGAAAAGAGCAAACATAAAATATTTTAACCATCACTTTCTATTTTTATATCAAGTTGGAGTCTAGAGGCTTGTAATCTTTTTTTGGGTAAGATGTTTACCCTGGCAAATTTGTGAATCTCTAGAGACGCAATTAACTTTTGACTATAATTTCAGGGAGTTACAAAAATAGGGCAGCGTTTTTCTTAAATGACAACTTAGCTAAAGAACAAGGAAATTTGGGCAGTTATTCCACTTTTGATACTTGTCATGCATTTTCAGTCTCATCAAAGAATATATGAAAGTAACTTTGCTTTTACTTGGCGTGGTTCATGCATTTCCAGTTCTTTGGATCAGATAGCTTTTATCTGCTCAGCACCTAACAACTGCCTCAACACCCTAACACCCTAACCTCAGCACCCTAACAACCCTAACAACCATGAAAAAATAGAGCTTGGAGATGGCTCAAAGGAGCCCCTGGATTCAATTCCTAACACTGCATGGTCCCCTGAATATGCTGGGAGTGTCCCCAAAGAGAAAAGCAAAACCCCTACAACAGCTTAAACCCTACAACAATTTTTCTTAAAATATGAAAAAATATTAGAGAGAGGAAGGGACACCTAAAAAAAGGAATTTATAGTTAAACTCTTATGTCCTGAGACAATTTAATTTTTTAAATCAACTATTCTGAGAAATAGTGTGTGTGTTTCTGTGTGTGTGTGTGTGTGTGTGTGTGTGTGTGTGTGTGTGTGTGTCTGGGTAGAAGTAGGAGGATAGGGTTAGCATGAGCTATTTATAAAGCCATCATTTTTGTATGTCTGTGAAAAGCTGTTACATGGCTTAGAATTCTGTATCTATAAACATGCCTTTAAATTACAGACAGTAAAAATCCTACCTGTTTTATGAAGAAAGGGGAGTATTATAAATCAGTTCATGAGCAAAGTTGGTATTAGTACAGCTTTTTGTAAGGCACATATAGTGGTCAAAAACCAGATCGGCATTTTCCTGTCATTCAGTGAGCTCCACTCTGGTCCCAAGATGATGGTTAGTAATTTACTGGGACACTGTATTTCTTATTCACATGGGACAGAAAAGGAGAGCCCTCTTGTCTCAATTTCTAGAAAAAGACCTTAGAAGCATTCTGACTTTGGGCACATCCCCAGCTCTGAAATGATCAGTGTTGAAAGACTTCAGCAATGTTGGTCCATTCCGGTGTTCCATCCCTGGGATAGGAACCATCAGTTTCTCCTGAAGCACAGCAGGCCTCAAATGACCAGTGGTTAACTGAGCTGTCTACTAGCAGAGGCAACTCACTGTCTGAGGTAGAATACAAAGTCAAGTAATGGCTCTAGGGTAGAGACTTCTGGCCTTTCACTTTCCTGCTCTACCACTTGCCATTTGGTGAAACAATTTTATTTTTCTAACCCTCAGTTTTCTCAGTAATAAATGAAAAGAATAATTATCTTATCATTGTATCACTGTCATCCTGTTGTTTGTCAATTTACTGGAGTGGGCACCAGTAACATCTCTATTACACTCAGCCCTGAGATTTTAGCAGCCTCTCCTTATTCCTCTTTCCCAACGATTGAAGACTCTTTCAGGGTCAGGGGAATGAGACCTATCTATAATTATCTTACAGAACTGTAAAAATAAAAAGACAGCGAAGAACAAATCTATCTGTAGCTGTGGATGTATTCAGTGTTCAGTTAAAAGAAAAATAATTTTAAATGGGATTTCTCCTGATGGTTTATATATATGATTGCCCCTTATGAATTATAGCATAAAAATATTTATTCCCTTGAAACAAAAATTTCCACCATTAATATAATTCATACAAGACTTTGTATGAATGACTGGTAGTCATTTGTAGGGAAATCTTAAGAGTTTGTTTGTAAATGAGGCCTGGAGTATAGTCCTCCTGTGATGCTATTGTTGCTTTATAGGAAGGTATGAGTCTCCAGGAGATGAATTTTTTTGTAAGGAATTACCCAATTTGAAAAAATTGGCAACACATGAGAGCAACTCTCTCTCTCTCTTTCTCTCTCTCTATCTCTCTTTTTAATTTTATTGAATCACCATGAGATAGTTACAAGCTTTCATGTTTGGGTTACAATTTCACAATGATCAAACACCTTTCCCTCCACCAGTGCACATTTCCCACCACCAATATCCCCGATATAATCCCCCTTTCCCACCCTCCCCCTGCCTCCATGGCAGACAATATTCCCCATACTCTCTCTCTATTTGGGGGTATTTTGGTTTGCAGTACAGATACTGAGAGGTCATCATGTTTGGTCCATTATCTACTTTCAGCATGCATCTCCCATCCCAACTGGTTCCTCCAGCCATCATTTTCTTAGTGATCCCTTCTCTATTCCATCTGCCTTCTCCCCTCCGTGAGAGCAACTCTCAAAACCACACATACAACAAAGTCGGTGGATCATATATAACTATGACCTACCAATTCACATGTCCCTCAAACCCAAGTTATTTCATCGGTAGCCAGTGGGAAGGAAGTCTGAAGTGAGTCATTTTCTGGGAGGCTAGAGGCCTGGTGAACTGAAGGTTATCAGTTGGGAGGGACTCCAAAACCAAAACGCTCCACTTCTTTCTCTTGAAGCTTTTAAATCCACAGTCTAGAATTTGTCTTCTCTCTCTCTCTCTCTCTCTCTCTCTCTCTCTCTCTCTCTCTCTCTCTCGCTTTTGGGGTTACACCCAGAAATGCACAGGAGTTACTCCTGGCATTAATTCCACTCAGGAATTACTCCTGGCAGTGCTTGGGGAACTATATGGGATGCTGGGAATCGAACCCGGGTCGGCCGTGTTCAAGGCAAATGCCCTACCTGCTGTGCTATTGCTCCAGCCCTAGAATAGGACTTAAGTTTTTCACACTCATGACCCCATTCCACTGATAAATGTTTATGCTACCCAGGCATATAGATGTATAAAATAGTTATACAAATTAATGATATAAATCATAAAGAAATTTACTTTAAAACAAACTTTAAAAAGTTACCTCATCTGGAGCCATGGCTCAGTTAGAAAAAGCTAGGGTCTAGATTATATTTTTTTTCCTCCTTGACTTTTTTTCACTTAGCCTTAAATTTTTATTTTTGTTGTGTCACACTTGGTGGTGCTTGGGGGCTACTGCTAGCTCAGGGTGGTGCTTAGCGGTTGCTTCTGGTGGTGCTCTTGGGACTATGTGTTACTCAGGTTCAAACTCAGGGCTCCCTCATGCGAAGCATGTGCTCCAGCCCTTTGCACTGTCTCCCCACCAACCATAAACTCTTGGTGATTAGCTGTCTGATCAAATATCACTTCTCTAGGAAGTTTTAGGCTCATAAAGATGAGGGATAAGAGCTCACTTAATCCTTTACTAACACCTGGTGAATTAATAAGTTTATGCGATTTTCTCTCTTCCTCTTGAATTTGGTTAGTAGAACTCAATCTTTGAGATTTAAGTTAGCTCTGGAACAGTGAGAAAAAAGAAGGATTTCTGGGCTGTAGTGTAGCTGGTCACTGAGTAAATAGCCTGCAAAGGTTTGCCATCTGGCTGTCATTATGATGTTCCTCTCGGTGCATGGAAGTCCACAAGTGGAAATGGCAGAAACTGATCAGCATATTAGGTGAGGTACCAAAGCTCAACGTGCATGGGCTGTAGGAGAAGGGATGGTGATATGGACAGTTAGTGGCCCATGTGGGGTCCTGTAGCTTGCAGGGATGCTTGCAGGGATTGGGGGTCTGGATTCCCATGACGTGGAATACCTCCAGTGCTGACTGTCTCCTCAAGGGGCTGGATTTGAACTCAGCCACTTTGGAGCAGCACAGAGTGGAGCAACCGGAGGTCATTTGTTGTTTCTCCTTCCTCTAAATTGAATGGAGTGGGGGAGGGGTGGACGTGGGGAGGGAAGTGGGGAATCATTGTCTTGAGAAAAGACAAAATAGAAAAAGAGACACTTGCCCCTGCTATTTGAGGCGACAGCTGTTCAAACATTTGAAGAGGCCTGCATGTTTCTCATTCTCAGAAAACCAGTGCAGATTCTTTTGTTGGGAAAGAGTAGGAAGAGCAGATTTCTCTCTCTAGGCTGGACTGTACCAGCAGAGGCAAATGACAAAACTCCAGAATTTCTGTGATGTGACCCAGAGGGTCGGACTGGGCACCACTTTCCCATTCGCCCTCTGAATGTTTAAACCGATATTGTGTGTAGGTAGAATTTCTCACTTTACAGATAAACACTTGTTTCACTGTATCACTGTATTACTGTCATCCTGTCGTTCATCGATTTACTCGAGCGGGTGCCAGTAACGTCTCCAGCCATTCCAGCCCTGAGATTTTAGCAGCCTCTCCTTATTCGTTTTTCTCAATAATTGGAGGCTCTTTTCAGGGCCAGGACAATGAGACCTGTTATTTTTACTGTATTTGGCATATCGAATACACCACGGGGAGCTTGCCAGGCTTTCCCGTGCGAAGCACTTATTTAAAAAAATTTTTTTTTAAAAAGAAATGTGCTTTTTTAAAAGCACTTATTTAAAAAAATTGTTTTAAAAAAATTTAAAACACACCCAGTGATGCTCAGGGGTTATTCCTGCTTCTGCACTCAGGATTTACTCTTGGCGGTGCTTGGGGGACCATATGAGATGCTGGGAATTGAATCCAGGTCAGCTGCGTGCAAGGCAAACACCCTACCTGCTGTGCTATCGCTCCAGCCCCTTTAAAAAATGTTTTGTTTTGGTTTTCTATAAGGGGAGGAAGTGGAGTTTTAACTCAGAAACTTTAATTTTGAAGTCCATGCTCTTAACTGTTCTACTCTGAATAATTCAGTCTGCCATAACATTGATTTTTCTCATTAGATATGCATGGTTGGAAAGCTGAGTGAGAAGCTTGAGGTGATGAGGACTCAGTTGTAATGTTCTCTGCAAGCATTTAAAAAGAGGCAGATATTGAATATGTTGGGAAGATCAGGAAAAGATAAGTTGCCTAATCTAATGAGAAATATTAGGAAAATGTTTTTTTTTCTCATTTTCAAACTCAGTGTGATTGGTACATTCTTTTTTGTTTTTTGTTTTTTTCTTTTCTGTCACCCAAGTACCACTTACTTATATTTACCTCTTTCTTTTCTCCTGTCAGTGTGCTCCTTACAATGTACCCCTTTGATATTCCCATGAATTTTTCATGTGCTCGAAAGAATGTTGATTCTGTTGGGCACTTCTCTCTACTGTTTTTTATTTAGACAACATGATTTATGATGCTAATAATAGTGATGTTTCAGGCGTAGAATGTTGCTACACCACACCCACCACTGGAGTGTCAGCCTCTCTCTCCCACAGTCTCTCTAGGCCCCCCAACCCCCTCACACTTTAACAAACTATTTCACAGGCTGGTTCTCTGGGTCAGTTTTCATTGGTGTCTATATTCCACATACAAGAGTATTTGTCCTTCTCCCTCTCCCTTTGCCCGGCAGGATCCCATCTAGATCCACTCACCTGCTAGTGAACTACATACAGGATTTCATCTTTTCTTTTTTCAAATTTATTTATAGAATCTCCATGAGAGCAGTTACAAAGGTTTTGGGTTTAAGTCTCAGTCATACAATGATGAAACACCCGTCCTTCACCAGTGCACATTTTCTACCACCAAAACCCCCACTATAGCCCCCAACCCACACCCTCTCCCTGCCTGTGTGGCAGATGATGTCCACATTACTCTCTCTCTACTTTGACTACATTCAATATTTCGACATCAGACCTACCATTGTTGTTTGAGATTTTTCCCCAACACTTAGGTCTGCCAAAAAGGCAATATTAGACACTTTGTTTTCTATTTCTGATTATGAATAGCATATGGTGTCGTGTGGCCACAGTAGAGGTCGTGCGACTTTGGAATTCTGGAATTTTAATAATTAAATCTGGAGGGATTTCTGCCAAAAGCCTCTGGGTTCCAGGATTTGTTTCTGACTCTCTGGGATCATTGCCATTAAGCAACTCAATCAGGAGCCAGAGAGGCCCTTCGTGGGCGGCGACTTGGGGTCTCGTTGGGGCAGGGGAGGAAAGGGCTGGCCCCAACCCCATCCCATGAGGCCCCGCGTGCCTTGTCACTGAGGGCCCAAACCTGTCTGTCCACTGGCTTCTGGAAGATGGCTCCCGGAGCTGCCAGGGGGAAGAGGTGGTGGATCGGCACCTTTTCCCACCTGTGGTGGCATGGGGCCGAAAGCCTAATGCAGAGTCTGGACGCATTTCTGCCAAAATCCGCTGGGTTCTGAGATTTGTTTCTCAGTCTCTGGGATCATAGCCATTAAGAAACTCGATCAGGAGCCACAGGATTTCATCTTTTCTTATTCTGCAGTTTCAGAAACATTTCTGGGCAATTGACCAATTGAATAATCGTTGAATATAGCAAGTGCTGATAGCAGCTCACCTGCTGTTAAAAGCATGGCTTTGGCCCACTCTAAAAGTGATGTTATATACTCCGCACCAAATAAGATGCTCTTGGGGCCAGAACAAGGGTATTCTGTATGGGAGAGAGGAGAAAGACCTGTATCAATTGAAATCTTAACCATGTTGCAGGTGCTTCTCCTGCAAGCAGGGCTCGGGCTTCCTTAGCCCCTCTTTTCTCTCTAGACTTCGGAGTGGAATTTGAGACCACTTTGCTTTCTTCATGTTCCCATCTCTCACCTGTCTTCTCCAGAGACTGGGGGTGGTCGGCAACTGAAATGACATGTTATGAATGATACTAGAATAAAATATTTGCATATTTTAGTTTAAGACATAAATATACATGTAGAAGAGGTCATTTTTTGGAGTAGAAGACACAAATTGGAATTCTAGAAAGTCTTACATAAAAATCAAAATCTTACTGTGTGTTTGTGGGTTCTGCTTTGTTAAAAAGAATAGCTCCGTGAAATGCCAAATGTTAAAAAAAATATTTTTTTCCCTTGAAACTAGAGAGACCGTACGGCATATAGGGTGCTTGCCTAACTTGTGGCTGATCCAGGTTTGATCCTCAGCATCATATATGGCCCTCTGAGCCTCACCTGGAGTGATCCCTGAGCCAAGATCTAGGAGTAAGCTCTGTCACTGTTGGGTGTGATCCCAAGACAAACAAACAAAAGTTTTTCTTCCTAATCTTCTAGCATCATCTTGCCTACACCTATTTTTTTTTTTCAAACTTACCATTAAGGAATGTTTTCAAAGCACTTACCCTAGCTTTCACATGAATAACTCTTTGATTCACACTTATTCCATCAACTCATGTACTTTTAAATTAAATTGCACAATTAAAGTAACAGAATTGCCATAATAGGCTTTTTGTTTGTTTTGTTTGTTATTTGTGGGTGAGCACCACACCCAGCAGTGCTCTGGGCTTACACCTGATTTTCTGCTTAAGCCCTACTGCGCTTGGGGGACCATATGTGGTCCTGGCGATCAAGCCTCAGTTGGCTATGTACAAGGCAAGTGCTCTATCTGCTGTACTATCTCTCTAGTACCGTCATAAGGAACAAACAGGACTGCTTCTTGATGTCCAGCTCAGCTGGGAGCAGCTCTGTCCTCTCTAGGTGCATCCTTCTGCCGGCAGTGCCTACAGCAGATGGTGGATGGGAAAGGAAAGGCTCAGGAAAGACACCTGGATCCCGTGGACCCAGCTCACTGTGGGCATCAGTCTGTGAACAGCAGATTTCTCATCTTCAGATTCGAGACCTCCCTGACATATATATCCACTCAGGGAAAGTGAAGTGGCTGGCTTAGGAATGGACCCGATTGGTGAGACAGGATTCGACACGCTGCACTAAAAACATTCACGGTCTTTAACAAATTTAAAGAATAAAATCACACCACTATTTTTTTCTCTTTCCTGCAAGACCATGGAATCTGATGGCCTTTTTATATGTAAATAGGTTGATTTGTATCACTGAATGACAGGGTCATCGAGAAATATTGTTTCTGTTTTATTAGAACCACCGTAAAAACTGCCTTTCTGGAGCTTGGGCCAAGACATAAATTTTAACCTTTGCTTTGGTGCCACCAAGTGGTTTGTTTTGAGATTCCATTTCTGAGAAAAAGATGGCTTGAGAATGTGATTTAAAAGAAAAAAAAAGCTGAGGTGAATGGCACATGCAATGATATTTTTTTTCAGTCTGTGAAATTATTTTATAGGATATTACAAAAAAGTCTAGAGGTATCATTGCTCATCTGTCTGAGTTAAAAGAGTGTGCATAGTCAGGCGTGAAGTCTAATACAGACAATGGACTTTGATGATGTGTCAGTGTGGTTTTATTTATTGTAACAAGTGCCACTAGGGTGGGGGATCTGAATAAGGTTGGGGCGATGTACATTTGTGGAATGCAGAAAGTATATGGGAAATCTGTCCTCTTAATTTTTCTGTGACCCTAAAAGTGTTTAAAAGATAAAACTTATAATGATGTTATAAGTTTTTGTTATAAACTTATAAAACCTCATTTCTATAGGCATTTTCTTTTGAGCTACTGGTGTTACAGATCAGAGAAAGTAAAGTCGAGAGCTATTCCACCACCATTTAAGGAGGTGGAATAGCTCTTTTAAAGCATGGATCATAATCCCTTCATGAAGTTCCCAGAGTCCAAAGGCTGAACCTTTAGTTTTGTGAATCCTAAGACTCTTTGTATCTAGCGTTGTTCAACATGCCAGGGTTTTATATTGCTCACTGAACTTACAAAACACTTATTTATAGGTCAGGATGCCAGTCTATCGCTTTGCAGATAAAATGTCTATACAGTGGGTAGACCCAAACCTGTGTGCTCACTCACTAGAACATTTTGCACCCAGTAGGAAATTTATATGGAAAGATAATTATGCCAAGGGACTGGAGAGACAGTAAGGCAGGTGGGGTCATTGCCTTGCACGTGGCCACTCGGGTTCTGATTCCAGCACCCTACATGGTTCCCCCAAACCCCACCAGAAATGATTCCTGAGCTCAGAGTTGAAAGTAAGCCTTGAGATCAGCTCAGTCTAGCCACCTCAAATGCAAACAAACAATTGTGTGTGCATGTGTGTGTGTGTGTATACATTTAATACATGCCCTTTGTTTCTGTAGCCAGAACTATCATAGAAACTCCCATATAAAAATATCTGCCAATAAGTTGTCAGTCTTCTGGAAAATTCTATAGAAAAGTATATCTGTATTAAATCTCTGTAACAGTTGTACATGCTTTAGCTTTTATTTATTGATTGATTTTATTCTTTATTATTTTTTTAATAATGTAGGAACACTGCTATTTATATGCTTTAGCTTTTAGAACACTGACTTGGAGTTCTTTCTGAATGTAGTAAGCACTTTTCCCTGTTCATTGTTTGTTTCTAGAAATAGGACCCAGGTCAAAGACTGTGAAGGCATCGGCAGAGATAATTGGCACTGGAAGGGGCACTCTTCGCCTGAGATCCAAAGGTCCGGCCACTGTGGAGGAAGTGGTGAGTTAGATCCCCTGCTCCCTGACCTGCTGGGAAATGTGTGGGCTAATGTGCATTAGGGCTAGAAATTAGTGAAAAATCACAAAATTAAACTATCATGCTTTTTTTTTTTTTTGGATCACACCCGGCAATGCATAGAGGTTACTCCTGGCTCTGCACTCAGAAATTACTCCTGGCGGTGCTCTGGGGACCATATGGGATGCTGGGAATCGAACCCGGGTCGGCTGCGTGCAAGGCAAATGCCCTACCCGCTGTGCTATCACTCCAGCCCGTCTCTTGGGTAGACTGTCTTATTGTCATATTTTATTCTCTTTTATGTCAATATTTCAGAAGCATACAATGTTGCACTGTTGCTGTCAGCACCTCTTTGGCCCTCGGCAGGAACACCTTGTCCTCAATGCTACAGTGACTTTGTTCAGTCTTCTTGCCTCCACTCTGTCCACTTCCCTCTGGGTCAGGAGAGCTGCCGGCATTATCATGAAAGCCTAAGGAAGAATATCAGGCTCCTTTCTTGTAACGACTTGTTCCCGGAGTTTCCCTGAATAAAAGCTCAACTCAGAGAGATCGGCCGGTACTGGACTCAGCATTTCTTCTCTGCGCTCATCTCCTGCCGTGCTTCCCCTGCCTCCCTCTGCTTCAGCCATCTGTGCCTTCTCAGGCCGGAAAGCTCCAGCAGGAGTTCTGCTCCGCTCGCTACTGCGCTTACCCTGACCGGGATGCTCTGCTGCCCCCTCAGCGTGCCGGCCTCCCTGGCCTTCTTTAGGTTTGGCTCACGTGGTCACTGTCTTTTATTCATTCCTCCCTTCCTATTGAGTTGTCCTTAGTTCACAATAGAGAGTTTCAGGAGTAGCGCCTCATGTCTCTCTGGGTTATAGGATTCACCACCACCAAAGTTCCAGTGCTGTCCCACCTCCAAAAGACCCCTCTCTCTCTATTCGGGTAGGGTGTTTGCCTTGACCCGGGTTTGATTCCCCCGTCCCTCTCGGAGAGCCCGGCAAGCTACCCAGAGTGTCCTGCCTGCACGGCAGAGGCTGGCAAGCTGCCCATGGCGAATTCGATATGCCAAAATCAGCTTTAGTTATTTCTGTTGCCCGTATGAGTAAAACCACATGGTCTTTCACTCCCTTTCCTAAGTTCACTTTAACACAACAAGTCTCACAGTGGAGATATTACTGGTGCCCGCTTGAGCAAATGGATGAACAACGGGACAGCAGTGCTACAGTGCTTTTCCATCCAGTAACCATAGTTTTTTCCCCATTGACTCCAGGAGTTAATTTTCTTATGTCCTGCCAGTGTACTTGCTTTAGTTATTTCTGTTGCCCACGTGAGTAAAACCATCCAGTAATGTCCTTCACTTCCTTTCCCAGTTTACTTTAGCACAATCACTTCAGGGTTTGGTTTTGTCCCAAAGAGCACAATGTCATTTTTCTGCACCTCACCCCCCTGGCAAGATAATATTTCATTAACTATCTGTTCCACAGCTACTTTATCATCCTCTGTTGATGGACATTTAGGCTCATGTTTTGGCAATTGTGAACAACACTCAATATAGAATACAAACACCTTTTCAAATACGTGTTTTCATATCCAAGAAATAAAAGTATATAAAAATAGTCCTGCTGGGTCATATGGTATTTCGGTTTCAACTATATTTCTTCTGTTTTATCTATTTTTGTTTGCTTTTCATTCACACCTGGCAGTCCTTGGGAAGCTACTGTTGGCTTGTTGTCAAGGGACACTCCTGGTGGTGCTTGGGAAACCATATGGAGTGAACCCGCTTCACCTCTACATACAGCATATGCTCCAGCCTTTTGCACAATCTCCCAGGCCCCATTTTTATTTTTAAAAGGAATCTCTATGCTACTTTTTAAAAAAGACACTACACTAATTTTCATTCCAACCAACAGCATCACTTTATTTTATTTGTTTTTTTTCACTGCCTTATTTTATTTTATTATTTATTTATTATTTTTTTAAATTAGTGGATCACTGTGTGGTACAATTACAGAGTTATAAACTTTCATGCTTACGTTCTGATCACACAATGATTGAGTACCCATCCCTCCACCAGTGCCCATTCTCCACCACCAATAATTCCAGTATCTCACCCCCTCCTCCCGCCTCTGTGGCAGGGCCTTCTCTTTTGTTCTCTCTCTCCTTTTGGGTGTTGTAGTCTGCAATAGAGGTATTGAGTGGCCATCGTGTTTGGTCTATAGTCTACTTTCAGCACATATCTCCCATCCCGAACGGGTCCTCAGAACACCCTTTACCTGGTGTTCCCTTCTCTATCTGAGCTGCCCTCTCCCCTAGCATGTGAGGCCAGCTTCCAAACCGTGGAGCTAACCTCCTGGTACTTATCTCTACTATTCTTGTCACCGCCTTATTTTAAAGCCCTTATCTCATCTTGTATGAATAAGATTTATGTATATGTTGCACATGCTGTTATGTATATGAAACATGTTATTCATATGTATCTTGTATGAATAAAAGTTCTCACTCCCCCTTTCCCTGGGAGCTTTCCTTGTCCTTCTTCAGAGCACTAGCCACATGACTCCTTCTTGTCTGCTGTGCGTTCCTTTGTCTCCTGTGCCTTTCACTGCCATAACCCTAGCACCAAGAACAGTGTCTGATACTTTCAGAGGAGCTTGACACAGTGCTGGGTTCATGGATTTATGATTGATTTACTCGGGCTTCACAAGAAGAGTTCTGTTGATGGACTGGGTCAGTAACTGAGTGAAAAAACATCAGGAGAAGAGACAAAAGGAAGGAACATGGATGGAGGTAGAGGGCAGCAGAGGGTGAGGGGAGGCAACCATATGGATTTGGGATGGCATGGCGAGGAGATGATAGTGATGGAAGTGTGGTATTTGGGAGGTGGGCCTGCAGGCAGAGGGGGCGTCAGGCACTGCATGATCTGCTGCAGACTTGGGTGCAGACCCTGCATGTCCTGATCCCGCCTGGGTGCATGTTGTTCAGGACACTTCGTGTGTCTGATGTTCGGAGAGTGAGGCAGGAGAGCAGACTGGAGCTGTTTTCACAGAGTGGTACCCAGAGCTCATGGTGATGCTGCCCAGGGTCCATCATGGACCTAATTCATGGGAAGCAGGAAAGTCTAGAAACCTGAATTGGGTGGTCCTGCATGGTCAGTCAGCAAGAGTGGCATTCACTGGGGCATCTGAGGAAGATTCCCATTGGGAGCCTCTCTGTCCTTGGTGAGCAAGAGGCGATCTGGGGACAGATGCCAGTGAAGATGCCTGGAGAATCAAAGCACTTTGAAACAGAAACTTCTGGAGGTGTAGGAAACCGAGTAGGGAAGGATTTGTCTTTCCCAGCTGTCCTTTTCCTGTGCCCAGCATATGGCCCAGCGGAGTGCTGCAGGCTCGTTCATCTCTGTTGGGTGAAGAAGGGATCGGAAGATAATGGAGCCACAGGAGCAAGAAGCCAGCTGGAGGGAACTTGGGGAAGGCCAGCTGTGAGGAAGCAATGATAAACCTTCAGATGGCTCACCCAGGAAGCAGGGTGTCAGAAAAGCCCCGTGTGGGGCTTTGTCTATTGGTCATGGTCAGTAGGTTAGTCGAGGACCTTCTGATGTCATATGGCATGTGGAAGGGCAGTTGAAGATGCTGTGGGGAGAAATGGGATGGAGTCACAGCTCCCAAACCCCATTCCTAATCGTATGGCCTGTTTCATTAAATAGGGCAGTTAAAAATAATGCTTAATAAGGGGAAAAGCAAAGTCAGTGCTAATATTAAATTTGATACAGATGACAGAATCTAACTTCAAGCACCGAAGAACTTACATGGTTTAAACAACTCACCTCCTTATAAATCAAATGCAGATGCTGAAAATTGTGGAAGTTGCTCCACCTCTCTCGTCTCTGAGTTTATTCACTGTGTTTGTTGAGACAGGCCCAGTTCAGGTCCTCATGAGACATAGACGGATACATGACTTGGCTATGTGATAGAGCACATGCCTTGTACTCATGAGATTCTGCCATGTCTGTGCTCCCAGCGCAGCTGGGTGTGGGCCTGTTCCCTGGAGTACTCTGGGGGTGGTCCTGGCCCTCTGAGTACCCCTCAGTGTCACCCTGAACACTAAAACCCCATAACAGCATTCTCATAGAAGTGGGAAATAAAATAATGTAGAGAATACAAAATAGAGAATGCAAAATAATATATATGTACAGTGGTTTGAAAATGTTATTGGTCTCTTGCCATCTGATTCTAAATTTGTATCTGTACCGGTGATTGAATATTGAACAAGTTTGGACAATCTCAGCTGTGACACGACTGAACACCAGCTATCAAAATACAAGTGTACATAGTGAGAAAATCTCGTGCTTTGCTAAAACTTAATGGTTTTAGGAAGAACAAGCATGTTTTGACACCATTAATTCATAGTGAATATACAACAGCATTTATTCTTTTTTAGTACATTTTATTTTATTTTTATAGTTATTCACAATATTTGATTACATTTAACATTTAAACACCAATTCCACCACCATTACACCTTCCCACCACCATATTTTGAATGTTTCCATTCAGAACCCCAAACCCTGCCTCCAAAGCAGAACTGAAATAATTTATTGTGTATTGCTCATTATAAATAATCTGCTAAAAATGAGACAGAAAAGGTTTCTTAGAGAAAAGTGTGTGAAGGTTGTTGTATTTCACCCAGGAGCTATTAAGCCCTTCTATAAGAGATTAGTAACGTGTTGTTAAAGTTTGAGCCTTGTGTGCTTATATCTATATACATATATATGTATATATATATCTGTACAAATATATTTCCTCCTAAGATCGGTTACCTTCTATTTTAAACTCCATCAAATGTGCTACTCTTGGTGTATCATTGGTGTAAAGTATGAGATGTCCAGGAATAGATTGACTCATGGGTAAGGCTTGGCCTGAGCATGTGGAGAGCGGCCGTGAGCGTGACAGCAGTTGAGTTCTGGGGGGGTTTTGGCTGCAGGGGCTGAAGGGCCTCACTCACTCACTCTCTCTGGGTTGCCCTGAATGAAACAGCCTGGTGTGGGGTCTGGAGGCATGGCTATGGTATATCATTCTGTGACCTCTTCTGAGAGATTTATTATAACAACATTTCTGACTGTGGTTTTGTGTGTGTGTGCATACGTGTGTGTGTGTGTGTGTGTGTGTGTGTGTGTTTAGCTCAGGCCATACTTCTCTAATACTATGTTGAGAGGTCACTTCTGGCAGAGCTCGGGGAACATATGTGGTGCTGGGATTCAACCCAGGTCATTTGTGGTGCTGGGATTCAACCCAGGAAGTAAGTGGACTGTACATTAATTCATAATGCCTAAATCAATTAAAATAATAATAATGTATGTGATCATTATCAGATGGAGCAATAATGTAGTGCAACATCAAAAAAAAAGTATGGTAATACATGTGTGTCAGCCATGGAAAACATAATCAACAAAATAAAAAACACATCGAAGGGGGCATGTTCAGAAAAGTTTTCCTATTGGGTGAAGCCACTAAAAGATTTGGAGACTGCTGTATGATAAAGACACAGCCCTATCCACACAGGACCTCTCAAAATCTATTTCAAGTCTGAGCCTGTGTTCCCCACTTACACAGGACTTTTTCATTGTCATTTCCCTTGTAGCTGTTATCAATTTGCAGCATCTGGGGGGGGCATATTTACGTCAGATCTGGGCTTAAACATTTCGTTGTGCTTCTTGAATACATTTGGTTGCAATGCTTGCTGGGGACCACATACTTGTGCTGGTGCCAGGGATCACGATAGCAGTGCCACCTTCCCACCACCATATTTCGGATGTTTGGTGCCTGGGGAATGAGGCCTCATGCACGCAAGTCAGGCACCTTGCTGCTCAGTCACACACTCACCCTGCCCCAGGCTCCTAACATGCTGCGGTCTTTGAACAGAGTTCCAGACCTTCAGATTTTGCATGCTTTATTGCTTTCTCCTTGAAGTGCCTTCTCCTTCTGATCTCAGACCAGTTCCTCTCTAAAAATCTAGTCATTAGGCAACCTTGTTTCTGAACTCTTCTGCTGCCCCAAAAGGTTTAGAATTTATTCCAGGCCATTCTCTCCCCACCACAGTCCTTCATGCCTCTGTGCCTTTTATTTCCATTTAAAAATGCCCCTAGAGACAGTGTCCCTGACTTTTCTTGTTTGAATTCATATAACTTAGCACTGACATGAAAAATAAATATTTAAAGTACTTGAATCAAGTCATGGAGCATATTCCAGATACATTTTCATTCACATTTCCTGAAGTACACAAGCATGAAAATCTGGCTTTGTATCAGGTTTCTCCCACATGTGTTTTGACCTTAAAGTGATTTCATACAATGATCTTTCTTGCTCTTAACCTGATTTCTCTTTTCTTTGATAAAGCCATCTGAAGTCACAGCAAAGGCGATTGGAAAGGTTGATGATCTTCTTGAATTATACATGGGAATTCGAGATTTTGAATTAGGTAAGCTTATTCTATTTTGAAAAGTTGATATTTCTAATTTAGTAGAATGTATTTATGTTTATGCTTATTTGTGTCTTGCATTTGTAATACCAAGTATGATTTTTTAGATAAATCTATCTATGGAGGGCTGGAGCAATAGTATAATAGGTAGGATGTTTATCTTGCATGTGACAGACCTGGGTTTGATCCCTATATGGTCCCTTGTACACTGCTAGGAGTAATTCCTAAATACATAGCCAGGTGTAACCCCTGGGCATTGTAAGTGTGGCTCCCAAACAAAAAATGAACAAAGAAATTTATGGGGTAATGAAAAGCCTAAATAATAGAAATGGAAAATAAAAGAAAGATGAAAATAACAATAGAAAAGAATAATGAAAGACAGATCATTCCCTCCCCATTTATTAGTCTTAATTCTTGATGCCATAATAACTTTTTTAGCTTCAGAGTCTCATCTATACATTTTGAATAAGTCTCTTCTTGATAGGTGTTTTAGAAGTCAAAAAATATGAAAAGAATATGTATAAAAAGTATCATGTAATTATATTATCAAAGCACTGGGAGAAGTAAATCAGAAAAAATGAAAGAAGAAAAAAGGGGAAGGTAAACCTGGCATCTGACTGATAAGAAAGGTTAAGCGTTTGAATTTCTGTGTCTTGTGTCTTCAGTAATACTATAGAGTCTTGATTTAACAATAAAGACCTTATCAGCTACAAATAACAGCAAAAGCAATAAACTGCAGTTGAAATAATAATAATAATAATGATAATAATAGCTGGGGGTGGAAATATGCTGCTTCCTAAAATAGAAAGTCCTCTGGGACCTTTGCCTCAGGAATGGCTGGATTTGGAGTTCTTGCTCCAGAGTCATCAGCCTTCAGGATGCACTTTTTTCTCCTTTCATTCTGGCTTCATTCCTAATTTTGTTTTTCTTATCTGAACTGTAAAAATTAAATTTCAGTGTTAAATGTATGGGTGATCTCTGTAACAGGAAAAATCTTGTGTGTGTGTTTGTGTTTGTGTTTGTGTTTGTGTGTGTGTGTGTGTGTGTCCCTAGTGCAGAGTAAGGTCTGAGCACAGATGGATGTGGTCTAAAAACCAAAAAAAGAAAGGAAAGGAAAAAGAAAGAAAAAATTGGAACTCTGTTTTTAGTTCCTTAAAGAGAAATACAAAATTTGCATATAATATAATAGATTCTTAATGTACATGAGCAAGAAATTAAAGCTGAGAAGTTAGTTTGTATGGCAAGATCACTGACATGGACACTATTGTAAATATAATAAAAACAACAAAACCCCACAATTTCTATCACTGTATCACTGTCACTGTCATCCCGTTGCTCATCAATTTGCTTAAGTGGGCACCAATAATGTCTCCATTGTGAGACTTGTTACTATTTTTGGCATATCAAATACGCCATGGGTAGCTTGTCAGGCTCTGCTGTGCGGGCGAGATACTCTCAGTAGCTTGCCAGGCTTTCTGAGAGGGGCGGAGGAATCGAGCCCGGGTTGGCATCATGCAAGGCAAATGCCCTACCTGTTGTGCTATTGCTCCAGCCCAGTTCCTAATGGAAAAAAAATCAAAACAGATAATTCTATAGAATGCCAGTGTCTTAAGACTTTCTGTATCTTAAAAGTTACCTTAATAAGGGCTGGAGAGACAGTACAGCTGTTAGGGCATTTGCCTTGTATGTGGCCAATTTGGGTTTAGTCCCCAGCATCCCATATGGGAACCCGAACACCTCCAGGAATAACCCCTGAGTATCTCTAGGTGTTACCCCCCAAAAAACAATTAATAAATAATTTTTTAAAAAAAGGTTTTCCTTAACACTTTTCCAAAAACTCTTCTGCATTTGGAAAAAATATATGGGTATTTGCATGCATGATATGGGCTTGGACATATATGATGTGGTTTTATAGAATTTCATATGTAAATGAGGGCAAAAGATTTAGAAATGCCAGTGTTATTAGCCTCGTGTTAGGTAGTATTTGTTGGAAAAATTTTTACTTAATTGAAAGTTTTCAAATAGTATAGTCCTATGAGCATAAGATTTAGAAATGAATATATCAATTGCTGCATCTCAGTGAGCTCAAATTTATGATAAACATACTTTTTGAAGATGAGAACAGTCCTCACTTTTGGATTTAAATTGGGGTATATGGTCTATAGTTATGTATATGTAAATTGGGAATGCTTGAATTAGTTTTATTCTTTTGTTGCACAAGGAAGAGCATTGGATAATAGTACAAGTGAGTATAAGTGAATTTAGAAATAGTTCTTTATCAGTCACTTTCTTCAGGGCACTAAACAAATTCAAAAATTCAGGGCACTAAAGGTCCATCACAAATTCCTTGTAAATTAACTAGTAATCCCTTTGTAAAGTTAATTAATCATCTGTAGCAAATTCCTCCATTGACATGAAAAGTCATTATCATTATTACATGATTAGCAGTGTGATCAGTCACCTAGGGAAGTAAAGTTTAGGGAAAGTAATTATTAGAAGAATGTCAACCATTGTTAAATTAGGTATTTCTTGCATTATTCAAATCTGATTAGCATGAGATATAAGTCACAAACATGGCACTGAATCAATAGACAGATGAATATGTTTACTTGTTTGCATTTCCAGTGTTTTCTACCTTTCAGAAAATTTAATTCCAAATGCCAGTTACAAAGACATTATATGATCCTGCAGTTTAAAATTTGCATTTATATAAAAGATTGTAAAAAGTAATTTGGCAACAAAGCTACTAAAAACCCAAAGCACTCTTTTCTAGAGTGTTGAGATACACTGACCATTTGAAAATAATTCAAATGAGTTCATAAAAGTCATCTTGCAGATCACAATGTTTCACTTGGCTGTAAAATGAAGTTGTTAAGTTTTACTCTTTAATCGACCTTAGCAGTATGAATTACTTTATTGAAATGTTATCTGTAGTGGGGAGATGAGTTCTGAAGATTTGTAGTCCTTTTATTTTTCAGTGGGGTAGTTTTGGGCACAACATATGTACTCAGGGTTCACTCCTGGCTCTGCACCCAAAAATTACTCTTGGTGGGACTCAGGAGATCAAATCGGGTGCTGGGGATAGAATCTGGGTTGGCCGTGCACAAGGCCAGGCACCCTACCCTCTATACTATGACTCCAACCCCAGAATTTCTAAATTTTTAAGAGATACAGAAATATGTGGAAAGAAAACTATTTTTATCTATTTAATTTTTATTGAAGTATCATAGTTCACAACAGTATTTAAGTTGTTATTCTATGTACAAAGGAAATTTGAGAGATCCTAAGCAATTTTTTAATCCACAGAGTCTTTTCTAACTTTTGAAAGAAGTATGCAATAGTGGTATTTATTTATTTAGTTTGCTCTTGTAGTTAGCTTGCCCTGCTCTCTGAGAGGGACAAAAAAACTGAACCCGAACCCGGCAAGCTACCGAGAGTATCTTGCCCACATAGCTTGCCTGGCAAGCTACCTGTGTCATATTCGATATGCCAAAATCAGTAACAAGTCTCACAATGGAGACGTTACTGGTGCCCACTCAAGCAAATCGATGAGCAACAGGATGACAGTGCTACAGTGCTACAGTGCTCTTGTTGTGAGGGGCACACCTGGCAAGGTGTTGTCAGTGTCACACCTAGTGGTGGTGGGGTGCTGAGGATTGAACCCAGGGTCTAACACTTGCAAGACTTATGCTTTAGCAGTGAGCCATACTGCCAACTCAATAATGGCGTTTTAATAGAGATCATTATGATGGGTACCACTGGAAAATTTCTCACCCAAAGATTCTTTTTGGGCTGGCTGAATGAACAAATTATTATCAAGTGTATTTGTAGGAAAACGAGCCAACATTTAATCATGAGCCAGAGAGATAGCTCAAAAGTTTAGGATGTAAACCCAGACACTGATGCAGTATCTTTGGAAAATCCCTGGATGTAAGCTTGGTGACTCCCAGCACCACTAGAAAGTCCTCATCCTGTCCCCCGAACCAGGAACAAACAAACAAACAAACAAACAAAAAACCCCAGCTAAAACAATGGCACATATAGAGAGTTTGGATGTCTCTTGTTGTAAAATCTAAAGTAAAATGGGATGAAAGAGATTTTTATCTTGTGCTAAGGTTCTTGGGGTGGAGAAAAAAGGGAGGAATCTCATACATGGATAAGGAGAGGAGACTTCATCCTTGCTCGAAAGGTAGAGAGATGATGTTTTCAGGTAGAGTGGCATGTTTGCTTGATACACTGACTTCAGCACGATAACTCCCAAATGATGCTGCTCTCTGGCATTAGGGAGAGCACGATGACTTCTTTGATTTAGGGGTTGGGTAAATGGATTGGGAGAGGCAGGAGTATTTCCTTAGTCTTCAGGGACTTCATTGACCCAGTACTACATGCCAAAGTGACATGCATTGGAAAAAGAACTGTTCTGAAAATCTTGGAAAAAGTTAAAAATAAAAAAACAAACACCCCAAAACCTTTTTTTTTCATTTTAGGACAAACATTTTCCCCAGTGAACTCAGACTATTATAGATAAGTTGTTTCTTTGAATGAAACTAATGAGGATTCACAATAGATTTAAAAAAGCCTAACCATTTAAATTTTTTTGAAAAAAACTAAGTTTGTTATTATAAGGTTGTTCACAATAATTTATTACAATCAATATTATAACACCAATCCCACCAGTTACACCTTCTCACTATAATTATTTAAACATTCCCACCACTCCTACATAATTTATTTTGTATTGTTTGTTATGAATAATCTGCTAAAAATGATCCAAAAAAGTTTCTTAGAGAAAAGTGTGTAAAGATTGTTTTATTTCCCCCTGGAGCCATTTAGCCCTTGTCTAAGATATTACTAACATGTTATTACAGGTTGAGCCTGTGTGAAAACTTTTTTTTGATTGATATTGATTGCTTTCTACTTTACACCCCATCAAATGGAGTGTGCTACTCTTGGGAAATCTGTGGCATAGAGTTTGAGATGTTTCGGTCACACACTTCAGGAATTCTAAAATTTTAAATAGGGTGATACATCTGGAGTTAAATTTCTAACTGGGTGGTGGCTTTGGGGTTGAGAGGCATCTCTGCAACTTATGACTCTCTTCTGAGATTTACTTGTGAGTCTCTGGATCATGACTGTTGATGAGCTTATATGGTGCTAGAGGCAGTTTTGTGGGCATGACTGCCAGGCTCCAAGAAGAACAGGGAGATGGGGGGAGGTCGCCTGGAGATTTCAATCACAAAACCCGCCTTTCTGAGTTTTTCAGCAAATTCACTAAAACAACAACAACAACAAAACCCCCAACAAAACCCCACCCATTTTAATATTATCCGTGTTTTTGATGTTTCACCCAGCTGAATTGCTTGAAATGGGCTGCTGTTCATAAAAAATCTTATTAAAAATAAATGCTGAGGGAGTATGGTGCTGCCATCAGGTCAACCTGTACCTGTGGGGCGAGTGCATCAGCGGCCTGATGGTGCCTTCAGACTTCCAGACACCCCAAAATTGCTGGTGTGCCTTTGGCCAGGCCCCAA
The DNA here is from genome assembly GCF_027595985.1 of Sorex araneus. Taxonomy (NCBI): domain Eukaryota; kingdom Metazoa; phylum Chordata; class Mammalia; order Eulipotyphla; family Soricidae; genus Sorex; species Sorex araneus. Next base: position 66,670,384 of record NC_073306.1, read on the forward strand.
CAACTCGGGGCCAAGTTTACCAAGAAATTAAATGGCCAAAAGTTAGGTATGTGGAAGACACACCCACAAACCACCTCCTTGGCTCAGCTACATAAGCTCATTTATTGGACTTATTTCAGAGACCCATAAATCCCAAAAGAGATTAAAAGACGCAGTTAGGGCCTGTAGCGCAGAGGTAGGTGGGAACCAGTGGCTGAGAGCTCCAGGACCGCTTGATCTGGACTGGGCATCCTCTCCCCCGGTCCCCAGTTTTCTAGTAGCTTCCAGTCACACCTACAAATTGCCCCTGGCGCCATGTAATCTCATCAGCAGCCAAGATCCAGGGACTATAAACTAAAACTCCCGAAAGAGAGTGCTGCAGAATGTCCTGACCCTGGGCCAGCCTGTCTTCACTGGGTGCCCCAGAAGGGGGCGGGTGAGAGCCCTCCTGCCCCAAGGGCCCAGCTCAGGCAGCCAAAAACCTCCACAACCCAACCACTGCCACGTGGGCTGAGTCTCACATATGGGTAAACCTTTTCCTGGACCACGCGGCTGCTTTTGCAGTCACTCAACACATCATAAAACACTCCTGACCCATTTCCCATAGTTGCCACACCACATTTGATGGGGTTCAGATAGTAGGCAACAAATCATAGAGAGAAATATATATATATATGTGCATATGTACATATTTTCAGATATATATACCAAAGCTCACATCACCCAAACTTTAACAACATGTTAGTGATATCCTATAGAGTGTCTTAATGGCTCCTGCCAAAATAGAACAATCTTCACACTGTTTCCTATATGAACACTTTTTTGTAAGCATGTTCAGCAGTTCTTTATAACAGACAATACAAAATATATTGTTTTGGTTGTGTTTTGGGACAGGGATTGGGGTTTGGGATGGAAACATCCCAAATTTGGTGGTGGGAAGGTGTAATGGTGGTGGGATTGGTGTTTGAATATTGAATGCAATCAAACATTGTGAACTAACTTATAAAATTAAAAAATTAAAAAAAAAAGTAATGTGGAGTGCATGCCCAATTCAATCAGCTTAATCAATGGCTGAATAAATAGCAGTGCTCCTACATTATAAAAAAATAAATGCTTGGGGCTGGAGCGATAGCACAGCGGGTAGGGCGCTTGCCTTTCACGCGGCTGACCCGGGTTCAATTCCCAGCATCCCATATGGTCCTGTGAGCACCACCAGGAATAATTCCTGAGTGCAGAGCCAGGAGTAACCCCTGAGCATCGTCGAGTGTGATGCAAAAAAAAATGCTGAACCTTCCATAGAGATTCATAGTTAATGGCTAAATTAACAATGGTTATAGTTAGTTTTAAAAATCCTTCATTTGAAAATAGATTCAGCTTGCTCAAGTCAGCTAAGAGCTGAGATTCAATTCTTGTACTTTAGCACTAAAATTTCCACCAAAAGTATCCTTTTATCTATGGAGATTCTGTTAAAGTACTTAAAACTTAGTGAAAATGTAGAATGACTTGTGTTAAGCAAAATTTGTCAACAATAAAGTTTAGTAATAATGATATAAAGAAAGATAGCCTTAAAATGGCCACTAGAGGTCAGCACATAGCTGTTATATATGGTATCAATTCTAGTGGAAAATTTTGGCATAGATGTTGTATTATTGCAGTGTATATTGTGCATTTATAATAGATAACAGATGGAGCATTTAATATTTAATTAGTATCTGTCACTTTCTAGAAATTATTTTAATTGGTTTTTCTCTTAAAACATTTCTCTTAGTATAGCAGGTTAGTCATTTGCCTTGCATGGGCCCAATCTGGGTTTGATCCCCTGCATCCCATATGGTCCCCTGAGCAGCTCCAGAAGCAATTACTGAGTGCAGAGCCAGGAGTAACTACTCAACGTCGGCAGGAGTGACCAAAGAACTGAAAAAAGAAAAATAAATAAATCAAACTTTCCTCTTAACAACCATATCAAAAGGCTAAAATTATACCTGATTATGTTACTCATGATGCAAGAATATTGTATGGATGTTTAAAAGTTATTATTTATGCCTTAGGAAATAATTTATAATTATAATGGCATTTTGTTGTTATTGTTTATTTTTGGGGTGTGCTCAGGACTTACTCCTAGCTCTATACTCAGGGATTACTTCTTGGGTTTGGGGGACCATATGGAGTTCCAGAGACTGAACCAAGTTGTCCTCATACAAGGCAAGCACCTTACCTAAAGTCTACCTCTCCAACCCCAAAATTTTAGTCTATGTGGGGCCCACACTATTCTTAATTGTTTTTATTAAAATATTTTTTGAGGTTTAATTGACTTTATTTAAGGATAAAATAAATAAATAAATCAATAAAAACTTTATTTAAGGATGGGCTGGAGCGATAGCACAGTGGCTAGGGCATTTGCCTTGCATTCGGCTGACCCTGCGTTCGATTCCTCCATCCCTCTCGGAGAGCCCGGCAAGCTACCAAGAGTATCCCGACTGCATGTCAGAGCCTGGCAAGCTCTCCGTGGCATATTTAATATGTCAGAACAGTAAGAACAAGTCTCATAATGGGAATGTTACTGGTGCTCGCTCAAGCAAATCAATGAGCAACGGGATGACAGTGATACAGTGATACAGTGATATTTTAGGATTTGTGAAACTGGCAACATGCACTTTAGCAACTAGAAAGACATTAAATGATTGAAGGAGCTATACAAAACAGAGGTTTTATAGTTAGAAAGAGTGGGACAAGGTTATTAACAAAAGACAAACCTATTTTATATCTTAAGCAACAATTTCTTTAAATTTCTTTTCTTTTTTTGTTTGTTTATGAGCTATACCTGGCAATGCCCAGGGGTTACTTCTGGCTCTTCACTTTGGACTCACTCCTTGTGGTGCCCTGGGGAGCATATGGGATGCCCCGGCACCATAGCCACGATACTATCTTTCTGGTCCTTTTATTTCTTTGTTGTTGATGTCTTTTGTTTTTGATTTTGGGCTGTACCTGGCTGTTCTCAGGGCTTACTCCTGGCGGTGTGCTCAAGGATCACCCCCAGTGGGCTCAGAGGACCATATGGTGAAATTGGGTTGGCTACTTGCAAGGCAAGTGTTCTACTGACTTTACTACATTCAGACCCACTAATTTTTTTTTAATTCTGTTTTTTTAAAAATTATTTTGATTTATTATTTTTTTAATTGATTCACCGTATGGTACAGTAACAAAACTTTAATGTTTGAGCTTCGATCATATAGTCATCAAACACCCATCCCCTCACCAGTGCACGTTTTCCACCACCCAAATCCCCAGTATCCCCACCCCCTGCCATTCCACACCTACCCCTGCCTGTGTGGCAGTCAATTTGCACAATACTCTCTTTCTCTACTTTAGTTCCCTTCGATATTTCAAGACTAGTCCCAGCATCACTCATACCTGCCGAAAAGGCAGTGCTAGACAATGGGTTTCTTATTGCTTGTTATAGATACAATATAATGTTTTGTGGCCACAAGAGTGGCCTCACACTCAAAGAATTCTAAAATTTTAATAATTAGGGTCTAAAAAGATTACTGTAGCAAGTTGCTCCGGTCTGAGATTCATTTGTGGGTCTCTGAGTCAAGGCTGTGTGGGAGCTTAAGTAGACGGTGGCCGGATGTGGCGTCATTTCGGAGTCCAATCAGAGTGTGGGGGGGGGAAGGAGAAAGACCTACTCCTCCCCTGTCCCTTGAGGCTTGACGTTTGCTGCCACCATGATTCATACTTGGAGCTTCTCATTGATTTCTAGAAAATGGCAGCCACCAGGGCTCCTAGACCTTCTGATTTCTTAAATTGGATACAAAACTCATTAGTTAAAAAAGGGAAGAAAAAGATAAATTCCACTTTATTGCTGCTCATAAAGTGGGGATCACAGGAGGGAGACTTGAGAAAAGAGTGCTCCTGCCTCTGATGGACCCAACTCTGCCACAGCTCTTGGGAAATGACTGACCTGCATCAGGTCAGTCCCAACCTCAGCACAGCATTTTGGGTCCACCGCCTTTCCCTCCCACAAAGAACTTCAGGAGGAGGTGAAGTGGTGAAGACTGGAGCAATAGCGCAGCAGGTAGAGTGCCTTGCACGCAGTCGACCAGGGTTCGATTCCCAGCATCCCATATGGTCCCCCAAGCACCGCCAGGAGTAATTCCTGAGTGCAGAGCCAGGAGTGACCTCTGTGTATTGCTGGGTGTGACCCAAAAAAGCAAAAAAAAAAAGTTTTATTGAAATTTATTTAGGCAAATGTGAGGGGAGAGAGAGGGAGAAGTACATATTTGAGAGAGAACACAGGCTTCTCTAAAGTGGAAATAGGCAAGCACTGCAATGCAGGTGAGATATGTGTTCAAGGGAGAATAAGGCTTGAAAGGCAAGTTTCTAATGGGTTTGCAAAGAACTATATTGTAGCACTGTAATCCTGTTGTTCATTGATTTGCTTGAGCAGGCACCAGTAACATCTCCATTGTGAGACTTGTTACTGTTTTTGGCATATTGAATACACCACAAGTAGCTTGCCAGGCTCTGCCGTGCGTGCAGGATACTCTCGGTAGCTTGCCAGGCTCTCCGAGGGGGACAGAGGAATCGAACCTGGGTCGGCCGCATGCAAGGCAGACTCCCTACCCGCTGTGCTATCGCTCCAGCCCAAAGCACTATATGATATAAAATATTCCCTTTGCAATGCTAAAACTGTTAAATCGGTATTTTGTTGCTTTTATAAGACTAGGAGTTTTTGGAAAACACAGACTTATTTATTTATTTATTTATTTTTTTGAGTAGAGGTGGCTTTTGGGGTCATAATCTGCATTACCCAGACCTTATTCCTAATTTGGAGCTCTGGAGCGCCCTCTGGGTGATTGGGGAATTACCAGCGGTGCTGAGGATTTGAACCAGAGTTGTGTCTGCTGCAGTTGCAAGCAAGGCAAGATCTTTGCCTCCTGCACTATTTCTATAGCCCTGTTGGAATAATCTTTAGACAACTATTTGTGTAAGTTATATAGGTCCCATGAGAAATACTTAAGATGGCAGATTCTGCAACATTATAAACAGAAGTCCCCTTTTTTGCAATCCTTACCTTTTCATTTTGGCTGTTCTTTCATGTCTTGGCTATCAAACCGGAATTTTAGACAAGTTCCTCTCATTGCATTACTAACTGTGCCAGTGTAACGTCTCTTTAAGTTTAATGCCGACTCATCTTCCAGCATTTACAGGGCTAGATTCTATAGGCATAAAAGACTGGGGGCGGGGGCGAAGCTCTTCAAGATCCTTTGGGGATTGCTTCTTAAAATAAGAGGCTAAAATAGAGATAGAAATAATAACAATGCAGAAAAGTAATAAATGTGCTTTATAAGACCTTATCATTCAAAGCGTGGTCCAGGGACTTGTTTTCCTTGAGAATTACTGGAAATGCAGCGACTCAGGACTTGCTGTAGAACAGTCGAACCAGAATTTGCCTTTTGCCAAGGTCCCAGTGATTTATTAGCCCATTCGAGCATGAAGAACACTCGAGAGTGAAGTTATTACTTCCGTTTGTGAACACAGCATTTCGTGGAGGAAGGAGTCTTGAAGGACAAAAGAGATTTTGATAATGAATCCTGTGATTTAGGACTGTCATCTGGGTGAAGGCAAGGAGAAGGAAAGAAGGCAAAAAGTTGAGATATTTACACAGGCATAGCATTAGTGTAGAGGATATAATTATCTGAGAGCCGGGGCTTTGGGTCAAAATGACAGACTAAGGTTTAGAGATTCAGGTATAGCATGCAGTAGCAGGAATGAGAGATTGTAAAGGTAGTATCAAAGGAAGACAGTGTTTAGTCTACAGATGTGAAGAGAACAATAGGGAAAAACGGTATCACCGCTTATAACTGCAGTGGAAAAAGGAGAAACGAGCAGTTTCCTCAGAAGGAAAGATAGTGTTTGCTTTATGGCTGTGCTGCTTGATATGATAACAGGAATGATACCAGGATACCTAGGAAGACTTGTCTACAAAGGGGCATAATTGGGGCTGGAGCAATAGGACAGTGGGTAGGGCGTTTGCCTTGCATGCAGCCGACCCGGGTTCGATTCCCAGCATCCCATATGGTCCTCTGAACACCATCAGGGGTGATTCCTGAGTGCAGAGCCAAGAGTAACCCCTGTGCATTGCCAGGTGTGACCCATAAAGCAAAACAAAAACAAAAACAAAGGGGCATAACCACTTGTCCATGAATGAGCTCATGAGAGAGATCAGGGATGGAAGAAAACTTGCTACTTTTCTGAACCATAATCCCAGAGTGCCGAAGGTGTGGAGAATACCCCCAAGGCAAGACAGCGTAAGGAGAGGGACACAGCCATCATGCTCATCGGGAATACCAAGAGTCTTTGAATAAATCCAAGCCTTGGTTTATTTCAAGTGCATGAAGATACCCTTTAAGGGCAGTTTCCTCTTTCCTGGGTGTAATATTTTGATTGTTGAAAGAGATGAAACATTCTTTGTAGTGTTCCCTAATATTTTACAAATAGTTTATTTTAAAATATAAAATATTTTGTTATTTTATAAATAAATATATAAATAAATTTTGTTATTTTGTTATTTTATAAATAAATAAATGTATAAATAAATAAAATATAAAATAATTTAGTACTCTGGAGCATACCCCTAGGTAAATATCAGAAGTTGGCTATAGCTATATTGAGGGAAACAGGCCCTAACTTAGAAAATTAAGTTTTTCTCCAACCTGAAATGCCTGCTATATTTACTAAGAGTTCTTCCATTGTCTGGGTTCAGGTTCATCTCCCTGATAGTCTATTATGGTAACTTTTGAATTTAATTTTTTATTAATTTTTTAAAAATTTAATTTGATTTATTCATTTTTGTGCCACTCCTTCCCTCCCTCCCTCCCTTTCTTCCTTCCTTCCTTCCTTCCTTTCTATTTTTCTGTTTTTTGTGTCACACCTGGTGATGCTCAGAGGCTACTCATGGCTCTGTACTCAGGAATTATTCCTGGGGGTGCTTGGTGCTCTGGGGACCATATAGGATGCCAGGGATCAAACCCTGGTTGGCCTTGTGCAAGGAAAGCATCCTAACCACTGTACTATTGCTCTTGCCCCCACTCACTTCCTTTTTTTTTTTTTTTAAATTTTATTGAATCACTTTGAGATAGTTACAAGCTTTCATGTTTGGGTTACAATCTCACAATGATCAAACACCCATCCTGCCACCAGTGCACATTCCCCACCACCAGTGTCCCGGGTATACCCCCTCTTTCCCACCCTCCCCTGCCTCTTAAGCAGACAATATTCCCCATACTCTCTCTCTACTTTTGGGCATTATTACTTGTAACAGAGACAATGAGAGGTCATCATGTTTGGTCCATTATCTTCTTTCGGTATGCATCTCCCATCCCAACTGGTTCCTCTAGCCATCATTTTCTTAGTTATCCCTTCTCTATTCCATTTGCCTTTTCCCCTCCACTCATGAAGCAGTTTTCCAGCTATGGGGCAATCCCCCTGACCCTTGTATCTACTGTCCTTGGGTGTCAGCCTCATGTGAAGCTACTCTAAACTCCACAAATGAGTGGATTCCCTCTATGTCTGTCCCTCTCTTTCTGACTCATTTCACTTAGCATGATACTCTCCATGTTTATCCATTTATAAGCAAATTTCATGACTTCATCTCTCCTAACAGCTGCATAGTATTCCATTGTGTAGATGTACCAAAGTTTCTTTAACCAGTCATCTGTTTTAGGGCATTCGGGTTGTTTCCATATTTTGGCTATTGTGAACAGTGCTGCAATGAATATACAGGTACAAATATCATTTCTACTGTGCACTTTTGCATCCTCAGGATATATTCCCAGAAGTGGTAATGCGGGGTCATATGGAAGCTCAATTTCTAGTTTTTGAAGGACTGTCCATATTGTTTTCCAGAAAGGCTGGACCAGTCAGCTTTCCCATCAACAGTGAAGGAGCGTCCCTTTTCCCCCACATCCATGCCAGCACTGATTGCTTTTGTTCTTTTGAATGTGTGTGAGTCTCTGTGGTGTGAGATGATATTTCATTGTTGTTTTGATTATTTGCATCTCCCTGATGACTAGCGATGTGGAGCATTTTTTCATGTGATTTTTGGCCATTTGTATTTCTTTTGTGAGGAAACTTCTGTTTATTTCTTCTCCCCATTTTTTGATTGGGTTGGAGGTTTTTTTTAATATACAATTCTACAAGTGTCTTGTATATGTTGGATATTAATTCCTTATCAGATGGGTATTGGGTAAATATTCTTTCCCATTCTGTGGGCTCTTTCTATATTTCAGTCACTGTTTCTTTTGAAGTGCAGAAGATTCTTAGTTTGATGTAGTCCCATTTGTTTATGTTTGCTTCCACTTGCATGGTCAGTGTTGTTTTGTCCTTAAAGGTGCTTTTAGCTTTAATGTCATGGAGAGTTCTGCCTACATATTCTTCTATGAACCTTATAGATTCATGTCTGATATTGAGGTCTTTAATCCACTTTAATCTGACTTTTGTGCCTGGCATTAGACAGAGGTCAGAGTTCACTTTTTTGCAGGTAGCTATCCAGTTTTCCCAGCACCACTTGTTGAAGAGGTTTTCTTGTTCCACTTCACATTTCTTGCTCCTTTGTCAAAAATTAAGTGGCCATTCACTTCCTTTTCAATGTAAGTTAAAACAGAAAGATTCCCACAGTTTACCCAAGACATTGTTTGAAATAATTTGAGGCATATGCCAACTTATTTATTTGTTATTTTAAAAATTAATTTTTCTTAAAAACACTGTAAGTTATAAAGTTGTTCATTATATAATTTTTTCAAACATTTAGAGTTCCAGCATCACCCAGTGTGACTCTCCCTCCACCAAAATCTCCAGTTTTATATCAACTTATTTTATAACAGCAGTTGCATAATACTGCTATACATACATTTAACTCATACCTACTCTTTTCTGCTTACAAAAAAGTATTTATTTTTTTGCTTTTTTGGGTCACACACAGCAATACACAGGGCTTATTGCTGGCTCTGCACTCAGGAATTACTGCTGTCGGTGCTCGGGGGACCATATGGGATGCTGGGAATCGAACCCGGGTTGACCACATGCAAGGCAAACACCCTACCCACTGTACTATCACTCCAGCTCCACAAAAAAAGTATTTTAAATGCATACATTTTGCAGTTTATTCTTTATGCTTATTTTCATGTTACATTCTTTTAGTTTAAAGATTTTTCTTCTTTTGACATGTGGGGAAGAGCTGGGCATTCAATTCAAGTGACCTCTGGCTTGCAATCAGGCCCTTTACTATTGAACTACATCCTCGGGTAGGATATTGAAAAGAGGTAGATATTCTCAAAGTGGAAGTAAATGTTAGTAGATCAAAAGATACAAACATTGTAAAGGGTTTTACTACTTGCTGCTAAAATTATTTTTAAAATAAAATAATTAAAATAAAACTAAAAAGTTTTACAAAATAATTAAAAAGAAATACCCCCAAATTCAGAGCATCACCTACTAGAAAGAAGGTGGCTATGGGACATGTATTGGGACTAGTCAAAGGACTTTGTGATTTCCATCAGCATAAAGACCTCCAAAATCAGATGTACAAAGTCAAACCAGTGTATCTGAGTATTTGCTGTATATCATCCAGCCTTGGGGGCTGGAGCGATAGCACAGTGGTTGGGCGTTCGCCTTTCACGCGGCCGACCCAAGTTCGATTCCTCCTCCCCTCTCGGAGAGCCTGGCAAGCTACTGAGAGTATCGAGCCCGCGTGGCACAGCCTGGCAAGCTACTGGTGCGTATTGGATATGCCAAAAACAGTAACAATAAGTCTCTCAATGAGAGATATTACTGGTGCCCGCTCAAACAAATCGATGAGCAATGGGATGACAGTGACAGTGTTAAAAAAAACTCTGTATTTGGAGAGGTTTTTGAGTCATGGCTGAGGCCTGCGCTGCAAGAGAGCAGGTGATGGAAAAGAGAAGATTCAGTTCATACCTACTCCTTTCTGCTTACAAAAAAGTATTTTGATGGGGAGCCATAGTACAAGTGGGTAGAGCATTCGCCTTGCACGTGGCCGATTTGGTTTGATCCCCAGCATCCTACATGGTCCCCTGAGCACTGCCAGGAGTAATTCTTGAGTGCAGAGCCAGGAGTAACCCCCTGAGTATGGCCGGGTGTGACCGAAAAATAAAAAAAAATTGAAACAATCTCAAAAATACAGAAAAGTTACAAATATAGTAATATAGTACAAAACTTTTTTCTCTTGGACTATCTGAGAGGAAAGCAATGTATTCTATAGTCCCTAATGCTTCAGTGCCTGTTTCATATAAACAAAGATTTTCTCTTATCTAATGAAAGTATAACCATTTAGTTCATGAAATAAACATTAACGTATTATTAGCATTTAATTTCTTTACATTGATTATTGGGCCACACCCGGCAGTGTCCGGGGCTTACTCCTGATTCTGTGCTTAGTGATTTTGTTTCTGGTGGCACTTGGGGGACCACATGCAGTGCCTGGGGTCAGATTCAGGTCAGTTGTGTGCGAGGCGAGTGCCTTACCCATTGACTATGTCTCCAACCTATATTACTAATATTTTGTATTTTCTTCTTATTTTGATTTTTGGACCCTGACTGTGGTCAGGGCTCACTCCTGACTGGGCTCAGGGCTGACTCTTGATCAGGTCCCAGGGTCCGGGGAATTAAATCTAGGCCAATTGTGTACAATGGAAGAGCCTTACCTGATGTACTATCACATTGGTCCAAATTAACATTTAATATTCATAGTCTATCTCTCGAGAAGCCTTAAGATGTATTAAAGCAAAAGAACATGTTTAAATCACATATTACAAATACCACAAATGTGGCATCATATTTTTTTATTGCATCCTATCAGGAGGAATAGAATCTTTGTTCTGTTGCTCAGATGCTATTCTTTTTCACAATTTGCTTAAAGCGGTGTTTGCTAGGCTTCTCTAAAATTAGGCCTTGTTTAATAAGTCTTTGGGAAAAACACTTGAAAAGTTGTGAATATCTCGGTCCTCATAAATTGATCTTGCTATCTGTTAATTATCTATTACCTTGGATTCAGAGTTTTCTCTTTTCCTAAATGGGATTTTAATCTTTTACCATCCTGCTTATTTTGATGCTAACATTGTCTATGATTTGGCTGACAGGACTTGCTAACATTAATCTACACTTCATTTTCTTTTGGCACAGGATGTTCCTGATGCTTGTACTTTACCTGGAATGAGTCTTTTATCTGTGAGGCTCTAATTCTCTTTCTGTATAGGATGACACTTAAAGCCATCACTGGGTGATTTGTCTGCCCATGGCTTTTTGGGCTCCTGTGCCCCATAAGTGGATTAAAGGATGTGTGAGCATTTGTGTGTGAAGCCCCACAACTGGATTAAGGTGTGTGTGTGTGTGTGTGTGTGTGTGTGTGTGTGTGTGAGCGTGCGCACGGACATGTGAATTTGCATCTATATAGCACAGTGGTAGGGCGTTTGCCTTTCATGCACCGACCTGTGTTCAATTCCTCTGCCCCTCTCAGAGAGCCTGGCAAGCTACTGAGAGTCTCGAGCCCGCACGGCAGAGCCTGGTAAGCTACCTGTGTTGTATTGGATATGCCCAAAACAGTAACAATAAATCTCACAGTGAGAGATGTTACTGGTGCCCACTCGAACAAATCAATGAGCAACAGAATTTTTTTCTTGTTTGTTTTTGGCCACACCCAACTTTGCTCAGGGTTTTCTTCTGGCCTTGTGTTTAGGGATCAATCATGGTAGGGCTCTGGACCATATGCAGTGCTGGAGTTCAAACCCTCCTCAGCTGCGTGCAAAGCAAGCACTCTACCTGCTGTATTCTCTCTCTGATCCCTATATCTATATTTTAATTTATTAAATTTTAGGTCTGGTTACCTATTTTCCCTCCTTTGTATAATTCCAGCCACATTAGGTTCATTCTCATTTCTGGCCTTCTCCATCTTTCTTTGGACTGGTTCCCACTAGTCATATATTTATTTATGTGCTCTCTTCCTATGTATGCAACCAATGTATTTCATTTCTGTGTCTGTAGTCCCCTGATCCCCTACCCCCCACCCAACTTCACATCGATTCCTCACCACACCCAAATGCTCACCCTCCACCATGCTGTGAGAGCTTTACTGGGCTCTAGAACCTTATTAGAACTTCAGTCTCTGCTGCAGATCACCCCGTTCACATCCCGCCCTTCTACAGGTCATGTTTCTTCCTCTCCCCTAACTTGTCGATGCTAGTATGGATTGTTGGAGAAGAGGAACAGTTGGTAAATGCTCTTATTGGAAAGACTAGTCCTTTTGGCTTACGTAGAGAAATAATACAATGATTTAGTCCAACTTTACTTGGAGGGAGAATGAGAGAGGCTAGAGATTTTTCTCTCAAGCTGTTTTCCTTTTCTGTGGCAGTTCCTCCCCTAACTCCCAAATAACATTCACGCTGTCTTCTAGTTGCTAGTCCTTACAGAGGGGTGAGAAAAAGCCAGCTGGCCTCTCAGGCTCCCTGCCAGCTGGGCAGGCTCCTTAGGGATGTATTTTCTTAAAGATGCCGGTTCTCTATACATAGAATATGGGGCCCAGGCAACTTACTAGAGAAAAACAGAATAAGAGCACTACTTTTGCTTTCTCTCCCAAACTGGAAGGGAGTTAGAGAAAGTTGCCTTGTTTTCATGAGAAGACAGAGTTCCCGCTTTCCATCTGTCTTGCTTGATTGCTCATATAAACTATAGATTTTCCTTCCTTCCTTCCTTCCTTCCTTCCTTCCTTCCTTCCTTCCTTCCTTCCTTCCTTCCTTCCTTCCTTCCTTCCTTCCTTCCTTCCTTCTTTCTTTCTTTCTTTCTTTCTTTCTTTCTTTCTTTCTTTCTTTCTTTCTTTCTTTCTTTCTTTCTCTCTTTCTCTCTTTCTTTCTTTCTTTCTTTCTTTCTTTCTTTCTTTCTTTCTTTCTTTCTTTCTTTCTTTCTTTCTTTCTTTCTTTCTTTTTCTTTCTTTCTTTCTCTCTCTCTCTCTTTTTCTTTCTTTCTTTCTTTCTTTCTTTCTTTCTTTCTTCTTTTCTTTCTTTCTTTCTTTCTTTCTTCTTTCTTTCTTTCTTTCTTTCTTTCTTTCTCTCTTTCTCTCTCTCTTCCTTTCTCTCTTTCTCTCTCTTCCTTTCTCTCTTTCTCTCTTTCTTTCTTTCTCTCTTTCTTTCTTTCTTTCTTTCTTTCTTTCTTTCTTTCTTTCTTTCTTTCTTTCTTTCTTTCTTTCTTTCTTTCTTTCTTTCTTTCTTTCTTTCTTTCTTTCTTTCTTTCTTTCTTTCTTTCCTTTCTTTCTTTCTTTCTTTCTTGGAGCACTAGAGAATCCATCAGAGTTGGGATGGGGGTGGAGGGGCCAGAGAGAGCCAGTGATTATGGTGAGATGGGAGAAGGGAGCCGCTCTAATTTTCCTGCATGGGCTTTTGTTAGGAGCACTTACTCTGCTCATTCCATGGGAATGCCAGAGATTTCCAACTCATGGGCTCTAAGGAAGAAGTGACATTGGGGACAGTTGCAAACTGGGATGTGGTGGAGAGATTGCTTAAAAATATCTGCATTGGCCAGGGAGAGAACTCAGTTGGCTGGAGTGCAGGCTTTGCCTGCAGAAGCCCTGGGAAGCAAAGTCCTAGGAACCCAGCACACATTGTCTCCAAAGACCACCGGGAATGACTCTCAAGCCCTGCAGGGTGTGGCCCCCAAATTCATATCTATATCTATGCATATATGCTAGACTTCCTATTTTAAATTTAAAGTATGTGTGTATATATGTATATATATACATATATATATCACTGTATCACTGTCATCCCGTTGTTTGTCGATTTACTCAAGTGGGCACCAGTAACGTCTCTATTACACTCAGCCCTGGGATTTTAGCAGCCTCTTTTTACTCGTCTTTCCAATGATTGGAAGCTCTTTCAGGGTCAGGAGAGTAAGACCTATCATTACTGTTTTTGGCATATCGAATATGCCATGGAAAGCTTGCCAGGCTCTGCCGTGTGGGTGGGATACTCTCGGTAGCTTGCTGGGCTCTCTGATGGGTGTATATATTTGTTACTATATTTGGGATATGAATATGCCACGGGGAGCTTGCCAGGCTCTCCTGTGCAGGCAATAGATTCTTGGTAGCTTGTCAGGTTCTCCAAGAGGGAGAGCTAGGTTATTAGATGTCTGGGAGCTTATTATTATATTGTATTGTATTATATTATATATTATGATATAATTATATTATATATACTATATAATATAATATATGTAATATATATCCCTAGTGCAGAACCAGGAGTAAGCTCTGAGCATCACCAGGTTGTGGCCTCCTGCCCAGACCCCACGACCCCCCTTCCCCACAAGAGAGACAGATTTTATCAGTGTTATCTTGACCTAAGATTTTAATTATATATTTATAATTTCTACACAAGAGAGCCTGGCAAACTCCCCATGGTGTATTCATATGCCAAATACAGTAAAAATGATGGGTCTCATTCTCCTGACTCTGGAAGAACCTCTAATGCGGCACCGTTGGGAAGGACGTGTAAAGAAAGGCTGCTAAGATCTCAGGGCTGAGACGAATGGAGATTTTACTGAGCCTGCTAGAGCAAATCGAGGGCCAATGGGATGATAGTGATAGTGATAGTGATAGTGATATATTATATTAGCTTCCGGGAGCTTGGTTTTATAGTCTCTGGGTGTTGGCCATTGATGGGATTACACAGTGGGGTAGGGAGGGGTGGGTGTGACTGCCTAGCCACTAGAAAATGGGGAATCTGGGTGGAAGAGGCCCAGTCCTGATCCGAGCAGCCTTGGAGATCTCTGCCCCGGGTCCTGCACACCTGGGTTCCTCTGCTGGTCCCTTCATGCGTGAGGCTCGGCCAAATGTGTGGAGAGTGGCTTTGAGCATGGCTGTGGCTGGGTTCTGGAGGTTGTCAACTGTCAAGGCTCTGCTCAGGGCGGGGTGGGGGGGAGAAACGCAACCTGTCCCCTCCGAGGAGCCCCGGTGAAGATAGCCAACAGCCAGGCTCGGGGGCAAGAGACTGCGTCACTTTCTGCTGGAAGCTTGGTTTTATAGTCTCTGGATGTTGGCCATTGATGGGATTACACGGGCGCAGTTTCTGCGTGTGACTGCCTAGCTACATATATACATACATATATACATATATATATGCTTTTTAATTTTAATACTTTTCTGATGCTATTTTCCTCAGTTCTCTGATACTATTTCATGTATTATTAATTATCACAATTTTATTTTTGATAGCTACCACAATGTTTGAAGCTGGAAAGGGTAAAGGTAATTCAGAGGAATTTTCAGTGGAAATCAACAAAACTCTTGGAGAGTTTGCATTCCCTGAAGAATTTGTCTTTGATGTTTGGGGAGCCATCAGTGATGCCAAACAAGGACGGCTATGATGTGGATGTGCCATCTCTGGAAAAATGAAGTGGTTCCCTGAAAAAGCTAAGCACCATAAAATCTGCTTTTAGACACTCTTACTGACTCTGGTTTGATTTTATGGATGTGGAATCCATTCTTTGAAATATAATTTCCTGGCATTTTAAAAATGTATTTGTTTATGTGGTATGCTTAAGATAAATGATCTAAAATGGGAAATGATTTTACTATTTAATACCCCCTTTAAAGCAGTTTCAGAGAATGTTTCTAGATAGATGATTTTGCTCCCTATTAATGCCTTTGCTTTCTTTGTTTTCCCACTCATAAGGAACTGAATGTGATAGCCTTGTCCTTCTGCAAAATCGTAATGCAGTGAAAATGAGGATTGGAGTATGATTTGCCTTGTACCTTCATTTATTACCTTGAACAGTTTGCAGGATGGAAATTATGCCTATTATAATAAGTCTAGAAGCACTGTTGATCCACCAAAGGGAGGGATGTTTGTATGGACCTTTAATGTCTATGGTCCACTTTTTCCACTTTGTAAAACAAATGTTGATTGATTTAATCAATGTAACTGCTTCTTAAAACCTATTGAAATTGGTTGTACTGTTATGAGTTTGCACATGTGGAAGAAAGTGAAAAAGAAGAGATAGTACAGAAGTCACTTATACTTCAATTTTTAAGACAATTCTTAAAACATTCATTTTGCACCATCCCCACTTTTATGTTACCCTTTATAAGCGCACCAGGGAGGATTTTTATAAAAATTTTCTTTTGAAAGATATTTGCTCTGAAAATAACTATGTTTGAGAACTTTTTTGGGGGGAGAGGGGTTAAAGGGCAATGCTTTTAAGCACCCTAAACTTTAGAGCAGATAGGATCAGAAATAGATTTTCTCCCAGTAGAAATAAAGGAAGAAGGTAAAGTTGAGAAAATATTTTAGTCTGTTATTTTAGAGTTCTATCATGCTTTCTCTCAAACCTTATATTATTGAGGAAATTGAGGGTAAATGACTGTCTTATCATTCTTAGTTGACATTTTACAGGTCTAAGAGAAATGGAAATGAATGGTTTCAGCACAGCTCATTGAATATGGCAGAGCATGGTGTGACCAAGCCGTCTTCTAAAGTGTTAGGTGGAAAATGCTGTGCACTGCCATGGTAATCAGAAATAATAACCCATAAGGGATATATCACACGAAATCAGAAGTAGTCCCTTTTCATGCTGGGTTAATTCTTGGATAACTCTTGTTTTCTGATACAGCTTTACTTTTATTGCTTCTTCACTCACCTTTTACATAAGTTTAATGCTACAAAGCTGTTTTTCTTTGCCTCATTCATCTGAAACCTGCACAGACACTGTTTTCATCATTAATGTGTAACTGAAGTCGTTTACAGATTGTGGACGGTCATATTCTTCTTTCCTGTCATTTAAAAATAGCATCCAGTTCAGTATATAATTGGTTGTTACCTGTTTAATGGATTTTGTTTGAAATCCTCAAATACCTCAGTAGTTTTGGGGTTGTCAGAGATCTAACCCAGGGTCTCATACAAGCAAGGCATATTTTCTACCACCGAGTTCCACTCCATCTCCTACTAATTCTTAATAGCACCATAATACTGCCTTAGAAAGGCAGGGATGGGAGTATTATTGGATGACCTCAGAAACATTTAAAATAAATTTTTTTTTGGCACTCGAGGTAGATATGAAGTAATTAACCATTGTTTATTAGTGATAGGCATCAGTTTCTCCTCCCTTTGTGGGCATGCTCCTGAACTGACCCTTGCTTGCAGATGCCCGATGGCTTAGAGATGACACTCACAGAGCAGGTGTGTTCACCGTGGCTGTAGAGTTTTGATGAGGATGGCACTAATATCCCTATACAATTGTAGCGGTACTTGTCTGTTAACACTAAAGAAACATTTTTATTCAAACTTGAAGTGGACCCAGCTGCCTTGATATGATACGTAGCCCTAATAAGTTTTTTTCTTAGAGTGTTTTTATATTCCAGCTCTATTGCTACACTGATAAGTCTGGTTTGTCTATGTCCTTTTCTTCTACCCAAAACTGTATCTCTGTGAAGTTCTGTATCCTTCTGTAGCTCTAACCACCCTCTGACACATCCCTACATCGCCCTGCCCACCCTCCCCCACAAAGCTGAGTCTGATTTATAGTTGTTACAGGCTCTGCTGCTGCTACAATGAAACCAATTGTGCTCCCATTTTATTGGCTTTGCACTTTCAGAAATACTGATTTCTCTTTTGTCTTGTAGATTTCCTCATGGAGGGTGATTATTTTATTCTTGATTTCTTTTTGTCAAACCAGCATTGTTTAGGATCAGAAGAGCACATGATTTCTCTCAGTACACATGGATCTAACAGAGAAGGTAGATGAATGAACTTGGAGCCCGCTGGGCCTTCAGCACAACTCAGTCATGATCATATGCATGTATTATGATGACGCCTAGTGCATTCTGGTTTTATGTGATGTTTCAAAAACATAACTATATAATCATAGAGCATGCAATGCTTACAAATTCAAGAATAAAAGCAGGCATCAGTTAATTGCTGTTTGGAGCTTCTTATCACAAATGTAACTGACAAATAAAAAATAAATGAATAGTTACAAATGATGTTCCATTTGTAATATTTCTGCCTGTAACTTCAACATATAATTAATGTTCAAATAAAGCTTATTTTACTTAGGTCCATGTTATTACTAGATCTTCATCAAGTGGAGAGAAACTTTCCTTGGTTTCCTTCTATTATCATTGTCTACTTAGTAGTAAATCTGCAGAAGTTCTAAATGGAACACAGTTACCACCAGAGATGTAAAACGATGGTTATACAAAGAGGCTTTACTTTCTGATCTATCTATCTATCTATCTATCTATCTATCTATCTATCTATCTATCTATCTATCTATCTATCTATCTATCATCTATCACTTAGCTCTTTTGGTGGAATTACTAGGATAGAAGCATAATTAAGTATCTTCTCCAAGCTATGAGTGAGTAGAAGTAGGAGATGCTATCTAAATACACACTTGTTATGTTCCTGACACAGATTGGAAAGAGATATCAGTAATTACAAGTCACACATCATAGTTTTAAACCTTTCTAAGATTGTGAAGTGTACAATGGTACAGACTGTCCCTGCCTGTTATCTGAAAACCTAATTCAAAGAAATAACTCCTGATTATTATCTGCTAGCAGTGTGAAAGTTGAATATGCATTTTTATTTCCACTGAGACACTGAGTTTCTCTAAGATGTTAGCCTAGGCATAGATATCTTCAGGCAGTAAGTAAAAGGAGAAATAAAAAAGTGTTCTGAAATGCAGTTTTAAGTAAATATTTTACAGCTTTAATAGTTTGTGCCATGCAATATTATTGACTTTATATAAAATATTAAGAATTTTTGAAAACTTTTCTCCTTTATAAAAATAGCATATACTTGAAAGTATTTTTTGAATGTTGGAACTTATTAATATGTGAAATTATAGATTATATTTTACGATTGTTTAAAAATGTTATCTTGGCTGGGGATGTGGCTCAGTGAGAAAGTGTGTGCTTTGCATATGTGAGATTTTTAGTTCGGTCCTAGGCACCGCAGAATAAGAAGGAGATTACCTGTTTTTCTACTTACATATTTATGAATTGTATTGATCAAAAGGTAAATTATGTTTAAGGCTATGATAAGTTTACATTTCTTATACTTGAAATATTATAATAAAAATCTTTTCATGAAAAAAGTGCTGCTTTTATTGCAAGAAAAGTTGTGTTTTAATTGTTAGTATTCTGAGTTTTGTTTAAATGATGGCAATAACATAATTGGTCAAGCCTTTATTTTGTAGGATAACATTGGTTTGTTCTTTCTGCTTTGCCACAGGGTGCTTAGGCTTATTGGGTTACTCTCATCACAGTGCTCCCATTCCTCTGTGTTTATTTGTAACTTCTTTGTTCTCTGCTTTCCCAACTAGTTAATCACTTTTATCTTCTAATTAGACTCTGTAACTTGTAAATATTGCTTTTCTCTTCTCCTTAAGTCCTTTGTATAGTTAATTCAGAGCAATGTCCTTTTTGTATATACAGAGGAAGACAGTTAATGCTATGCTTTTGTAGGTTGGCTCCGAATGATGTTCACTCCCAGGCATCTGTTCTCCCAACTTAAGCCTCAGTTGCCCTTACTTCCTAGCACCCCAAAAGCAGAGTCCCGACAAGAAACTGGATGGACCCAGGACAAGCTATGAGCTACCCAGGCATCAAAATGGGCCAGGCCAAAGTGCCATAAAACTTAACTACAAGTTAAGAGCATGGTCATGGACAAATTCTGTCATGATCCAAAAAGTAACAACTAGATTAGGACCCTGCTAGGGTTAGGAAAAATTAATCTGGCCTGAGCACTCTAGTCTGAGATCTATAGCAACATGCTTCCAGGAAAGCCACCCTACAAGTATAATGCATCTCTTACTGTGTCCATACAAAATAACTAATATTAAGACGTAGAATTAAGGTGTTAATTAAGATGTTAATTAAGTTATTGGACTAAGGAGAGGAGAAACATCTCTAAGTGGCATTTTGCCCTTGAGCAGAAGGGCTTTCATATGTTGATTGTGCTACTGGACCTGGATATGGTGGCTATCCCCAATGGGTAGAGTTGGAGAGAAACGAGAAAGAGACCAGGTTGCGAGATGGAGCACTGAGAGATGAGTGAGAGAGGCAGGACAAGACGGGAGTGAGGGGCAGTGTGAGACTAGCATGGGAAGCTTAGTGAGACTGGAACAGGCATGTGGGGAGAATGGAATAAACGGCAACTGATCACCAACCAGCCTGGCCCTCATTTCCTCCTTCATCTGCCCATGGCGTTGGCCATCTCACGTGGGAGAGCGACCAGAGACCACTGAATGCAGGCGGCGAGAAAAAGAGCTGCGGAGTTCTCCAGTCGTCTCGTGAATACACAGTTTTTAATATCTTTGGTACTTTATTTTTTATTGGGACATAATTGTCATATTCAGTATGTTAATTTCTAATGTGTAACACAATTCTTTGATATTTGTACATATTGCAAAATGGTCTCACAATAAATTCATTAGCATCTATTACTGCATGGTGTCATTATTTTTCTTGTTTATTGGGCAACTCTCTGAGTGGTACTCAGAGCTTCGGGCTCTGCTCAGGCATGACTCCTGGAAGTGCTTGGGGGACCATACATGGTGCCAAGGTTTCAAAACTGGGTCAGCTGCATATAAGACAAAGATGTTAACTGCTGTACTATCTCTCTAGCTCCTAGAGTATTCTTTTTATTGTTAAATAATAGTTCTTATTATACAACACATCTTGCTATTTCATTCATTCGTTGATGAACATTTAGGGTGCCTCCATGCCTTGGCTATTATAAATAGTGCTTCAGTGGGCAGTGGTCTACAGAAATATTTTTGTGGGTGGCACATTTTTTTCTTAATGTGTTTTGTACAAGGTATAATATCTCAGATACATTTATTTATTTTTTGGGGGCAGGAGTAGGGTTCCCAAGGTTAAGGGGCCAGTGCTACTTCCAGTGATTGTGTGGGCCTGCGGATTTATTTGTTTGGGTTTTTTTTGTCCCCAGCAGGGCACAGGACTTACTCCTGGCTCTGTGTTCAGGGGTCACTTCTGGTGGTGTTCCGGGTTGGAGTTCCAGGGCTCAAATTTTGGTTGCCTGAATGCAAGGCAAATACATTAATCCCATACTATCTCTCAAGCACTTTTATTTTTGTTTTCACAATAGAACCAGTCAATACTGCCCACTACCTTGAATCTTCCTTCATCATTGTCACTGTAGATTTTTCTTTTGGCAAGATCTTTTCATGTAGCGGGTGGGGAATATGTAGAATAATGATTCAGCATATAATGTGTCATCTGCAATAATATTGTATGCTTAAAACATACATAGTAATATTGTCATAAAACATGATATCTTATTAAAAAGAAAATTGTATAAAAATAAAAAGAAAAGGCGCGGCGAGGGAAGGGACGCCTCACCGCACCGAGCCAGGCACAGGGCCTAGGGCAGCAGCTGTCTCTCCCGCCACCCGAGTTCGGTAGCCTCCGGCCACTTCCCCCACCCCGGGGAGGTTGATGGCGAAGATGTGGCAGGCGAAGGAAGGAACGGAGCCAAGATGGTTGGTCTCACTAGCAGTTTATTCCAGTCTTCCCTCTATACACTCTCCGTCCTCTCTACACCTTTACGCCCCCCACCTTCTCTCCGAAGCCCCTTTTATTGATCATGGCCCTTCCAAAGGGCGCAATACATTGACGTCACCAAAGCACCAAAAGATCTTGCAGGAAGAACATTGAGGCAACATAATTCTCTTGTATCTGCAGGCCCTTAATCTAGGCGCCTGGAAAGAAGATACAAAAACAAAACCAAAGCCTTCTTTGGGCTGAAAGCACTCGGATTTACATCCCAAAGACCAGGCTGGGCTGCAGCAAGAAATCTACATGTCAATTACAAACTAGACAGCACCTGAAATTTACATTCCAAAGACTAGGCTGGGCCAGAGCCTGGAATCTACAAAGTCAAATCAATTCTGGCTAGCACCTTAGATCCGGGTCAAAGATCAGCTAGGTTTCTGTGACAAAAGGTTTCTGTCACAAAACTCCAGAAGGTAGCTGGAAAAGGGGAAATATTCCAACAAAAATAAAATTGAAAGCAGCACAAAAACCTACAAGAAAGATAGGAATTATGACTTTAAAAGCTTACAGGTTTAGTGAATTTATTTAGTCCTGAAAATAATGTTTCTTATGAGACTGACACCTAAGGACAGTAGACAAAAGGGCCAGGAATATTGCTTCTTAGTTGGAAGCCTGCTTCATGAGCAGGGGCAGAAGGTATCTGGAATAGACAAGGGACCACTAAGACAATGAGGTTGGAGGAATCGTTCGGAATGGGAGATGTGTGCTGAAAGTAGATAAAGGACCAAATGGGATAACCTCTCAGTATCTATATTGCAAACCACAGTGCCCCAAAGTGGAGAGAGAGTATGGGGAAATTGTCTGTCATAGAGGCAAGGGAGAGTTGAAGTGGGGGTGGGGTGATACTGAGGACATTGGTGGTGGAAGATGTGCACTGGTAGAGGGATGGATGTTCGATCATTGCATGACTGAAACTGAAACACGAAAGCTTTGTAACTTTATCTCATGGTGATTCAATTAAAAAAAGTGTTTCTTTCAAAGTTGATGTTTCTATTGTGGTTCAAATAGGTTATGATAGAAATAATTTGTTTTAATTGTATTTCAGCAGCTTTCCAGTGAAAAGTAAACAAATATAAAAATGAAGCAAACAAAAGACTTGTTTCCCCATAATACAAAACCACTTTCCCCCCACCATATTGAGTGCTGGCCATTGAACTGAGTTCTGCCATGTGTAAGGCAAGCACCCTTCTTGTTGTACTGTCATTCTGGCCTCTACATTTAAAAAATGAAGAAGTAGGTTTACAGAAATGAAACAACTTAGTCTAAGGTATAAATCTGGTTAGTGGCAAAGACAAGATTTGAACCTACTTTTGAGCTCTCTCCAAAACTGAACTTGTTAATATTTTACAAAAGCAATGTTCTGAGTCACTCAACTGAAGAAAAGTTGTTGAGGGGACTAAAGCCCAGAGAACAAGGTGATAGATTCAGTTAGCTGCCCTGTTTGGTTTGAATAAAAGAACAGTTAAGCCAAAGTGAGAAAGAACAACAGGTTTTAGGTTAGAAATCCTACGCTGAAGGGTTACAGTGACTTTAAAAATTATGATGTGGGTATAAAACATGCAACCAAAATTCACTTTTCCCATTGCTAGAGGCCGGCCAACTCACTCATGGCAGAAAGGTGCCAAGTCTCCCAAATTTGGATTTTTGTTTGTGATTGGGCTGCACTGGGCAGTGCTCACGGCTTGCTCCTGGATCAGTGCACAGGGTTCACTTGTGCTCAGGGGACCCTATGGGGTGCTGGGGAACAAATCTGGGTTGACCAGATTTGTTTAGGGCAAGTGTTCTTCACCTACTTTTATTATCTCATTGGCCCCACCAAGTCTGAATTAAAAAAAAAATTATTAGTGAATCACCGTGAGTACAGTTACAGACTTACACAATTTTGTGCTTTTGTTGCAGTCATGCAATGCTCAAGTATCCACCCCTCCACCAATGCCCATTTTCCACCACTGATGATTCCAGTATCCCTCCCCCCCCACTCCATCCCCATTCTCCCCCACCCCACCCCGCCTCGGTGGCAGGGCATTCCCTTTTGTTCTCTCTCTCCTTTTGGGTGTGGTGGTTTGCAATAGAGGTATTGAGTGGCCATCGTGTTTGATCTGTAGTCTAACAAGTTTGAATTTTTAAAGAAAGTTGTAGGTATAAGAAGTCATGTCTTCATAATTAAAGGCACAAAATATTCTTGCTAGTTTGACTGAGAAAGATTAGGAAAGAAAGGTCTTATCTTTCACTGCAGAGTGAGGAAGATACAATTTGGTCAAAACCTTTTCTGATTAAAGTAATTTCATGGTTTACTTGTTTTGACTTGGATTGTGGGCATTTTCTTCTCAAATTATTATTATTTAGTTTATTCAGAAAATGACTAAAATGACTAAGGAGTGATTACTGTGTTCTTAAGGATTTTAAAAAATAGTTTGAAGCAAGTTTTAAGAATGTAGTAATTTGTTATCAGGTGCTTGGTGCCCTTTACTGTTCACATATGTCATTAACATTTGAGGTTTCATGGAGCAAAAAGTCTCATCATTTACCTTTTTAAAGTTCTGAGTGCTGAGAAATGAATAGGTACGTTATATTGGTTCAGAAGGCTCTCTTCTCGTCTAAAATTCTAATTTATATGCTGAAGGGGTGAGTTTGTGGAGATGACTACAAATTCCTTGAACTGATTCCCTGCACATTTTTCTTACACAAAAGAGTGGTTAATTTTAAATAATTGACTTACAAGTTGATAAACAGGATAATTTGTGAGACTTCCTTCAATATTAAACCTAAGTAAAATTATTTGTAACTATAGTGATTTAAGAAATCAAGCCAATCGTGTTCTTTTATAGAGAAACATGTAACTACATGTAATCGTGACATGCTTCTTGAATTTCTATTTAAGAGGAGTTCAGGTAGGAAGGTACACTTATTAATATATTAACAGCTGGCATTTTCAAAATGATCAAAAATTCTGTGAAGTATGTCTGTGGTTCTCCTTTTTGACTTTTTAAAACTAAATTGGAAAATAATCTTAGTTTAATATTTTAAATTGAACCAGTTAGCTTCTGGAAGTTTCCTCCGCCTGAGTTAATGCTTCTTTCACTGATTAGAAAGACCAGTTTGCCACTTCAAGTCCTCCAGGCATTTGAAAGGCAATTTTCATCTACCTTGACTGACCAGTAGGTGGCATTGTCTGCCCTGCTGCTACCTCATCTTTGTCTGTGAATCTGAATAGCAAGTTAGGTTTCTGTTTTATTCTTTTTGTTCCCATTCTTGCTTGTGCAATCTGATTTTTGACCTCTTCTGTGATTCCACTTAGAATTGCCCCTTGACAAGAAAAGTGTTTTTTCTACCGTGGTAGCTTTGAGTTTTCTTCTCAAAACCTCGGTTGGTTACATCATGTGGTCTTGGAGAATTTTCAGAGAGAGTAACTAATTCAAAAATCAACCAAGGTCCCTCTAGACCTCAGAGGCAAAGAAATGACTGAGCACGGAAGTGCTGGAGAGGTGATTATGGTTAATATCCTGTGAAAGTTATAGACGACTTCATCCCAAGCATAAAATTAAATAGGTACATTAAAAACTTTAAAATCACACTCACGACTTCAAAACTTTTAAGTAACTTTCAAGCAACAGTTAATTTCAATTTCTTTATTCTCTGCCTGAAAAAATAAAATGAGTTGAGTTTCTTTGCATTTAATAATTAATATTATGAGAATGATTTATGTTATTAAGAGACTATTTCTCCGTTCAGATGAAATTCTGTCCAAGGACCAAGTAGCTCAAAGGGCCAGTGTACATGTGAGATCCCAGACTTGATCCCTGGCATTGCTGGGATAGCCCTCAATCCCCTCCCTCCCTGCCCTACAGCAAAACACCAAAATACGTTCTGTCCAATTATTGATTTATACATTGCCATTTCAATAATTATCAATTAATTTTTCATCTTTCTGATATTGTTCATATTTAAGTAATTTAATAGTACCTTTGAGATAAAATACTTTGGAGATAGGACATTTCCCATTATTTATTGTGCAATAATTCTAGTAGTATCACCTGATATCATTTGGGAGTCTCTTTAGCACTAGGTAAATAATATTTGTCAGAAATAGGAGTTTAAATTTTGGAATTGTAATAGTTTTTTATAATTAGAATGATATAAGACTGCTTTTCTTGTATGGCTTTTTTTTTGCCAATGAAATTCTAGTCTATATGAATAATTTTCTGTAGTATGAGGTAGGTTTACTCATAAGAGAAACAAAATTCAAAAATTAACAATTTTTTTAAATTAACAATTTTTGTAATTCAAAAATTAACAGCCTCTATTCAAAATATTTTCTCTGGGTTTTATAACTGGTGATGGCATACAAGAGGGAGTAGCAGAGACAAACAAAAGGGAAATTGAAGGCATCAGGGTCTCTTAGAGAATTTCTCATTTACTGGATCTACTAGAAGTTCCTGTTGCAAATGTTGATCTTATTTTAAATGTCCATATACTTCATATTGCCTTGATAATAAGGATTTTATAATCTCTGGCGCTTAGTAATTGGCTCCAGGAATAGCATGGACAACTAAGTGATGAATATCAGATATTAAGCTATTAGATTCCTTAACATGGCTGATTTATGCCTTATCTTTGCATCACTGTTTATTTTCTCTGTTCATGGTATTTTATTATATATGGCATATTTCTCCTAATTGGAATCAAAGATCCAAACTAAATGTTGGAATTAGGTTTCAGTAGCCCAGAGAAGGCAATGTTATTTTGATTGATAATCTCAGGAATCAATCGATGTGCCTTATGTTCTATGGATATGAGTCATTTCTTTGAGGGTGCAGTGCACTTAGATTAGTAGTTTGAGTTGCCCTACAGTGTACCTTTATCGTAGTCAGCAGGCAGCAAGAACATATTTATATAGTTTGATAAACAATTCTTCAATTATGTGGCCTGTGCTTCTACTTTTGAGCAAAAGTAGTAGTTTCATGAACAAGAAATACCTAATATCTCTTGTTGAAGTTTATATGAAAGTTGGCGAACTGTCGGACATGGGATAAGACAGTATTACCAAAGTAGGACCTCAAGACAAAATCTACATGACAGAATTTTATTCTTGATGAAATGAAGAGTAAGCTTTATAGAAGTGTGTTATAATTTGTGTTTGACTTTCTTTTGTAGATAACTGAAATGTTCCAACTGTATTACTTTCCCTTAAAAAAAAAATCATCAATGCAAGAGGGCCAGAGAATACAGTGGGGTAGGTGCTTGTTTGCACACGCTAACCCAGGTTCTCTTCCTGGCACTCCATAAGGTCTCCCAAACCATTTAGGGCATGATTACTAATCGAACAAAATGAAAAAAATTCTTTCTTTTCCTCTGTGCTTCTCTCTTGTACTTCTTAAAACATTTCTTCAGTGAATTGCATATTTACTTTCCAAGTTGGACTTTATAAGCAATGCTAAATATCAGTGATATTTTCCTTTATTTGTGCTAGGAAGTGCTCTAAATGAGTGTTTACTCTTTAGTTATTTTAGCAAATGACTCTTCATTAGTCTGATCATATTCCTGATTGATTGTTGAGGCACTAGTTCTGCCATTTTAAGAAGAAATATTTCCAATTTTGTTTTAATAACTGAATCACATTTTATAATATCACACTGAAAAATTTATGCTGCCATAAATCTGTTGGCTCTGAGATATAAAGGCAGCAATGTGAGTGAAAATCTTATTGCTATATCATTTAATGTACTATGGAACATTTTGTACTTAGAACTTCATTTTGGGAATAACATGCTATAGAATGAAAGCCTGATAAGATAAGCCCTTTTATGTGTAAAATATCAGATTCATTTTATTTATTTCAAAATTTATATTCTTTTATCATCTTCAATGGTGAAAGAAATAGTTAATGTATATAAACACATTAAACTACGTAGTATATTGACTATATGTATTAGAAGTTTTTCTCAATTAAAGCTTAAGGCAACTGATATTGTTTTGTCTTTTTATGACTATGTAATGCTATTTATTTGAAAGTAAAATATTTATCAATGTTACTTTATTATATAGTCATGCTGTAAATGAAAAATTTAGTAAATTCTTTGTAGTTTGTAGAAGTATTGTTATTGAACCCAAGTTCTGGTACTTACCCTTCAAGAGCTAATTACCAGAGATGGTGACTGGAGTGATGCACAGTGGGTAGGGCATTTGCCTTGCACAAGGCCTACCCGGGTTCGATTCCCAGTATCCCACATGCTCCCCTGAGCACCTCCAGGGGCAGTTCCTGAGTGCAGAGCCAGGAGTAATTCCAGTGCATCACTGGGTGTGACCCAAAAAGAAAAAAAAAGAACTAATTACCAGAGAGACAAAAGTTGATATAGAAAAATGAGTTTTATTCAAGTGTTAACAACCTGAGAAGGTGGTAGACTTCTTGTCTTCCAAAGCCCATTTTCTTCTTATGCTTAAGTTAGTTTACAGGACTGGTTGGGAAGGTAAATTGGCAAAAAAAAAAAAAAAAAAAAGGGAAATTTGTCCAAGAGAGAAAGGAGCCTGATAAGCTTCAGGAGTCTTTTCAGAGATCCTGTTGTTTACTCTCCTATGCCTCTTTTAGCCATGACTGCACCTGATACAACATAGAGCCTGTGGATATCATTAAACACATAGAACCTGAGAATATCTTCAAAGATTGAAGATAGGGAAAGAGTCAAGGAGTGTGAGGATAAACTCAGCTGTGAAGAACTTGATGGAATTTCAAATACTTGCTTGCTTATGGTATTGTTATAACTTACTCCTGGCAGTGTGCTTGGGGATCCAATGTGGGCTAGCTGCATGCAAGGCAAGTGGCTTAAGTGGGTGTCCTTTCTCTGTCACTGTCATCCCGTTGCTCATCGATTTGTTCGAGCGGGCACCAGTAAGAGAGACTCATTGAGAGACTTATTGTTACTGTTTTGGGCATATCCAATACCCACGGGTAGCTTGCCGGGCTCTCCGAGAGGGGTAAAGGAATCGAACCTAGGTCGACTGCATGCAAGGGAAATGCCCTACACGCTGTGCTATCGCTTATAAAATATATGCATTATGCCAAAATATTATATATTATATAATATGTAATATATGCATTGTATAATATATGTGCCCGAGAAGCAGGCTGAGTGCAATGCCAAACTTTGTTAGTGTCAGGGGGAGAACTTCCAGTGCAAAGGGTTAAAGAACAATAGTGAAAAATAGTCAGAAAATGGAGAGAGTGTTGCAAAAAAGTTATGGAAATGGGATGGAGTATAGCTTGGGATGATTGACTATCTGCCACCTCCAGGTTAGATAGCTTATTTAACATGTCTAATATTCCATTTCCTCAAATCCTTATTTGGGTCATACTCAGAGGTGCTTGGAAGCTACTATTGGCACAGTGCTTAGGGGGTCACTCCCCAGTGGTCCCTTGAAGCCCATTTAATGCCATCGACTAAACCTAGTGTTTTTGCATGTGTCCTACAGTCTATTTGAGCTAACTCCCGGACTTCATTTCCTCATCTCTTCAATAAGAACAACAATACCTTCTTGTAGCAAAGATTACAGCACTTAGAACATATCCTACAGCACTTAGCATATTATCTGGAGCATAGTAAATATTTAATACATTTATTTATTATTGCTGTTGATATTCTTCCAGGCAGACATCAAATTTTTGAAACCTGGGGGAGAGGTTTCTTTTGCTGAATGGGCGATAGTGATTGCATTTTCTTTTTGCTTTTCTTGTTTCATCTTTGAGGAGACACATCTGGAGGTGCTCCGTGGCTGTTCCTGCTCTGTGTCTGGGGTTGCTCAGCATTGCTCATACGGTGCTGAGCCAAGAATGCATGCAGCCCATTGGATGTGTTTCTGAACCTATATGTTATTTTAAAATTATTTAAATCTATTTAGCAAATAACACATCTTACAGAAAAGTTAGCAAACATGGAAAAGCTCAAAGGAAACAAATACCACATAATTTTACAGTCTAAATCTAACTGTAATTTTTGTTCCTCTTCCTGTCTATAGAAAATTAAGATCACACTGTGAAAGTGTTTTATAATTTGGCTTCCAACCCAAACACTCATTACACTTTACATTTCACCATCTTCTGCATCTTTTAAATGATTGCATGACTACCTATTGCATACTACAATTTATTTAAGCACTCCTCTTTTACAATAGACTTAGTATTATATTAAATACAAGAAATTTTGATTATCTCAGAAAATCAAGTTTATAACGATGACCTTTGTGCTTTCTTTCATAATTTGCTTTATCTCAGAAAGTTAACTGGTAAGTTTTCAGAGATATATACATGAGGGAAACAAAATTTAAGCCAATTCTTCCAGATGTACATTAGTCTCCAGAAAGTCTCATTTCTCATCTATCTAGATAAACAGGTCTGCACAGCTAAATCAAGTGACGAACTAGTATAAATAAACTTGGAAAGTGTTAAAAATCTGTGAAATCTCCCCAAAGCACTATACAGATTTAATGTGATCCCTAAAAGGATACCCATGACATTCTTCAAAGAAATGGATCAAGTAATCCTGAAATTCATATGGAACAATAAATGCCCACTAATAGCTAAAACAATTATTGGGAAAAATATGATAGGAGGCATCACCCTCCCCAACCTTAAACTTTACTACAAAGCAGAAACAATTAAAACAGCATGGTACTGGAACAAAGTCAGAGCTGCAGACCAATGGAACAGAGTGGAATATCCCTACACACAACCCCAAATGTATGATCACTTAATATTTGATAAGGGGCAAGAAATGTGAAGTGGAGCAAGGAAAGCCTTTTCAACAAATGGTGCTGGCATAACTGGACAACCACATGCAAAAGAAAGGGCTTAGAGCTCGACCTGACGCCATGCACAAAAATCAGATCAAGATGGATTAAAGACCTCAACATCAGACCACAAACCATAAGGTACATTGAAGACAAGGTCAGCAAAACCCTTCACGATATTGAAGCTAAAGGTATCTTCAAAGATGACACGGAACTAAGCGATCTAGTAGAAACAGAGATAAACAAATGGGACTATATTAAACTAAGAAGCTTCTGCACCACAAAAGACACAGTGACCAAAATACAAAGGCAATCTACAGAATGGGAAAGAATATTCACCCAACACCCATTCGATAAAGGGTTGATATCAAGAAGAAAACATCCAACCCCATCAGAAAATGGGCCGAGGAAATGAACAGAAACTTTTCCAAGGAAGAGATATGAATGGCTAAAAGGTACATGAAAAAATGCTCTGCATCACTAATCATCAGGGAGATGCAGATCAAAACAACCATGAGATACCACCTCACACCATAGAGAATGACACACATCCAAAAGAACAAAAGCAACCGCTGTTGGAGACGATGTGGGGAGAAAGGGACCCTCCTGCACTGCTGGTGGGAATGCCGACTGGTCTAGCCCCTTTGGAAAACAATATGGACGCCTCTCAAAAAATTAGAAATTGAGCTTCCATTTGATCCAGCAATACCACTTCTGAGAATATACCCTGGAGAAACAAAAAAAGTATAGTCAAAATGACATCTGCACTTATATGTTCATCGCAGCACTGTTTACAATAGCCAGAACCTGGATAAAACCCAAGTTCCCAAGAACAGATGACTGGTTAAAGAAGCTCTGGTACATCTGTACAAAGGAATACTATGCAGCTGTTAGAAAAGATGAAGTCATGAACTTTGCATATAAGTGGATCAACATGGAAAGTATCATGCTAAGTGAAATGAATCAGAAAGAGAGGGACAGACATAGAAAGATTGCACTCATCTGTGGAATAAAATAACAAAGTAGGAGAATAATACCCAAGAATAGTAGTATATAATACCAGGAGGTTGACTCCATAGCGTGGCCTCACATCCTGGGGGAAAGTCATACCAAATGGAGAAGGGAACACCAAGTAAATTGTGAGTGGAGATCCTACGTGGTAAGGGAAATGCGCGCTGAAAGTGGACTAGTGTCCGAACATGATGGCCACTCAATACCCCTATTGAAGACCACAACACCCAAAAGGAGAGAGAGAAAATAAATTGGAATGCCCTGCCATAGAGGTGGGGTGGGGTGGGGGGTTGGGATTGGGGGGTGGCAGGGATACTGGGTTCATTGGTGGTGGAGAATGGACACTGGTTTAGGGATGGGCTCCTGAACACTGCATGAGGGAAAAAACAAGCACGAACTGTTTTAGTCTGTAACTGTACCCTCACTGTGACTCACTAATTAAAAAATAAAAGATAAAAGAAAGAAGAAAAAGAACCTTCATTCCCCCTGCCACACAAACCACTATGCTTAATAAATTTTGTATTTCAGGGCTAAAGTCTTGTCATTTCCCAATGCCATATTATTTCCATCTCCTTTAAACAAAGCCTTGGACTGAAGGAGAAAACTGATGTCATCTCCTTGAAATTTAATTGATGTCAAGCTAAACTTTAAATTGTAGAGAAGGGTTTTAATGAAACATTGACATCTGGCCACTTTAGCAGAACCTGAAACACCAAATAACTCACCTGTCAGGGGGCAGAGATCTCACTGTGGGCACTGGAAAGGGCAGGGTCAAGTGTTAGTAGCCATTACTTTCGTATTGAGAGACAAATTTGTATATGTTGCAATTATCATTCCATCTACATAATCAACATCTCCCACTACGTATTACTACACTTTTTTTTCTCTTGTACTGAAAGCTTTTAGACCTAGTCTTAGCAATTCCAAACATAGTCAAGTGTTATTTATTGTAACCCATGTTATACATTATATTACCATGACATCTATTCTATATCTAGAAATTTGTACTCCTACCCATTTTCCTCACCACCACTTTTCCTGTTTCTGGTGAGTACCCACAAACAAACTCCATTTCATTTCTTTAGATTTCACATCTAAGTAAAATTCAGTGGTGTTGGTCTTTCCCTGACTTGTTTCACCATCGCATCATAATGCATTCTCACTGTTGATTTTGTCTTTTTCTGTTGTCTAATATAAGTCTAAAATAGGCTCTGCAGTTTTTAAAGTGCATCAACATTTTCCACATAGCTGAGCTATGTGTCCATACGATGGGCCGTATTGATTATTTCAGATGGAATATTGGAACTGAAGTATCTGAAAACACTTTTCTCAGAATCTGTTTCTTCTGACCTAAAAGAGAAGATTTACTCTTGCTTTGAAAGCTTTGAGGAGGCAGCATTATTTAACTGGTGCTTTCTGTTTATCTATTATGAAACTTTATGGATTTTTCCCAGGAAATGTACTGTATAAAGCAAAAATAAAAGGGTTTTGAATTTTTATGTATTTCTATCTATGTAATCCATATCTGTATCTACAACTCTGTTTATATCTGTGAGAATTCTTGTGGCTTTGAAGGAGTACTTGACCTTTGATTGTGGTAGAGTTCCCATAATGCTATACATCACGCGAAACATTAGAGCACTCTTGAATTTCTAATCAGAATCTGAGATGGACAAAATTCTGTGCGTGTGTGTGTGTGTGTGTGTGTGTGTGTGTGTGTGTGTGTGTATGAAGCTAAAAAACTCAGACCAAATATTTGAAGTTGGTAGAAAGAAAGATCAGGAAAGGAGAGTGAGAAATGAATTGTATGCCTTTCTAATTCATCTAAGTAAAGTTACTATGATTTTTAGGGAAAAATATATTAGAATGGTTAAAGACATATCTGGAGTTCATGAATGCCCAATTTTTGTTATATTATCACCAAAGGAAAGAATGTAAGTATTTCCTGAACTTAGAAGGCAGTTCAGAATTTGGAGATTGGGAACTTGCCTTCACTAATTCAAAAAGCTCCTGAAATAATACCCAAGGACAGTAGAGATAAGAGTCAGAAAGAGTTTTTCCATACTTGGAAGCGTGCCTCTTGAGCTGGGGAAGAAGGAAGCTGGGATAGAGAAGGGACCACTAAGTCAAGGAAAGTTAGAGGGCTCCCTCGGGATGGGAGATGTGTGCTGAAAACAGACAAAGGACCAGACAAAACATGATGGCCTCTCAGTATCTGTATTGCAAACCATAATGCCCAAAAGTAGAGAGAGAAAGAAGAAAGTTTTCTGCCATAGAGGCAGGGGGTGGGGAGGGTGAGGGTGGCGGGAGGGATACTGGGGACATTGGTGATGGAAAATATACACTGGTGGAGGGATGGCTATTCGATCATAGTATGACTGAAATTCAATCATGAACAGCTTTGTAACTGTATCTCACTGTGATCCAATAAAAAATTATGATAAATAACAAAACGAAACAAAAACCAAAGTGCTCATGGAATCTTAGACATTGCTCCTGATGAAACTGTTTTCAAAACACATTTTTATCTGCATATCACATGCTTTTTGTTCTCCAGCAAATATTCATTATTCATTCTTATATATTTTGAAAAACAGACTTCACTTTTGGCACTACTGGGGCTGGTGGTCTCGGGCCATTGGTCCTTGGATCGAGACCCAACAGTGCAAGGGGAAGTCCCAAGCCTCCCACTTATGTTAAATTTCAAAATAATTATTGATGACTTATACTGTAAAGCCTGGGAGATACTGCAGGTGAGAGACAGAAAAGATGCCATTTCTGCTTGCAGGAAATTTTAATGCTGAGACCTAGTTCTAATGTTAACCTTTACCTCTGCACAGGTAATTAGGGTCTTGTTCTAGATGTCATTCTCATAGTTCTGAAGTTGGTTTTCTTTTTTTTAACATTCTCTATTCTGGGGGTAGCGGGGCTCCCAAACAGTGCTCAGGGGCCCTAGGACCCCTCCTGACAATTCTACTGTCTGGCTGCACACAAGGCCTGGGCTTTTACTCTGGCACTGTCCCAGGCTCTTACCAGAAATTCTTTTAGCTGTTACTAGTAATTTTGTTAATTATTGCTGCTTAATTTTAGTTCTTTATGCCCACTTTGTATTTATTTCCCAGACATACATTTTCCCCCTGTTTTAATATGTTACATGTGAAAAATAATAAACTTTACTTAGATAAGAGTTTTATCAGAAAGAAGCTTAAGCATCACTTTCAAGTATTTGTCTTAGTAACTTTAGCAGTTCCCTGAGGATATATTACTTGAAAGTCTACATTTGAAATCTAATTTAAAGTTCAAAAATAAGAGATGCAAATGTAAATTGTATCCCTAATTGCTACAAAGGGAGTTGTGGGTTCTTAAATATTTGACACTAAAAAGTACTATTAAATTTCAGACAAGCATGGTAATAAATTATGAAGTTACTCTAAGAATAAAAAAGGGTAGAGAGGAACATTTATTTTATTTAAAAATTATCATTAGTTTATCATAGGCTTCCAGTGTGATGGAATTTCAGAGGGTTGGCTTTCTCTCTTTGTGTGTGTAGTTGTCGCCATTCCTCCTGCCCCAACTGCTTTATCTTTTTGCTTTTTGGGTCACACATGGCTATCCACAGGGGTTACTCCTGGCTCTGTACTCAGAAATTACTCCTGGCGGTGCTCAGGGGACCAAACACTGGTTGGCAGCATGCAAGGCAAAGGCCCCACCAGCTGTGCTATCGCTCCAGCCCCTCCCAACTGCTTCTGTGCCTTCCCACCACCAATAAAAACCTCTGCTTGTTCCTGTCACACCCCTCTCCTTTCCTTCTGGGGACCACAATAGTTTCCACTAAAAGTTAGTTTTGCTGTTTCTGGTTACTTTGTTTGCTGTAGTAATTCATATTACGCATATGAGTGAATCTATTTGATAATTGTTTGTCACTCCCTACTTATTTCATTTGACTTGTTGTTACTGTTTTTGGCATATCGAATACGCCACGGGTAGCTTGCCAGGCTCTGGCACGTGGGCTGGATACTCTCGGTAGCTTGCCGGGCTCTCCGAGAGGGACGGAGGGAGGAATAGAACACTAGTCGGTCTCGTGGAAGACAAATAGCATAGCGGACTGGAGCAATAACACAGCGGGTAGGGCGTTTGTCTTGCACGTGGACGACCGGGGTTTCATTCCTCCGTCCCGCTCGGAGAGCCTGGCAACCTACTGAGAGTATCCTGCCCACACGGCAGAACCTGGCAAGCTACCCAAAGCATAGTCTATATGCCTAAAACAGTAACAAGTCTCACAATGGAGATGTTACTGGTTCCTTCTTGAGCAAATTGATGAACAATGGGATGACAGTGCTGTAGCTTATTTCATTTAGTACAATCACCTCAAGTTCCATCCATTGCTGCATAATTTCAACTTTCTGGTGGCATTGTACCAATTTCACTGAGTATCAATATCATAAATTTTCTATTTTGGAGGAGTCAAAATTTAATTGGCAACTTCTTTTTAAATTTATTTATTGTTATTATTTTATATAACAGTGTCAATAGTATTGTTTTATTACTTTCTGTGCTGTTGTATCAAGTCCATCACCAGAGTGCCTGCCTTCCCGTATTATTTCAAGATCCTGTCCCCCAGTATTTCCAGATCACAGTATCCTGATGACAATATATCAGAGGTGTTTCCAATGGAGATTGTCTAATTCCTTGCTTTGTTTCTTTACACTTGAAAAATTAGTGCGATCTGGTTTGTTGTTTTTTTGTTTCTGATGCACTTTATATAAGACTCTTGTAATCAAGGTCAAGGTTTTGTTATCACTTGATACTATCTGTTCTCTTGTTTTTTCTCTCTCTATACCACAAATTTGTGAGATAATTTTATATTTATTCTGCCTATGACTTATTTTTCTTAACACAATAGCTTTCATTTCTATTCACATTGTAACAAACTACAAGATTTCATCCTTTTCATAGCTGAGTAGTTTTCCACAGTATACCTCAGCCATTTTTTTGTTTTGTTTTCTTGAGCCACACTGGGCTGTGCACAGATCTCACTCCTGGCTTTGAACCCAGGGATCACTCCTTGTAAGCTTGGAGGACCATTTGGAGTACCAGGGATAGAATTTGGTCATCAAGAGTCTTAACCATTGTATTATTTCTCCATCCCCTACCTTAGCTTCTTTATCAGTAAATTGTTGATAGGTATTTAGGTTTGTTCCATTTTTTGGCTATTGTGAATAATGCTGCTTTGAACATAAAGGTGTAAATATTCTTTTTTTTATTAGAGTGATTGTTCTTGTTTAAACTGATCAGAAATTTAGCATTAAAATTGAAAAAAATTTAAAAAAAAATTAAAAAATTAAAAAAATAAAAAATTAAAAATTAAAACAAAATTTTAAAAAGCATGCTACCTCTTGTTCTTTAAGTACAGTCATTCAAAATAAATTATTCTCAAAAGAGAATGATATCGGTTATTAGATAATTAATAGATTTAAATTAGCTTGACTGAGGTTATATTCTATATTATTGCAACTCTAGTTGAGCTCATAATTATCTTACAATATATCAAAGGTAGATGACAAATCAATGACAAATTTATTTTCTCACTATTCATTGTAAGCATTTGATATTTTGTCTGTGTCTTTTCATGACCGGGTGAATCCCTTTTCTTTTTTATTGTTTTTATTTTTAATTTTTTTTATTAATAATTCACCGAGAGGTACAGTTACATACTTACAAATTTTTGTGCTTGCGTTTGAGTCATACAATGATCTACCACCAGTGCCCATCCTTCACCACCAATGATCCCAGTATCCCTCCCCGCCACACAACTCTGTGGCTGGGCATTCCCTTTTGTTCTCTCTTTCCATTTGGGTGTTATAGTTTGCAATAGTGGCATTGAGTCGCCATTGTGTTCTATCTATAGTCTACATTCGGCAAGCATCTTCCAACCCGAGAGGGTCCTCCAAGTACCCTTTACTTGGTGTTCCCTTCTCTATCTGAGCTGCCTTTTCTCCCAGCATTTGAGGCCAGCTTCCAAGCCATGGAGCAGACCTCCTGGTCCTTATCTCTACTATTCTTGGGTGTTAGTCTCCCATTCTGTTACTTTATATTCCATAGATGAGTGCAAAAGGTATAAATATTCTTTTAAATTAGTGTTTTCATTATCTTTTTGATAAATATTGTATCATATGGAATTTCCACTTAATTTTTAGAGGAATCTCTAAAACATTTCCCATGATTGTTATAGCAATTTATCCTAACTATATAAGCATACATATATTTACATTTATACTAACTATATCAGATTTTCCCCCTTCCATACCCATACCATCACTTATTGTTTTATATAGACCATTCTTGCTGATGTGAGGTGTATCTCATCATGGTTTTGATTTGAATTCTGCTTTTAAAAAGGTATTTCAAGCATTTTTTCCCATGTGTCTGTTGGTCATTTATTTATTACTTTTGGAGACATGGTTTTTCATATCTCAATTTTTTTTTGGATTGAGTTGATCATTTTTTGTACAAATGTTACTCATAGATTTATGTGTTTGTTCTTGGCTGCTTTTGTTTCTTACATTGATAAAATTCCTAAAGTTTACACTACATAAAATATTTTTGTTTGTCCTAAATGTGTCTCTACTTAAACTTTAAGCACATGTCCCTTAAGTTTATTCCATTTATTAGTCAACAAATTCAGTACACTTTAATATTTTATAGAAATTGATCTTTTATACTTTAGAGTTTCATAATTACTTACTGAAAAATGATGGTTTATCCTGTGTTTTAGCTTTTAGTTCTCTTATGCCATCAGTTTGGGGACATTATAAATTGATACTTCCTCCCCACCTACTTGTACCTTGTTTGAGATTTTATCAATATTAGAAAAGGCAGTAATGATTTGTTTTTCTCTTTGCCTGATTGTTTAAAAGAAAATGTCGATATATTTATTTTAAAGGTTAAATTGCTTTTTTAGCAAGTACTTTTAAAAATAAAAGTGCTTCAATAGGGGCTGGAGCCATAGCACAGTGGGTAGGGCGTTTGCCTTGCACGTGGCCAACCCGGGTTAGATTGCCAGCATCCCATATGATCGCCTGAGCACTGTCAGGAGTAATTCCTGAGTGCAGATCCAGGAGTAATCCCTGTGCATTGCCGGGTGTGACTCAAAAAGCAAAAAAAAAAAATAAAATAAAATAAAGTACTTCAAAAAAAGATTATTGTGTAATACAGAGAACTTGGAGAGTTCACTCTCCTAATTGTTAGCTAGGTTCATTGGACACTTGAACCTATTGCTCACTCTACAGTCAAGCAGATAATGAATAAGGTGAGAAGCCTGGTTGGGCAGTACAGGTAGAGAAAGCTTCTGAAAAAAGGCAGAGAGATCTGGCTTTATACCTAGAATAATTAGGATGAAATGACAATTTCCAAGTACATAGTAATTTCTCAGAAGCAGACTGAAAATAGTTGTTGGGTTATTGATTATATTTATATTATCAATATTTGGAGGCAACAATACGTGAAAAGTTATTGTTTTCTTATTCTTTGAAGAGATTCACCACAAGTGACATTGCTATATCAGATGTAGATATATTTTTCACCTTTTGAGACTGGCACACATCAAAAAGAACAAGAACAACCAGTGCTGGTATGAATGTAGAGAGAAAGGGCCTCTTTCATTGTTGGTGGGAATGCTGGCTGGTCCAGTCATTCTGGAAAACAAAATGGGCATTCCTCAAAATACTAGAAATTGAGCTTCCATATGATCCAGCAATACCACTTCTGGGGTGCAAAAATGCACAGCAGAAATGATAACTGCACCTGCATGTTCATTGCACCATTTTTCATGATTGCCAGAATCTGGAAACAACCTGAGTGCCTGAGAACAGACGACTGGTAAAGAAACTACTGTACATCTACACAATGGAATACTATGCAGCTGTCAGGAAAGATGAAGTCATGAAGTTTGCCTATAAGTGGTTGGACAATGAAGAGTATCATTCTGTGAAATGACTCACAAAGAGAGGGACAGACAGAATGACTGCACTAATTTGTGGAATATAAAATAACATAATAATGAGATTAACACCCAAGGACAATAGAGACAAGGGCCAGAAAGAGTGCTCCATGGTTGGAAACCTGCCTCATGAGCTGGGGGAAAAGGCAGCTGGAATGGAGAAGGGATCACTATCAACGACGTCAACGATGGAGGAATCTCTCAGGATGGTAGATGTGTGCTGAAAGTAGACTAAAAACCAAACATGATGGTCTCTCAGTATCTGCATTTCAAACCATAATGCCCTAAAGTAGAAAGAGAGTAAAAAGGAAAGTGCCTGCCACAGAAGCAGGGGAAGGGGTGGGGCGGGGTGGCGGTGACGGGAGGGATACTGGGGACATTGATGGTGGAAAATGAACACTTATGGAAGGATGGGTGTTTGACATAGTATAACTGAAACTCCAACATGAAAGTTTTGTAACTGTATCTCACAGTGACTCAAAAAAAATTTTTTTTAAAGCCCACAGGGGTGGCATGGTGGGTGGTAGGTGAAAATTGTCCTTGTAACCAAATGAAGCTACTGGTATTTGCACATTTTTTGTGTGCCACAATTAGTGCTTCTTAGAACTACTCTATGTTGGGCTACCGGGTGTCCATGCAGTGCTAGGAATTGAACATGGGGCTCTAGCATGCAAAGCATGTGATCCAGCCTTTTTATCTATCTTTTTGACACAATATTCCATAGTCTTAATCACTCATAGGATTTCATTTTACTTGAAGACAATGACAAATTAGCTCCATCTTTCAGTGTTTTTATGTGGTCTGAAATCATAACTGCATCGTGGGGTTGTCTTCTCTGGGTAAAATCATAATGTAAAGTGCTATTTGAAAAATATGTGCTGAGAGAAAGAAAAGAACACGTTTTTGAAATTCAGGTCAACACAAGGAACAAATAGTATTTACATCTGAATAAGTAAGTATTTACATCTGTATTATTTATATGTAAATAATAGTATTTACATCTGAACAAGTCACTCTGTAACTTATTTGTGTGAATTTATTCACACAGTGAATCAGAATATTCTCAGAAGAAAAAAAGAAAACAATAAAACTTTAAACTGAGATAGAACAAAGCCAGCAATATTCCAACAATCAATTTAATTAAATGATCAAACTCCTCTTTGTTAATAAGGCAACAAAACTAAGCTATATTTTATGATAAAAAAATTCAGTAATACTAACATAATTCTTTTGAAAGCACAAACCAGTCATCCTTGGATTTAAAAGGCTTACTTGAAAGATGATACTAAGAAATAATAAAGCATTTTATATCTGTGACAAAGACTTTCACAGTAAAATCCGTAGTTTCAGTAATTCAAAGTACTTCCCAGAAACTGGAGTGATTCAAAGAAGGATTTTTAGAAGATGAAGCTGTGATAAAGGGGCTGAAAGGAAGAAACAGAAGATCTGCAAAGGATACCAGTGAGTGAGCAGAGCTAGTTGGAGTTTGTCAGTCAGAGAAGCCTGAGACACAGGTTAGTGTTCCCACACACGAAAGTTGTGAGAAGCTCAGTTCCAGCAGAAATTCCATTTTTTTCGGAGCTTGGATTTTTAGCAAATCCTCGAGGCATCATGCCTCTGTGGGTTCAAATTTCTCTAGAATGAAGCTAAGGACCTTCTCCTGTCCAGCATGTTCTGCGGCCAGGATAGCCCCACTTTTGTTTGTGTGCCTCAGAGGACGGCACAAGCCTGAAGTACTTTCCCTCTCACATAGGTTTCACTGTGTCAGAGCTTTGCTTCCTTTTAGGACGGAGGCCAGATGGTGGCACTGGGAACTGCAGGAGACACTGTTGTACCCTTTTTTTTCAGGACCTTACCCTCAAATCCAGTTGCAGTAAGAGAGAGAGAGAGAGAGAGAGAAAGAGAGAGAGAGAGAGAGAGAGAGAGACAGACAGACAGACAGACAGACAGACAGACAGACAGACTGACAGACAGACAGACAGAGACAGAGAGAGACAGACAGAGAGACATAGAGAGATAGACAGAGAGAGACAGAAAGACAGAGAGAGACAAGGAGGTGTAAAGGTTTCAAAATGTACTTAGTTTTTCTTCTTTTTTTCCTGCCAACTCCCCACGCCCTCCCCCCCTTAATAATAATAATAATAATTCTTCTTCTTCTTCTTCTTCTTCTTCTTCTTCTTCTTCTTCTTCTTCTTCTTCTTCTTCTTCTTCTTCTTCTTCTTCTTCTTCTTCTTCTTCTTCTTCTTCTTCTTCTTCTTCTTCTTCTTCTCCTTCTTCTTCTTCTTCTTCTCCTCCTTCTCCTCCTCCTCCTCCTCCTCCTCCTCCTCCTCCTCCTCCTCCTCCTCCTCCTCACACCTGGCAATGCACAGGGTTTACTCCGGCTCATGCACTCAGGAATTACTCCTGGCGGTGATAGGGGGACCATATGGGATATGCTGGGATTTGAACCCGGGTCGGCCACGTGCAGCACAAATGCCCTACCCACTGTGCTATTGCTCCAGCCCCAGTTTTTCTTCTTTTGTGAGGAAGATCATACCCAGATGTCTCAGGGCCTACTCCTGGCTCTACACTCAGGGATCACTCTTGGTGAGCTCAGGGAACCATAAAGAGGTGCTAGGGACTGAACCCAGGCCAGTAGCATACAAGGTAAGTACCCTAACCGCTGTACTAACCTTCAGACCTGTGTACCCCTCTCATCCCCCAATAACATGTGTTGAGTTTTGACTTCGAATCCTACTTCCAGAATTTGCTCTAGGAAAGCAGAAATATACATGTAGGCATAATGACTGTAGTCTTGTAAAGTGACATTGGGTCAGTTACTGGCCTGGTTTCTGTGTGGAGAGACAGCCACTCTGCCTTACATCTGCTCCTATAGCACAATCCTCTCCAAGGGGAAAGGAATCATCTGGTGTTGTTGAACCAGGGTTGTTCTTTCTACTGTTGGGATCTGTCTGTCTGCAGACTGCATGTTCTCTCAACATCTCTCTGTCAAGAGGCACATTTATGTGTAAGGTGTCTCTCTGATTTTTTGCTTTGTCCTTTGCCATGTGGGAGCTTCGGATTCCAGGAGCTATATTAGGAGTATCTCATTGGTTGGATCTGTGTCTTTCATTCAACTTTATAAAAGATAGGGTATCTTGATAGTCTCTCTATCATGTGGTATTGAGTTGAAACTTCAAGCCACACTCTCAGTGGCTAGTGTATACTTGCCCTTATTCTTTTGTCTCTCAGGCAGATCCTTGGTGGGGTGAGCAGTTTCTTGGTTACATGAAGGAGATTTAGAATTGGGTCTGCATTTCTCAGGGGACACCTCCTTTATGGGGCACTTTTACAGGATCAAGACCCCTGATTATCTGGGGTTACTGACTCCATGTCAAACCTTTGCTGAATATCCTGTGGGTTCAGATAAGGCAGTGGTCATCTTGGATCTTAACCACCTCGTACAGTTTCTTCCTGGGAAGTATGAGTTGTTATCTGAGGGAACTAATGTTTTAGTCATCATTTTTAGTTGGCAATGAACCCAAACAAACAAAAAGGAAAACTAGATAATCACAGCTTAGGGGGAGCTAGTGCACAGAGTAGTTCATCCAAATTATCATCATTTTATATAGAGAAAACACTTTAGTATGAGATTAATACCCAAGGACAATAGAGACAAGGGCCAGGAGGATTGTTCCATGGTTGGAAGCCTGCTTCATGAACTTGGGGAGAAAGCAACTGGGATAGAGAAGGGACCACTAAATCAATGATGGTTGGAGGGATTACTTGGGATGGGAGATGCTGAAAGTAGGCAAAGGACCAGACCAAACATGATGGCGTCTAGGTATCTGTATTGCATTCCACAATGCCCCAAAGTAGACAGAGAGTAAGAAGGAAAGTTCCTACCATAGAGGCAGGGGGTGGGGTGGGGTGGAGGTGGTGGAAGGGATAGTGGGGACATTGGTGGTGGAAAATGTATACTGATGGAGGGAGGAATGTTCGATCATTGTATCACAAACTTAATTATGAACAGCTTTGTAACTGTATATCATGGGTATTCAATTAAAAAATTCATTAAGATAAAATGGGAAGAACTAAAAAACCCTCTTTCTGTTTTTAGCAAAGGAAATTGTGGAAAAGAATAGGAATCTATTGGGGTGATTGTGTCTTGCAATTTCGTCCATGGCTTGTAAAGAAAAAGTTGTGTTATAAAAATAGGAGGAAAAGCAAGAGTCAAGGCATAGGTTGCACTTTTCAAAGTTGTGTGTCCTAGAAAGTTCACCTTTTGTTCTCTCTGTAAGAACTTTTGATACATGATCTCAAAAATGAATCCATGCACCATGACAAGAAGATCTTGCAACTGTGTTTTCATATGTTTCTCTACTTCCCTTAATTTAAGGGTAGAAATATAGGTGCAAGACACCCTGGATCCAACAACTAGGTAGAGGACCATGCCAGAGGTCTGAGCGATGTAGTCACTCCATAGTCTGCAGCGTGAATAGTAAAGGTGAGAATGAGCCAGGTGAAGGATTTACTAGGTCCTTACCAAGCAAGAAGAAAAGAACAACAATTAATTTCTTTTTTTTTTTTTTTTTTGCTTTTTGGGTCACATCCAGCAATGCTCAGGGGTTACTCCTGGCTCTGCACTCAGGAATTACTCCTGGCGGTGCTTGGGGGACCATATGGGATGCCAGGGA
Organism: Sorex araneus; assembly: GCF_027595985.1. Classification (NCBI taxonomy): domain Eukaryota; kingdom Metazoa; phylum Chordata; class Mammalia; order Eulipotyphla; family Soricidae; genus Sorex; species Sorex araneus. The sequence continues at coordinate 66,714,476 of NC_073306.1, forward strand.
TCGAACCTGGGTCGGCCGCGTGCAAGGCAAACGCCCTACCCGCTGTGCTATCGCTCCGGCTCCAACAATTAATTTCTTGAGACCAGCAATATCTTTCCCATTCAATGATAGTGATGCCCTACCATTTCCACTTCCCCACCTACCCCAGGAGACCTTTCTTTCAATGCCATGTGGACCCATCAATGCCCCTCTCCTTTGATAACCAGTTATCAGGTAATGGAGGGTCAGCATTGTTTGAACTTAGTGGAATGAACTTAAATTGTAAGCCTCTAGTTGGATATTATGATTTTTAAGACTGCGCACTAGAGCATTGAATCAGGCTTGGGCCCTTCTATGTAGGTGCAGAATCCTATGTAACGACTCAGATCTAAGACCTGTGAATCCGATCCTTCTGGGAGCCTAAGAAGTTTTTCTTTCCTCTAGAGATTTTTAACATTTCTCAAAGGAGTTATTTAAATTATCAGATTGAATTAACTTTAAGCTGCATTGAACATGTACTTAATTCTTTCCTCGTTAACCACCAGTGAATAGAGTTTGGGAGAAATGCCAGATTGGTTTATGGATAATCAGGACATTAATGAGTTGAGAGGGAATTAAATTTGCAGCTCTTTTTCTAAAGACACAGTCTGCATTTTTAAAAAATATTGTATTATTATTATTATTTTAAATAGAAGAGCTGAACTTGTAATGATCAGAGAGGTTAAGGCATTGCTTACGTTTACCCAGATGTTTAGTGGTGAAATTAAGGTTTAATGTCAGATATTACCCCAAAACTCAGACATTTGTATGCTTTATGCCACAAGAAAATAAAATCAAAGATAAGTCTGAATAATTTTATTTTATTTTACTTTACTTTTTCACTTTTTGGGGCCACACCCAGGGCTTACTCCTGTTTCAGGGCTTATTTCTGGTTCTGAATTTAAGGATCACTCCTTTGGGTGTGCAGTAAACCACTCGGGGTGATAGTGATTAAATCTGGTTGGCTGTGTGTAAGACAAGTGCCATACTGATTGTACTATCTCTTTGGTCCCTTATTTCACTTTTTGATGTTTACTGATTTATTTCCTTAAAATAATAAAATTATTGTAGTTTATATAAAGAGTTACAAACACTAATGTTTATTTATTTTTCTTTCATTGGACTGGAGCGATAGCACAGCGGGTAAGGCATTTGCCTTGCATGTGGCCGACTCAGGTTCGATTCCTTAGTCCCTCTCGGAGAGCCCGGCAAGCTACCAAGAGTGTCCTGCCCAAATGGCAGAGCCTGGCAAGCTACCCATGGCGTATTCAATATGCCAAACACAGTAACAAAAAGTCTCACACTGGAGTCATTACTGGTGCCCGTTTAAGCAAATCGATGAACAACAGGATGACAGTGCTACAGTGCTACTCCCAGTGATGCTCAGGGCTTATTCCTGTCTCTGTGCTCACAGGTCATTCTTGGGGGTATTTGGGGAGGGATAAATGATGCAGGATATCAAGTTAGGGTTGGTTTAATGCAAGGCAAAAGTTTCACCTCTATTAAAAAAAAAGAGTAAATTTTGTTTGTTTTTTCAGGGGCCCACACTCAACAATGCTCAGGGATTATTCTCGGACTCTCCGGGAGCACTGCCTGGTGGTGCTCTAGGGTGCACATGTGATCCTAGGGTTTTGAATCACTACTGAGCATATGCAAGGAGGCAAGTTCTTTACCTCCTATACTACTTCTCCCGCCAAATGTTTGTGGTTTCGAGGTACAAAGTTACAGCATCTTCACCAACACCATAGTACATGAAGCCCTCCATCACTGTCCTTATTTCATTTCCAGTATGCCCCTTTATTTCTCCATATACTAATCTCCCACCATTACCCCTTTCCTCCCCCCTTTGCCTTGCTTGTTAATCTTAGTTTTGAAATCAAAAACCTAGGGTTTGTCATCATTTAACAAGGCAAAAATTGAATTTTGAAGTGAGATTTCTTTTTAAAAATGTCCCTGTTTACCTAAGCACCAAATTAAAAAGTATACACTATCCACTAATGAGAATACTTCCCAAGGTCACATTTTGGAAAATTGGAAATACTTTCAGTTGTCTGATGCTACCTGTATTTTGTGAACAAAAGCTAGGGATACTTACAGGATATTTCTACACAAGAAAGGATTCTTAAATGTTCTGCATAACTTCTGAATGTCTCACCACCAACTCAGGAAGATGGAGAAACTTGTTTATAAATCTAGAAAAAAATCACTACATTTTATACATAAACACATAAGATTTTTTTCGTGGTTTAAAAGCAGTTGAAATTTTCCATGACTATAACAACTTTATAAAATTGAAGGGGAAGTGTTCTTGATTCATTGCAATTTTTACTAATAGTTCAGAAGTTGACACTCCCCACAAAGGTCTTTGAACACTAACTAATAAATCTTATCTAAATAAGATGTGGTAGAAATTTATTTCCCATGAATTTCATGTATAGATGTACCAATTAACCATGCATAAGTGTCTCATTAATATTTTGTTACAGTATACCTGTATTGTTATTGTTGTTATTGTTACTGTTTTTGGCATATCAAATACATTGTGGGTAGCTTGCCAGGCTCTGCCCTGCAGGCAGGATATCCTTGGTAGCTTGCCAGGCTCTCCGAGAGGGACTGAGGCTTTTGGGGCGGCCTCTACTCGTGCTCTTCGTGTTCCTGGAGCAAGCAGATGCCATTGGGCTGCACTGGCATGTGACAGAGATGAATGAAGATGATACTGGTGCCCGCTCAAGCAATCGATGAAAAGTGGAATGATAGTGATAGTAATAGTGATACCTGTATATTCTGGTAAATAATTCTGTGTATTTCTCTTTTATGTTATTGTTATGGCACTATGTTATTTTATTAAAATTTACCTATGTGGGTAGATTACAGCTTTATAAATTCTAATTTAGGATAGTATGAGAAACATTAAATATATCTGCTATTGGTCCTGAATGATAGTACAGCAAGAAAAACATTCCCCTTACATATGGCCTGCCCAGGTTCGATTCCTGGCATCCCATGTGGTCCCTGGAGCACCACCAGGAATAATTCCTGAGTGCAGAGCCAAGATTAACCCCTGAGCATTGCTGGGTGTGGCCTAAAAATGAACAAAAATATCTGCTATACAAAGAGATGATTCTAGTTGATAAGAACTATTGAGGCCAGCTGCCGTCAAGATGTGATCCCGGGGGCTGCACGTGTGTGTGGCCTCTCTGCAGCTGCACAAGCGTGACTCCAGACGCCAGCTAAATTTTTCGGCATGGGCAGCTCCTCGCAGAATGTCTCCAGACTGAGAACTAAGCCACGGCCCGGCCCCATGCCCGCCCAGGAGGGGAAAGGTATTTCTCTCTCTCTCGCCTCTTCCTTGCCGGGGGTGAAGGGCGTGGTGACTGCCATATTATGACGACCACAGATGGGGTTTACAAGCTTGCAATGATCCAATATCTGGAAGAAATCGCCCTGGACTTAGTTGCTAAAGTACAGAAATCCAAAACCACATGACCTCATATCTCTTCACAACAGGTCTGACTCTAGTGGGGAACTCCTAACAATAATAGTGAGGTTTTTGTTGAAATATTGAATGTAACCAAAGTAAATAGAAAGTAAAGTGAAATTTATCAGTTACAAAGCGCGGGGGGAGGTTGGGGGGGCAGGATAGGAGGTGTGCTGTGTTTTTTTTTTTGGTGGTGGGATATGGGCACCGGTGAAGGGATGGTTGTTTCAACATTGTATAACTGAGACTTCAGCCTGAAAGCATTGTAATTTTCCACATGGTGATTCAATAAAATAAAATAAATAAATAAAAATATAAAAAAAGAACTATTCTATTGAGGCCAGGGACACGAGTACTTGGTCAGTAAAGAGTCACTTCCTTTATGCAACAAAACCCCAGTGAACTGACTTTCCTTGAAGGGCTTATTGGCCATAAGGGCAATATTACCGGAATATCAAATGAAAGGTATTAAAATTTTAGGAGACTGTGCTCTGTGTATTAGGTATAAAGATGCCTGCTCAAAATTATAGAAGGAAATGAACTTTTCAAGTGACTTCTTATTATTTTTTTTAAATTAATTTTTGTCCTCTTGGCTGGACAAAACTGTGCTTTTTATTTGTGAGAACAACCTTGGCAGAAGAAAGAGAGAAAAACTTTTCTGGATTAAGTTTATTTTTTTCCCTCTTAGGAAAAATATCCCTTGGAAGGTAAATAACTGTATTAAACATTCACATAACAACTCAAAAGGCTTCTGTTACTGTTATAAAAAGGCTGGAATCAGGAGGGTTTGGGGTAAAATATCTAAATCAGCCTTCTTTCCTGATAATGTTTCTTCTAAAACCCCCAGTCTCTATCTTTTTGAGAGGGAAGTACCTTATGAGCTATCTTTAACAATGTAACTTTGATAGACATTTACAAAAAAATTATTAAGAATGTAAGAAATCAGCACTTTAGTTTTGATTCATATCCTCCAACCAGGGAGTTGCTCTAACTTTAGAATGACTGTTTTACACAATTAGAAGTTGAGTTACCCAACTTCTAAAAAGAGTGAATTCTTTGTTCTGATGCTTGAGGCCACCATGTTGTGACATTTATTATGATCATTTGGAATAAAGCTTACTCTCCCTCCTTTGGTCCTTTTTTCTTAAATATACTCCTGATCCCATAACCAGGCTCCCACTTTGTGTCAGCGGGAATATCCTACTCTTGGGATTTGTCTGTTAATCTCAGTCTTTGATCTGGATGGTTGATCAACCGGGATTAAGGAAAGTATCTTTAAATTTTCTATTCCATAGTGTAAACTATTTAGTGTAATGTTTAAGAGCTCACTTTTGGATTCTTTTCCAGTTCATAAGCATAATACTTGGGTCTTTGAACATTTGTGTGACACGTACCTCTCTTAAATGTTGTTATGCATTTGGTACATTATCTGTCTGCTGTGAAGAAAAAAAAGACAAAGAGCTCTTTTTTGGAATAAGACGGCCAAGATTTTATTTCAGGTTCTATTTTAGTAGCTTCAATTTCCTGATCTATAAAATAGGAGTTATTATAACGCCAAACTATCAGGATTGTTGTGATGAAGTATGTGAATACATCTAAATGCACAGCAAGGAGAAAACAAAAAACCTTTCTGTCATATGTACATTTAAACAGGGATATTTTGTTTGCCTCTGTGTCCTATGTGATGTCTTATTAAAGATTAATTACACTTAATTGACTTCTTTACTCTTTTGTATGCTGGCATTGAGAGAACTGCACAAATATGGACTAGGAGTCAGCATATGGACTTTAAAGACTGGGCTTGTTTGCACCATAAGTGGACTTCTTAGTATTCTTAAGGCAAGGTCTTAAATAACTAATTTGAGAATATTCTTATTTTGTCTCATTAGCATTTGAAATTCACATTTCCTTCTAAGAGATTAGCTTTATTCCATAAATTTTGATATGATGTGTTTTCATTTATATTCTATTTATTCTATTCAATTTTTAATTGAGAGATATCTGGAAATGAGTTTACTTATGTTTTTGTGAGGACTTTATTGTGGGGGGGTTGAGTTTGTTATAAGACCCTCAACCAACTCTCCTTTAATCTCTGTCAAGGAGAAAGGGAGAAAGACCTAGTCAGTGCTTTGTGCTTTTTTTATTTTTCTATTTCACTAGTTGCTTCTTTTAAATCTCGCTTGCTAATTTTCCTTTCTCTGATTTCTTTATGTGGGTAAGTTTCTTGGTCCTCAGTTCTGTCTGTTTATAATCACCCTTGGAGAGCTAATTCAGCTATGTGGCATCTACATGCCAATGATTCTCACAGTTGTAACCTCAATCAGACCTCTCACCAAGCTTATGTCTGTGAATTGCTGGTGTTTCTTCAAAACTCTGCTCCAACTGCTTTCTCCTCAGTTGATGTCTTTTTCATTCATTTTGTTAATCAGGCTAAAAACTTTGGAGGCTACCACAGAGTTTTTTTTTTTTTTTTTAACTCTGCATCCAATTCAAGAGCAAACCTGTCAGGTTTTGGATTGCTAAGCATTCACAACTGTATGTGTGTAGGATAACATAGCTTCAGGTAGTTTAGGTTTATTGGGTTACTCCCGTTACAGTGCTCCCACTCCTCTGTGTTTATTTGTAACTTCTTTCTTAGTGTTCTGTTGACTTGTAAATAATGTTTTTCTCTTCTCCTTGAGTCCTTTGCATAGTTTATTCAGAGCCATGTCCTTTTTGTATGGACACAGGAAGACTTAGCAAATGCTATGCTTTTCTAACCTGGGAGTCATTTGACTCTACATGATATTTTCCTCCTGGGCATCTGTTCTCTCGACCTAAGCCTCAGCTGCCCTTACTTCCTAGCACCCCCAAAAGCAGGATCCCGATGAGGAACGAGACGGACTCAGGGTAAGCAGTGAGTTGTGTGCTACCCTGGCATCGAGATGGGCCTGGCCAAAGTGCCTAATGCTTAACTCTAAGTTAAAAGCTTGATCATGGACAAATGTTGTCATGATCCAAACAGTGATAACTAGATTCGGACCCTGCTAGGGTGAGGAATGATTAATCTGGCCTGAGTGCTGTGGTCTGAGTCTGTGGCAAGATGTTGTCAGGAGAGCTGCCTTGCAAGCCTCAATGTATCTCTTGCTATGTCCATACAAAAATAACTAGTATTAAGATGTTAATAAGTGTTTGGACTAAGGAAAAGAAAAAAACCTTAAGAGTCAGGAAGGGCTTTGGAATGCCCTGCCCTCAGGAAGGGCTTTCTTATGTTGATTTTGCTAGCTGGCTGGGTGTAGCCTAGAGGGCAAGGTGGGAGAGAGAAGAGGAGGAGAGACTAGAGAAGGAGAGAGGCTGGAGTTGATCCAGAGAGAGGCCGGAGCTGGAAGTGTGGGAGATGAGAAAGATGGAAGATTGAATAAACGGTAACTAATCAGCAACCAGCTTGGTCCTCGTTCTTCCTTTGCCTGTCTTTGGCCAACGGCCTTCCCGATCCAGCCCATACACAGTGGTTCCAGAGCACCGAATGTGGGTGGTGAGACACAGCCACCCGGAGAGCCCAAGAGTGCACTCGCCCCTTGGTGAGCTTTAGTTTCTTACATATGTGCAGATTTTTAAAAAATCCCACTTAAATCACAATATATTTTTGTCCTACTGGTTCCATTTATTTGGAAAACTCTGACTAATAGAGTTTCCTGTAACAAATTTTTAGTCTACATTCTTTCCGTTTCAAGTAGTTTCCTTACATACATGCTTCGGTCATTACTTTATGCCAGAAGAACTCTCTTTAGATATCCAAGTTATCTCTCTGGGTAGTTTTATTTCTCTGTACTGTATTCTTTGCAGAGTTGGTCTATCTGTGATCCCAAATCTTTCTCATTTAGTTAGGGAAACTGCCAGGTTCCACCAGATTTCCCATCCCAGAGTAAATGGAAACTCATTTGAGACAAGCAGTGAGATTTGCCTGTCTTTCAGGATTCAGTGTTCCTCATTGCTTGCAGTCAGTGTCTTCAAAACCATTGGTTAATATATTTCTGGATTTTTAGTTGTTTCAGTATGAAGAAAAATTTGGTCTCTATTGATCCACCTTGACCAGAAAATAAAGTTGTTAGGTATCTTCTATATATGTTGTTCTCTTATTGGTCTGGCTTCTTCTCTTCTGTGCTGGATTTGCATTTACCCATAACTTTTGATAATTCATTGTTTCAGTCTCTTGGAATCTTTCTCCTTAGTCCATTACGTTTCTGTATGCTTCTATAGTAAAGTAGAAATTGTGCTACATGCCCTCCTCTGATTGAGCTACCTGGAAATTGTGGAACAGGCTCGGTGGTACAAAAACAAGCTTGAATGAGCTGCTAGTCTCAACCAGATGCTGAAGTATCTTAGAATAGCTAATAGACATGGCCGGCCTTATAAAGAACAAAACCCACATTTGTTTTACAGAAACAGGGGTAGAAGAATAGCTCAACTTACCTTTGTCATGTCTCTGTCCCTCTGCCACGCTAGAGGCTAAGTCCTTTGAGAGCAGAGGCAATGTTGAATTATCACTGCATTCTCCTCTGATAGAACATTTGGTGTTACTATCTCCTTTTATATTTATGAAAAGAAGGAACATTATATCTTCTGTATCCAAGGGGCCTTTTCACTGTTTTTTCTGCCATGAACAAAGCTCCACCAAACCTCTGGTTATCCTCAGCTTTCCTCAGCTTTCTTGTAATAATCAAACAATCTAGTATTTCATGACTGTTTACACAGTAAATTTCACCTTGGGATATGGTTATTTTTGGACTGTTCTGCTACCTGGAAGAGGCATAAGACGTTTAGAAGGAGACTTTTGGGAAGCCTTTAATCCTGATGCATGTACCAAAGTGTGCTGCTCTCTCTCTTTGCAAGACTTGGTAAATTGTTGTGGTGTTGTTGTTAGAGTGAGAATATGCTGATTTGTAGTTTCTATGCAATATTTTAAGGCATATGGATATCCATCTCTTCTTAAATGTTGAAATGACCATGGGATAAATGTTAACTTAAATTTATGCTAAGAAAATGTGAGTAATTCTCAATTCTAATTCCCTTAGGCATAGCCTAGGAGTTAAAATGACAATCATGCAAATTAGAACTATAGACACTGATGAATGTTATCTATGGAAATGTCTCCTTACTTCAGTACCTTATTTGTAAAGCATTTAGTTCAGGATCTGGTCAAGAATGAGTGTTCACATCCAAAAGAACAAAAACAAACCATGTTGGTGCAGATGTGGGGAGAAAGGGATTCTCCTTCACTGCTGGTGGGAATGCTGACGGGTTCAGCCCTTTTGGAAGACAGTATGGATGCTTCTCAAAAAATTAGAAATTGAGCTCTCATTTGACCCAGCACTACCACTTCTGGGAATATATCCTGGAGATGCAAAAAAGTCTAGTAGAAATGACATTTACACTTATATATTCATTGCAGCACTGTTTACAATAGCCAGAATCTAGAAAAAACCCGAGTGCCTGAGAACAGATGACTGGTTAAAGAAACATTGGTACATCTACACAATGGAATACTATGCAGCTGTTAGAAAAGATAAAGTCATAAAATTTGCAGATAGGTGGGTCAACATGAAAGTATCATGTTAAGTGAAATGAGTCAGAAAGAGAGCGACAGACATAGAAAGATAGCACTCCTTTGTGGAATATAAAGTAACAGAACGGGAAACTAACACCCAAGAATAATAGAGATAAATACCAGGAGGATTACCCCACAGCTTAGAAGTTGGCCTTGCATGCTGGGGGAAAAGGCAGCTTAGATAGAGAAAGGACCACCAAGTAAAGGGTGCTAGGAGGGCTCACTTGGGATGGGAGATGCGGGCTGAAAGTAGACTATAGACCCAACATGATGGACACTTAATTGCAAGCCACAACACCCAAATGGAGAGAGAGAGCAAAAGCGAATGCCCTGCCACAGAGGCAGGGTGGGGTGCAGTGGACAAAGTGGGGGTGGTGGGAGGGATGCTGGGATCATTGGTAGTGGAAAATGGGCATTGGTGGAGGGATGGGTACTTGACCATTGTATGACTGAAACAAGCACAAAAGTTTGTAAGTCTGTAACTGTACCTTATGGTGATTCACTAATAAAATTTTTTTTTTAAAAAATGGGTGTTCAATAAATATTAGCCATGCTACTATTGTTAATAAATTATTTTCTCTTGCATCTTCTCTGTATCTGTACCATAAATCTTTGTCATCACTTTTTTGTTTTGTTTTTGTTTGGGGCCACACCCATATCTGCTTACAGCTTTTTCCTGGCTCTAGGATCACTCCTGGAATTATTGAGGGGACCATATGTAGGGCTAGGGATTAAATCTGGCCACTTGGTGCCACTTCTTATGGAATTAAATATTGCTAAAAAAGACTGTGAAAGAATAGGTGATATATGCTTTTGTTGAATGCAATTAAGTTCCCATTTGACCTTACCCTGCTTTCTAGGGGAATTTTTAAAACAATGTGGTCTAATTATTTATGTAAAGCATTTTCTCACCATACCTACCACTATAGCTCCAGTGTTGTACCAATTCTAAAAGACCCCCTTTACTTGTCTCACTTTCCTTTTAAGGAACCACTTTTGGGGCTGGAGCAATAGCACAGCAGGTAGGGCATTTGCCTTGCATGAGGCTGACCTGGGTTCGATTTCAGAGAACCCATATGGTTCCCTGAGCACTCCCAGGGGTAATTCCTGAGTGCAGAGCCAGGAGTAACCCCTGTGCATCGCCAGGTGTCAGGTGTGACCCAAAAATTAAAAAAAAAAAGAACCACTTTAGTTTTCACCAAATTTAGAAGTTAGGGTTATTTTTCCCCAATTTGTTTTAGTTACTTATATTACACATATGTGAGAAGTCATCTGGTAATTTTTTTGCTTATTTTCTTTAGCACAATCACCTCAGGTTTAATCCCTTTTATTCCAAATAGCACAACTGCATCTTAAAGTATAGTTTGGTATCGTTTGTGCCAAAGAGATAAAACAGGTGTTAAAGCACTTGCCTTGCAAGTAGCCGACCCTCTTTCAATTCCTGGCACCACAAATAGCCCTCTGAGCATGACTGGGACCCATTCCCTCAGCACAGAGCCTGGAACAGCCTCCCAGCCCACCAGGTCTGACCCAACATCTCACCTCCCTCCAAAAAAACAAAACAAAACAAAATTTAAAAAAATTGAAAAACCGACTATATGAACAGATATCTGGCAGAGTAGTATTCCACTGAGTACAGGCAATACTGAGTACAGTACATTTTTCTTTTTTGGTTTTTGGGTCACACCTGGCTGTGAACAGGGTTTACTCTTGGCTCTACACTCAGGGATTACTCCTGACAGGGTACAGGGGGACACAGATTCCATATATTTATGGAATATTATTAAAGGGCATAAGTCAGTTGGAGGTATAGTAGACTTTTATTTACCCCAGAGCAACACAGCCAAGCTTAAATTCATATTTTATTCCAAGACCTGTGCTCTTTCACTTAGCATCTCTTTGCATGAAAATATCAATATTTTTACCTATTTTTTTTTTTTTTTTTTTTTAAATCAACCTGAAGGTTGGAACTTAAGTGCCAGACCTTATATGGAGAATGGCAGTACAGGGTCATGAATGCTGCTGATGGTTGTCCTCTATATTGTTTGATCTACTGCCTCTTTTTGAGTGCCATGGGGCAGGTGCTGAAGTTATAGGTTCTCCAGCTTTTGTCAGATCTTCAGCTCTTTGGAACTTTGGGTCAAGATTGAATGCACTACATGGTAAAAGAAAAACAGTTTATCACAGCACCTGCATTGCTTGAAACAGATGCTGATCCTTTTGTCTTCATCTGTTCAAGTCAGTCCTAACAAGATCTTGTTTGTCTTCAGTTTCTAGTGTGTCTTAGTGTCTCTAATTTATGTTCATCTTTTCTTGTCATCTTCAGACCAATCATGAGACACAAGGGACTGTCTTCTCTACTTTCTTTGCTATTTTCATTGTCTGTGGTCAATGACTTTTCTCTCGAACTCCATTTCCCTCAACTTCTACTAAAGTTGTATTAGGTATAGCTGTGAAAAACAAAAACAAAAACAAAAACAAAGTAATTTTGACTCTGCTTCCCATTGAGACCTATCTGATAAAGCATATCTAAATACTCAGTCTGGAAAGTATCTTTTTATCTCTCTTGTGTTTCAATTCACCCTTCTTAGATGAGTTTAGTCATCACATTATTTTATTTTTTGCTTTTGGGCTATACCTGGTTGTGCTCAAGGATTACTTCTGAAGGGCTGAGGTACCATATTCAGTGCCAGGCAACAAACCTGGGTTGGTTGCATGCAAGGCAAACACCCTACCTGTTGTGCTAACACCCCAGCCCAACAAATCACTTAAAAAAAGAAAATTAGTATATCTTTAATTTGTCAGTGACACTGTTGCAGCTGGCACCCAGAATTCTGAATACACCTCTTTTGGGAACGTTTGTTCTTTCGAAGTTATCTGATTGGTGTCATTGCACCCTTGAAGCCTAATACAACTATACATTCCTAATAGTATTTGAAATTTCTAGACTGGATAATAATAGCAATAGTGATCTCAGAGTCTCAGAGTGAACAGGGAAGTATGCATATATTTATATAATTTTATGGACTTGTTCAAAGTTATGTTGGTAATCAGGAGTAATGCCTCATATCTACTGGTATTTCTAGGGAACAAAAGGCTTTTGTGAGAATTTTGAAGAAGTGACTACTTTTATATATGTACACATAATAAAACTAAGCGTTCTAAGACTAAAAGTCACACCCACGCACTTTAATAGTTATTAGAGAAATTTTCCTACCACAGTAAAAGTAACTACTTTAAGGAAATTGGTAAGGTTTGAAATTTAATGTTATACTCACTTTTACTAGAAAGATTCAATAAATTTATCCTGGTGATTTCTGCCATTTTATATAAATTACTATTTTTTAATTCATAAAAGATTTCATGACTATTTCCTCTTATCTGCTTTATAAGATCTGACATCCATTCCTGAGATTTTAATTTCTAAATGTCTCTTGATTTCATTCTCTCCCAACCATCTTTAGAATATCCACCAACACTAAAGCAGATGACATGAAGGCTTTGGCATCAAAACCAGCTGGCGTGTTGAGAGACTAAAAGAATGTCAGTACAGCTGCAATGTTTAAGAGCACTGTTTTGTTTTGCTTTATTTTTGTTTTGTTTTGTTTTTTTTTAGGGGGTCATATCCAGCAGTGCTTAGGGATTAAACTTCTGGCTCTGTGCTCAGGAGTCACTCCTGGGGGTACTTGGGGTGCTGGGGATCCAACTTGGGTCTGCCCCATGCAAGGCAAGATCCCCACATGCAGTACTATTGCTCCCACCCTTGTTTTGTTTTGACCTCACTGCAATAAATAAAGGTAGAAGGGATATTGGGGGAAAAGAGGCAAATCTGAGATGATTTGAAACTAGATTAGAGAGTTCAGATTTATAAATAAGACTTTAGTTCTTTCTTAAAATTTCCCCCTCGTGTAAATTTAATCTGTATGTTATCTGCTATTTGATCGAGGAAATAGTTTACTTTCTCTAGGTCAGAATGCAAAAGATATCTGAAGTGAAAGTACTTTTTCTGATTAATCTTGCTCAGTCATCTGATTGCAGGAGAACATTTTGTGTTGCTTGTTATTTGCATGCTAGTCACTTCTGGTCTAAGTTATTTAATATTCACAACAACTAATGAGACAGTTTCTGTGCTTGAAAAAGCAGAGCAGGAAAAATGATTGCAATTTTATAATTAACTCTTGGTCCTTGTTCAGTGTTCTTTTTCTTCAAGTATTGTTATTTTTACAAAACTAAGAGATGTTTATTTATGAATGTTGGTTTTATTTTTCTAATTATTTAAGGTCTTACTATTTTTCATTAATATGTTATTAATTCAATTCAGCCAATTACATTTTTCTTTACTCCGTCTATCTTAACTGTTATCAAATTCCATCAAATTTGATAAAATCCAAATGATATTTTTTCTTATTTACCCAGTCTTGCTTTTCCCTTAGTTTGAGTGTTTTCTATTTTAAAGATATATTTCTTGTTCTTTCAGAAGTATTTGTTAGGTATATTTGGTATCACCTATTTCTTTTATCCTCCATCTCTCTTTTTCTTTTTGTTTTTGCTGGTCCCCCAACTGGGCAGGGGCCAGGTGACAGAGGTGGGGGTGGAGGGGAGGAGGAAGGGGTGGGGCCAAACTCACAATCCATCTTTTAAGAAATTTGTAGTTTGACTTAGTGATATAATGGAAATAACATTAAGATTGATTTTGAAATTGAATAAACAAATCTCAGTTTGAATGCCAGGCCTATTATTTACTGAGCAACATCACCTGTATTTGATTACATGCATTTTTGACTTTACGTTTTTTGTCTGATTGGAGATAATAATCTCTTCCTCAAATGTGTAGGGTTGACAGGATTAAATGAGATGATATACAAAAAACCAGCATAAGTTTACTTGGTAGGTGCTCCACTTTGTGACTGACCTTTGGTCTATCGGATAGCACTATTTGGAATATTTTTTTTTCTTTTTGGGTCACACCTGGCAATGCACAGGGGTTACTCCTGGCTCTGCACTCAGGAATTACCCCTGGCAGAGCTCAGGGGACCATATGGGATGCTGGGAATTGAACCCGGATCAGCTGCGTGCAAGGCAACGTCCTACCCACTGTGCTATCACTCCAGCCCCTTGGAATAATATTTTAAGTCACAACAGCTTATTTGTATTGGTTCTTCTACCAACTCCTTTTCTGTGTCCAGTAGCACACTTCTTATTTGGGGTAGGGAAAGGGTATAAAGGGTATAAAGTCTATAGCTGATGTCATGAAGCTAGCTGTAGTTAGGAGCAAGCAAGCATAATGTCACACTGCCTTCCTTCAAAGGTTTTACAGCTGAGGTGGACTGCTAAGGAAAGGTTTCAACCCCAGGGGAAAATGTGTGATTGGAAGTGAAATTCAATTGATATTGGTTATGGAATTGGTGTTGCAAAAATGTATGTCTGAAACACAATCATAAATAACTATGTAAATCACAGCACCTTAAAAAATTAAACAACAAAAACATATATGCATGCCTATGTTATTTGCAGCACTATTTATAATAGTAATAATCTGGAAATGACCCAAGTACCCACCAGTACATGAATGGATAAAAAAACTGTGCTGTATTATACATGTAGTGGAGTACCACTCTATTATAAGAAAAAATGAAATCCTGTCTTTTGCTACAACTTGGATGGAATTAGAGGGTGTCATGTTAAGTGAAGTAAGAGGTAAAAGGAAAATTTCCAGATAATCTTGCTCATATAAAGATATAAGAGGAATGAATAGTATTCAGTGGAAATAAGCTCCCTGAGGCTTTGACAGCAGAATTGAGGTTCCCAAGTTGGGGGTGGGATGATAGTAAAGGTGGATGAGGAAGGAAGCTGTAGAATAGAAGGACAAGGATAATGGTGGAGCATCCATGGCACTTTAGTGGTGGTGGTGGTGGGGTATAGAAAAAGTTGTAAATCACAAGATTAGCATTAACACTATTGTAATGACATTATTACTTCAACAGCAAAAGTTAAAATAAGTCCTGGGTTCACTGAAATGCACAAAATTCTGTGTCCAAGGAACTTATGAAGGGGAGCCCCTCCATTCATATACAGTGAAGTAAGTGTTATTACAGTGGCACTAGGCAGGGTTCAGGGAGAGATAATTTAAGGGAAGGAGGGCCACTTTGCTTTTCTGGGATAAGGGTAGGAGCAGAGCTTTTAAGAAACATATCTAAGTGAATAATAAGAACAGATTAACAATAAAGATCAAAGAAGGGGAGGTAAGTTGTGGGTTAGGGAGCCAAAGGTAGGATCCAAGTTACTATTTTTGGTCGTTAATGGACTCAGGCAAGCACATACACAAGCAAGACAATGAGACTGGTTATAATAGAAATTGTTGGAAGGTCTCTGCTCAAAGAACAAAGAGATGTTCTTGACCAATCAAGGGATTTAAATCTTGACTATTTTCATCAATCTGAAGCAGAAATGATCTAAGAGACTTTAGTGGTGTGAAAAGTGCTCTAGTGCTCATATGCAATTTCTCTGGGATGTAGCTCAGAGTTGGATAAGATTTAGCTGGAATAAAATTTCTGTTGATTTTATAGACTAGGTAGCTCAGCAGGTAGGGCGTTTTCCTTGCATGCAGCCGACCCGGGTTCGATTTCTCCATCCCTCTTGGAAAGCCTGGCAAGCTACCAAAAGTATTCTGCCCACATGGCAGAGCCTGGCAAGTTAACCGTGTCGTATTCAATATGCCAAAAACAGTAACAGCAAGTCTTACAATAGAGA
Organism: Sorex araneus; assembly: GCF_027595985.1. NCBI lineage: Eukaryota > Metazoa > Chordata > Mammalia > Eulipotyphla > Soricidae > Sorex > Sorex araneus. The sequence goes on from NC_073306.1 coordinate 66,730,309, forward strand.
TGTTACTGGTGCCCGCTCGAGCAAATTAATGAACAATGGGACGACAGTGCTACAGTGCTTATAGACTAGGTGAAACAGCAGTGAATTATGTATTAATTTGAAATTCTAGAAAACTTTTGTGTTTAGGTACAGTTTCGAAAGTTTACTTAGTATTCCAAGTCTTAACTGGAAGACTTCAGCAGAATTGTTTTGATGGTGGAGTGCTGTTTATTGTAGAAATTGGATTGCTCTTATTCACCATATCTGGCAGTGTCTGACTGCACAGATGTAGCATGAATATGCTTCCAGCTGTTGATCCGTAAGGGAGTACTGAGCTCATCTGGGAAAGTTGGACATCAGCCACATGCTCTATTCTGGCCTTTTGTTCTATTCTGGTTATTGAGATTTTATTAACTCCTTTAAAAAATGCTCTCAGAAAACAATATATTATTGTGTTTTTGGGAAAAATTAGACTGAGAGTAATGTTAGTGATGAGAGGTATTAACCATACTTATCTGTAATCACAATTCATCATATTGATCTCTTAGAGAGTATTCACTTGAGAAAAGCAGCAACACTAATTTGTGTTTACATTGTGATTTCAGAGTCACTGTATTCTAAAATGTTCTTAAATTTCATAATTCTGAAAAGTGAGGATCATAGAGGAAATAGCCTATCTTCTTCTTTTACTGTTTATCTTATAGCTACTACAGTTCCACATAAATTCAATTCACATTTCTGCAATTAGTAAAAATCAAGAAATGCTTAGCAGATTGAGGCAGAAGGTAGCTCAATGGTTGATTTATTAAAATCTGCACTGTCACTGTCATCCCATTGCTCATTGATTTGTTCAAGCAGGCACCAGTAATGTCTATCATTGAGAGACTTATTGTTACTGTTTTTGGCATATCAATACGCACGGGTAGCTTGCCAGGCTCTGCCACTCAGGCTCAATACTCTCCGTAGCTTGCTGGGCTCTCCGAGAGGGGCAGAGGAATCAAACTCGGGTCGGCATCGTGAAAGGCGAAAGCCCAACCGCTGTGCTATCGCTCCAGCCCATGTAATTAAAAAATCATCCAGGGAGTTTGAAATCTCCATTGTAGCACTCCTATTTTTCACTAAGAACTCTGCTATCTGACTTATTTTAATCCTGTTTGGGTGATTTACTTGTAGGGGAGCAATAGATAACTGGAAAAGTAGGTCAAATTGGGCTTGGTTAATGTTGTGGAGCTGGGTTCTTATTCAAGCATCATTGGGTCTCAGAGGGTTCAGTAGCAAAGTAGGAGCTGATTCTTTATTATTTAAATTTTTGTTGTTGTTTTGGGGCCATATCTAGTGGCACTCAGGAGGCTTACTCCTGACTCTGTGGTCGGGCATCAATCCTAGTGGGGCTCAGGGGACAATATAGGGGGCTGGGGTTTGAACTTGGGTTGGAGCATGCAAAGCAGCCCTAAGAAGCTAATTTTTACAAGGTGAGTATTTGTGCTTATAATAACACCTTCCTCCCCTGCCCTCCCCCCAAAAAAAGTTTTAGTACCAGGAATTAAAACCCAGGGTCTCACACAGGGAAGGCAAGTGATTTATAGAGTTACATTCCTGGATCCTCCATACCATGACTTTAGCTACCACAAACACTTGGAGTTCCCCAGCACATACTGGCAGTGAGTAGTGAGTGTGAGGGTGGAATGAATCAAAGGTTGGCTTCCTTCAGAGGGTGCTTCTTTTGTTTTTTGAGCCACACCTCCAGTGGTGCTCAAAACTTACTTCTGAGTTACCTGAGTTCAGAGATCACTACTGAGCGGGTCAGGGGACCATACTGGGTGCCAGGGATGGAATTCAGATCTGTCTGTGCAAGGCAAGCACTCTCCACACCACTATAGCTCTTCAGTTCCCAGAGAGTTATTCTTTAAAGAAATTCTTTAAAAAATTTTGATTGGTGGGGCTGGAGCGATAGCACAGTGGGTAGGGTGTTTGCCTTGCATGCGGCCAACCTGGGTTCGATTCCCAGCATCCCATATGGTTCTCTGAGCACCACCAGGAGTAACCCCGGTGCATTGCCAGGAGTAACCCCGGTGCATTGCCGGGTGTGACCCAAAAAGTAAAAAAGAAAAGAAAAAAATTTTCTGATTGGAGTCTATACTATATATTACATTACTAGGACTTTTTTTTTTTCTTTTGCTTTTTGGGTCACACCCAGCGATGCTCAGGGGTTACTCCTGGCTTTTCACTCAGGAATTACTCCTGGCAGTGCTTGGGGGACCATATGGGATGCCGGGGATCGAACCCGGGTCGGCCGCGTGCAAGGCAAACGCCCTACCCGCTGTGCTATCGCTCCGGCCCCCACTAGGACTTATTTATGATGTGAAATATTTACATTTTGGCTGCCTTGACTCATTTTTTCCACCTTGTACTCCCAATATGGATCACCAACAAGCTGTCTTTTGTACCTATGTGTATATATATTTTTAAGATCCAACACATAAATTACATTAAATATATATGTATGTATAAATATTTTGTGGGAGGCCACATCCAGTAGTGGTCAAGGATTACTCCTGACTCTGTACCCAGGGGTCACTTCTGGTGGGCTCTGAGGACCATATGGGGTGCTCGGGCTAGAATCTGGATTGACCACATGCAAGGTACACACCCTATACACTGTATGGGCTCCAGCCCCATACAGATTAGATGATATCATTCTTATTATTCTTTACCCAGATTATTTCTTTTAGAATAATGCCTTTAATATCCATCCACATTATCACAAATGGCAGAACTTTCTTTTTTTTTAGTGACTGAACAGTATCTCATTATAAATATATCATATCTTCCCTGGGACTCTGCGCCAGGCTGTTTTCAATTGGGGTGCCCCAGAGGGGGACGGGTGGGAGCCTTCCCTGCCCCAGGGGACCCAGCCCTGGCAGCTGACCTCCACTACCTAACTGCTGCCACGTGAAACATTATGAAACACTTTCTACCCATTTTCTATAATTACCACACTATATACGATGGAGTTCAGACAGTATGCAACAAATCATAGAGTAATATATTTATACACGCACACATATATGCCCAAAATAGTGACAAACAAGTATCACAATGGAGACGTTATTGGTGCCTGCTTGAGCAAATCGATGAGCAATGGGATGACAATGACAGATATATGTATATATGCATATATATTTTATATATATATATATATACACATACATACATACCTCTCAGAGAGCCCAGCAAGCTACAAAGCCCGCACGGGATATGCCAAAAACAGTAATGATAGGTCTAATTCCCCTGACCTTGAAAGAGCCTCCAATCGTTGGGAAAGACGAGTAAGGAGAGGCTGCTAAAATCTCAGGGCTGGGAGGAATAGAGATGTTTCTGGTGCCCGCTTGGGTAAATCGATGAACAACGTGATGACAGTGATGCAGTGATATCTTCTCCATTTTATCCATTAATTCATCAGTGGATACAGACTGATCCTCTTCTCTTGATTATTGTAAATAATGCTGACATTAATGTTTAGCTATCTTTATGAAAAAATGATTTTATTAATTTTGTGCAAAAACTTTTTTTTTTAATTTTTGGAGTCACTGTAGGATTTTTCCACACTTCTTTAACTATGGGACTTATTCAAACTAGCTGTTTCTAGGTTCTCTCTAATTTCATGGCAGAAAGATTTTCATAGTAATATCTGATTATCCTTGGAATTTCTGTGGTTTTTGTTGTAATATCTATCCTTTCGTTTATGATTTGGCTTATTAGGGAAGCTCTCTGTCTCTGTGGGTCGAGCTAGTGGTTTGTCAATCTTATATTTTCTTTCCAAAAACCAGTTCCTGGTTTTACTGATCTTAGAAATAATTTATTTTCAGTTTTTATTCTTAAATTTCTGCTGTAAGTTTTATTATCTCCTTTCTAATTGCTTTGGGTTCCCTTTATTGACCTTTTTCTAGCTAAGCTGTGCCTAAGGTTATTTATTTGAGCTTTTGTTTTGTTTCCTCATGAATTCTTGCATTGCTATGAACTTCCCTCACTTTTTTCTGGTTTGAGTGAATGTCCCTCATAATGTCACTTGTTTTGTACCCAGGAACAGATAACAGGATAAAGAAACTGTGACATATATACACTATGGAATACTACTCAGCTATAAGAAAGAACAAAATCACGCTATTTGCAATTCTGTGGATGGAACTGGAGGGTATCATATTAGGTGAAGCCAGTCAGGAGAGAGACAGACAAAAAAACCCAAAAATCAATGAATCTCATAGTGGGCTATAAAGAAGAGTAAGGGAAAAACAAATGGCCAGAGCAACAAAGCAATAGAATCTAAGGACTGTTTTACAGAATAAAGTTTGCCAAAGCAGAGAGATGGGGTGGGAGGATGAGAATGGGGCGGCTAAGGGCTATTAAGGGCTGGGGGTAAAAGGGAGGAGCGAACCCTGTGACAATCGTAGAGGGAAACACCTATCATGTTAGAATGTAATGTACATGAAACCCTCTTATGGACAGCTTTGTTAAATTGTAAATCATGGTTATTAAAATAAATAAATAAATAAATAAATAAAGCACTGTCACTGTCATCCTGTTGCTCCTCGATTTGCTTGAGCGGGCACCAGTAACGTCTCCATTGTGAGACTTGTCACTGTTTTTGACATATTGAATATGCCCCAGGGAACTCGCCAGGCTCTGCTGTTTGGGCAAGACAATCTTGGTAGCTTGTCGGGCTCTCTGAGAGGGACGGAGGAATCGAACCTGGGTCGGCTGCATGCAAGGCAAACACCCTACCCACTATGCTATTGCTCCAGCCTAAATAAAATAAAAATGAGGAGAAATTAAAATTCTGAAACGAATCATGAGGACATGAGATAAACTTAGCCTAGCATAAGCCTATGCCTTTGGAAGCTGGATAAAAGAACATGAAGAAGGCAGGCAAGAAGCCAGAAAGTGGGAAGGGAGGAAGAGCAAAACATTGACACCTTAGCCCCCTGACAAGGTCCCCATCTGGTTTTGAGGAAGCAAGCCAACCAAGGTCACTGTGTTCTCCTTTGAGATTGCTCTTGAATTTCATTAATGCCACAAGATAAACAAATCACTTATATAGCAATCGAGTCAGGGCATCAAGGAATTGAGGATGGAGGGGAATGGTTTCAACTGAGGATGAAATTATCCTAATATGATTAGGATATTTTTGTGAGATATTTTTGTATTATTTGGACATGTCCTTTTGCCCTTTTACTTTTATTCCAATTCAGCACAAGTCTGTATATTTATCAAGCCTTGCGCTTGCATTGATTTCCAATTATTTTACTCAAGTGACACTTTTTTTTTCTGTTTGTTTTGGTGCCACACCCTATGATGCTCAGTACTTACTTCTGGCTTTGCACTCATGTATTAATCCTGGTAGTTCTCAGAGGGCCATCTGGGATGCTGGGAACCAAATTCAGGTCAGCCCTGTGCAAGGAAATTGCTTTACTTGCTGTACTATATCTCCAGCCCTTTTTTGTTTTTTAGTTTTGGGTCACAAGCCCCGAAGCTCAGGGCTTACTCTTCGATCTATGCACAGTTATCGTTCCTGGTGGGACACAGGGGGACATATGTGGTAACAGAGATCCAACATGGGTAGGCAGTTTGCAAGGCAGGGGCCCTATCCACTGTATTATCACTCTGACCCTTGAGTGATACTCTTAGTTAGTATAGGCAGTTTTATTATCTCTGAAACATGGTCAAGTTCCGTTTTCTCCTTAACAAGGGAAACTTAATTAACATCTTCTTAATTTCCTAAGCTTTTAAATTTTCAATTCTCTGAGGGTTCCATTTGGCCATAGAGGGGGTGAAAGATCATAGAGGAAAAATACAGTAGATGGAGGGATGGTAATGCATCTCAGTGGCATAGCACAATCTTCCCACTAGATAGGGCCACGTTGAAGGAAAAGACCTAATATAAATAATTTTCAGATCACAAATCTCCAGTACACTGCTTTGCACATAGTAGGTTCTCAAACAATGACTAAATAAAGCAAAGGCTGTTATCGTTTCAGAATATTCTCCCTCAGAAGTAGGTAAAGAAAGGTTGCTGGGTGTGTCTTCAATGACTGAGAAATTGGATAGAAGAACTATTCAAAGAGGAATAGTTTTTCAGAGCATAGAGGTGAGTGTTCTCACTGCAATTTTCACAGAATCAAGCACATTTTCTATTTGAAGCAGAGAACAAATGGCTATTTTCTTTCCTTCAGAAAAAAAAAAACAAGCTTTAAATGTGTTCTTGAAAATCATTATGAAATCCTTTCAACCAAATGGCCACTAGGAGTTGGAATCTGAGCTCATGTCTGAATCAGACAGTTGGAATAATTTTCACTAGCAGTTCTACTTGTGCTGCTGCTGATTTGGAAACCATCTCAGCACATCACACTTATCCCAGAGTTGCTGACCTTAATTTGCTTCAGCCAAAATTGAACAAAGAAATGATGAAGAACAGTGTTTCCTTCCTGCTGAGAGATGTGTTTAGGTTTGAAAATAAATGGACTGATGACTCTCACCCCCGCCATCTCCCTCAAAAATTTCCAAGTTCTTAACTCTATCCTCTGTCTGTACTCATACCTAATATTTAAGTTTTCTGGGTATGGTCAGTTTTTCTGCCATGTTAAAACTTTGCAGAGTCTAATTTTCTTGGATGCTTTTAAATTACGTAGGTGGCAATTAGCTTGATTCTGCATGTTTCTTATTTTTCTCCTCTTCCCAGGCTTCTCAGTTGATCACAATGCATTAAAATCTAGACAGTATCTCATTTCTCTGAGCTGATGTTTGAGGAAGATTGAAAATTTTTGTAGCACTGCACTGTAGCACTCCTCCCATTGCTCATTGATTTGCTGGAGCGGGAACCATTAACGTCTCCTTTGTGAAACTTGTTGTTACTGCTTTTGGCTTATCGAATACACCACAGGTAGCTTGCCAGGCTCTGCTGTGCAGGCAAGATACTTTGGTAGCTTGCGGGGCTCTTCAAGAGGGGCGGAGGAATAGAACCTGGGTCGGCCACATGCAAGGTAAATGCCCTACCTGCTGTGCTATCGCTCCATGGGCTAAAATGTATGGAGATGTTATTGGGCCCACTGGAGCAAATCAATGATCAACGGGATGACAGTGATACAGTGATGGCTTGGTCATGTCTGCCAATGTGTTCTCTCAGAGTCTGTTTCTTAATATCTGCTAAGCATTCAATGTGGGAAATATATAACTTCATTTTTGGAATTACTTGAGATTTAAATAAGTAAAAGAATTCTTTAATAACTAATAATTTTTTTCCTTGAAGCAAATACCCATCTGAAGTTTAAATTAGTTCTCTAATTTATCTTTTAAAAATTTGATTTTTGAACATTATTTTACTATAAACATTTTATTAAGGAATATTAGTTTATAACATCATATAGTCTCCAGGTATACAGCATTACAAGTTAACAACTGTATAAACTAAATTATGTCTCATACCAAAAGTCTAGTTTCCATCCTTTATCATACAACTATTTGTGAACAATTTAATCTCTGACTTCTTCTTTTGTTAACCTCTTTCTTTTTCCTTGCACAATAAGAGTTTATTTTGTTTTTTTTTGTTTGCTTAACTTCTACATATTAGTAAAATCATAGTGTTTGTTTTTTCTTCTGATTTATTTAACTAACTCCACTAGGTTGATCCATGTTGCTGCAAATGAAAAATGGAAAACATTTTTATCTTTTTTATGGCAGAGTAGTATTCAGTTGTGTATATATAATATACCTTGGTCTATTCAGTTATTAATGGGCAATGAGGTTGTTTTCACGTGTTGTTTATTTAAAATGCTGCAAAGAGTAGAGGGGTGCATATATCTCTTTGAATCAATGTTTCCTTATATTTTTGGACATGCATCAGAAGTGGGATGATTGGATAAAATGATATTTCTATTCTTAATATTTTTGAGGGATCTTTGTACTGTTTTCCATAAGGGTTGCACCAATTTACATTTCATTCTGTGATTTTTGCATTAATAATTTTACTTTATACCTAGAGCGATTATTGATATATGAGGGTGTGCTACTGTCATTTTATCTTTTGTTTGTCCATATATATTTAAAATCCTATTTTATGTATTTTTTAAAATTTATTCTATGAGTCTTCGTTTCAATTTTTTTGTGTGTGTTTACACTGGAGTTTATATAGGATGTCTCATATCTCAAATAGTACTTTTTTCTGCTGCTGTTGTCCTGTTTGTTTGCCCATACAAGTTCCATTTTTTCTGTTCTTCCTTTTATTACTTTTTGTCGTGAATTATTTCTTGTATACTGAGGTGGTTAGTAAATTAAGGTGTATATAATTATATTCGAGTTTCATTCCTATAACATTTATAATACAAATTAGTGTTTAATATGTTCTAAGTTAGAGTTTCAATTTTTTTGATCATAAAAATTAAAAGAAATTTATTCATAATGTTTTCTCACTTGGTTAGTAGTGAAAAGCAAACTACTAAATTCCCACTAATAGTCTGGGGATTATTAAACAAGCTCAATTGTGGGACCTAAATGGAACAATAGGGGTTTGTAAAAATAGCATCATAGCATCATGGCTTTTATAAATTCAGCCAAGTTATAGTCTAGAGTGCTAACCCCTTTCTACCTTAAAATTTTTTTAAAATCATTTTTGTGGTCCTCCTTGATAGCTTCTCTCTCTTCTCCGTTCTCAGCTCTTTTCCTCCCCATGCCATTCCCCCCCACCGTTTAAATCCTTTATCTTCTTTGTTCTGAACATTGGAACAAACTGCTTTATTATAGTCTTTCTCATTCAAAACAATTTTAATGATCAAAAACTGTATTCCGGAAGCAAATGTGGTATTTGCTTACATATTTGCTTATAAATTTCCTTGAGTGTAGACCTGAGTACCATTCAGTCGAGGGGAAATACTGTAGTATAATCTTTAAGCTTGCCAAATTTCAGGCAGAATGGCCTCTACTTCTCTTTTGCTGATTCTGATTCGAGCTCTTCTGGGTCCATTATAGCTGTCTTGAGTTTCTGGAACATTTCCTGAAACTCAGAATAGGTTCGCTGATCACTTTGGTGAGTTTCAGGAATTGTGCATCAGTTTTTGAATTGGTTTGTAATAGACTTCAGCATACTGCTTTGTTATAATTTCTAATTCCAAGTAAGGACATAAAATGAATTTTCAGCAGGTTAAGTATTACTGAGCTTTTGATTTCAGGATTATTTGTCGGAAATCAAAGACATTAATAAATGAAGCTTTAAATTTTTTTTTTTTAGTGAAGCAAAGTAGTTTTTATTGAAAGAAATTTATTTAGAGAAGTGTGGGAGGAGAGAAAGAGAAGAGAGAGAAACATTTTTAAGAGACAATGCAATCTTCTGAGGAAGAAAAAAACCTGGAACTTTAACTTTGTAATATTTTTCTTATTTAAGGAAGCATTATAAATGATGTAGGAACTCTTTAGCCAATCTCTTAAAACACTATTCATTAGTTGTTACCAGTAGTCTGAAAGCTGTTTCTTTTCCCTCTTTTTTGGTTATTATTATTATTTTTTGGACTCTTTTAAATTTTATTTCATTTTTAATAAAGTTGTTCAAAATAATTCATTAAATTTAATATTCAAACACCAATTCCACCACCATTGCATCTTCCCACCACCATATTTTGAATGGTTCTACCCCAAATCCCAAATTGTGCCCCAAAGCTTGGTACATCCGTGATGTAGAGTGTGGCCCTGTGCTCCAGGAATTCTAAAATCTAGGATATGATTGTACAGTAGATTCACTCTGGATGAGGTCTATGTTGCTCTCTTCTGGGAACTTTAATTTTGAGTCTCTGGATCATGGCCATTGATGAGATTATATGGTGCCAAAGGCAGTTAGTGGATATGACTGCCAACCTACTGGAAAACTTGGGAGATGGGGGGAAGAGGCCCATTCCCACTCTGAGTGACCTTGGAGATTTCCATCACAGATCCTGCATACCTGGGTTTTCCTGCAGGATTCCTCATGGGTAAGGCTCCTCTGAGATATGGAGAACAAGCTGTGAGCATGGTGGCGGTTGGGCTCTTGAAATGTTTGGCTGCCAGGGCTCTGTTGCAGTGGGGAGGGAAACTCAACCTACCCCACTTCCGAGTTGCCCCAGTGAAGACAGAATGGCATAGACATTAGGGTATGGGTGTTCTATCTTTTTTATTATTATTAGATATCCAGTTTGTCTACACCTTTCCTGCATTCTGTTCTTTTTTAAAAATGTTATTTTTAATTTTTTTATTTTATTGAATCACTGTGAGATATAGTTACAAGCTTTCATGTTTGAGTTACAATCACACAATGATCAAACACCTATTCCTCCACCAGTGCACATTCCCCACCACCAATATCCCCAGTAACCCCCCCCACCCTTTCCAACCCTTCCACTGTTTCCATGACAGATACTGAGAGGTTATCATGTTTGATCTTTTATCTGCTTTCATCTCCTAACCCAACCGGTTCTTCCAACCATCATTTTCTTGTTATCCCTTCTCTATTCCACCTGCCTTCTCCCTCCGCCCCCCTCCACACACACACACACACACACACACACACACACACACACACACACTCATGGCGAAGGCTTCCAACTATGGAGCAATCTTCCTGGCCCTTGTAATTACTGTCTTTGGGTGTCAGTCTCATTTTATGTTATTTTATACTCCACAAATGAGTAAAGTCTTTCTATATCTGTTCCTCTCTTTCTGATTAATTTCAATTAACATGATACCTTCCATGTCTATCCACTTATAAGCAAATTTCATGACTTCATCTCTCCTAATAGCTGCACAGTATTCCATTGTGTAGATGTACCAAAGTTTCTTTAACCAGACTTCTGTTCTCGAACACTTGGGTTGTTTCCATATTTGGGCTATTGTGAACAGTGCTGCAATGAATATATAGGTACAGATGCCATTTCTACTGTGCTTTTTGCACCTTCGGGATATATTCCCAGAAGTGGTATTGCTGGGTTATATAGGAGCTCAATTTCTAGTTTTTGAAGGACTATCCATATTGTTTTCCAGAAAAGCTGGACCAGTCGGCATTCTCACCAACAGTGAAAGAGCATCCCATTTTCTCCACATCCATGCCAACACTGTTTACTTTTGTTTATTTGAATGTGTGCCAATCTCTGTGGTGTGAGATGATATCTCATTGTTTTGATTTGCATCTCCCTGATGAGTAATGATGTGGAGCATTTTTTCATGTACCCTTTGGCTGTTTGTATTTCTTTTTGAGAAAGCCTCTGTTCATTTCTTCTCTCCATTTTTTGATGGGGTTGGAGGTTTTTTCTTGCATAATTCCACTAGTGTCTTGTGTATCCTGGATATTAATCCCTTATCAGATGAGTATTGGGAAAATATTCTTTCCCATTCTGTGGGCTCTCTTGTATTTTGGTCACTGTTTCTTCTCAAGCTGCATTATGTTCTTTACAGTTGCCAGACTTTCTTCAACCTTTCCTTCCCAGAAGTATCCCTAAGCTTCTCTGCTATGTTCTTAGGATTGTTCTGCAGAACTAGTACCACAAAGAAAAATACCTCCCTAAAGAAATGTTGGATTTACTTAAGTTATTCCCTTAGTCTTTGTCTCACAGAAGAGCAGAAAAGGGAATATTTATAGCTTCAAGGTAAGGACTAAAAGTGACACAAGGACAGTGGTGATGGTGGTGGTGGTGGTGTCTCAAACAAATTGTTGATGGTGGAGACACAAGAACTGTAAACCAAAAGCGCAAATATGAACATTGTTGTTACCTCCTTGTTACCTCAACTACAATAAAAAGCAAATAAAAATATTGGAGGGTCAAGCTTCCACTATTTGTTTGTTTTTCAATTTCTTCACATTCCATGCATGCCTTATTTAAATGATTGAACTGAGTCCGGAGTGTTGAGTCTGGGTCTTTATTTCCCTAAAATATTTCACTGGGTTCTACAAAGGCAATCTTTGGCTCACGTCTGCTTTTTCTTCTAAACTGTTCCATGTCATCTCCTGATTCTTGAGAATTTTCAGAAAACTGTTACGTCTTTTTATAGAAGCCTGGAATTTCAAACAATTCACTTTATATCTAAAATAGAATATCTCATGAGCGCTTCAGCAGCACAGCTATGAAAATTGGAATGATACAGGGAAGATTAACGTGGCCCTGTGCAAAGATGAAACGCACATTTTTAGACATTCTGTATTTCTGACTCCCTAAATAGCCAGATGTTCTATCTGGTTATTCAAGGCAGGTCATTCTATTATACTGATAAATGTGCAGTTACTCTTGAGATTGTCCCTGAGGTTAATTCCTTGAAAGAGTTAAAAGGAAAGAAAAACTTATTAGAAATAGCATTTACTGTGTTTGTATTGCATCTTTTATTTGTAGGACGTACTCTTTTTAGACTATATGCTTCTTAAATTTTTTTATTGAATCACAGTGATAAACACACATCTACAAAGTTATTCATGATTGGATTTTAGTCATATAATGTTTCAACACCAGTCCCTTCACTAATGTACTTTCTCATTACCAATGGTCCCCATTTTTCTGCTGCCCTCCACCCCTCTCCCACCTGCCACTATGGCATGTACTTTTCTTCTCTCTCTCTCTTTCTCCCTCCCTCCCTTCCTCCCCCACCCCATCTTTCCCCCCCGTCTTTCCTTTTGGCCTTATGGCTTGCAATACAGATAATGAAAGGTAAAAGTACATTCCTTTATCTACTTTGAACACTCAGTTCCTGTTCAAAATGATCATTTCCAACTATTATTATCAAGCCAATCCCTTCTTTATCCTAGCTGCCCTTTGACCCCCACAGAACTATGTGCTTTTGAGGACACCACTGTGTCTGAAACAGTAGTGATAAAAAGTGAAACAGTTTAATAAAATGCAGTTACACCATTTTCATTTTTTGATATAATTAACATTATGATAATGACATGATATTTGTTTTATCATCGTATAAAATTATTACAAAAGAAATGAATGGTCTATGAAGCTTCATTCATCATCTACTTATACATCTCATGAATGTTTACTCAGCTCCAACCAAGCAAACGCCCAGTATTGAGACAGATACTGGAAGAAAATGGTAAGAGTAATTGCTATAGATAGTGTCCTTGGGGTAACAACAGTCCAGAAGAGAAATACAATGGGTAATCGCTGTAAAATATGATGAATACTTATTGGGGGAGCATGGATTGCTAGAGGAGTATTTGGGGCATTTAATCTACTTAGAATCTTTATGGGGTTTTCAGATACAAGATACAATTTAAGCCTTACAAAGCCCTTCTGTAATGAAGAATACAGAAATGTTATTCTCATTTACAGAAAAGGAATTAGTTTTACAAAGATGAGAATGACCCAAGTTCCCATAGATCTAGACCTGGGCTTAGAACTCCATAACCAGTAATCTCATCACGGCTTGACATAGCAGCTGGAGTGTGAGCAAGTGTGAGGTCTGTGACGGTGCCATATCTGCTTCCAGCCTTTGTGATATCCTCATGCCAAGCTTGCAACTCCCATTGGCATCAACCAATTAACTCTTGGCATCTATTGCAGCTGGCTGGAAGCCATGTGGGAGTTCTAGCCAGCTTGATCCTTAAGTGCCCCATAACTAGGGCTGATAACCCAGTTTCATGCTGGGTGCAACCCCTGCAGTTAGGAAAAGGGCCAGAGGATTCTTCAAGCAGACACAGAAAATGACAGAAGCTTCATCTAGACCTTATTAGAATACGCCACCATGCAACAGTCTTTTTAGGGTCTGTTTGCCTGTCCCATCAAGAAGCCAGATTCTCCAAAGTAAAAACCTTGAAATGTCTGAAATTCATTTGATTTATGTCTAATACCATTTGTTTAATGGTATTAGCAAGTAGGAAGGAGCATCATCATTTGGTGGAAAAATTTCCCTTATTATTTTGGAAATTCAGTCACACATGATTCCCTGATTATTCCAGGAAATTTTCTGAATCTATTGGAAATTACCAAGGATTTTAGAATCTTTCAGAGAATATGAACTCTGATAAAATTGAAGCAGTGGTTATTATTTCTTCTCTTTGTGATATAGTAAAAAAAAGAACACATAGAGTTTAGAATTCACCAGAATTTCTATGTCAATTATTTTACTTTCTGAATGTATCACCCTGAAAAAAATTACTGAAATTCTTTGAACCTAGTCTCTTCAAAGCCCATTTGTAAGGATTAGAGGAAAGACACGTGAAATGCAGTTTATATAATGCCTGGTATATAAAAGGGTCTCAATAAATGGGAAATATAATTTAAAAAGACTTTTTTGAAAAGGAGATGGGGGAACTTAACACAAACTCTAGGGATGCAGACTCTTCTAAACCTGACATTTCTGGAAATGTCAATTCCTCTGGACCATTGTCTTTATCATTAATGTATAATTTTGTGTGATTCAAAGTTAGAACTATAGGATTATTTAACTTAAAATATTAATTTAAATGTTGCTGGAGAGATTGACTACTGGGAACAAAAATAAGCATCACAATTGTCAATGAATGGTATAGTCAATTTGTGCTGGAGATATAGTTCAAGTAAGTGAAATAGGACCAGAGAGAGAGAGAGAGAGTGCAGTGGGTAGGGCACTTGCCTGACAAAGAGCTGACTTGGATTTGATCCCTGACATCACACATGACCATGATTGCCTGAGGACAATCAAGAGTGATCCCTGAGCACAGAGAAAGGCATTAGCCTGGAACACTGCCTGAGGTTGCTCCCAAATTAAAATTTAATACTTGAACAGACCCAGTCAGTGATTTACATTTGAATGTAAATTTATATTTGGATGGATGTGGTAGAATCTGAACCAACATTCCGGGAATAGCCCCCAGCACTGCTGGGTGTGCCCTGAAGCAAAAACAATAAGAGCAAAAGAGATAACCAAAACAAAGAGTTTTATGTGATGTTGAAATTATCTAAGTAAATTGAGAAGATACTTCTCTGGGAATTAAAAATTGAAGTAGTTTTGTTAATGGTTGATGGTAGTGAAGAAATTTCTAGGTAAGTGAAGAAATTTCTAGGTAAGCAAATGGTCAGATCAGAGGTGGAAAGGCATGAAAATGAAGGTGGATGGGAGGTGATCCCAGTGGTTTGGTAGGTGAGGGAAAAGGACAACTAGAGGTTATGGGTTCTGGAAACATTGTGGATCTTGTTTATGAGACTTGGTTTATTTTAGAAACATTTGGGTTTAGTAAAGTGAGTTTGTTGTTGTTGTTAGTTTTGGGCTATACCCTGCAGTGGTCAGGGTTTAGTTCTTGTTATGTTCTCAGGGATCTCTCTTGGTGGGCTTCAGGGAACCATAGATGGTGCCAGGGCTAGACCTCTGGTCAGCCACATTCAAGGCAAGAGCCCACCATGCTGTACTACCTCCCTAGCCCATCAGTTTTTAAAACGGTAGAATTACATGCTTCAACTTGTGTTTAAAAAGAGAATTTGGGCCTCAGGGTAGAGGAAACCCAGAGGAAAGAAGAGAGGCCGGGAGGAATTTGAACAGTGGAATAGAGTGTGCAGAAGCTCAGTTAGGCTAATTTCATCTGAGATATTAATAGTAAGGAATGCTTCAAGACAAACACCTTTGAGTGAGCTGTTTGAGTTTAAATAGTCTCTCCGCAGGGGGGAATATGTAACTTCTACTAAGGTTGCCAATAGTGGTCACACCTACGGGAGGGCACTTTTGGTTGTTCATTGTCCATTTTTTTCCCACAGTCACTGGGTCTTGCAAGTCCAGCCGAGCAGTTCCTCCTTGAGTAAGAAATACAATTCTGTGATCTGCAGGAGAGAAGACAGGCCCCAGAGAACAGGTTGTTCTGTGGTTTTAAAAAATGAACTAGCTGAAGTCCTTTTTCTCGATCCTGAAAAAGGTTATTCAAATCAAAGCTATCACAAATGAGTGTTTTTTGGTAGGTTTCAAAAGTGCTGATTGTTGGGAGCCAAGCCAGAAACTGTCTTTTGCCTTAGTCTGGCATCAGGACTGAAGAACCCAATTACTGCTACTATTAGATTCTTATTATAAAAGTCTTAATGTCACATTTCTCAGCTCTGAGAAAATTTCTTATTTATAGAGTTAATAGATGCAGTAGAAAGTTGAATGACCCCCAATCCCGTTGCTCATCAATTTGTTCGAGCGGGCACCAGTAACATCTCTCATTGAGAGACTTATTGTTACTGTTTTTGGCATATACAATACGCCACGGGTACCTTGCCAGACTCTGCTGTGCGGGCAAGATACTCTCGGTAGCTTGCCTGGGTCTCCGAGAGGGGCGGAGGAAATCGAACACGGGTTGGCTGTGTGAAAGGTGACCGCCCTACCGCTGTGCTATCGCTCCAGCCCATGACCCCCAATTTAAAATATAATGAGGTTGTTCTCCTTTTCCTTTTAAAAAAATTCTTTCCTATCTGAACTCTTTCTCTTTTCTTTTTGTGTTTTGGGTCATACCCCATCGTGCTCAGGGCTTCCTCCTGGCTCTGCATTCAGGGATCACTCCTGATTGGTACTAGGAAAGCATATAGGATGCCGGGCGTCTAACCCAAGTTGATGCAACGCAAATGCCTTACCTATTATTCTATTGCTCAAGCCCCAACCTAGGTTCTTTCTTAGAAATCCAACAAACACATTCTCTCTGCAAATAAACTCTGTGTTTATATCATAACAGAAAACCTGAATCATATGGTTTGGTTTTGGCCTGATTGTGTTGTACCAACACATTAGAAAGAATGTTAGATCAAAAATAAAAACACCTAAGTTATGTTATTTTCGACATCCCTAGGGTATTTGTAGAAGGAAGTTGGACCTCTGTTGGTGGGTGTGGTGCTAGAATAATGGAAGTGTGAAAATACCACAGACAGTACTGTAAATCACAGTACATCAATAATGGGGAGAAAGAAAGTAACTGTGAGTCAAAGCAATTTAAGTTTATTTTTTAATTGCCATCAACTCAAAGATTCCTCTAGTTTTGGATGTTTCACAAAATATATTTCAGTCTCTTGAAATTAAGATCTTGCGTATTTCTGAATTTTTATTGCAATCAGTGCCTACATTACCAATTGCAAAATGTTGGAAGCAACAAAAATGAAAAAGAGTTCCTGGAACAGATGTTGTTTATAAATGCCCATTGAATAGATAAAAGTGAGGATAAATTAATAAATTAAGAGGAAATATTATTTTCTGGATTTGGGGGTGAGAGGAGGTAAATTACTTATCTAGAATTTTGGAATGGCATAAAACGATGAGGTAAGTTATGGGATAGTCTAAAGCATAACTTGCTGGGTGATCAGAGGCACGAACTGACACTTGTCTTCTTCCTTGAGAGCTTGCCTACTGTTCTGTTTCTTGCAATTTAGAACTTGGGAAGAAAGAAGAACTAATTCACAGAATAAATTTTATTCCAATTCAATCCATTGATTAACAAGTGTTTGGTGAGTATCTACAAAGTTCTCTGTCCTCATGAAGTTTGTAACTTTGCGTGAAAGACAGATTGATAAGCCCATTCTGATATAAGCCCATTGTCTCTTATGTATTTCTTATAAGAAATACGGGTTATGTAAGTAAATAGGGATAAATGAGGAAGTAAGAAAACAAAAAGAGGACCAGCATAAGTAAAACAGAGAGATGAAGCATAGGGGTGGATCAGATTTTGTGCCAGGCAAAGAAGTTTGGGTTTTACTTAAGGAGTGTTGGGGATCATTTTGGGTTTTAAGTTGAGAAGCCACACAATGAAATTACCATCCAGTGTGGACCGGTCTGGCACAGGGTCATGAAGATCCTTCTCTGCAGTACTTTTTCTTTGTGAGGCAGCTCTGTTGTCTCCAGTTACCTTCTAACTGCTCCCACTTGCTTTTTAAACCCACTGGGGAAAAGGATGAAGTGGGCACTGTGTGTTCCCAGCACTGGTTACAGCACTTCCTTTGTAAGCAATTTGTTTTTCCTGGTAAATCTAATACCCTTGTTTTAATTATGGTTTGGATTTTTGGTAGCTCTGACTTCCCATAATCAGCTCTGGTTTTCATCTCTTAAAGAGCAGGGCAGGCATGGGTTTAACAGATCTTGCCTGTGGCTCGCTCATGTCAAAACACAGCCATGGGCGGGCATTATGTGATACTCACTCCTCCTTCTGCCTCTACCCCCACTTTTTCTTCTTCTTCTTCAGTCTTTTGTGCAACCAGAGAACTGTGCCACTGAGATCTTCTTCAAAGGGTGTGCCTAGCCGTCTCTCTGACTTGTGTTGATCCTTTGTCTTTATTCTTTTCAATGATTCTCCACACTGAAAAAAAAACAGTTAATTCATCTTGAACCTGCTTGCATGAGAGGAACTAGGTGCATTGCTAAATTGGCTCATTCTAAAGACAAGATGGGGAGCCAGTTCAGTGAAAACACTGCAAAATATTGGCCCAGGACTTCTCAGCTGGCTTCTACTGGGGCAGACACACCTCTTCCATAAAGTTCTTGCAGTATTGACCATAAAGAAGAGAAACTTTGACTATCAACAGCCCCTGAGAACCCCATACCATAACCTGCACAGGCCAATTAAAAGTTAAGGGGATTTTAAATATGCACTAGGAGTTTTGCATAGGGAGTGTTGGATGATACCAGTAAGGAGAATGGCTGAGAGAGGAAACATTAAAGATTCTGGGTGAGACATTAAATTCCCTTTGTATTCTCTCATACTATTCATCCCCATAGGATTTTCTGACGAAAGGGTTATCAGAAAAAAAAATGCCATGCTTTGCTGAGATTCGCAACTGGAAGGAAAGTCATGAACACCTGTGTTGGGCAGTGGGAAGAGCACCTGCCTTGTAATCAGAGTTACTGCTCTGAAGTCTACTTAGGAGCCAAGCTCTTGACTGATAAGGATGCATTTATCAACAAGGAAGGCTGCTACTTAACAGTAAAGCCTTTCTCAGGACCATTAGTGCGCAATTTGAACAAACTAATCCATAGAAAGTGCTTAGGAAAATTCCAGGCATGTGTACAGCAATCAGGCAGAGGGTGTTATTACTCTCATCATAGATATTGCCGTCACTAGAGAGAGCAGCATGATTCTGTGGAGGGAGCTGTATGCTTTCCTCTCTAAGAATGGAATCCTTTCAATTACTTACTGAGCCACTGACTGATTCACCAGCTAAGGTTAAAATGTGACAGGTACTAAAAAAAAATGTGACAGGTACTAATCCTATCCAGTTGAAACAGGTGTGTAAAAATCTTATTTTCAAAGATTTTTATTTCCGCTTGAGATAGTTATTCATTAAGGCAAGAGTTATTCAATATTAATGGAATGGTGATCTGTTTGTAAAAAGTAATTATAGATTTAGGGCAAGTGGGTCAAAATGGAGTAGTAATGCATTTTTTTCTGCTTTATTCTGACAAATTATTATCCCTCTGATTCTGTTTATTCCTATTCCTTGCATTGTTTTTCTATCTAGCAGATTTCATGTTCTGACTATAGTGTACCCTGTATGCTTTATAATTTCCCAATTTAGTTGTTTATTGTCTGATCCTTCATGGCAGAGCCTGGCAAACTACCCGTGACGTATTCAATATGCCAGAAACAGTAACAATAACGGACCTCATTCCCCTGACCCTGAAAGAGCCCCCAAAATGGCAGCGTTGGGAAAGACAAGTAAGGAGAGGTTGCTAAAACTGTTTGATGCTCTTCATGTTCCTGGAGAGAGCAGATGCCATTGGGCTACACTAGCACGCGACAGGGATGAACGGAGATGTTACTGGCCCCCTCTCAAGCAATCGATGAGCAACGGGATGACAGTGATACAGTGATTGTCTCATCCTGATATTAGTGTATAAACCCCACTGGGACAAATGTTTGCTCATTTTATTCTGTGCTGTTTTTCCATCTCTGAAAGTGCCTGGCACATGAGTTCTAGATTTATAGACAGAATACATCCTCCCTTTGAAGGCTCCATCTCATACTCCAGTATTATCCCTCTTTCTTTAGACACTCCTTATAATGGAGTTGCCTGGTAGAATACCTGGCTATTTTGACTCCAGTTGACTTGCTTTGTGGTTCTTGGAAGATCACAGATGATATTGAAATATCTGGGTATCTGGAAAGATGGCATCTTGTCAGTAATTGGATATCTTTATTCAGCTGCTTGGTATAGTTAAAATTCAGCAATAGTGATTATCATGAGACAATGATACTTTTAAACACATACTTACCATGTACTCTACTATACACCTTGCCTATATTTTCTCATTTAATTCTTACAATATACCTATGAAATCAGAGGTTAATATTAGAATCTAAATCTTACAAGTTAGGAAATTGAGGCATAGACTGGCTAAGAAAATTGAAGGGCATACAGGTAATTAATATCTATAGTGGAACTTGATCCCATATCTTGCTGACTGCAAGGCTCATGTACTATTAGGGAAAACTTTAGGCTATTAAGATCTGCTATTACGGATTTTTGACATAAATTTTTTAATCCTTTGATTTTTTCTCTTTTTTTTATTAATGAATCATTGTGAGATATAGTTACAAACTTATGAACTTTCATGTTTGCATTTGGTTTAGATCCCTCCACCAGTGCCCATTCTCCCTCACCAATGTTTCCAGTATCCCTCCCCCCACCCCACCCCAACCCCCACCACCCCGCCCTGCCTCTGAGGCAGGGCATTCCCTTTTGTTCTCTCTCCTTTTGGGTGTTGTAGTTTGCAACAGAGGTATTGAGTGGTCATCATGTTTGGTCTATGGCACGGATGTGGGGAGAAAGGGACTCTTCTTCACTGGTTCAGCCCTTTTGGAAAACAATATGGACGATTCTCAAAAAATTAGAAATTGAGCTCCCATTTGACCCAGCAATACCACCCCTGGGAATATATCCCGGAGAGGCAAAAAGGTACAGTAGAAATGACACATCTGCATTTGTGTGTTCATTGCAGCACTGGTTACTGTAGCCAAAATCTGGAAAAAAACCGGAGTGCCCCCAAACAGATGACTGGTTAATCCTTTGATTTCAAAGGAGGCAAAATAACTTGTTTTCACTCCTGAAATCAGAGGAGATTCTCTCTCACAGATATCTTAGTAAAAACAAGAATATATTTTAAGCAATAAAGGATGATATTATGTTAAAAATCACTTGAAGTAGCTTCCAACAATTTAATTGGTCAGGTAGACAAAAAATGCTTATATGAAAATTATAAAGAATCATAATTCCCAGTCTTTTTTTTTTCTTTTTGGGTCACACCCGGCAATGTACAGGGGTTACTAGCTCTGCACTTAAGAATCATTCCTGGTGATGCTCAGGGGACCATATGGGATGCTGGGAATTGAACCTGGGTCAGCCGCGTGCAAGGCAAATGCCCTACCTGCTGTGCTACTGCTCTAACCCCAGTTCCCAGATTTTGGAGTTCTTAGAAACAAGAGTGCATAGAACTTCTTAAAATTGAGTCTTATTCCCAAAGATTCCTATAAAACTAATCACTGCATCTAGGTTTTAAACAATTTTACTTAGACAATTTTTTTTTGTCAGTAATCCATGAACATAATTTAAGAAACACTACATGGTGGTATTAAGAGAAATACAGAGCTAAGGAAGTTTCACAGGTAGCCATGGAAAGGGAATAATGGGTGAATCTGACCTCAGGAGACTCAAATATCAGTCTTCGTTCATGGGAAGTTGATGTGTGCTCTAAGAATACAGTAAAGAAACTTTGGAATTGATGACTAAATCCTTCAGATAAAAGAAACAAGATTCTGTAGTAAGAAACTATGCAAGACCATGTGTTTGTTGTTCATGAGGGGTGTGGGAGAACAAAATTTTGTAGTAAGTTACTATGCAAAATCATGTGGGGTGTTATGGGAGAATATACAAAAAGGCATAATGATGTTGACATATAATCAGAGATCAGGATGACCCAAGAAATTTCCTGGAAAAATAATTTATCATCAGTGGGAAGGGATTTCTAGTTGTGTTGCCACTCAAACGTTTTCTGATTTAGTCTACAAGGTGGCTTTTATCAGTTTATTCAGAAAATAGTCATGCAGGCACTAAAAATGTTAATCTACCCTTTGTGGGATATTATTTTAAAATGGAGAGAGCAAGGTGACACACAGCTATTTGACAAGAGGTACAGTAAATACAGTAAGTACAGTAAGTATTGCTGGAGTGATAGCACAGTGGGTAGGGTGTTTGTCTTGCACATGGCCAACTCAGGTTCTATTCCTCCATCCTTCTTGGAGAGCCTGACAAGCTACTGAGAGTATCCCACCCGCACGGCAGAGCCTGGCAAGCTAACCGTGGTGTATTCGATATGTCAAAAAGACTAACAACAAATCTCACAATGGAGACATTACTGGTGCCCGCTCAAGCAAATTGATGAGCAACGGGATGACAGTGACAGTGACAGTGACAGTAAATAGAGAAGAAGGAGGATCCCCCATTATTTTTGTGAGAACTACAGGATTGACCTGGTACAATTCTGAGAAGCTATAGAGGCAGTCATGAAAGGTATTCTTGGTAATATGATAGCATCACTGACAAGATGGGAAGAATCTGGAGGAACTTGTGAGTGGAGCAGGTCATGGTTTGGCTATGCCAGCAAGCAGCAGACCATGCCTTCCTTAGTTATTCCTCATGGTAGTGGCTTAGGGTTTGTTTCGGGAATATTAATTTCCATTCTTAGAGGTTACTCCTGGTTAGGGAAGGGAGGGAAATCGAACTTAAAACCTTGCACATATTTGGCATGTGCTCTACTCTTTGCACTATCTCTCCAGCTGTTTTAAAACTATAAATTTTTACTAATAGTAATATTGTTACTCAGTATCGCTTACTAACCATGCATTAACTCCTTATTTAAGTCAGATAGCTTTTAATCTGAGGTTAAGTTGTCCTAGTTGTTCTAGGAAATGGCAGATGGGGGAACTGAACCTTGGAAAGCTTCAGAATCTGTGCATACATACCACGGTGCCATGTTTTCTCCCACATGCCTCTGTGATGGTTAGCTTTTCCTACTTCAGATATGCAGATCACATTGGTGAGACTCTGATAAGCTTTTTCTCAAGCACATTAGTAATTGGTAGGATAAGGGAAGAAGTGGGTTACTGCAGATTTCTACTGGACTCTAAGAACGCTATTACCCATGCCACATTCAGAGAAGTTATTTAAATCATGGAGTCTGGGGTTGTGGCTCAGTGGTAGAGTGAATGCCTTGCATGCATGAAGCATGAATTCGATCTCTGACCCTGAACCATATTACCAACTGGCACTGGGTTCCTGGCATCACAAAAGTGACATATGATGATATGATGGGCCCAGATCAATGGTGTGTGAGCATTGAAACCAATGGTGAGTGAACACAATAACTAAATGTGCAATCCCCAGATGCTGCAATAACTATGATGAAGGGAAGGGGAAAGTGAATAAATAAAAAAGAAGTTATTCAAGTCTTGTTTACTTGAAAGATGAATGAAAGAATCTAGCATATGATTTAAAGACCTCATCTTTGAGTACTAAACAACTCATTCTGATGACAAAAGCCAGAGACAGTTCATGAAATAAGCTGAACAGCCTAATTAAGCTTGGTAAAGGGAGCATTTCATATCTCAGCCAGGAAAATGAGGTTTCTTGGAAACAAAAACTCAAACAATGCTTTATTGAGGAATCAAAAAAAGTCCAGACCCCTCATATTCTCTACTCTAGCTCATTCAGGTTCCATTCAGAGGATTGATGAACTTATTTTATTGTACTGATAAAATTGTACTGATGTTCACAATCAATCACCCATGATATTTTCTACCTGTAAACATCATCCATATTTTTTTGAGAACAAAAAGGTGAAACTATTTACTTTGCTTGATTTTCTGAGCCTTTCAGTATGGATTTTTTTTTCTGTTTTGTGAAAAAATGATGGATGAAAAAGTAGGAGCTTCTACATAAGGTTTAGGAAGTGAGTGTATTCTGAAAATTAAGTCAGTAGTTAAAAACCACCCTTGAGAAGATGAAAGAAAAAGCAGTTGCCTGAATGGCTGTATAGAATTGCAGACGCATACAGGTCTGTTTCTGCTTCTGCTGGCTCTGCAGTTCACTCTGAGGGAGCTTGCAGCTGTCAACTCTCATTGGGCTGTACCTTCCTTCTTTTTGCACAGGACCTGCAGGGAAAGCAGCTATTGTGTGTCTATTTGAGTGACAAGAAAACAGAGACATGAGAGCAATTTAGGTTACATCATGATGACATGGGCAGTTTATTTGTGAAGTTCTTAATGTGAAAAATGGATCTGAGTACAAGTATCAGGAGGATTAAAGAAAGTATTTTCTTTTCTATCATTGAGAATTGTTCATTTCATTTTATTTATTTATTTATTTACTTGAAATGTAGTTGTACTGCTGTTTCTTCAGCCACTGATTAAGGAGACCGAAGTAGGCATAAACTCCACGAAAATTGGTCATTTTAATGCTGGCACCCCCCCACCCCAATTTGTTTACATAGAAATAATTGTGATCAATTCATTAATAGAATAAATTGTTGAAACCATGTGACGTGATTGACTGTCAGCAGAACTCATGGCTTTCAAGAGGTTTTTTGACCCATTAGCTTCCAATTTGCCTTGTTATTTTTCCACTGAGGGGCCACTGACCATCTGTACCACAACCCCAAGTCTAAACAGAAGTCCAAAGATGAACTGGTACCACTGACTGGAGAGTCTCTTGGACATTTTATTTGTGTAAGATCTTCCAAGTGGGATGAGGCCTCAGATGACATGAGGAAGCTTTAGGACAGGTTAGAAAATGAATGTGTGTGCAACACATATATGCATAGTGTTGCTCTTTTGAAGTATGGTTTTTCTCCCAACTGGTAATTGGAATTATGAGGAGATGTTGATTCATGATATATGATAATGTAACAAGAATGGGAAGAACTTCTAAGTGTGGAAATTTGCCTTTCCCCCTCTCCAGTGTCTGTCCTTTTTAATGCCTAGTTTTCAAAAACACAAGAAGTTTGCTGAGAAACAAAAGGCTCTTTAAAGGCTCTTCATGTGCTCTGTAAGTAATTATCTTAGCGGATTAAGCTTTTAATGAGGCAGTGGGGAATAGATGTAAACCTCAATTAAATGAGGTCTTGCTGCTTATCATATCAGAAAATGGCTAAGAACCCAAACTGTATCTGCTCTTTCAGGAAGTGTCACACAGTAATATCAATTTTTTAAAAGGTCTCATAAATCTCAAAAATTATTTTGCAAATCTGGGGCCAGAGAGCGGAAGGTACTTACCTTGCACGCAACCAACCCGAGTTTGATTCCCAACATCCCATATGGTTTCCCAGGCACAGCCAGGAATAATTCTTGAGTACAGAGCTAGGAATAAGCCCTATGCACCACCTAGAGTGGTCCCAAAACAAAGCAAAACAAAATAGAATTCAGAAAAAATATTAGTAATTCAAGTGTGGGGGTGAATAGAAACTAGACTTTCGGCGGATAGCTCAATGCAGCATATACAGATGGCAAAGTATAATGGTACGTACCTACATGTAATTGTAACTAAAGTCAGTCAATAAAATAAGAAAGAGTCCTATCTGAATAAAAAACAGATACAACTGGAGGGATTTTCTCTATCCCTGGTAGAAGGAAACACCAGGGACTCAATTTTGTTCCACTCACCAATCTGGCTCCTAACTGTAGGGACTCATACTATGAGGTGCGGTGAGGATGAAAGAAGGAAACCAAGGTTAACTCCTGCAGAAAGAGAAGGCACAGCAGAGCAATATTAAATTGCTGCTTCCCATTTTTTACTGACCTAGTTACAAATAACTCATCATATGTTTTATTCTGATAGCTGAGAATGTGTTCATTTGACATGGGTTTTAGGAAGGAAGACAGCTTTTGGAAGGAGGAAGGCGGGAAACATGGTTTTGGTCACTGTGTGAGGTTAGGGTGCATAGTCAGAAAAGCATTAAACTGTCAGAATCTTTGGGAAGCAACTACTGGTAATCAAGCCGGGTTTTCTTCTTGTGCATCTTTATTTGAATTTTGGCCTTTTATATGCTTATCAATTCTCTTCCTGTCCTCTCCTACGTGACCTCAAGTTGCTGTACCAATTCTTCAGGCATTACTTAGAGTTACTTAAGACACAAAGGAAAATGAGAGTAAAGTAAGCATTAGGAAGAGACTTCAAGGTACACACCAGAGATATTTTCATATTTTGGAGACATTTGTTTTTCACTTTGGTGACTAGGTGGGCTGCTTGTGCAAAAAAGTGCCACAGGGATCAGAGTCTGCTGGATAATAGGGGTCTTTTGGGATACAGATTATATAATGACAGTCTCTTTTTGTTTAAGCTCTTCTCTTCATGCTTGAGCCACTTTAATAATTTCCTAGTTTGTTTCTGCCACTGCCTTGTCCTCATTCAGAGATGGATTTGATTAGAGTCAACACATCTGAACATCGTCAGCTAGTGTCTGGCTCCTGTCATTCTCATTCTCCAACCCTGAGGAGGCTCATAAAGAATCACCAGGTTGGGGCTGGAGTGATAGCACAGCAGGTAGGGCATTGACCTCGCACGCGGCCAACCAGGATTTGATTCCCAGCATTCCATATGATCCCCCGAGCACTGCCAGGAGTGATTCCTGAGTGCAGAGCCAGGAGTCAGCCCTGAGCATCTCTGGGTGTGACCCAAAAAGAAAAAAAAAAGGAATCACTAGTGATGATTCTTAACATGAGCTCGCCACATGTTGATGTGCTCTGGGGTTCAGCAGACTGATTTCTACAGATTGCCTCGCCCAAATTCCCTTGCAGTCTGACGTCTTGTTGGGCTTGGCTGTGGGCAGGAACTGGCAGGCTATTAGAGGGTTGCAGGAGAGGAAAGTGGAACACCTGTGTTTTAGTGCCTCACCTCTCTCCTAGTGTTGAGCCCTCCTTTTTCTTTGCCCTTGGAGGGTGTCTCCCAAGCAGTGCTTAGGGCTTCTGGGTCATTCTCAGTGATACTCAGTCAACCAGGCTGAATGGTGTAATGCTAGGACCCACTGATGTGGTGTTGCTTGGGACCAGTGAGCCCAGAGTTCTGCGGAGTCTCCAGGGGGTACACTCAGCAGTGCTCAGGGGACCATGCGGTGCCAAAAATTGAACATGGGACCTTGTGCATGCCAAGCATGTATCTCTGGCCCCTGAGCTATTTTTCTCACTCTACATCTCTGGCTTTCACAGTGACCAAGTCCCATTGTCGTATCTTGGTCATCGCTGATATGAAGCTAACTTTTTGAAAAGGGTTCTGGAAACTCCACTGTCTTTTCTTTGTCCTTTTGGATTCATAAGTGGAAAGGGCCAACGGCTTATATTTGGTTCTCAAACTATCATCCCACAATTATTTTTTCTCCTTTTCCATCCCGCTTAAACAATACCTCAGAGAATGATTTTCTCCTTTTTTGATTTCTTTCTTTCTCTTTTTTAAAATTTAAAAAATTTTTTAATTGAACATCCATGAGATAGATCATTACAAAATTGTTCATGATTGGGTTTTAGTCATACAATGATCCAACACCCATCCCTCTACCAGTGTCCCACCATCACCACAGTATTTATCTTTTGGTGGTAGTGTGGCTCCCAAACAGTTTTCAATGGGTCTAGGGACCACTCCTGTAATATTTAGCTCATTTGTGTGGGCTTTAAGGTTCAGTGCTTGGAGTGGGTGATGCAATGCTGCTGGGCCCAGCAGTGCTTGGGGGTTGTTTATGGCTTCTGATCTGCAAAACTGGGAAAGAATGTGTGGTATTTTTTAAGTTGCCAAATCTATGGTATTTTGATACTCAGCAATAGAAAAGTATTATAGTCACCCAAATTTTACTAGTTTATAATCCTATAAAATAAGTTACCTCTTTATATAAACAGTTTGTAGCTATTTTATTTACAGAGGACTCATTTAAAAGTTGCTTAAAACTAGAAACAAAATTTTGGAGGGCCTGACAAATAGGGCTCAGAGGTCTGGGGACCCGCCTGGGGATCTTTGACTAACCAGAATGTGATTCAGCGTAAGGTCCAGAGGATGAAACATTGCTCTGGCTTTGCTATTCTGTGCATACTTTGGTAATCCCAGAAGTGCTGGGGTCTCCATGGCTGTGTCTGATGATGCCTCAAGAACTATGTGTATCAAAAATCAAACCCAGTCTGGTACACATGCAGTATAGTGCTCTAACTGCTATACTATCTCCGGGCCCAGAACTTAAAATGTCTAGATATTTTCCTTAGATTACTTTTTGACCTGGCAAGGTACTGAGAGCATCCTGCCCGCATGGCAGAGCCTGGCAAGCTCTCCATGGCATATTTGATATCCCAAATACAGTAACAATGATGGGTCTCATTCCCCTTATCCTGAAAGAGCCTCCAATGGGGCACTGCTGGGAAGAACGAGTAAAGAGAAGCTGCTAGAATCTCAGGGCTAGACGAATGGAGACGTTACTGGTGCCCGCTTGAGCAAATCAATGATCAATGGGATGACAATGATACAGTGATACTTTCTGGCTGGACTGGAGCAATAGCACAGCAGGTATGGCATTTGCCTTGTACATGGCTGACCTGGGTTTGATTCCTCTGTCCCTCTCGGAGAGCCCGGCAAGCTACCAAGAGTAAGTATCTCACCCACACGGCAGAGCCTGGCAAGCTATCCGTGGTGTATTCGATATGCCAAAAACAGTAACAAGTTTCACAGTGAAGACTATTACTGGTGTCCACTTTAGCAAATCGATGAGCACAGGATGACAGTGACAGTGACAATTATCATATTTCAAGATCAAATACTAATCTTTTAATTTTTTTTATCAGGATACTTGGAAGGGGGAAAAGGAGGGAAGGAAGGAATATGTAGTTTTCCAAGGTAATGGCACATGAGTGGTGGTTCCTAATTCTCATAGTGAACAGGCATATTTCTGTGAAGATAATACAAACACAGCATTCATGACTAAATGTTTTGTAAAATGGAAAAATCAATGAGTAGGCTAAGAAATAAATAGTCACCATGGACAAATACCATAGTTGGCATTGGTAGCACAAAAGCGTCATGTACTTGATGAGGATCTGTTGAAGATGTCCAAATTAGTAAAAAAGAAGCTAAAACACAACTTTAATTTTTCTATTTTTTTCTCCAGACACAGAGATAAATAGTTTTATTTATTTGAACTTGATTGCTGCAATACAAATTTTTACACAACTCTGGAGATCATTCATAAAGCCAGTGGAATTCTAACATTTTACTTGGGAGTTGTATTTGAATTCGTGTGTGTGTGTGTGTGTGTGTGTGTGTGTGTGTGTGTGTGTGTGTGTGTATTTTCCATCAACACAGATGTTTTCTTCAGGAAGATAATCACTCTAAATGCTTCCCAGACTTTCACCAAAAATTTTTTTTATGAGTATATTGTCTTGTATTATTATGAAACAGGAAAGCTGCTATCTTTTACAATGTTTTGAAAATTCTTTAACTTAAAAACAATCAAACTTTCCAAAGGATGAGTTAACTTTTTGTGGGTGTTAAAGTCTTTTGAAAGGAAGTCTAATTGATCCCAGTAAGTTGAGGGGTAGAAAAAGGAGTGGAATGAATGAATTTTCCAAAACATTTTTACATTTCTCTAAATCTTTGCAAAAGCTTTTCTGCAAAATATTATCATGTTGATTCTATAAAAGACTGCAAATGAGCTAACAAGTTTTTCTTTCATTATAATATGTTGCTAAAACAATTAAGCAGTTAGAAAAATAATGTAACTACTAACTACACTGTGAACCTGTGCGATAGTGCAGGAAATGCTTTAGGACTAGTATGATATGCCCAGTTTGCCTGATTTACTTAGGTTCTAAATATGCTTGACACAGTGAAGAGCATCATTGTGTCTCAATGACTATTCATCAGATATGTAAAAATTTATGGTCATTTTATACTGAAAAATAGACAAAAAAGTGAGGAGTCTTGCTCTAAAATAAGAATATTTCCTTAATTTTATTTTCATCTTCATTTTATCATAAGAGCAATTACTATCAGCAATATTAACTAGTTCTTTACTCTCTCTTTTTTTTCTTTTTGTTTTTGAGCTATACCCAACGGTGCTCAGGGAATACTTCTTGCTCTGTGTTCAGGGATCATTCCTGGTGGGGCGCAAGGGACCATCTGGGGTAACGGATCAAACCCAGTTTGGCCTCGTGACTGTACAGATGTTTCACATTGACTTCAAACCAGAACTTTCTAATAAAAAAGCATATTTCCTGCTTCCTTTTGAGGATATTTTCTATCCTAGAGTGTCCACAAAAACAAAAATATAAAACACCTGGCCGAGATGTGATCCTGGGGGCCACATGCATCTGCGGCCTCTCCGCAGCTGCACGAGCGTGAATCCAGACCCAACAAAACCTCTTTCGGCATGGGCAACTCCTCGCAGAATGTCTCCAGCCTGAGAACTAAGCCTCGGCCTCGTGCCCGCCCAGGAGGGGAAAGGTATTTCTCTCTCTCGCCTCTTTCTCTCCGGGGATGAAGGGCGCGGTGTCTGCCATATTAAGACGACCACAGATGGGATTTACGACAAAAGCTGCAGCAAAAGGACACGAGGGTGCTCTTGGGAAGGTGGGAGGCACTGGCCCCTCCCACCGCAGAGATGTGATCCCGGGGGCCGCATGCGTGTGCGGCCTCTCCGCAGCTGCACGAGCGTGAATCCAGACCCAGCAAAACCTCTTTCGGCATGGACAACTCCTCGCAGAATGTCTCCAGCCTGAGAACTAAGCCTCAGCCCCGTGCCCGCCCAGGAGTGGAAAGGTATTTCTCTCTCTCGCCTCTTTCTCTCCGGGGATGAAGGGCGCAGTGTCCGCCATATTATGATGACCACAGATTGGATTTTCAAGCCTGCAATGATCCAATATCTGGAAGAAATCTCCCTGGACTTAGTTGTTAAAGTATGGAAATTCAAAACTGTGCGGCCGCTAGTGCGGCCACGCGACCTCATTTGTCTTCACATTAAGTCTGAATCTAGTGGGGTACTCCTAACAACAATAGTGAGGTTTGTGTTGAAATATTGAATTTAATCAAAGTAAACAGAAAATAAAATGAAACTTATCAGTTACAAGGCGGGGGGTGGGGAGGCGGGATGGGAGGTGTACTGTGTGTTTTTTTTTTTTTTTGTGGTGGCATATGGGTGCTGGTGAAAGGATGGTTGTTTCAGCATTGTATAACTGAGACCTAAGCCTGAAAGCATTGTAATCTTCCACATGGTGATTTAATAAAATAAAATTTTTATTTAAAAAAAATATAAAACACCAAAGGTATTTAGAAATCAAAAATTTATAGTAAAATAGCGGGGTACAAAATTAACACACAGAATTTTGTTGTATTCTTACATGTAAATAATGACATAGAATAGAAGGAAAAAATATCATATTTACAATCACTACAGAAATCCAAGTATCTAGAAATTAACTTAATGAAAGGGATGAAAGACTTAGTAAAAACTATAAATTATAATGAAAAGAAAATTTGCAAAGACATGATAAAATAGAAACACAATGTTTGTTTGTAGATTGGAATAATCAATATCATTAAGTTGACCATTGTATGCAAAGCATTTTATGATTCCTATGCAATCTCCACCAAAATTCCCAAGGACATAGTACAGATAGTTCTAAAATTTATCATATGATTTCTATCTGTCTTTTATTAATGTAGTAGCACTGTAGCACCGTTGTCCAGTTGTTCATCAATTTGCTCGTGTGGGCACCAGTAACATCTCTATTGTGAGACTTGTTACTATTGTTGGCATATCGAATATGCCACAGGTAGCTTGCCAGGCTCTGCTGTGTGGGCGGGATACTCTTGGTAGTTTGCTGAGCTCACATTAATTAACTTACATATATCAAATGATTCTTGCATCCCATGACATTCGCTTGATCAAGATATAAATAAAAAAAAAGACAGGAGACATTGCACTCCCTGACTTTAAACTTTGCTACAAAGTTCTACTAATAAAAATGGCTTGGTATTGAAAAAATAGACAATATAAGATCAGTGGAATGAAATTGAGAGTTCAGAGGTAACACTTCAGATGTGTGAACAGTTAATCCACAAGAAAGTATCTAAGTGCATGAGGTAGAGCAAGAAAAATCTATTCAACAAATGGTGCTTGAAAATTTGGGTAGACATACAAAAAATGAAACTAGACCTCTATCTCACACAGCACACAAAGATGAATTCAGAATGGATTAAAGATCTTGATGTAAAAGAACAAAAGCAACCGCTGTTGGAGAGGATGTGGGGAGAAAGGGACCCTTCTACACTGCTGGTGGGAATGCCAGCTAGTTCAGCCCTTTTCGAAAACAATATGGACGATTCTCAAAAAATTAGAGGTTGAGCTCCCATTTGACCCAGCAATACCACTGCTGGGAATATATCCCAGAAAAGCCATAAAGTATAGTCGAAATGACGTCTGCACTTATATGTTCATCGCAGCACTGTTTACAATAGCCAGAATCTGGAAAAAACCCGAGTGCCCTAGAACAGATGAATGGTTCAAGAAACTCTGGTACATCTATACAATGGAATACTATACAGCTGGTAGAAAAAATGAGGTCATGACGTTTGCATATAAGTGGATCAGCATGGAAAGTATCATGATAAGTGAAATGAGTCAGAAAGAGAGAGGCAGACATAGAAAGATTGCACTCATCTGTGGAATATAGAATAATATACTATAAGACTAACACCCAAGAAGTAGAAACAAGTACCAGGAGGTTGTCTCCATGGCTTGGAGGCTGGTCTCTCATTCTGGGCAACTCAGAGAAGGGAACACCAAGTAAAATGTGGTCGGAGGTCATGCGGGGGAAGGGTGTTGCATGCCGAATGTAGACTAGAGACTGAACACAATGGCCACTCAACACCTTTATTGCAAACCACAACAGCTAATCAGAGAGAGAGATCAAAAGGGGATACCCTGCCACAGTGGCAGTGTGGGGTGGGGGTAGACAGGACTGGGAAGGGTGGGAGGGACGCTGGGTTTACTGGTGGTAGAGAATGGGCACTGGTGAAGGGATAGGTTCTCGAACTTTGTATGGGGGAAACATGAGCACAAAAATGTATAAATCTTAGCAGAGTCTCTGGGAAGGAGACTCTTAAGATGTGCAGATTCGGGGCCGGAGCGATAGCACAGCGGGTAGGGCGTTTGCCTTGCACGCGGCCAACCCGGGTTCGATCCCCGGCATCCCATATGGTCCCCCAAGCACTGCCAGGAGTAATTCCTGAGTGCAAAGCCAGGAGTAACCCCTGAGCATCGCTGGGTGTGACCCAAAAAGCAAAACAAACAAACAAACAAACAAACAAACAAACAAACAAACAAAAAAAGATGTGCAGATTCAAGAAAACAAAAGACCCGGAAGAAACCATCAGCAGACCCTGAGGATAATGGACCCCTCCCCAGAAGGTTACCCAAAGAAGGCCATCACCACTCCCAACCTCCCTGGTAACCTTAGCAACGAACTTTTACCTGGAAAGAAACCCCATGTGGGTGGGGGCAGGTTGAAGAAACCCTATAAAAGACACCTTGAACAAAGGAAGGGCGCGCATATGCTGCCTGAGCCCATGTGCTGCTTGTGCCCATGTGGCCGAGCACATGTGGTGCCCGAGCAAATGTGTCACCCGCATCTCCCCCCTTGAGATGTGTACTTTCATGCTTTTGTGTCCAGTGCTAGGATGTGTGTAAAGCTTCCTCCACCCTTGGAGAAGCCCGAGGTCTCTCTTGAGCGCGTTATTCTTACTATTCTCTCTCCCACTTATCCCTTCCTCCCTCCCTCAGAAACTTCTGAATAAAATCTATTTACTTAAAAAAATGTATAAATCTGTAACTGTACCCTCACAGTGATTCACTAATTAAAAATAAGTAAATTATTAAAGATCTTGATGTTAAAAGGAACATCATACCACTAATTCTTCCCAGGTAGACTGGTCTGGGCTGAGAATTTGGGAACTTCTTGGAATACGGGCAGGGAGAACCCCTGTTCAGTCTAAAGGCACATCATCCCTTAGCCACACCCAATGCCCTCTTAACGTAGAAACCGCCCAGCTCCACATCTAATATAAAACAATGAGCAGC
Organism: Sorex araneus; assembly: GCF_027595985.1. Lineage (NCBI taxonomy): Eukaryota > Metazoa > Chordata > Mammalia > Eulipotyphla > Soricidae > Sorex > Sorex araneus. Next base: position 66,764,374 of record NC_073306.1, read on the forward strand.
TGAATCTTCCCAGGGGGACCAGTCTATGGGCTGAATTTGTGGTGGGACCAGTCTAAGAGCTATATTCTTGGAATGGGGGTAGGCTTCATTCTCCACCATTCAACCAATTCCCAAACTCAGTGGCCCCCGCCTACACTCACCTTCTTGTGGACAGAGAAAAGGCTCAGCGGCATGTCTCTTAAAAAACAACTGCAGAGAATCTTCCCAGGTAGACTAATCTCTGGGGCCTTCTGAAAATGTGACAGGCTGATTCCCCTTTCTGACTGAAGGCACAGCAGCGTGTACCCACTCCCAAAACTTTCTGACATAGAAATGGCCCAGCTCTACAACCGAACCTCATCAATCTGCCAAGCTACAAAATTTCTGCAGATCGATGGCTTCTGGACTGGTAAGCTATCTCCAAATTTCATAGTACTTTCAGCCCAGTAAACTAACAGCAAATCTCGTGGGAAAGTTATATAGAAGACCACCAATCTCTATGAGCCTAAATAATAACAGAATATGCACAGCAAGAGTAATACCTGAGCACTGCCAGGTGTGGTAACCCCCACAAAAAAATCCCAAGTAAGAAGAAAACTAATAAAACAGAAAGCTCAACTAGCACTAACCAAACCAGCATAGGAGATCCTCAGACAATGACTTTAGTAACATTATGGCAAAACCAGTAACAATGATGGGTCTCATTCCCCTGACCCTGAAAGAGCCTCCAATGCGGCACTGTTGGGAAGGACGAGTAAGTAGAGGCTGCTAAGATCTCAGGGCTAGGACAAATGGAGACGTTACTGAGACCGCTAGAAAAAATCGATGATTAATGAGATGATGATGATGATGATGATGATATAACAATTATCACAAATTTACTCTTATTTATCTAAGCTTTGATAATTCCATTTGCCTTTGTGTTGCAACAAATAATATGAAGTAAACTTGTTTGTACCTGAAAGGGGCAATTGCTGGAGGGAAGGTCACACTGGTTGTGGGATTGGTGTTGGAATATTTAATGCCTAAAACAATTGTTCAATAAACAACGTGGTAAATTATGGCATTATAACAAATTGAAGAAATAAAGATCTCGATGTCAGAACTGTAAATATTAAATACATTGAGAAGAACATAGGCAGAATACTCCACAATATTGACTTCAGAGAAATCTTAAATGAGATAAGCTCACTGTCAAAGGAAAATTTAAAAAGCATAAATAAAATAATAAGCAAACAAATTGTATCAAATTCAAAAGCCTCTGCACACTGAAAGAAATGATATGGGAAATAAAGACACTCTCTTGGATTGGTGAAAATATTTGCACATCATAGATCAAAGAGCTAATTTCTGAGATATGAGAAGCACAACACTCAGTAACAAAAACTAAACAAGTCATTGAAAAATGGCAAAAAGAGCTGAAATATCATTTCTCCAACAAAGATATAAAGATAGCCAACATGCATATGAAAAAGTGTGATTGGGCAGGAGAGGTAGTACAGAGGGTAAGATGCTTGCCTTGCATGTGCCTCTTCTGGGTTTGATCCTCAGCACCATATATGGTCCCCTGAGCCCCATCAGAAGTAATCTCTGAGCACAGAGCCAGGAGTAAGTCCTGAGCACTGCTGTATATGGCCCCCAAAGGCAAACAAACAAACAAACAAAGAAGTATTTATGGTCACTTACTGGGGAAATGCAAATCAAAGCAAGAAGGGCCTATATCTAAAAGAATAAAAACAAACAGTGCTGGTATGGCATGAGATGCAGTGGAAAAGAACAACAACAACAACAACAACAAAAAGCACAACTCACTGTTGGTGGGACTGCTTTCCAAGTCAGCTTTTATTGAAAATGATGTGGAGACTCTTCAGAAAATTAAGAATGGAATTTCCATATCACTTAGTTATGGTCTTTCTGGGTCTCCACCCCAGCACACTATATTACTTCATGAATATATATATATACTTATGTATTCACAATCACCAAGGTCTGGGAACAGACAAAGTACTCAACAAAAGATGACTGGATAATAAGATTTTTCATATATATATACGTGATGGATTAGTACTTATAACAAAGAAAGATGAAGTCATGCAGTTTTTTTCAACCTGGATAGAATTTGAAAGTAACATGCTAAGTGAAGTGAGTCAGAGGAAAATAAATACAAAATGATCTTATCATACATGGAGTATGAAGAAGCAAAGCAAGGGATTAGACAATCCCCAGTGGAAATAAAATCTGAGATATTGCCAACAGGGTAATAACTAAGGCTGAGAAAGAGGAGTGAGAGAAGGGATCTTGGGACAGTAGTAGAGGGTGGAAAAGTAGCGCTACAGTTAAAACAATAACATGGAAACTATTATAAACCACACTACCTTAATAAAAATAATGAAACAAATTTTATTTTAATAATACTTTATATTTACCTATATTTTTACCTGTATTTTCTTCAGGTTTTTAAAAGATTGGAAGCTTTTAATCTCAACTTGTGTGTGTGTGTGTGTGTGTGTGTGTGTGTGTGTGTGTGTGTGTTGGGCACACCAATTCATGCTCAGGATTTATTCCTGGCTCTGTGTTCAGTGATAATTCTGGTGGAGCTCAGGGTACTATATGAGATGCCAGAGGTTAAATCCAAGTCTAGTTTGTCCTCCCTGCTACACTACCTCTCTGGATCTTTCCCCATAACTTAAAATTATACCATAAAGCTATAGCAATCAAGAAACTGTGGTGCTGGAATACAGCTGGACTTTCACACCAGTGGGATGTAATTGAGGGCCTAGAAACAGACATTCTGGTGTATGTTCGGCTAATATTGATAAAGGAGTTAGGAATGAAAAATGATAGATGGAAAGCATCTTCAGCAAATGCTGTTAGAAAAAGTGGTCAGCTGCATGTGAAAAAATGAATGTAGATCCCTACCTAACACTTCACACAGAAAATTCAAAATGGATTAAAAACTTGCTAGACCTCAGTCAAGAAATTCTATTGAGGGAACCAGAGTAATTGTACAGTATGAGTGATCTCTGAGCACAGAGACAGGAGTAAGTTCTGGGCACTATACAGTGTGGTCCCCCTAAAAATTTTCTATTGAAGAAAACATAGGCAGAACCCTTTATAACATTGATCTATCTAGAAGCATCTTCAAAAACTCAATGCCATTGGCCAAACATACAGAAGCAATATAAACAAATCAAAGCACATTAAATTAAGAAATTTTTGCACTACAAAAGAAATGGTGGTGATAATACACCCTACAAACTGGGAGAGAACAAGAGAACATTTTCTTGCCATTCATCTGATAAAGGGTTAATATCCAAGATACATAGAGCGTTTGTAAAACAACAACAAAAAGCAACTCCATAAAAATGATGAAGATGTGGAGGAGTAAAAGGAGAAAGCAGAGAGAGAGAGAGAGAGAGAGAGAGAGAGAGAGAGAGAGTGCCTGGCATAGAGGCAGGCTGGCAGGGGGTGGGGGGTGGTGGGAGGGAAGCTGGGGTCATTGGTAGTGGGAAATGTACACTGGTGAAGAGATGGGTGTTGAAACAGTTTATAACTGAAACCCCATAATGAGTAGGTTTGTAACTTTGTATCTCATGGTGACCCAATAAAAAATAGAGAAAAGAAAACAAAAGTGAGGTGAATTGATGAGTGGACACTACAAAGTCCCTTTCTTAAAGAAATACAGAATATCGGAAATAACAGGTATCAGAAGCATGTTCTTCTTCACCTATCATTAGATAAATGGAAATAAAACATGAGCTATCATTTCATATCAGTGAGACTGGCACATATGAAAAAGGAAAAATCAGTGTTGATGAAGATGTGGGGATGAAATTAAACCCCTCATCCACTTTTGGGAATGTTATCTATTCACCCCCTTTGAAAACTAAGGACCCAAAGACACTTTTTCACAAAGATATTTTGACCCTATGCTGGTTGTAGCACTGTTCACAATGGTCAAGATGTGGGAACCAACCAAGTTCCCAAGAAAAGATGACTGGATAAAAAAAAATGTGGTCTATATACACAATGCGATACTACTCATCTCTAAGAAAAGATAAAATCATGTAAAACTGATACAAAATTTATATAAAAATCATATAAAATCATATGAAATGTGTTGAAACTAACTGAAGTCTTATGAAAAGGAACAGGTACAGAAAGATGTCTCTCATGTGTGATATAAAAGTAAACAGTAAGGAACAACAAATGGCTAAAGGCATCAGAACTGTAAAACTGGTTTACTGACCTGAGCTTACCTGGGACTGGGTTGTGGATGAAAGTGGTCTATAGGAAATTGGAGGGAAGTGAGCGTTCTGACGGGGGGGGGGGTGCAGTGTCGGAAAAATATGTGCATGTAACGTTAATGTGCATGTTAATGTGCATGTTAATATGCATATACTGTTAATATCATTAACAGTGCTTTAAATAATGGCACCTCAATAAATGGGGTGCGAAGGCATGATGATTGTTTATGATGTAGTCTAAATATACAACTGGAGTTGTATTTGTCAAAATCTTATCATTTACCCATAATTACAACTTTAATTTATCTTTATATTATTGATTCCTTTGATTATATTTCATTGTTCAATTAGTCTTTCCAGAATTGAAAAGTAACGGTAAGAAAAGGCATCCTTTTTTCCTTATTGATATTAAGGTGGGATAGCTTCATTTTCTAACAGGATAGGGTTCTTATTTTCAGATAAATATTCTTTATTCTAGCTTTATAAAGTTGTTTGAAAATGTGAAATAGATCTTAAACTTTATTATATATGAATATGTTTTAAATTATTGAAGGATAAAATAAAAAGTCACAAATAGGACAAAGATAATGAAAAGTATATGAGCTGCTAATAAAAGATATAAATTACCTAAAAATAGATAAAAATTACCTAAAAAGATTTTTTTTGTGGGGGCTGTTACACATGGTGATGCTCAGGGCTTACTCTTGGCTCTGTGCTCAGGGATCATATAGGACGCCAAGGATCAAACCCAGCTGTGTGCAAGGCAAGCACCCTACCACTGTATTATCTCTCTAGAACCATTGATATAAAAGTTTTGACAATTATAAACATTTGTCTGTTAATAACTTAATAATACAAAGCATGAATACTGATGATAATTTAGAGAAACCAACAAATAATAATTAATAAAATAGTTACAAAATAAATGATTTACTGATATGATAAATCATTTATTACAAAAATATTTTTGGAGTTTTTGTTATACTATTTTTTTAAAAAAATCTTACTTTTTCATGGTTTATTATTCTTTAAATATCCTGGAGGATTTGAAAAATATTTTTGTGTCATTTTTCTATAGCTATAGCTTTTATTAGGATTTCCCCTTTCTCAGGGATGTACTAATTTTGTAAAATAAATGGACAAATCTTCTCATATCTCTACAAACAGCATAAATGGCATAAAAGTTAGTGATTTCTCAATGACTTAAAATTCTTACTGCAATCAGGAAGTCTATTTATGGTTCTGAATTTGCCTTTCCCTCATAATTAGTGACTGGTAACATTTTCTTTCTATATCTGTTAGCTATTTGCATGTGATCTCTAGAGAAAATGTCTATTTAACTCCTCAGCTCATTTTAAAACTCCTTCCTTTCTTTCTTCCTTTCTCTCTTCCTTTCTTTCTTTCTTTCTTTCTTTCTTTCTTTCTTTCTTTCTTTCTTTCTTTCTTTCTTTCTTTCTTTCTTTCTTTCTTTCTTTCTTTCTTCCTTCCTTCCTTCCTTCCTTCCTTCCTTCCTTCCTTCCTTCCTTCCTTCCTTCCTTCCTTTCTTTCTTTCTTTCTTTCTTTCTTTCTTTCTTTCTTTCTTTCTTTCTTTCTTTCTTTCTTTCTTTCTTTCTTCTTCCTTCCTTTCTCTCTTCTCTTTCTTTTGTTTTTAAGTTTAATGAGATCCTTATATATTTTTAGATAAAAAATCTTTATCAGATATTTACTTTGAAAATATTTTCACCCAATAAAAAATTTATATAAAATAAAGGGAATATGGAAAGTAAGAAAGATTGTATTGGAATTATCCTACATGAAGACATGTTGCTGAAATAAGTTCTCTCCCCTCTCCATTCCTTTTTTCCTAAATATGAACTCTTGCAAGTACCAAGTCTTATGTACTTGTACTATGTTCTCTAATAATAGTCATTGGATTTAGATGCACTCATGTTCAGGTTTCACATTTTTTAGACACCTCCTGCTTTAACTGTGCCTCGTGGTACTTGCTCTAGTTCTTTACTCTCTTCAAGGGTTCTTCTATCGTGGTTTTGACACTGTGGAGAAGAGATTTTCCTCTACATTCTCCCCACCCCCACCAACCCAACCCCTTACATAGTCTGGTAGACTCAAGGCCATGTGTACCAGAGGGAGCAAAAACTGTAGGGAATATGTATTTATACGACACACATTTATGCTTTGAGTGTGCTTTGAAAACTTCTTCTTTTGTTATATTCTAGCATTAAATCACCTTCTCCCATGATTCCTTGATTTCTTAACCCCTTGCTTGTGTTACTGTCACAAACCTGACTGCTTTCTGCTGGATCTGAGGTTCTGAACCCCCAGAATAAGTACAGTGCTTGGCAAATTGTTCAGTATCCAAAAATGCTCATGAAATCAATTGACACAATAATCTTATGCTACTGGGTTTGTATTATTTGTACTGTAGTTTAAGGACAGTGTGGATTAAAATGTTCATGGATCATTCTGGGGATTCAACCCTAAGGTACAACAATGCATCTAGGGGAAAGAATGCTCGGATATTCATGCTTATTTTCAACATTAAAATATGGATCCTGCCTCCAATTCTGAAGGATCCATTGTATTCTTGTGTTGGTATAATTTCTCCTGGACTGAGTGAAAGCCATGATCTCATGGGAGAGAGTCTGGCTGCATTTGAATAGAAGATGTTGCAGCAACACAAATCCATTTTAGAATAAATATAATTTTCATGCGCAATAGCTTATTTCCATAATTTGGAGTTTCCTGAATGACTGAGAAGTTCCAAAGGTAGAGTCTATTCATCTGTCATTTCCGCATAGTACTGAGTAGCTGTCCAGCTCTCACCCTTTAAATGTCTCATACAACACCCAGGGAGCTTGGAAAATAGCCCTAGCCAATTTGTAAGTACTATTTCACAATACTAATAGTTTGTAAATTCTAATGTAGGGTGGATATCGAGAATGCATAGTTTGTTCATAGTTTCATGAAGTACACTCTTAATTTCTTGTATTTTTTGGCAATGTTGTGGTCCTACTGGATTTAAATTAATCAAAAATTTCTAGGCTCTTTTTCCTAAGAGGTGAATTACTAGGTTATTCTGCAAATGATAGAAGGAAGATTTAAAAGGACTCTGAAAAATGTGCATTTGAAAGTTTGTAATGTGCAATGCAACATGGAGAAGATAACAAAGGGAGAAGTTTTCAAAAAACAGTTTCCTTTGTTTTCTCTTCTTCAATATATTTGAACCTCATTTCTTGTTCTCACTTTTGCACTTTTTACTTCAATGACATAGCATTTGACATGCCTCTTGAAACATCATACATATGAGCTAAAACAAATTATAAGAAGAGGTTTAAGTAGGCAGTGTGGTTGGAATTAAAGACTAGATTCTTACCTTAAAGTTTATTCTGAATAGCAGTCCAATATTAATATATGGAGGGTGTGCACCTTCTTAGTAGCATTAATTAATATCTGTCAGAATCCCTGGAATTGTTCTGAATTATTTGGATATAACCATTATTATCACAATTACAATGACTGTGATTACAGTGGTTCTTATCAGCTTGGTAGGAGGTTCGGAGGGAAAGTATTTGCAGAGCAATTATAATGGAAGCAAAGTTGGAGTAAAGTCAGAACTGGCAGAGTCATGAAACAAAGATTGAGGGTAAACTCTGGGAGTTGGAAAAGCAAGAAATAGATCATTCCATAAAACATCCTGAAGGATTATAGCGCTTGTGATATCTTTATTTTTATCCTTATATCACCCTTTAGACTTCCCCAGGACTGTGATATTAAGCCTCTAAGTTTTTGGTAATTTGTGACAACAGTTATAGAAAACAGAATGTTGGTCTTTGGGTCAAAAACACACTATTATTTTTATTCCTTTAACTTAAATAAGTTTTGTAAGGGGGCACACTAGGCAGTGCTCAGGGCTTACTACTGACTCTGTGCTCAAGAATAACTCTTGGCAGACTTGGGAAACCATCTAGGGTGCCAGGGATCAAACCTAGATTAGCCTCCTGCAGGGCAAACACCCTATCTGCTGTACTATCACTCCAGCCCAAACGTAAATCTTAGAGATAGTTTTTTTTTTTTTTAATTTACACTCTATCCAAAGAGCATGGGCACTTTAAGACGCTATAACTGACTCACCCAAGCAGCTGAGGGCCTACTCACTGAGCTGAGGGCCTACTCACTACTCCCATGGACTAACATATTTATTGTCTTAAGTAAAGAATTTCTCTTACTTACCTCTCTATCCAAATTCTTTACTTCCTTCTGTGCTCTTTGGTCACCATACTGTCCAGTCATTTTTTTTACATCCAGGCCTTAGATTTAATTTCTCACTATGACTTAGTTAAGGAGTGGGATTTCTATTTTTCTCTGGGTCTGATTTGAAATGGCCAAATGAACAATCATTTCTAATTAACTATTTCTTGAAATATGTTAAGATGACTGATTTTTGTGTCCTATTGGGACCAATCAATCTAACCACAAATTGGGGCAGTGTTTATATGCACATAGTTTTGTCTGGGATTGCAACTGTGTCTTTATGTTTGCTCTTTTCCCCCTCTTATGTTCATTAATTTATTAAAGTAGTTCATTCATCTATTTGTTTGCTTGTTTGTTTTGGACCACAGCTAACTGAACTCAGGGCTTACTCCTGGCTTGCTGACTTTGCCCAGGACTTACTCCTGACTCTGCATTCAGGGATCACTCCTGGTAAACTTGGGGGACCATATAGGGTTCCAAGGACTGAACCTATGTCTTCCAGGTACAAGGCAAATACTTCATGTGCTGTACTCTCTCACCCCCTAAGCTATGATTTGTTAAACAGTTACTTTGTGATAAGTACTGTGATAAGAACTAGGGATGGACAGATTAATATGATATGGTATGCATGCTTACAGTCTGATGTTAGAGAACAACATATAATTATTAAGCTATATGGTAAAGTTAAATATTAAAATATAAATAGCGTTCCAGAGAAGAGGGCTTTGCTGAGGTAGTGGTTGTAGAGGAAGACATCTTCTTCAAGTATGTGATGAGTCATCAGACAATTAAAAGGAAAGAGGAAGAATTATCCATACAGTTTTGGGAAGATTTAAAAAGAGGTGATCTGTTGAAAATTTGGGTGTATGGGTTTTGTGACTAAAATCTCCAGGCTTTCTCCATGTTGGGATGTGCTACTTTCCCCACACCTCCCTGTACTTCTGAAAGCCTCAGCAGTCACCTCCATACGCCAAAGCTGCCACCCAGTTAAAAAAGCTACTCCAGTCTTGCCTACCCATAAAAATACTGAATTCCCTGTGCAAACAGAATGACCTCTTAGTACCTGTATTGTAAACCAAAATGAACAAAAGGAGAGAGAGAAAGAAGAAAAGTGCCCGCCATAGGGGACTTGGAGGGAAGTGTGGGGGTGTTGGGAAGAGAACTGGGAACACTGGTGATGGGAAATGTACACTGGTGGAAGGAAGGGTGTTCAATTGTTGTATAACTGAAACCCAGCCATGAACAGCTTCGTAATGGTCTACTTCACAGATATTCAATAAAAAATTTAAAAAATAAATGGAGGTGGGGATAGTTGAAAAAGATGACCTATTGGTATAGGTGTTAATAAAAGAAAGAATATATTGAGCAAAAGAATAGGGAAATAAGAAAATGTTAAAGGAACTACAGGTAGATGAGTGTCATGAAAATATTGAGTGCGAAATAAGTTTTGGAAAGAATATACAGAAGAAAAAGGCAAATGGCTAACTTAAGAGTACCCTGCCTACTTTTTCCAGGAGCTTTAACTCTAGCGTTTGACTATCCATCTTTAAGATGCATGATAATCCTTCATTAAAACTGTTCAGGGCTGGAGAGATAACACAGAGGGTAGGGCGTTTGCCTTGCACGCGGCCGACCCGGGTTTAAATCCCAGCATCCCATATGGTCCCCTGAGCCCGGCCAGGGGTAATTCCTGAGTGCAGAGCCAGGAGTAACCCCTGTGCATCGCCAGGTGTGACCCAAAAAGCAAAAAAAAAAAAAAAAAAAAAAAAACTGTTCGATATTTTAGGAATGAACAGTAAACAAGAAAACAAAACTTCTTTCCTTTTGGAATCCAAATTAAAATAGGAAAAATGTAATGTGTTAACCATAAAGAGTGAAGGTGTGGGTAGTTTGTAAACCTACATAAAGATACAGAAAAGACTTCCTGGAGATATAATTTATGAGCTGAATTTTGATTTTGGGATTACTTAGGACTTTTGAAAGAAGATATAGAGCTTGCTTTGGCTCCCCTAAGTCAGAGAATCTTATATGTTAGATCTATGTAGACTCAAAAATCTGTACTTCAGAGAGCATAGCTATTGATACCAATGCAGGTGGATTCATTGAAAGATTCAGTTTTCTGGCTGTCACTAAATGGTTCTCAGATGTTGATCTACATATCCTGGTTCCAAAGACTCAAACTATAAATAGTCTCACAGAGATGTTGTGACACATATGACACTTAAGCAAAACACTATTGCAATCCAGTGTCATTTTACCCACATCTGGATTACTCAGTGAGAAACTTTGGAAGGGATTTAGTTAGAAACGGTTTGGAAAGTTTACTTTAAAAGGTCAATTAACATAAGAACATGCTTCCATACATGAATGAAGAATGGTTGAAGTTTCTTTACTTAAATACTCCATTACCACCTATCAATTCACTGTCTATATCCTTACTGCTTTCAAATAATGATATTACCCCCTCCACTTTTAAAAAGATACCCTCTTTTTATTAAATCATCATGAATCACAAAGTTACAAAGATATTTGTGATAGAGTTTCAAGCATATATTGTTCCCATACCAATCCTTTCACCAGAGTTCAGTACCCTCCACCAATATCTCCAGCTTCCTTCCCATCCCCCAGCCTGGCTCTGTGGCAGGCACTTTGCCCTTCCCCCATTGTCCTAGTGTTCCCTTTCTTAACTTATCACCCCTACCCCTCTGCCTCTCAGTGTCAAGCTTCATAGTGAAGGCCAGTCCTCCCGCTCTTTTTTTTTTAGTGCCATTGGGTATTGGTATTTATTATTCTCCTACGAGGTTTCTTTATACCACACATATGAGATAGATCTTTTTTTAATGTTTATATATGTCATATATTTTTAGGAATTTAAGTACTGCTTGCTATAGTGGCTGCAACAACTTACATTCCCATCAGCAGTATATGATTTATTTTCCTCCATATCCGTCAATGCTTCTTGTTTGTTGCTATTTTTGTTACTTTATTTTTGTATAGTTGTTCACAGTGATTTATTACATTTAATATTCCAATATCAATCCCACCACCATTCCACTTTCCCAACACCATTGTTTTCTATTTTCCAACCAGCACTCATGCCTGCCTTAATAGCGGGCCCTAAATGATTTATTTTGTATTGCTTGTTATGATTACTTCACTAAAAATGATCAAAAAAGATTCTCTTAAAAGAAAGTGTGTGGGGCTTGGAGAGACAGTACAGCAAGTAGGGCGTTTGCCTTGCATGCAGCAGACCTGGGTTCAATCCTTAGCATCCCATATAGTCCTCCGAGCAATACCAAGAGTAAATCCTGGGTTTTGAATTAGGAGTAATCCCTAAACATTGCCAGGTGTGACCGAAAAAAGCCAATAAACAAATAAAATTTTGTTTTTTTTTTGTCCTTCTAAGATGGAATGAACTTTATTAAAGAAAGCAGCAAAGCTTTTTAAAAGCCATTATTTAGTAGGCAATGAATAACATTACAATAAAATATTAATTATTCTAAAAATATCTTGTAAGAAAAAACTGTACTTACCAGAAGCAACACATCTGTTTCCCTGCCTTACTGTTGCAACTGAGTCCAATATGATCTGCTCCATCAACTTGAGAAGCATATATGGTCATCTAGCTTTTCTTTTCTAACCAATCAACATGCAAGAGCAGGAATCCACATTTCCAACTCACATCTTCTACCCACTAAAGTCTCCGCAAAGCATGAGTGTCCAACAAGTACATCCTCTTTCCCCATGCAGTGAGCAAAACAGACTGGTCAACATGTTTCAAGGTCCTCTGTTCTCTTGCTGCCTTACCACCTCCTGGTGAGGCTACTGAGAACTGGTTCTGCATGGTCTGGCTTCAGAGATTTCTCTCTGCTCCTGCTACTAGATTCAGCCACAGTGGATCCCTGGGAGGGATCCACTGAGTTGAGGTCAAAGTTATTGCTCCACCAGTTAAGTTCCCAATCCCAAATTTGACCACTGGTTCTCTAGGCAATTTCTGGAGTTTTAGAGATTTGTAACCACACAGACAATCAGGTTCTGAGTAAAACAAATAAAATTTTTAAAAGAAGAAAGTGTGTGAAAATGAAAAAAAATGAAAAAAAACGTGTGTGAAAATTGTTGTATCCCACCCTGGAGTCATTGAACTCTTTTTTTTTTATGCTTTTCGGGTCACACCCAGCGATGCACAGGGGTTATTCTTGGCTCTACACTCAGGAATTCCTTCTGGCAGTGCTGGAGGACCATATGGGATACTGGGAATCGAACCCGGGTTGGCTGTGTGCAAGGCAAATGCCCTACCTGAGTGCTATAACTCCAGCCCCATCACTGAGCTCTTACATAAGAGATTACTAATAAGTTGTCATGGATTAAGGCTTGTGTGTAAATATTTTCTTAATAAAGATTGGTTACCTTCTACTTTACATCCCATCAATGTGGTGTGCTACTCCTGGTATATCAGTGGGTCAGAGCATGAGATGTCACATGGCTACTTTCGCTCCAAGATTTATAATTTTTTTTTCTTTTTGTGTCACACCTGGCGATGCACAGGAGTTACTCCTGGCTCTGCACTCAGGAATCACTCCTGGCGGTGCTCAGGGGACCATATGGGATGCTGGGAATCGAACCCGGGTCAGCCGCGTGCAAGGCAAACGCCCTACCCACTGTGCTATTGCTCCAGCCCCAAAATTTATAAAATTTTGATGGACTGAAACAGCTGGGGTTAAATTTTAACTAGATGGTGACTTTGGAGTCCAGAAGCATCTGTGCAGCTCGCTGATCTCTTTCGAGATTTATTTATGAGTCTCTGGATCATGGCAAGTTAATGAGCTTATTCGGTGCCAGGAACAGTTCACTGGCATGACTGCCAGGGTCCTGGAAGAACAGAGAGATGGGGGGAGGTCACTCATCCCTGACTCCATGGGAGCCTGGAGATTTTGGTCACAAAACCCATATGCATGGTTCACTCATGCATGAGGCTCATCCGAGCCTGTGGAGTCTGGCCATGAACGTGGTGAGAAGAGATAGATCATTCTGAGTCCGTTGCTCTCCCTCTGCTGATTTCACTCAACATGATAGTCTCCAGATTCAACCATGTTCAGCACAATACCTGACTTTATCTTTTCTTAAGGCTAAGTAGTATTCTATTGTGAATATGTACCACAGTTTCTTTATCCAATCATCTTTATGGACATTTGAATTGTTTCCATGTTTTGGCTATTTTTCTTTGTTTTATTTGGGGGTCCACACCTGGAGATACACAGGGGTTACTCCTGGCCCTGCTCAGAAATTACTCCTGGAGGGCTTGGGGGATTCATATGGGTTCCAGGTATTGAACCTGGATCAGCTACATGCAAAGCAAACGCCCTATCTGCTGTAGCATTGCTCCACTCCATGTTTTAGCTATTGTATATAATATTGCAATGAACAGAGGAGTGCAGATGTCTTTTCTGATTCATGCTTTTGGGCTTTTGAGGAGTATTCTTAGGAGTGGAATTGTTGGGTCATATGGCAGCTCAATTTCTGTTTTTTTTTTTTTAGGAATGTTCATATTATTTTCCAAAAAGGCAGGACTGTTGACTTTCCCACCAGCAGTAAATTAGGGTCCTTTTACCCCCACATCTTCACCAACACTGGTTATTATTCTTTTTGATGATTGCCAGTCTCTGTAATATGAGACAATATCTCATTGCTGTTTTGATTTGCCATTCCCTGATGGTTAGTGATATAGAGCACTGTTTCATATACTTTTGGCCATTTGTATTTTTTCTTTGAAGAAGTTCCTGCTTTTGATAGAATTGGAGGTCTTTTTCTTGTAGAGTTCTGCCAGTTGTATCTTACATGCTTTGTTGGGTAAATGGTGGGCAAAGAATTTCTCCCCGTATGTGGGCTGTCTTTGTATTCTGGTCATCACCTCATTGGAGGTGAAGAAGTTTCTTAGTTTAATGTAGTATCATCTGTTTCTCTCGGCTTTTACTTGCTTGGTCAGTGGCATTTCATCCTTTTTCAACCAAGTTCTATACTGGCCCAGAGTTGAAAGTAGGCCTGCAAACTAGAGTTCCCTCACTTTTGATTTCTTTATAAAACACTTTTCATTAAAAGTATGTTCCAGAGGGAATATGATTCTCAAATTATCATTGATCTGCTGTTAATCTATGGTTGGTTAATTTTAAACAGATAACCCAAAGGATAAACTGAAAGACAAAAGTCTCGATGGTTGCTCACAAGATGGGCAGTTTCTAAGGCCCTTATTTGGTATTATTTTATAATTTAATTCTCATGATATAATACAACCTTGCTTATATGTGGTCCCTGGAACTTGGTAACTTGTAAATCTCGGTAGGCAACAGTCTTAGATGAAGGGAATACCTTGGTATTCTGTGTGACCTGAAAAATCACAATTAAAGAACTATACAATAGACATTTTAGAAATAAGCTGATCTCCTAAACTAAACTAGTGCTGAGAAATCAATGCAAAAAGACTATCCTGCTGAGAAGTGGCATTCTAAATGACACATTTGTTCTCAGGTTGAAAGGTTTGGTTTTCACTTTTTAACCTGAGAATATCTTTAGAAATATCTCTTTATAGGTAGAAGTTGCTCCCATTACCATTATATAGGCTGTTAGTGTCAAATGATATATGTATTCTGTTGGGAGGGGAGAAAATAAAATTCTTGTAAGTGAGTACCTGGCATATGGATTTAGAGTTACTTGTTTAGACCAATAATAAGTTCATAATGTCTTTTATTGAGATAAACTGCTTTGTTGTCTTATTTACTTGGGGCCACACTCAGAGTGCTCAAAGCTTACACCTGGCTCAGTGTTCAGAGATCATTCCTGGGTATCTATGGTGTTCATATGTGGTGCTGGGGATTGAACTGGTGTCAACTTCATGCAAAGCAAGTGTCTTAACCACTGTACTATTTCTCTGAACCCTAAATGGAAGATTTGAAAGGAAATAATTACATTTTCTGAGTTTTTCAATGAATTTTAGATTCCAACTTGCAGCACTCTATTGCAACTAGACTTTGTTTCTGGGCACCAGTGATGCAATGGCTTTGGGGGTTGATGCCATTAGAGATCCTGATCTCAACTGCTAGCAATCTTTTCCCTAGCCCATGCACCCTAGCCCCTCGCCATATACTACTTATCTAAACTTTGGTTCATTGACTTTTTGGCTTTTGGATTCTTTTCAGATGCTCTGGGTATATTTTGGTGTGCAGTTATTATTTTCATGATCTTTGTAACTCCTACCTTTCCTGACTATTTTTAATCCACAAAGTATTTAATCTATGCTGAGTGAATGAACAATGAGGATGAATGTATTTTTATAATGAATAGGTGTTGGGTCTTGTAAAATGCTTTCTCTGTGGAAGATGTTATATGCATGAAACATTATAATTAACAGTACTATAAATTATGGTGTCTCAAATGAAAAAAAATAAAGTAATGAGAATTTAAATAACAAAAGACATATTGGAGATCTTACAATAACTAAGTAAAAATAGGGTCAGAGAGCGAGAATAAAGTTAAGGCATTTGCTTTGTATGCAGCTGCAATAATAATTTAAATTTCAGCACTGCATAATACATACATACATATACACAGAAATTTCATATGATCCAGTTATCCCACTTCTGGATTTTACCTGTAGAATAAAATAACACCATCTATCAAAATAGATGCATATCCACTATCACTGCAACATTATTTTCATTGAATAGAAAGAGTTGGAAATAAGCATACACCTATCAGATGATTGAATAAAGAAGATGTTTATATATGTATATACATGCAAATATATATACATGTGTACATATACACACTGACACACACAAACACAGAAACTACTCAGTTGTTTAAAAAAATGATGAAATTATGCTTTTGCAATATAGACGATAGCACAGTGGGTAGGGCGTTTGCCTTGCATGTGGCCAACCCAGGTTTGATTCCTTCGTCCCTCTCGGAGAGCCCGGCAAGCTACCAAGAGTATCCCGCCCACATGGCAAAGCCTGGCAAGTTACCTGTGGCATATTCGATATGCCAAACACAGTAACAACAAGTCTCACAATGGAGACATTACTGGTGCCTGCTCGAGCAAATTGATGAACAATGGGATGACAGTGCTGCAATGCTACTAAGGGGTAGTCTACACAGTGAAATACCAAACAGAGAAAGACAAGCATTGTGATTTCATTCATATGTGGAACATACAAATTTATATGATGTAAGACAGAACTGGACTTTTAGGGATAAAGTTAATGTGATATGTATAGATGATAATTTATAAAATATATACCTAAAACTTATGTAATGTTATAATGCAATGCTACTTTAATAATAATTTATTTTAAAGAGAGAAATGATATTTTAAATACATAAGGGCAAGTCTTAAGGTGTTCAGGGTTGCTGGGGCCAACTCCCAATGATTCTTAGTCCTGAGGTGCAGACTAACTCACTTTATACTTGGTCTGACAATGCTCGTGCTTAAGGGATATGCAGTGTAGGGGATTCACTCTGGGCCTTGCTCTTGCTAAGTATGTGTTCTACCAGAGTAGGCTATATGCAAGGTAAGTACCTTACCACGAGGTACAATTGTTTTTGTTTGTTGTCTTGGTTTTTGTTTTGGGGTCACAGCCAGTGCTGCTCAGGACATATTTCTAGCTTTGCATGCAGGGATTACTCTTGGCAGAATTCTGAGGACCATATGCAATACTAGGGATCAATTATAAGTGGGTCATGTGCAAAGCAAATGCTCTTCCCATTGTACTAATTTATCTCTCCTATCACTGAGGTTTCACAATACAGATGGCCTATATAGTATTTGAGTGTAGGTACAGCAGCATATTATAGTATTGACATATGCTTTTGTAACTTAAAGAAATGGGACTCTTTGTCATTGCCTGACCATGTTCTGACTCTTGGGTTTTACATTGTGAGAAAGAGAAGTCATTAATGGAAGAATATGGTGCCGTTAAGCTGAGAGTTGAAAGTTTCAGCAGGCATTCTAGGGAGTTCCACAAATCATGTGAAATACTCTCACTGCTGCTTCAACAGGCTCGCTTCCTTGAATTATTATTATTATTTTGATAATAGGTACCAGTTACTGAGTACTACCTCTGCAAGGCAAAAGTGTAATACACCACATGTATGTTATTTCTGCTCCCAAAACCCTTCATAAAAGGTACCCATCATGATATCCATTCTACTAATTATGGGACTAGAGAGGTTAGGTAATTTATACAGGATAAACTTAGATCAGTTAAAACTTGGTCATTTTCACAGTTACATCTGAAGCATCAGCAAAAGCAATTATATAGAGAACCTGAACAATACAAGAATTTTATTTATTCTTCTTCACAGTGGTGAAGAATAAATTTAAGACCTTTGCAAGGAAAGGTGCCTAATTATGGGTTCTTTCTGAGTGTATTATTATTCCAAGGGCCTTCTGCTCCAGTAGTAGTATGTGTGTGTCTATATCTGGGGTCTTTTCTTTGGTGAAGACCAGTGATGTAAAAAATAGTGCTATATATGGCAATTTTATATGGATCCCTTTGGACATCCCTTTTTGATTGCTTGGGTTTTTTATTTTATCCATCATTCCTGAGTCATGAATTCACATTCCTGACTAAGGATAGTTTCAGACCCAAGGATTTATTTACTTAAGAAAAAGCCATTTGGGAGGACATCGGTTTTTAAAATTAGTGTCTTAAAGTTGCTTGCAGTAATTGCTAGCTTGCTTGCCTGTGTGAGTAATTTCTCACAGGAAGTGATGAATCTTCAGGAACATCTGGTGTGATATACCACTGGCACAGTTGGGTCAGAAAAAACTGTGTTGGCAATGCATATACAGTGGAGTTGTCACTGGGGTCATCACCACACAGTGACCCGAGAACCCCTTTGGTGCATTAAGGATCAAATCACTGTTACCCTGGCCAATGGCGATGGATGAATGAAAGAATAGTGGCCACCAGGTTGGTGATCACTGGCCATTTATTCAAGTCTCACAGAGTTAGTTATATAGAAATCGTAAAGGGTTGAGGGTAGTAATTACACTCAGATGTGGTTGAACATTATCATAACAGTGAACAGATATAAAGCCCTTTCTTCAGGGGAAGTACTTCTAGGGAATTTACACAAGGACAAAGTCTCATCTAAGAACTCAACCCTCTAGATTACTAGGAGATCCACCCAAAGGTGGAATTCCATCTAAGGGCATATTGCTTTTTCCTTTTCTTAGCCAGTAATCCATTTAAGCAATAATATTAAATTTACTTCTTACTAATATCTCAGTAATTTTGTATAAACAGTGAGAAATAAATATATTAAGCTTAAAGGGTAGCTCCTCCTGGGGACATATTGCTATATGTCCCAGACCATAGTCCTCAGGTCAGATTAATATTTCCTAACTCCAGTAGGGTCCTTATTCAGTTACTTATTTTTGAGTTATGACAGAATTTGTTCTATGACCATGCTCTTAACTTATTTAACTTCTTACAGTGCTTATAGCCTGTGCCTTTCAATGCCAGGGTAGCTTGTGGCTTGCCCTGGGCCCATCCAAGTCCCTTGCGAGGACCTCCCTTTTGGGGTGTTAGAAACTAAAGGTAATTGAGGCTTAAATCAAGGGAATATGACAGATGTCGAGGAGTAAATATTACTTGGAGTCAATTAACACCCAAGTTACAAAAGCAGAACATCAACTGTCTTCCTGTGTCTATACAGAAAGGACATTTCTCTAAAGTAAACTATGTAAAGTACATAAAAAAAAGAGATAAGCAATATATATATATATTTTTTGCTTTTTGGGTCACACCCGGTGATGCACAGGGGTTACTCCTGGTTCTACACTCAGGAATTACTCCTGGCGGTGCTCAGGGGACCATATGGGATGCTGGGATTCGAACCCGGGTCGGCCAGGTGCAAGGCAAACACCCTACCCGCTGTGCTATCGCTCCAGCCCCGAGATAAGCAATATTTTACTTATATACACAAAATCCAGACACCCCAGAAAATCTTACCTACAAGTTACAGGGTCTTATTTGGGGATATTTGTGATAAACAGCTAGGGGATGAAGAGCACAAAGGAGAGGTTAAAGATAAATACAGAGGATTAGGAGTGCCTGATGGCATTGGGTGTTGCTCAGGAGCACTGTGATGGGTATAACTCAAGAAACCTAAGCTCCCTGTGGGAGAAGCAAGGACAAATCAATGTTACTTCTTAAAACTGTAAATGTTAAAATGTTACTGCTTAGAACTGTAATCCAGCAGCAGTGATCTTCACCTGGAGCTGAAAGACTGGATTGTTAGACTGTGTCAGTTACTAGACTGCCAGCTCTATGACTTTGACAGGCTCACCTATGTTATTAAGTGCCTCAGTTTCCTTAATTTGAATTCATATGTGTAACTCAATTTTTTGCTACTTAAGTATCACTGTCATCCCCGTTGTTCATCGATTTGCTCAAGTGGGCTCCAGTAACGTCTCCATTTGTCTCAGCCCTGAGATTTAAGCAACCTCTCCTTGTTTTTCCCAACGATTGGAGGCTTTTTTTAAGGGTCAGGGGAATGAGATCTGTTATTGGTACTGTGTTTGGTATATCAAATACAACACGGAGAGCTTGCCAGGCTCTTCCACGCAGGTGGGATACTCTCGGTAGCCTGCCAGGCTCTCCGATATATATGTATGTATGTACATATATATGTGTATATATATATATATATATTTCCCTTTATGATGATGTGTCATGTGGCCACGAAGTGGCCCCATGGTCCAGGAATATGTTCACTTATGCGTGAGGCTTGGCCCAAGTTTGTGGAAAGCAACCTGGAGCATGGTGGTGGTGAAGTAATGGAGCTCGGCTGCCAAGGGTCCCTTGGCACCCCTCTCTGGGGCACCCCTGGTATGGAGTCTGGTGGCATGGCTATGGGGGCCTCATTTTATGCTCCCTTCTGGGAGAAGCTCTTTAAGTAATGAATCCCATATCCTCTGGCACTCTGTAATGGCCTTTAAAGCATCTACATCAAATAGTTTGATTTCCTTACACATATTAATGCAAGCATGTTGCTGCAAGTGTTTTAGAGTGTTTTCATTTTTCGGTCAAGAGAATGGGAGAGCTTTAATTTCTCTTGATAGGATACCATGAAATCTGAGTTGTTCTGACTCTCTTTTAAATTTTCCTAAAAATAATACCTACAGCAAAGAATTGTGTGTATCAGATATATAACATGAATGTTTGAAAGATTATAGATATTGTGTAGGTAAATCTCATGAAGAGGTAAGCAGTTTATAATGTATATTTCTTCTATATCTTATAGTGTTCTCAGATATTACTAAATTTAAGATCTTTGCCCACATTTTCCCACTGGTTTCTTTCAGTGCTCCGTCAACACTGTAGCTCTGGACATTTCTCTCTCCAGAAAATTTTCTTCTTTATTTCATACTATAATGATTCAAATCTGTGCTTATTGCATCTCAAGGGGTAGCTATAATAATTTTTTTCCATCAATGTATTGTAAAGGCCAACTTAACTCTTACTGTTTAAACATCTCTTGTAAGGTTTGCCCAGTAGATTTTTCTTTACCAGGCTGATTAGGTGGTTACCCAAAGAAGGACCAGTCTAGTATTTGGAAGCTCTTTTTTCATTTTTTTGTTGGGTTGTTTCCATTGTAATTGTTCATAAACTTACCTCAGTTTTTCTACACTCAGGTTACCCAGGCAACAACAGATTGACTTAAAATGCATGTTACATTGTATTTGCCCTGCTCCTCAAAACTTTCCATAGTCAGAATAAGATTAGAGCTGCACATGGCCTTCAGGTTGTTCTCATTTTCCTCTCTGACTTCCCCTCACATACCCACAAGCACAGTGATTTTTTGGGACCAGTCAGACATCTTGACATCTTGGGGTCTTTGTTGCTTTCTTATATAGCAGCTGAAGCTCCCCCTCACTTCTTTCATGTCTCTGCAGAAACATCTAGAGATCAGGGAGGCTTTCTGAGTCTATTCTGTACAGAGGCATGCTTCCACTTTTTTTCTACTCTAGCACTGTAGCACTGTCGTCCCGTTCATTGATTTGCTCGAGTGGGCACCAGTAACGTCTCCATTGAGAGACTTGTTACTGTTTTTGGCATATCGAATATGCCACGGGTAGTTTGCCAGGCTCTGCCGTGCGGGCGGGATACACTCTACCAATATGATTCAATTGTTTGTATAATTACATAATATCCCCCCTCACTAGAATGAATACAATTAAAGTTTTTAAATTTTTTTGACTTTCTACATCTCCTCTAATAGAATCATGCATTCAGTAAGCCTCTCACACAAATTTACTGAATGAATTAAAAAGCTTAGGTAACAGATATTTTTTGAGAATCTTTTTAAAAAATTTTTTATTAGTGAATCACTGTGAGGTACAGTTACAAACTTATGAACTTTCACGTTTGCATTTCAGTCATACAGTGATCGTTTACATCCTTCCACCAGTGCCCATTTTCCTCCACCAGTGTTCTCAGCATCCTTCCCACTACCCACATCCAACCCCCCACCACCTCACCCTGCCTCTTCGGCAGGGCATTCCCTTTTATTCTCTCTCCTTTTGGGTGTTGTAGTTTGCAATAGAGGTATTGGGTGACCATCATGTTTGGTCTATAGTCTACTTTCAGCATGCTTCTTTCAACCCGAATGGGTCCTCCCAACATCCTCTACTTGGTGTTGCCTTTTCTCTCTCAGCCGCCTTTTCCCCCAGCATATGAAGCCAGTTTCCAAGATGTGGGGCAGACCTCCTGGTCCTTATCTCTATTACTCTTGGGTGTTAGTCTCCCATTCTGTTACTTTATATTCCACAGATGAGTGTGATCTTCTATGTCTGTCTCTATCTTTTGACTCATTTCACTTAATATGATACTTTCCATGTTGATCCACTTATATGCAAATTTAATGACTTCATCATTTCTAACAGCTAAATAGTATTCCATTGTGTAGATGTATCAAAGTTTCTTTAACCAGTCATCTGTTTTTGGGCACTCCAGTTTTTTTCCTGATTTTGGCTATGGTAAACAGTGCTGCAATAAACTTACAAATGCAGATGTCATTTCTATTATACCTTTTTGCCTCTCCAGGATATATTCTCAGGAGTGGTATTGCTGGGTCAAATGGAAGCTCAATTTCTAATTTTTTGAAAATCATCCATATTGTTTTCCATAAGTTTTCCAGTTGGCATTCTCACCAGCAGTGAAGGAGAGTCTTTTTCTCCTCACATCCGCTCCAACACCGGTTGCTTTTGTTCTTTTGGATGTGGGCCAGTCTCTGTGGTATGAGATGAGTCTCTCATTGTTGTTTTGATCTGCATCTTCCTGATGATTAGTGATGTAGAGCATTTTCTCATGTGCCTTTTAGCCATTCGGATTTCTTCTTTGAGAAAGTTTCTGCTCATTTCATCACCCCATTTTTTTGATGGGGTTGGATGATTTCTTCTTGAGAGTTCAACCAGTGCCTTTTATATTCTTGATATCAACCCCTTATCGAATGGGTATTGGGTGAATATCCTTTCTCATTCTGTAGAATGTCTTTGTATTTTGGTCACTGTTTCTTTTGAGGTACAGAAGCTTCTTAGTTTAAGATAGTCCCATTTGTTTATCTCTGTTTTCACTTGCTTGGCTAGTGGCGTCTCTTCTTTGAAAATATCATTAACTTCAATGTCGTGGAGGGTTTGCCGACCTTGTCTTCAATGTACCTTAAGAATTCTGGTCTGATGTTGAGATCTTTAATCCATTTTTTAAAAAAATTTTTTTATTGAGTCACCATGTGGAAAATTACAAAGTTTTCAGGTTTAAGTCTCAGTCATACAATGCTCGAATACCCATCCCTTCACCAGTGCACATATTCCACCACCAAGAATCCCATTATAGCTCCACCCCGCACCCCCACACCCCTAACCCCCCACGCCCCTAGCCCCCCCACCCTTAGCCCCCTGCCTGTGTAACTAATAAATTTTACTTTACTTTCACTTTGATTGCATTCAATATTTCAACAAAACTCACTATTATTGTTTGAAGAGCCTCTCCCCTAAAGTCAGACCTGCTGAAAAGGAAGCATTAGATAATTTGTTTTCCATTGCTGAGGATGAAGAGGTATGAGGTCAAGTGACCACACTTAGCGGCCTCTCGGTGTCTTTAATCCATTTTGATCTGACTTTTGTACATGGTGTTAGGTAGAGACCTGAGCCTATTTTTTTGCATGTAGCTGTCCAGGCTTGCCAGCAAAATTTGTTAAAAATGCTTTCCTTGCTCCACTTCACATTTCTTGCTCACTTATCAAAGATTAGATGATAATATACTTGGGGGGGGGGTGTCAGAATATTCAACCCTCTTCCATTGGTTTTCGGCTTTGCTTTTGTTCCAATACCATGCTGTTTTAATTATTATTGTTTTGTAGTAGAGTTTGAAGTTGGGGATGTTGATTCCTCCCATATTCATTTTCCCAAGAATGGCTTTAGTTACTCATGGGGGCTTATTGTTCCATATGAATTTCAGGAGTGTTTGCTCCACTTCTTTGAAGAATGTCATGGGTAGAGAATCTTTTTTTTTTTTTTTTTGCCTCCACTTGTGATATCTACATTTACGGTTGTATTGTGACAATTAGTTATTTCAAGAGTCTTCTCTCAGTGAAGATTATCCCCCTGAAGCCAGAGAAGGTTTATTTTTAAGTCCTCCCCTCTTCCTCCCCACTTTTTTTGTTCCTTTAAAGTGCCTACATGGTCCATATCAGGAATTAGTAAAATTTTTTGTAAAGAACTATATGACAAACATTTTAGTTTTTGTGGAATATACTATTTCTTCCTCAATTAATCAGATGGGCCCATAAAAACCAGCCATAGACAAAATAAATGAATGAAAATAAAAAATGTTCTTATAAAACTTTGCCTCAGAGCTTATTAACTACTGCTGGAAAGAATAAAAACTCTTTAACAAATCAATCCAAAATTCATTAGAACCATGTATTGCTTTCCAAAAAAAAGTATCTGATGCTTTAGAGGATCTCAGGCAAGAGGCTTTCATTGAACATGAACTAGTGACTAATAGTGGATTTTGAGGAATCAGCAAAATTCAGAGGGATGATCACTTTGGGTGAGAGGGTACTTTCCCAGTCAACCTTAAATTGCATTTAGTACGCTTACATAAGTCTGTTTCTCAATAAGAGAATAATCAATCTAAAGAACATATCAAATGAGACTGTAAACCCCCCAATTCTAGCCATCTTGAAGTAGAAGTGTTGTGGAAAGTAAGCCCTTCTTTCACAGTCAGATTTATTTATTGATTGTTGTTTTTTCTGGGCCACATCCAGCTGTGCGCAGGGGCTATTGCTGACTCTCTGCTCACAAATGACCCATGGCAGTGCTCAGGTGTAAAAAACTAAGGCTCGCCAAGGGGCGCCTGCACTCACGGGCTCTCCGGGCGGCTCTATCTCACCACCCGTGTTCGGAGCTCTGGAACCACAGTGTGTGGACTGGATCGGGACGGCCGTTGGCCAAGGACAGGCGAAGGAAGGACGAGGACCAAGCTGGTTGCTGATTAGTTACCGTTTATTCAATCTTCCATCTTTCTCATCTCCTACACTTTTAGCTCCATCCTCTCTCTGGATCTACTCCAGCCTCTCTGGCTTTTCTCAGTCTCTCCTCCTACTTCTCTCTCCCACCTTGCCCTCTAGGCTACACCCAGCCAAGTAGCAAAATCAACATAAGAAAGCCCTTCCTGAAGGCAGGGCATTCCAAAGCCCTTCCTGACTCTTAAGGTTTTTTCCTTTCCTTAGTCCAAACACTTATTAACATCTTAATACTAGTTATTTTTGTATGGACATAGCAAGAGATACATTGAGGCTTGCAAGGCAGCTCTCCAGGCAACATCTTGCCACAGGCTCAGACCACAGCACTCAGGCCAGATTAATCACTCCTAACCTTAGCAGGGTCCAAATCTAGTTATCACTGTTTGGATCATGACAACATTTGTCCATGATCAAACTCTTAACTTAGAGTTAAGCTTTAGGCACTTTGGCCAGGCCCATCTCGATGCCAGGGTAGCACACAACTCACTGCTTACCCTGGGTCCGTCTCATTCCTCATCGGGATCCTGCTTTTGGGGGTGCTAGGAAGTAAGGGCAGCTGAGGCTTAGGTCGAGAGAACAGATGCCCAGGAGGAAAATATCATGTAGAGTCAAATGACTCCCAGGTTACAAAAGCATAGCATTTGCTAAGTCTTCCTGTGTCCATACAAAAAGGACATTGCTCTGAATAAACTATGCAAAGGACTCAAGGAGAAGAGAAAAACAGTATTTGCAAGTCAACAGAACACTAAGAAAGAAGTTACAAATAAACACAGAGGAGTGGGAGCACTGTAACGGGAGTAACCCAATAAACCTAAACTACCTGAAGCTATGTTATCCTACACTCAGGGGAGCATATGTGGTGCCATAGATTGAAACAGTTTGATGGAGTCCAGGGCAGGCACCGTAATCTCTGTGCTATGTCTCAGGTCCCTCCTGATTAGGTTTTAAGAGATTTACTAGTGAAGCCCTCAGTTCTGGGGCTTAATTTTCCAGGATTGTTATATAGTCCTAGGAAGTCTATCTCTAATTTCTTTCTGCACATCCACCCAGATGCTGGGAATTTTATCTCAGATTCGAGTTCCAATTATTTTTGTTCTATAGTCTTTTTTCTGGTTCATATGCCAGAAAAAATTTGCTTTTGGTGAATATGTTGGAAGAGACTTTTGAAGTTTTGAATCTACAACCTGGCTGAACCCTTTATAATCATAGGAGAATTGTATTAAATTAATTGTTAGGTTACAAGCAAGCCAGTATGTCCCATATGTTTATAGTTTTCTGCCAACTCTTAATTTGAAACAAGCTGATGCCTGGCAGATCCAGAACAAACTGTTGGCTTTCAATGTGTATGTGTACACTGCACTGTAGCACTGTCATCCTGTTGTTGTTCATCAATTATCTCAAGAGCGGGCACCAGTAATGTCTCCACTGTGAGACTTGTTGTTACTGTTTTTAGCAAATTGAGTATGCCACCAGTAGTTTGCCAGACTCTGCCGTGTGGGCGGGATACTCTCGGTAGCTTGCCGGGCTCTATGAGAGGGATGGACAAATTGAACCTGGGTTAGCCGAGTGCAAGGCAAATGCCCTACCCACTGTGCTATTGCTCTAGTCCGTGTATGTGTATTAAATATATTTAATATATTAATAAATATAAAAATAAATATATTTAATATATTAATATTAAACAATACTACACATTTTTCTTTCTTTTTTTTTAAATTTAAATTTTATTGAATCACCATGTGGAGGGTTACAAAGTTCTCAGGATTATGTCAGTTATACAGTACTCAAACACCCTTCCCTTCCACCCGTGCCCGTATTCCATCACCAACCACCCCATTATACCTCCCGCCCCCCCAGTCCCCGCCCTTGTAAGTGATAAGTTTCACTTCATTTACGCTTTATCTTGGTTACAGTCCATGTTTCAACACATAACTCACTATTGTTGCTAGGGTTTCCCCCCAAAAAAGAGAAGACAGTCCCACTGTCAAGGAAGCATTTGATGGCTCTCCATTGCTGAGAATGTAGAGATATTAAGTCCCGCTGTTTGTTGCATAACTTTTCTATTTTTCCCCCCCTCGTCCCGCGCCACCGAGATCACGCCTGTTTAGTAATCACCACGCTGCCTGACAAAGGGAAAACAAACCAAAAGACATGGTTATTTCTCGTCATCAGCTGGCGTGGGGCTCCGGCTTAGTTGATAGTCTGGTAGAATGTCTGCAAGCAGTTTCTGGAACCAAAAGTAATACGCTGGTATCGGCCCCGGCTCAAGATTCCACCAGCGTCCCGCTGTTCCAAGTACATAATAATTTATTCCCTTGTATCCCATTCCCACGCCACCAGGTCCGTGTCAGCTTAATGGACATCATACTATGGTTAACGCCACGCCACGTTTCTTCCCGAGAAAGAAGGATATTTCTTCTCAGCCGGCGTGGGGATATGGCTTAGTTCAGTCTATAGAGATGGCTACCACTTTGGTGGCCTTCAATATTTCAGCAAAAGACTTACTATTCTTGTTAGGATTTCCCACCAAAGTCCGACCCGTTAAAAGGGAACCATTTCATATTGGTGATGATTAAATGACAATAGGTTGCGCGGCCATGGCAGCGGCCTCGCGGCTTTGAATTTCTGTATAAAGTCCAGGGAAAGTACAGCCAGAAATTACACGTCGCTACAAACTTTAACCCTATTATGGTCCCCCTAAAGTCCAACCCATTACAAAGGAACCATTTCATATTGCTGATGATTAGATGACATTAGGCTGCCGCGGCCGCACGGTTTTGGGTTTCTATATAAAGTCCAGGGAAAATTCTGCCTAAAATTCTATCGCTACAATCTTTTACCCTTCAACACAAAACTTAGTACTATTATTTGGAGTTTCCCCCCACGTTAAGCCCTGCCAAAAAGGAACATTTACATGTTGCTGACAATCAAGAGATATTAGGTCGAGCGGCTGCGATAGCAGCCGCGCAGTTTTGGATTTCTATATGAAGTCCAAGGAAAATTCTTTTGGTAATTGCATCACTCGCTGGCAGCGCCTGGGCCAGAAGCTCCCAGCACACAGTTTGGAGGCATTTTGGGGGCGCCACTGGTGTCCAAAGTGGTTCAGTTGCCTCCGGGGTCGATCTCGCGTGGGGCCACAAAGGAGCGTCCCCACATGGCTCTGTGCTTAAATGTCGGCCGGCACAGGGCGGATCTGGAAGTCCCGCCCATCGGCTATCCAGGGCTTCCTGTAGAGTCTAAAAACCGGCTATAGCCTCGCTGCGTTCAAAAAGAAAGAGTTGAGAGAGAAAAGACCATACCCTGCCGGCAGCGCCTGGGCCAGAAGCTCCCAGCACACAGTTTGGAGGCATTTTGGGGGCGCCGCTCGTGTCCAAAGTGGTTCAGTTGCCTCCGGGGTCGATCTCGCGTGGGGCCACAAAGGAGCGTCCCCACATTGCTCTGTGCTTAAAAAAAAAAATTTAAAAAAAAAATCACATTTTTCTTTTACAAAAAAATACTAAGGGAAGTAAGAGCTGATGAGTCAAAGTATTTCCCAACACAATCTCTACATATATATTATGAGAAAATGGGCTTTTTTGGTAAGCTATTGTTTTCCGGTAACCCAAATTAAAAACATATTGAGGAGATGTTCCAATGCTTTTTTCTATGGTTATGTTACGTCTGGATTATGTTTCTATTTTTAAAAATGTTCTCTAGCATTTATTCTTCTTGAGTGATAATAAGCTTTTAACATGACGTTTCCCTATGAAATTTTAAAAAGTAATGTGATGCTACTGTAGAGTTTTCATTCTTTTGATTTGATACAAAATGGATTTTCATATCATAAAATGGAGCGAAATATTTGGAAGCTTCCTTTGGTAAGAGACAAAGAGATCAGAAAGGTTAGTCTAGGAAAGAAAATTTATTTTTAAACATTCCTGTTCAGGGAGAGAAAAAATAGAGAAAGGTAAAGAAGGCATATATTTTTTGAAAAATTACTTTTTTACCTTAAATAAAATTATGTTATACCAAAGTTACATAGTTATTAATTTTTCTCAATTAAATTTTATTTTTGATTTGTTGCATTAATTCCTTACCAAGAGAAAAATAGTTTCAATTTTTTTCCTAAGAATTTTTTTTTCTTTTTGGGTCACACCTGTCGATGCTCAGGGGTTACTCCTGGCTCTGCATTCAGGAATTACTCCTGGCAGTGCTCAGGGGACCATATGGGATGCTGGGAATCGAACCCGGGTTGACCACATGCAAGGCAAACACCCTACCCGCTTTGCTAACACTCTAGCCCCAAGAAAAATTTTTTAATGCAAAGCTGATGGTACTTTAATCCATAAGGTACATGGAGGGAAATGTAGGCAGAACCCTCCAGGATACTGAAGCCAAAGGCATCTTGAAGGATGAAACACCACTGACCAAGCAAGTGGAAACAAATATTAACAAATGGTGTTACATTAAACTAAAAAGCTTCTGTACCTCAAAAGAAACAGTGACCAAAATAGAGAAAGAGCCCACGGAATGAGAAAAATTATTTACCCAATGCCCATCAGAAATGAGCTTTAATATCCAGGATATATAAGACACAGGTAGAACTTAACAAGAAAAAAACCTCCAACCCCATCAAAGAGTGGGGAGAAGAAATGAACAGAAACTTCCTCAAAAATAAATACAAATGGCCAAAAGGTACATGAAAAAATGCTCTATATCACTAATCGTCAGGGATATGCAAATCAAAACGACAATGAGATATCATCTCATACCACAGAGACTGGCACATATCAAAAAGAACAAAAACAACCACTGCTGGCTTGGATGTGGGGAGAAAAGGACTTAGTTTTCTTATAATGAAGCAATTTTTTTTCATAATGAAACTATTCACATGGTACGGACAATAAATGCAAAGACAAAAATTCAATTAGCGAGAGACCATGCCATTCCTATTTTTAGGACAAGATGTATTGCATAAAACCCTGGTTGTTTTACTCAAAACCCAATTTGAGTAAAACAACCTTTTACTCAAATCAGTTCTTTTACTTTAATAGCAGATGTGGGATCTGAGGAGTACTGAAGAGATAGTGATACTTTTCTTGCTCACAGCCAACCTGGGTTCAATCTCTGACATTCCATATAGTCCCCCAGCACTGCCAGGAGTGATTCCTGAGCACAGGGTCAGGAATAGGCCCTGAGCACAGCTGGGTGTGTCTCCAAACAAAAACAAACAAACAAAAAGCCGAATTAAATTAGCATATGGGTTCAATTTAAGTACTTTTCACTTTGGGCCACCTCATACTTTTTCCTGGAAGCCAAAACTGAGAATGATTTCATAGAAGGGATTGTACAAATGACCCTTGCTAGGTTTGGAAACTCGAGTGGATATGCTCAGTTGATTATAAAATAGAAAATAATGAAATACTATGAGACTCCCAAAACTTTTCCCATATCTGTTGATATTATGATAACAACACAAGTAGATATTTTGACTAATATATTACTTGGAATTACATTTAGGAAAGAGTTTTTTGGGGGTACTTCCAAGTAATACCAAGGAGTTTAGGGATCTCTCCTGGCAATTCTTGCACAACTAGGCTTGTGGTTAAATGCAAGGCCCTGATGATGCAGTGCTTGCCTGGGGGGACCATGTAGTGCCAGAGGTCAAATGGGGACAAATGACATGTAAGGCATGTGACCACTATCATATCTCTTTAGTCTCCGTGAAAGGGATTTTTTTTTTGACAAGTCTAACCTTTTAAATCATGTATAGTTTAAGATAGTACAAAATTTCAAATCCTAATGAACAAGGGATAATGTTTTAAACAAATTAAACAATAAAGTTGTAAACGTTGCTAAATTTCTAAATCCAAATGTGTTAATTGCAACTATTATCCCTCATTTATTAGGATAGAAGCTCCCAAAGGTTAATCCCATTGTTGACTTGTAGAAGTGAAACTAGACACAGGAACAAATATGCAGAACTGATAATCAAATATGACTACTAGATCATAACTTTGAGTAAATGTTGGTGATTTTTTTTGCCTCATTTTAGAACAAATATGATTTTGTAACTTTAAAAATCTTGGTTGGACCTAATGATAGCATTAGAAGTAACTAAGATGCTATTTTCTTCTCACGAATGGTTATCTATCATAGTACTAAAAGTTACAATGGAAAGAAAAACGGATTTATCATCATTACTTTAAAAACAAAGAGGAGAGCTGGAGTGATAGCACAGCTGGTAGGACATTTGCCTTGCACGTGGCTGACCCAGGTTTGACCAGCATCCCATACGGTCTCCTGAGCACTGCCAGGAGTAATTCCTGAGTGTAGAGCCAGAAGTAACCCTGCGCATCACCGGTTGTGACCCAAAAAGCAAAAACAAACAAACAAACAAAACAAAGCCAAAAAAAAAAAAAAGAGAAATAGTGTCGATTAAACTTTCCACTTTGAAAACTATTTTGGGAATCAGGCTATTCGGCAAGTCCTTTCTCCCTGGGAAGCTGACATTGCCATGTGACCTGCTGTTCCCATGAAACAAGACACGGGGAGGTGTTGGTGGAAACATTTGAGTGTTGGTGTGTGGCTCATTGTGCCCTTCCTTCCACTTGGGCAGTCAAAGAGGTGCATGTCTAGATGGAGATGCCATTACACTGAGCAGTCAGGATGCCCAGCCAACAGACAGAGGACAGCTGCCCTGAAAACATCTGGACTAGCTGTGAACTCTGAGGAAGGCATGAACTTTCATTGTTTCAAATACTAAAATTTTTGTTGCTATAACAACTTGTATTTCCTAGTTAATTTAAAAGTTCACAAAACTGGACTGACATGGCTTTTTAAAAATGTCCAAAAGGTTCCCACCGGGCCATAAAGTATGTGGTCCTTTAAGGATTTTATTTTCCTTTTGCAGCATCCTCAAACGCAGTATTTGTGAGTATTGTGTGATAATTATATATTAGTTATTGAACAATAATTTGTAGTAGTTCTAGAGTTATGAAAGGCAAATGGTTTGAAAAGTCTTTTAAATTAGTTTTGTTGCTTGTTTTTTGATGTTGGACCATATCCAGCAGTGCTCAGGGTTTACTCCTGTCTCTGTGCTCAGCGAACCAATCCTGGTGGGGATCTGGGGACTCTGTGGGATGCTAGGGATCAAACTCAGGTCGGCCACATGCAAGGCACACATCTTTCCTATTGTATTTTACACTGGCCCCTGTCAGTCATATCTTACCCTTAATTACCAACAATCTCTCTTTTAAGATAAAGTCAATGAACCAAATCAAAGTTTATTAACTAAATATATGTATACATATGTTATATATAAGTAAGCATATCTGTGTATATGAATACTTATGTATAGACATATTTACACACATACATTTAAATTTGCTCGAGCGGGCGCCAGTAAGGAGCAAGTGACAAGTGATACAAATAGTACTTTTTAAAAAAAATTATTTTTATTTTTTAATTGAGTCACCGTGAGAACAGTTACAGGGCTTTTAGAATCAAGTCTAAGTCATACTATGCTCAAACACCCTCCTTTCACCAGTGCACATGTTACACCACCAATAACCCCAGCATACCCCCTCCCACTCCCCTTCTGCCTGTGTGGCAGATGATTTTCACTTTACTCTCTCCTTATTTTGATTACATTCAATTTTCAACAGGAAACTCACTATCATTATTTGGAGATTTTCCCCCAACAGTCAGACCTGTCGGAATGGCATCATTAGATAGTATGTTTTCTATTGTTGGTAACAAAGAGCATATGATGTTGCACAGTCGCGAAAGCAGCCGCCCAGATTTGGAATTCTGGTATTAGGTTCAGAGGTATTTCTACCAGCAGCCGCTGCATTCCAAGATTGGTTTCTGTGGCGCTGGGATCATGGTTGTTCAGGAGCAGAGGAGCTGTCCATGGGCAACTGCTCGGGGTCTCATTTGGGCAGGAGGCAGGGCTGGTTCTGCCTCCCCCATTGCAAGATTCTCCATGCATCCCATCCCATCACTGCAAACTCCTACCTCTCTGTCCAGTTGGTTTTGAACGGTGGCGGTCGCCATGCTGCCCAGGGGGGAAATGCCAAGGGACAGAAACCCTTCCCCTCCCGGGGCTGCATGGGACCGTAGCTTAATTCAGAGTCCAGGAGTATATCTGCCAGCAGCTGCTGCGTTTCTGAGATTGGTTCCTGTGCCTCTGGGAGAATGGACGCTCGGGGTGGCGGAGCCATTCCTGAGCATATATTTTGTCTATCAGGAAAGGTTGCGAGGCTGCGTAAGTGGCCACGCGGTTTGGAGATGTCTCAGTCCCGCATACCGGAGCCGTGTTAGTAGAAGCTCAATGTCGCTGGGGCTCCATCTGGAGAAGGCATGCTGGCTGTACCTTCTCCGTCTGACACCCCGATGTTGTTGGCCCGGTCTGGGGTCCAGAGCAATCTCCAGCTGGCGGTGCCTGCTGGAATGGCCTGGATTCTTCACTGCTGGTTGTGGCAAGATAGCGCCAAGGGCGGGTCAAGGGCGTGACTTCCGGCACCTGGGGCGAATTGGAAACTGGGCTGTTGCTACCAAGTGATACATTTAAATATTAAAATCCATGGTGAACATTTTATAACTCTTCTTATACTATGGAAAGTGCTATAGAAACCAATGATAATTCCAGGCATTTTGTGTCTTTCAGTATTACTGTATCACTGTCATCCTGTTGCTCATTGATTTGCTCAAGCAGGCACTGGTAACGTCTCCACTGTGAGACTTGTTACTGTTTTTGGCATATCAATTCTTCCATGGGGCTTGCCAGACTCTGCCGTGTGGATGAGATACTCTTGGTAGCTTGCTGGGCTCTCTGGGAGAGGCAGAGGAATCGAATCCGGGTCGGTCACATGCAAGGCAAACGCCCTACCTGCTGTGCTATTGCTCCAGCCTGTCTTTCAGTAAAGAGGAAGAAAATGATATCATGTTTCATGTTTGCAGTGAGTATGCTCACCCATATTTTTCAGCTTTGTATCTCTGAATCCTATAATGTCAGACATTAGGGAGGGATTAAATATATGTAGAATTAATAAATCCATGCAAAAATATTCATAAAATTGTGCCACACAATGAAAGTGAGAGTGTTTTATTGATGCCTAGAGGTGAGCTCCTCATTTCTAAAGTGTTAGGAAGTGAGATTGCATATGAACCCCATCCCTGAATGGATATATATTTGTGGACTGGCCAAGATACCTTGATGTGGATTGTAGGAAAATCACCACATTTGCATCTGGATTTTTGTTTTAGGTTTCCTTTTTGACTAATTTTCCAGTTTTTAAAAAATGTATTTTTTTTAATTGAGTCACTGTGAGAACAGTTACAGGGCTTTTAGTATCAAGTCTCAGTCATACTATAATCAAACACCCATCCCTTCACCAGTGCACATGTTCCACCACCAAGAACCCCAGCATACCCCCTCTCCCACTCCCCCTCTGCCTGTGTGGCAGACGATTTTCACTTTACTCTCTCCTTATTTCATTACATTCAAATTTTGACAGAAAACTCTATCATTATTTGGAGTTTTTCCCTCAACAGTCAGACCTGTCAGAATAGCATCTATTGTCGATAGCAAAGAGTATATGATGTTGCACCATCTCGAAAGCAGCCACCCAGTTTTGGGATTCTGGTATTCAGTCCAGAGGTATTTCTGGCAGCAGTTGCTACATTCCAAGACTGGTTTGTGTGCCTCTGAGATTATGGCTGTTCAGGAGCAGAAGAGCTGTTCATGGGTGACTGCTTGGGGTCTCATTTGGGCAGGAGACAGGGCCGGTTCTGCCTCCCCCCATCACGAGATCCCCCATGCGCCTCATCAATGCATGCTCCTACCTCTCTGTCCAATTGGTTATGAATGGTGGTGGTGGCCATGGTGCTGCAAAGGGGAAAAAGTTGCGGGACAGAAACCCTTCCTCTTCCCGGGGCTGCATGGAGCCATAGCTTAGTTCATAGTCCAGAAGTATTTCTGCCAGCAGCTGCTGCATTCCGAGATTGGTTTCTGTGCCTCTGGGATAATGGATGCTCAGAGGTGGTGGAGCTGTTCCTGAGTATTTTTTTTTTTTTTTGTATATCAGGAAAGGTTGCACGGGCGCATAAGCGGCTGTGAGGTTTGGACAAATATCCCAGTCCCACATACAGGAGCTGTGTTAGTAGAAGCTCAGTGTTGCCGGGACTCCATCTGGAGAAGGCAGGGACACTGCACCTTCTCCGTCTGGCGGCCTGGTGTTGTTGCCTGGTCTGGGGTCTGGATCATTCTCCGGGTTGCAGTGCCCACCAGCCCAGATTCTTCACTGCTGGCTGCTGTGGCAAGATGGCCGACTAATTTTCCATATTGAGAAAATTAGGTGACCCCCTGGAGACTTAGTTTTCTCATCTGAGAAGGAGCTGGTACTCTACCTCACAGGATTTTAAACTTAATGCTTATATTAAATCCCTTGAAATGACATAACATTTTTGAGTGTGTATTAGAATATAGGTACTTTTCCATGTTTGAGAGTTATGTTTGTTTTCTTCTTAGAGGAGTTAATGAGTCAAAATGTTAACAATAATTACTATATGCCTGATATTATCAAGTTTCTAAATCCTAGAGTAGAAGGAACCTAGGTTGAGAGTGAGAAGCTACTTTTATCTCCATATCTATCTATCTATCTATCTATCTATCTATCTATCTATCTATCTATCTATCTATCTATCTATCTATCTATCTATCTATGCATCCATCTATCTATACATCTCTGTTTAAGTATCATGGGTAGTTCTCAAGACAAGCTTTAGATGTACAATCAGAAGGCCAGTATACAAATCATTGATATAGTATTTATAATCATTTGTAGGGTACACATACTTTTCAGTCTTCACCCATACCTTATTGTGAAGACAAGTAGTAAGTTTAGTCTTTTGAGTTCTTCTTTTTTTTTTTAATTTTTTATTGTGGAAAGTTACAAAGTTACAAAGTTTTCAGGTTTAAATCTCAGTTATACAATGCTCGAATACCCATCCCTTCACCAG
Organism: Sorex araneus; assembly: GCF_027595985.1. NCBI lineage: Eukaryota > Metazoa > Chordata > Mammalia > Eulipotyphla > Soricidae > Sorex > Sorex araneus. The sequence goes on from NC_073306.1 coordinate 66,800,445, forward strand.
TGCTCATATTCCACCACCAAGAATCCCAGTATAGCTCCACCCCGCCCCCTCACACCCCAAACACCCCCAGGCCCCTAGCCCCCCCATCCTAAGCCCCCCCCGCCTGTGTAACTAATAAATTTCACTTTACTTTCACTTTGATTGCATATAATATTTCAACAAAACTCACTATTATTGTTTGGAGAGTCTCTCCCCTAAAGTCAGACCTGCTGAAAAGGAAGCATTAGGTAATTTGTTTTCCATTGCTGAGGATGAAGAAGTGTGAGGTCGAGTGACCACACTTAGCGGCCTCTCAGTTTTGGGTTTCTGTAATTTAGTATTTTAGTAACTAAGTCCAGAGAGATATCTGCCAGAAGTTGCATCGTTGCCAACTTGTACTTCTCAGTTACATTATATTCCACATATGAGTGCAATCTTTCTATGTCTGTCTCTTTCTTTCTGACTCATTTCACTCAACATGATACTTTCCATGTTGATCCACTTGTATGCAAATTTCATGACTTCATGTTTCCTGACAGCTACATAGTATTCCATTGTGTAAATATACCAGAGTTTCTTTAGCCAATCATCTGTTTTCGGGCACTCTGGTTTTTTCCATATTGTGGCTATTGTGAACAGAGCGGCAATGAACATGGAAATGCAGATGTCATCTCTACTATACCTTTTTGCCTCTCCGGGATATATTCCCAGGAGTGGTATTGCTGGGTCAAATGGGAGCTCAATTTCTAACTTTTTGAGAATCGTCCATATTGTTTTCCAAAAGGGCTGAACCAGTCGGCATTCCCACCAGCAGTGAAGGAGAGTCCCTTTCTCCCCACATCCACGCCAACACCGGTTGCTTTTGTTTTTGGGGATGTGGGCCAGTCTCTGTGGTGTGAGATGATATCTCATTGTTGTTTTGATCTGCATTTCCCTGATGATTAGTGATGTTGAACATTTTCTCATGTGCCTCTTAGCCATTCGGATTTCTTCTTTGGAAAAGTTTCTGTTCATTTCATCAGCCCATTTTTTGATCGGGTTGGCAGTTTTCTTCTTGTGGAGTTCAACCAGTGCATTGTATATCCTTGTTATCAACCCTTTATCGGATGGGTACTGCATAAATATCCTTTCCCATTCTGTAGACTGTCTTTGTATTTTGGTCACTGTTTCTTTTGAGTTGCAGAAGCTTCTTAGTTTGAGATAGTCCCATTTATTTATCTTTGTTTTCACTAGCTTAGCCAGTGGCGTGTCAGCTTTGAAGATACCTTTGGCTTCAATGTCGTGGAGGGTTTTGCCGACCTTATCTTCAATGTACCTTAGGGATTCTGGTCTGATGTTGAGCTCTTTAATCCATTTTGATCTGATTTTTGTACATGGTGATAGATGGAGGTCTAAGCCCATTTTTTTGCATGTAGCCGTCCAGTTTTGCCAGCACAATTTGTTAAACATGCTTTCCTTGCTCCACTTCACATTTCTTGCTCCCTTATCAAAGATTAGATGATCATATATTTGGGGGTGTATGTCAGAGTATTCAACCCTGTTCCATTGGTCTGCCGCTCTGCCTTTGTTCCAGTACCATGCTGTTTTAATGACTACCGCTTTGTAGTAGAGTTGGAAGTTGGGGAGGTTGATTCCTCCCATTTTCTTTTTCCCAAGGATTGCTTTAGCTATTCGTGGGGGCTTATTGTTCCATATGAATTTCAGGAGCGCTTGCTCCATTTCTTTGAAGAATGTCAAGGGTATCCCTATAGGGATCGCATTGAATTTGTACAATGCTTTGGGGAGAATAGCCATTTTGACAATATTAATTCTTCCAATCCATGAGCAGGGGATGTCTTTCCATTTCCTCGTGTCCTCTTTTATTTCCTGAAGTAGTGTTTTATAGTTTTCATTATACAAGTCCTTTACCTCCTTTGTTAAGCTGATTCCGAGGTATTTGATTTTTTGAGGCGCAATTGTGAATGGGATTGCTTTTCTCAGGTCACTTTCTTCTCTCTCATTATTTGCATATAGGAAAGCCATGGACTTTTGGGTATTGATTCTATAGCCTGCAACTTTACTGTACGAGTCTATTGTTTCTAGGAGTTTCTTGGTAGAGGATTTAGGGTTCTCTAAGTATAGTATCATATCATCTGCGAATAGTGAGAGCTTGATTTCTTCCTTTCCTACCTGAATGCCCTTAATGTCTTTTTCTTGCCTAATCGCTGTTGCAAGTACTTCCAGTACTATATTGAACAGAAGTGGAGAGAGTGGGCATCCTTGTCTCGTCCCTGTTCTCAGAGGGAAGGCTTTTAGTTTTTCCCCATTGAGGACAATGCTTGCCATAGGCTTGTGATAAATGGCTTTGACTATATTGAGGAAGGTCCCTTCTATACCTATTTTGGCTAGTGTTTTCATCATAAACGGATGCTGGATCTTGTCAAATGCTTTCTCTGCATCTATTGATATGATTATATGATTTTTATCTTTTCTTTTGTTGATATGGTGGATTATGTTGATTGATTTCCGGATGTTAAACCATCCTTGCATCCCCGGGATGAATCCCACTTGGTCGTGGTGTATGATCTTTTTGATGAGTTGTTGAATTCTATTTGCTAATATTTTGTTGAGAATTTTTGCATCTGTGTTCATCAGGGATATTGGCCTGTAGTTTTCTTTTTTTGTGGTGTCTTTGTTTGCTTTTGGTATTAGGGAGATATGAGCCTCATAGAAACTGTTAGGGAGGGTTTCTGTTTCTTCAATTTCCTGGAAGAGCTTGAGAAGGACTGGCAAAAGGTCCTCTTTAAATGTTTGGAAGAACTCACTAGTGAATCCGTCTGGACCTGGGCTTTTGTTTTTGGGGAGACTTTTGATTACCATTTCAATTTCCTTGATGTTAATTGGACTATTCAGGTACTCCAGGTCTTCTTGGTTCAGCCTTGGGAGATTATCGGAGTTGAGGAATTTATCCATTTCTTCTAGATTCTCTTGTTTTGTGGCATAGAGATTTTCAAAGTAGTCTCTGATGATCTTTTGAATTTCATTGGTTTCTGTCGTGATGTCCCCCTTTTCATTTCTGATTTGGCTTATAAGGGTTCTCTCTCTCTCTTTCTTTGTGAGTCTTGCTAGTGGTTTATCAATCTTGTTTATTTTCTCGAAGAACCAGCTCTTGGTTTCATTGATCTTCTGGATTGTCTTTTGGGTTTCCATGTCATTAATTTCTGCTCTAAGTTTTATTATCTCTTTCCTTCTGCCTGGTTTTGGCTCCTTTTGTTGGTCCTTTTTTAAGGTCTTGAGCTGTGAAGTCAAGTTATTTATGTGGGCCCTTTCTTCCTTCCTGAGATATGCTTGCAGAGCTATAAATTTTCCCCTTAAAACGGCTTTAGCTGCGTCCCACAGGTTCTGGTAGCTCGTGTCTTCATTCTCATTTGTTTCTAGGTACCTTTTGATTTCTTCCTTGATTTCCTTCCTGACCCACTCATTGTTCA